>NC_141933.1:5342500-5967500 GCF_057802395.1 Ceratotherium simum simum
TGGGAAAGCTGGGCACCCGATTCCCACCTTTCTTTGCTAGTGCTTCCTCTCCTTCTTTGACAGTCTGGTGCAGCTGGCCACGTTCGTGCTCCCTGTAGGGTCCTGCTTGCGTCTTCCATGATGCCTCCTCCTGGGGGTCATTCATGCCCACCAAGCCCACTTTCTCTGGGTCCCTCCTGCTTTTGTAGCAGGCTCCGTTTCACCCCACAGGCCCCCCTAGCTGACTCAGGTGCTGTTAGGAAATAAAAATACAGGACACACAGTTAAATTTGAGTTTCAGATGAACAACAAATAAATTTTTAATGGAATTATTTCCCATGCAATATTTGGGACAAATACTAACAAGTTATTTGCTGTTCACTGAAATTCCAATGTAACTGATGACATCCTGTAGTATTGGGCAACCCTCGTGGTTGAGGTTAGGTGGGGCGTGCGGGAGCCCCGTCCTCCAGAATTGAGACTCCGGGTCACAGAGATGAGCTGTTCAAGAGTGACATTTCCCTTGATTCCACAGAGAGAGATTTGGGGTCAATCTCTGCTCTGAGGACAAATGAAGAGGCCTGTGTGGGCTCCATATTTTTTTAAAAGAAGACATAGATCTGGTTGGAAAGTGGACATGAACACTAATTAAGAGAAAATCAGGTTGACAGATCCTTCGTGGGAAGAGCTTTCTTCCCCCGTAATGCACTGACAACAGAACAAATCGTGACCCTGGGAAAAAAAATTAAATTCTCAAACCCTGTTATTATATTTGAAAAGTCAGGCTGACTTCCCAAGAGAAGGACATTGCCAATTACCATCACCAGGGCCATCCTTTTCCGGGGAGCACAGCTGTCCTCCAAGCTGTCCAGACAGCAGCCCCCTGCCCGGCAGTGGCCCCCCAGGCCGGCCGCGTCCCCAGGGAAACTGCAGATTATTTGCTGTGGGGTGAGTGTGGGGAGGGGGTGATTTTAGCAGGAAACGAGACAGGGGAACAGCTGTCGAACCTGCCCCAGGCTCTCCTGGCCGCTGCGCTGGCCCCAGCTCAAGTCCCACCAAGTGCTTGTCTGTGGAGTCCAGCCAAACCCTCCATCCCAGCCTCCTCATGTCCAGTGTTTCAGGTATTTATTGCCATGTAACAGATTGCCCCAAAACTTAGTAATTTAAAACAACAACATGCATTTGCTCCCAGTTTTGCTCTATGGGCAGGATTTGGCAGCTCATTTCTGCTGCATACAGCATCCCCTGGGTGGCTCAGCAGGGCTGGTGGGTCTATTTTCTAGAACATTGCCTTATATGGCTGGTGGGTCCATGCTGGTGGGTGGCTTGGAGCTCAGCTGGAGATGGTGGCCAGGGCCCTTCCTTCTCCTACATGTGGCTACTTGGGCTTCCTCACGGTATGGCGGCTGAGTTCCAAGAGGGAGGAGAGGCCTGGACCTGGCTCAGTGGCACGTCTGCCATGTTCTATTGGTCAGAGCAGTCACAGGTTCAGTCCAGAGGCAAGGGAGTGGAGAGACAGACCCCGCGTCTCAGTGGGCAACGTGTCCAAGGATTTGGGGTTATTGTTAATGCACCGCATCCAGTCTTGCCTGCCCCTCCTTGTCCAGGCCCCACTCTGTGGCAGCCATTCTGAGCTTCCCAAGACATGGATCTGACCATAACTCTTGCTTGCCAGGAAGCCCTGTAGCTCCATCATTGTCTAAGCAATCACATTCGCGTTTTATCATGGCGTTCCAGGCTCTCCACTATCTGTCTGTCACCCATTGTTCCATCCTGCCAGCTACCCCAGCTCTTTCACTCTCCAAACATTTGGTCCACACACCAGAGCCAATGTTTCTGGGGATACGTTTTCCTTTTTATATTTTATACACACTGCGCACTTTCTTGCTGGGCTCAGTTCATACAATAGCAGTGCTGGCTCGTAAGAACCAACAGTGTATTTTCAGGTTGATTAAAAATATCTTCCTGCCCTCTCCCTCCAGCCACTTATTATTCTATGTACATTTAGAAAACAAAATTATTTTTGGTCTTTGAAGGGTTTTTTCCTCTAGATTTTTTTTTTTTTTTAATTCTCAGTAATGAAAACAGAAACAAAATTGGAACTTTTCAGATATTAATGGGCCAAACCTTTTTCTCTTTTATTTAAAAAAAAACACAACTTGGGGCTGGCCCAGTGGCATGGTGGTGAAGTTAGCATGCTCCGTTTCAGCGGCCCAGGGTTTGCGGGTTTGTATCCTGGGTGCAGACCTACACACTGCTCATCAAGCCATGCTGTGGCAGTGTCCCACATACGAAATAGAGGAAGATTGGCACAGATGTTAGCTCAGGCCCAGTCTTCCTCACCAAAAAAAAAAAAAAGCCCACAACTTTTTGGATGGATAATACATTCGAAAATCAAAATTGATATAAAAGGTACCTGCTGAGAAGTCTCCCTCCCATCCCCACCCATCAACGCTATTTCTGCGCACACCTCATGGGTACCACTTATTAGGAACCAGTGTGGCCTTCTGTGTTTTTTTAGTGCACTTACAAAGAAAGGGGAGCATGAGTGCTCCTTTTTCTTAAACTAAAGGAAACGCTGTCTGCCCCGCTCTGTGCTTGGCTGTTTTTCACCCAGAGCACCCAGAGAATTTCCCGCGTCAGAGCGGGACGAGCCGCTCATCCGTCTTCCAGCTGCGAAGTACCTCATTCTGCGCTGGGCCGTGGTTAATTCGACCTGTCCCCTCCTGAGGGCACTTATCTCGTTTCCATTCTTTTCCTACGATGAGCAATGCTGCCTGAACACGCTGGTCCGTGGTCACCACGCACTCATGCAGCGTTTGTAGGACGAGCCTCGGAAGTGGAGTGGCAGGGTCAAAGGGTGAATGCACTTGGCATTTTGATAGATTTTGCCAAACTATCCCCCCCGGGGTTGGACCCTTTGGCTTGCTCTTCAGTCCCGTGTGGGGACACCCGTCTTCCTGCAGTGGACTGTGGTCAAACCAGTGGATTTTGGCCAATGTGACAGCTGAGAAATGGCAACTGAGGATAGTTTGGATGTGTGTTTCCTTATGTTATTAGGGAGATAAGCCTTTGGCCTGTATTATGAGTGGCAAATATTTTTCCATGTAGCATTTGTCTTTTGACTTTACTGATGGAGGTTGGTTGGTTTGTTTTGCTGTGCAGATAGTTGGTGTTTGAGGGGTTTTTTCCCTCTAGTTTTTTTTTAATTCTCAGTAATGAGATGCAGTAGAATTGATCAGTCTTGAGTTTTGTGGCTTCTGGATTTTGAATCCATTAGAAAGGCCTTTCCCACTCCACAGCTGTAGAGGAATCCATCCATGTTTTCTTCTAAAAACATCTTGTGATTTCACTTTTTACGGTTTAACCTGTTGTAAGGAAGGGTTGCCTCAGCGTTTCCTTTTTTTTTTTTTTTTTTGCTGAGGTCGATTCGCCCTGAGCTAACATCTGTGCCAGTCTTCCTCTATTTTGTATGTGGGTTGCTGCCACAGCGTGGCTGACGAGTGGTGTAGGTCTGCGTCTGGGAACCAAACCCGGGCCGCTGAAGCAGAGCACACCAAACTTAACCTCTAGGCCACGGGGCCAGCCCCCTACCTCGGCATTTCTTTTTTTTTTTAACTTTTTCCTGTCAGGTTTTTTTTTTTTTTTTTTTTAAAGGACAGGCCTTCATTGCATTTTTTTTTGAAGACGAAGAATAAGATTGGCCCTGAGCCAAGCTGTTGCCAATCTTCCTCTTTTATTCTGTTCTGTCCCCAAAGCCCCCAGTACATAGTTGTATATCCTAGTTGTGGGTCCTTCTAGTTCTTCTATGTGGGACGCCACCTCAGCATGGCTTGTTGACCAGTGAGTAGGTCCACCCCCAGGATCTGAACCCATGGACCCCGGGCCATGGAAGCAGAGCACGTGAACTTAACCTCTGTGCCACCAGGCCGGCCCCTTGGCATTTCTTAAAAGTCAGATTAGCCACTGATTTGGGCTGCCACCTGCCTCACGTACTAACTTGCTGTGTGTGTTTGGGCTTATTTCTGGACTTCCAATTCTGTGCCATTGGGCTGGCTGACTATTCACGTACCAGTAACCACATTTTAAATATTGAGGCTTCGTAATATGTTTTTAAAACTTTTTTATTATGGACAGTTTTTATTTATTTATTTTTGCAAGGAAGATCAGCCCTGAGCTAACATCCATGCTAATCCTCCTCTTTTTGCTGAGGAAGACCGGCTCTGAGCTAACATCTATTGCCAATCCTCCTCTTTTTTCTTTTTTTTCTCCAAAGCCCCAGTAGATAGTTGTATGTCATAGTTGCACATCCTTCTAGTTGCTGTATGTGGGACTCGGCCTCAGCATGGCCAGAGAAGCGGTGCGTCGGTGCACCGCCAGTAGCGGAGTGCGTGCACTTAACCGCTAAGCCACGGGGCCGGCCCTATGGACAGTTTTTGAACATTGCAAAAAGTAGTGTTTGAGTTTCCTATTGCAGCTGTGACAAATTCCCACAAACTTGGTCACTTAACTCAGATTTATCCTCTTAGGGTTCTGGAGGTCAGAAGTCCTAAAATCAAGGTGTCGGTAGGTCTGGTTCCTTCTGGAGGCTCTAGGGGAGAATCTGTTTCTGCCTTTTCCAGTGTTGGGGAAGGGAAAATTTCCCCCTACCCCTCTTAGTTCTTTTGGCTGGTCTAATAATTAAATTGGCACGAGACAGATTAACAGGAGAAAAAAAAATTAATTTCATACGTACGGAGGTCTCATAGATACGGGACCCAAGAAGTGACCAAAGCAGGCTGTTTATATACCTTTTAGACAAAGAAACAATACATTTGTGAAGAACTGATAAGACAAAGAAACAGACTTGGGTACCAATTAGTGAAGACACTAAGTAAAGTTTGTTTATACAATCTTCTTGGCGCTGAATTCCCTCTCTGGCAATAAGGATGTCTATCTCCTGGGGCAGGGAGGGCACCTTTCACATGGGAGATTTATTTCCTGCTTTCAGGGGCACAGAGAGGAGAGTCAGAGTGTCCTTCTTGGAACGACTGTTTCTTAAGTAACTTTAATTCAAAATAATCAATATGCCACTTTCGCATATTTTGGGGTGGCCTGCCCTGAGCCCCATCTCCAGCTTCTAGAGGCCACCTGCATTCCTTGGCTCCTGGCCCCTTCCTAGCTCCTCTCGGGCCTCTGCTTCCGTTGTCACACCTCCGACTACTCACTCTGACCTTCCTGCTGCCCTCTTACAAAGACACTTGCGATAACATCAGGCCTACTTAGGCAATCCAGGATCATCTCCCATCTCAAGACGCTTAACCTCATCACATCTACAGTCCCTTTGGCCACGTGAGATGGCATATTCATAGGTTTGGGGATTAAGACGTGGGCATCTTTGGGGGGCCACTATTCACCCAGCTACAAGCAGACAACACTGTTTAATGAGCCCCTGTATCCTCATCACCTGCTTTCTATAATTATCTACTCCTGGCCAGTCTTGTTTCATTAATACACCCCTGCTCCTCCCTCCCCTTCCACCCACACTAGATTATTCTGAAGAAAATTCCAGACATCATGTCACTTTATCCATAAAGACTGCACAATATATTCTACAAGGCAAGGACTCTTTTTTTTCTTAAACATAGCCACAACACCATTAGACACCATTCACAGTTATCTACGTTGCTCAAATATCTGAAAGGCCTAATCTCTCCTCATTCTTCTTCTCTTTTTAGAGTTTTCACAACTATTCTTTTTTTTTTAATTGATGTTTTAATAGTTTATAACATTGTGAAATTTTGGGTTGTACATTTTTGTTTGTCCATCACCATATGTATGACTCCCTTCACCCCTTGTGCTCACCTCCTACCCCCACTGCCCCTAGTAACCACAATACAGTTTTCTCTGTCCATGTGTTGGTTTATATTCCACACATGAGTGAGATCATACAGTGTTTGTCTTTCTCTTTCTGGCTTACTTCACTTAACATAATACCCTCCAGGCCCATCCATGTTGTTGCAAATGGGACGATTTTGTCTTTTTTTATGGCTGAGTAGTATTCCATTGTATATATATACCACATCTTCTTTATCCGATCGTCAGTTGAGGGACACTTAGGTTGCTTCCACTTCTTGGCTATGGTGAATAATGCTGCAGTGAACATAGGGGTGCATAAGCCTCTTTGGATTGTTGATTTCAGGTTCATTTGATAGATTCCCAGTAGTGGGATGGCTGGGTCATAGGGCATCTCTATTTTTAATTCTTTGAGGAATCTCCATACCGTTTTCCATAGAGGCTGCACCAGTTTGCATTCCCACCAGCTGTATATGAGGGTTCATGTTTCTCCACATCCTCTCCAACATTTCTTGTTTTTTGTCTTGGTGATTGTAGCCATTCTAACGGGCGTGAGGTGGTATCTTAGTGTTGTTTTGATTTGCATTTCCCTGATGATTAGTGATGTTGAGCATCTTTTCATGTGCCTATTGGCCATCTGTATATCTTCCTTGGAGAAGTGTCTGTTCATTTCCTCTGCCCATTTTTTCATCGGGTTGTTTGTTTTTTTGTTGTTCAGTTTCACAACTATTCTTAATGGTTTCTTTTTTCAAATAAACTTTCAACTTAGCTTGTCTGGTTCTAGGAAAAATCTGTTTTACTGAGATTGTGTCACATGCATAAGTTAGCTTGGGGACAAGTGACATCTTTGTGACACTGGCTCCTCCTACCCCAGGTCATGGCGTGACTTTCCATGCAGGTACTCCAGGGGAGGTTCAAATTCTCCTCACACGGTTTTTACACGTTTCTTGCAGTATTTGTTCCTAATTATTTTACCTGTTTTCTTGTCATTATTAATGGGGTCTTTTCCCATTAACTTTTCTACCTGGTTGTTGTTTAAAAGTGTGAAGGTTTATGATCTTACGTATTAACAGATAGCCCAAACAACAATACGTTAAAAAGATTGTACACCATGATCAAGTGGGATTGATTCCAGGGATGCAGGGATGGTTCAACGTTCGCAAATCAATCAACGTGATACACCACATTAATAAAATGAAGAATAAAAATCACATGATCATCTCAATAGATGCTGAGAAAGCATTTGACAAGATACAGCATCCATTTATGCTAAAAACTCTGAATAAAATGGGGATAGAAGGAAAGTACCTCAACATAATAAAGGCCATATATGACAAACCCACAGCTAATATCATCCTCAATGGTGAAAAACTGAAAGCTATCCCTCTAAGAACAGGAACCAGACAAGGATGCCCACTGTCACCACAAGAGAGGAAACAACATATGTTGGAGAGGATGTGGAGAGAAGGGAACTCGCACACACTGCTGGTGGGAGTGCAAACGGGTGCAGCCACTATGGAAAACAGTATGGAGATTCCTCAAAAAATCAAGCATAGAACTACCATATGATCCAGCTATTCCGCTGCTGGGTATTTATCCAAAGAACTTGAAAACACCAATGCGTAAAGATACATGCACCCCTGTGTTCATTGCAGCGTTATTCACAGTAGCCAAGACTTGGAAGCAACCTAAGTGCCCATCAAGGGACGAATGGATAAAGAAGCTGTGGTATATATACACAATGGAATACTACTCAGCCATAAGAAACGATGAAATCCGGCCATTTGTGACAACATGGATGGACATTGAGGGTATTATGCAAAGTGAAATAAGTCAGAGGGAGAAGGTCAAATACCGTATGATCTCACTCATTAAGTAGTAGATAATAACAACAATAAACAAACACACAGAGACAGAGATTGGATTGGTGGTTACCAGAGGGGAAGAGGGGAGGGAGGAGGGTGAAAGGGATGATTAGGCACATGTGTGTGGTGATGGGTTGTAATTAGTATTTGGGTGGTGAACATGATGTAATCTATGCAGAAATAGAAGTATAATGATGTACACCTGAAATTTTTACAATGTTATAAACCAATGTTACTGCAATAAACAAAAAGTTTAAAAAAGTAAAAATAAATAAAAACATATAGCCCATCCCCTTGCTGAATATGCTTATTGTTCAGCATTTGGTTTTGGTCTGTTTGGGGTGGTGGTTTGCCTGTGTTTTCACCTGGGGCTTCTTCAGTAACAGAAAGTGGAAACCGTGAGAAAACCTCATGTATTACTGGCTTGTCTCTATTAAGCACATGGATTTGGTCATTGTAAAGGTAATACAGGTGTCCCTGCTTTTTGCAAGTTCGCTCCCCGCCACTTTACTTTTACGCAAGGCCTACATTAGTACCTGTTCTCACTAAGAGAAAGAAATCCGGAGAGGATTTCTGCTTTTATGCTACAAGGCGAACAGTGAAACTTGCACGGGGCGTTCGTTTGCGGTGGGCGGTTGTGGAGGCCGCGCCCCGGGCAGCGCGGGGGTCACCAGGCTGCCTCCCCGGGAGCTGCGCTGGGTCCCGGCGTGGGGCGCCCCAGCTGTGAGCTGCCTGTGACACCCCGGCTTCCTCTCGGTGTCTTTTGTGCACGCGTTAGCAAGATGCGTCCTGAGGTGTTTGCTGTTTCGCTTTACCCGCTGGGGCTTACGCAAGTTCTCGTAGGAACGCTCCACTTTCGGGCGTGGAGGGACGCCTGTGTCCTCACTGGCCCAAGCCCAACCTTTCCCAGGGTGAGGACGGGCGGAGGAGGAGGAGGACGAGGAGCGCAGGGAAGGAATCGTTCTTCGCCGTGTGGCGCGGGAGACGGGACGCCCTGCGCGTGACTTTGCAGAACCGCCGCGGTTGTCCCCGGCCTCCCCGCGGGTCAGCCCCGCACTCCAGGCTGTCTTGTGCGCCTGTCCGTTTGGGGGTCAGCAGCCGAGCTGCCGAGATCCCCGAGCGTCTGAGATTCCACAGTGTGGACGGTCACGTCGTGAAGGTTCGGTGAAACACTGTCACCCCCGACAGGGTGACGCCGTGGAGCCACGTGGGACAGGGCAGGAGTGACACGGCCCCCAGCCCTGAGCGGGTCAGAGAGCTGGTGTGGGTGGAGGCACGGCCAGGGGACCGGGCTCGCTCCTAACTCCCTTTGGCCCCACTGCCCGTCGGGCTGGCGCCCCGGACGACTCCTCATTCCAACGCAGTTGAACTCGGGGCTCAGCCCGCTCTGGGGAAGAGCAGAGGCCTCAGCAGTCACGCGGATCAGCGCCACCGAGGGTCTCTGCTCCGCTGCCGCGCCAGCAGTCTGAGGCTGTCTCACGCCTCTGCCCCCACCCAGAGCTGAGGTCGGGGCGCCAAACCAGCCCTAGCGTGTCCCCTGACCACGTCGGACTCCACCGAGGTCCCACTGGTTCCCTCTGCTCATCTCTCTGTCCTGGACCCCAGCAGGGGTGTCCCCTGGCCACCACATCCCCCTTGTCCCATCCACAAGCCCGAGAAGCCTTGTCCTTCCCGGGGGGTGTAGGGAGGTGTGAGAACACACGTGGGACCACCCTCTAGTTCCACAAACGGGGTGCCCCTGGGACGCTCTCCTGGGGGTCGGGTCTTGTGTCCCAGGAGCTTAGAGAGTGGGCGATGGGGGCCTTGGGGGCGGAGGTGTCGGGGAGATGACCACAGGGCACTTGGGCTGGACTGTGGGGTTTCCTGGGATCCCTGAGAAGAGCACAGATGCCTGAAAACATACAGGTGGCTCTTGTGGCAGGACCCACACCCGACACAGGCAGGTAAACATGTCCAGGTCAACCTCACGTTAGCAGCACAGGAAATACCAGCATGTGTGAGGTGTGGCCTGTCCTCGGGGTGCTTGAGTCCAGCTGGGAGGGGACCCCAAGTCACATGACAAGGTATGTAATGTTACTACCTTGTCAAAGGGTGACGGAGCACAGACTCTTGAGGTTTGAATGGACTGTGGGTCTCCAGGCCCATCCCAGTGAGGATCAGAGTTATTGAGGCCTCATTCATGGGCTGGGATGGCCAGGGAGGGGTGGAACCTCAGCCAGGCCTTGAGCGAGGATGAGATTTGGGGAGAGGGTTGAATGAGTCCTCTCCCAGCTGTGACAGAAACGCAACTCAAACCAGCCTGAGCAGCCCTGGGAATGTATTGACTCAGGTAACCAAAAAGTCCTGAAGGAGTAGGGGTTCAGGTCAGGCTGAATCCAGGGGATCTACAATGACATTAGGACCCAGACTCTGTCCCACTTTCCCCCAACTCTGCTCGCTTCTGTGGGGCTTCACTAGCAGGTGGAGTCCCTTTGTGGAAGCAGGAGGGACACCCGGAGCTCCAGGCTTAGCAAGTCCAGCCCACACAGAGCTGGTCTCAGAACTGAAATCACTGGCTTGAGTCCCATGCCCCTCTCTAAACCAATCACTGTGGCCAAGGGGATGGAAGGTGCTGACTGGCCAGGCCCAGGCCAGGTGCCCACACCTGGATCGGGGGGTGGGGTCAGTTCCAACCAAACCACATGAGGATGCTGTTTCTGGAAGAAGGGGCAGAAATCGTGGACAGCCTCTCAGAGGGAGTTCCAGGTGGTCAGTCCGGCCTAAAGGCTCTGTGAAGGGGCGTGAAGATGGGCAGAGACTGGCTGGGAGGACCCCGGGCTGCCTCCTTCCAGCCACACTCTGCGGTGTAGCTTGTGGGGCTTGAGAACACACCGAAGTCACACAGGATGCGGGTTTGCAGGGGGTCCCTGGAGGCCCCCAGAGAGGGGTTTGATTCTTGCTTCAAGGCCCCACTCTGGCAGCGCAAGTCTGAACACGTCTCAGGCTCGGGGGCAGGTCTTCCCGAGGGCCCGCACGGAGGGAGGAGGCCCGCCAGCCCTGGCCAGGCTTAAAGCAGGGGCTCCGACGTTCCGGCCTCCTGAGCTGCTCTCGTCGCCCGGTGGAGCCTCCAGCCGGCGCCTCTTCTTGCCCCCGGGGGAGGCGAGCATCGCGCTGGGGTCGGCTGAGGCCCGCTCCTCCTGGGAGTCTGACGGGCTTCCCGGAGCGTCTTGTGCCCTCGGCCCTCCGGAGCCCCCGTCCCGGAGGGGCACGATGTTCCTCACTCCCTCTCCTCTGGGTGCTCCTCGTGCCTGAGAACCTTCCCGGGGCCTGAGCGCCCTCTGCTCCCGCTGCAGGCAGAACACTGGGACCCGTGTCTGGAAGGGAGAGAGGGCCTGGGCGGGGTCCAGAGATGGACCCTTCTCTGGCTGGTCCAGCCTGCACCCGTCCCGCACACAGCCTCTCAGTGCAGGTCAAAGGTGACCGTCACTCTGCAGGGAGCTTTCGGAAGGGGGTGTGAGCGGGGGTCTCTTCCCTGGTGGAGGGACCTGAGTCTGGGGGGCTAAGCCTGGGCCTGATCTGGTGTGCCGGGGCAACTCAGGGAGCTGAGAGGCGAGCATGTGTCCCCAGTGTTCCTAGAGCATGTCACCCTGCCCTCCTGTGACAGCGCCTTCCCACACCCCAGACCCCGCGTACCCAACACAGACGGGACCGACGGGTCCACGCATTTTCTCTGCTCTGCTCCAGAAGTGTTTGTGTGACGCCACCCAGCGTCTCCGTGACATGGCCCCGTCACGCGGCCCCGGGGTTAGCGGAGCAGCAGCAATGCCACAGGCTCCCCAGGGAAGCTCACCAGCCCACCCCGCTCTGGAGTCCCCTCAAACAGCCACAGAGGAGGGCTCTCTTCTGTGTCTCCAGGCTCATTATTGTCCAAACACGGCCAGATTAATGTCATTGGGGTATTTATGCTCATTTCGCTATTTCGGTTTGATCAGTGAAAAGACATCGTATAAGAGGGGTGATTAAGTTTTATAACTAAGGTGGCCACAAAGTCACCTCCAGATAACGTAGTCCTCCTTGAAGTCTGGTCCCTGTGACAAGGGAGAGGGGAAAATGGCCCTGATTTTCTCCTTTTGAAATCGTCCAGCTCTGGAAAGGACTGTTTGTGTTATAGCCTGTTAACCAGAAAGATGTTTCGGAATTATCTGAAAATGTTCCCTCTCCCAAGAAACAGTGTTTAGTAATAAAGACATGTTTTCACCAAGAATAAAGTGTCCAGACGGGGAAGTTCTTAAAAGCAGAATGAAGGACGATGAGCACACAGTGGGGCTGTCACCTCCCAGTTGGCGGGGGTCTGGGGGGGAGTGGGGGCCCCTTAGGACACCAGGCCCGCTTTGCTGCCTCCGGGCCTGCGATTCCAGACCCGACGGAATTCCAGACCTGTGGGCACGAGAGGGTCCGTTACAGGCCTTTCATCTGACGGTGTCTTCTGAATCCGAGCCCTCCGCGGCCCTGCTGAGTCAGGGCGGAGGGTAGACGCTGGGCACGGGGACGGGCTGGAGCCAGGGTGGCCCCTGGGAGGCTGGCGGGGTGGTTCAGTGGGAGATCACTGGCCTGGGGGGCCCTTTCATGGAGTGGGGGACCACTTTCCTGGTCTCTGAGGAAGTGCACCTGTTGATCTTCAAATACGGGAAATATTTCATCCCATTGCAAAAACGTGTGGCCAATTTGTAGCTTTTTGGAGAAACGTTTCTTTCAATTGACAAAGTGCATCCTGGGATGGGGGAGAGAGGGCCGGCCTCTGTCATGGGGGCCCTTTGGGGAGGGGGCAGCTGAGGCCAGGACTGCTCTGGGCTCGGGGCTCCAGGGTGGACAGATGGGTGCTGAGGGAGGGGGGTCCGTGACGCTCACCTGATGACGCCTGATGAGATGAGATGATGTAAGCTATAGTCCTAGCTGTGGGGTGGACGCCGGGGTGGGGAGGGGGACACACACACAGGGCGAAGCCTGTCCAGCTCAGCTCTGGGGGGCCCACATCTCTGTGCCTGCACAGACGGCTCTCGCCTAGTAAGACAGATCTCCCCCCTTCCCCTCTCCCTCGGGCTTGTTATTTTCAGCTGATGCCTTTTTCTTAGGCGGTTTGCAGAGGTGAATTATAAAGATCTAAATCCTATACGTATGTATAGGCACAGAGGTGTAATTACAGATACAGTGGGGAGCAAATTTAACTCCCACCCCAACTTGGTTGTGCAGAGAAAATATTTTTGTAATTTTGTCTATTAACTAGTGTCCCTCGGTCCCTCACTTGTGATAAGACCCTGCGCCACCTCTCTGGGTGTGTCCTGACTCTCTGCGTAAATTCCTAGCGATGGAATTCTTGATCAAAGAGTGTGGACATTTTTAAGACTCTTGAAATATGCAGCTAAATTCCTAACTCCATGCGGTTCTTCGTCTCGTGATTTGAAGCTCCTTGAAGAAGGCTGCCTCTTCCTGAGGCTCCCCCAGAGACACGGCCTATGGAGCCGAGCCCTCGCAGGGGCAGGGACCCCCCGGCTTCCTTCTGCATTGCCACAGTGGCTGCGTGTGCCCACCCGTCTTCACAGAAGCATTATTCACGACGGCCAAAAGGTGGAAACAACCCCAACGTCCACAGACAGATAATGTATAAACAAAATGTGCTCTGTCCATACGATGGAATATTATTCAGCCTTAAAAAGGAAGGAAATCCTGACGCCAGCTACACCATGGATGAACCTGGAGGACATTATGCTGAGTGAAATAAGCCAGACACAAAAGGACAAACACTGTGTGATCCCGCTTACAGGAGGGACCTAGAGCAGTCAAATTCATAGAGACGGAAAGTAGGATGGGGGTGCCAGGGCCCAGGGGATGGGGAGTTAGTGTTTAATGGGGACAGAGTTTCTGTTTGGGAAGATGAAAAAGTTCTGGAAATGGACAGTGGTGATGGTTGCACAACATTGTGAATATATTTAATACCAATGAGTTGTACACTTCAAAATATATACAATGGTAAATTTTCTATTATGCATGTTTTACCATAATTTTAAAAAGTGGAAAAAATGGCCAGAGGGAATAATTATTCTCAAAGTAATGTAATTCGTTACAAAGTCCCAAAAAAGAGTAATCTGGAAAAATGTTTTTATGAATTTCAAAACCTAGCTTCCAAACTCTACTGTGTTCCCAGTGAAGCTGGAAACATGGGTGACAGCGACAGGCCCGTTGAGTGGTGACGCTCGTGAATAATGCTTGAGTCATCCGGGCATTGTCGGCGGGGCTGCTGGGCTCCGTAATGTCGCAAATGCTTTCTGGTTATTATATAAATTCGTGCCTGTCAAGGGACTCATGAGGGCGGCGTGACCCTTTTGATGGCATTATCCCAACTTCTTTAAGTCTCTTCTAGGTCATGGTGATGGAAGTGTTCTTAAATGAATATTGTAGTTTAGATTTGAAAACCCCAGCGAATGTTCCTTGCTTTCCTGTCATCAGTAATGGATCTGAATATGGAACGTCCTGGCTCAGACAAGTCCACGCGTGGGGTGTGGGTCTCTGTTTCCTTGGGGTGGTTAGCTATGGGTTGGTTAGCTCCCTCTCCCAGGGTTTGGGGACCGTGTTGAGCTGGGGAGCAGGCAGATGCCAGCATGCGAGGGAGCGCTCCCCAAGCCAGGCCAAGCCCACGACCCTCCTCCTCTTCTCCTCCCCTCTCTGGTGGGGCACTGATGCATCTGTCACCAAGCCCTTGACGGTACCTGGCGCCTGTCCATCAACCACTGTCCCCATCCGCGTCGGGGGAGCAGAGCGAGCGTAGCAGATCTGATTGCACCGTGCCCGGATCCCCCTGTGCGCCCATCTCTGCTGTTCCACGTGCTCAGGGCTCCCTGCCGCACCCTTCCTGCAGAATCGCCCTCTGCCCATGGGACCTGCCAGCTCAGAGATGCCAGGAGGTGACACCTCCCTGTGCACAGCCCCTAATGAATGGCCAAAAAGCTCGACTTCCTTCCTAAGATGGGAAAACCCAGGGAGGCCATGAACACCCGCAGCTCCCAGGGGAACAGGCTGAAGCTTGCCTGGCATCTTCTCTTGCCCCATCCTGCTCCCCTCACTTCCTTATAGGTTTCTCCTGTGGTCACTCCCTCCATAATCCATGTACACAAGAATCCCTGTCTCAGGCTCTGCTGGAGGGAACCCAACCTAGGGCAGGAGTTAAAAGCTAAGGGTTTGGAGTTATTCAGACCTGGGTTCAAGTCCTGAATCTTGTAAGGTGTGTGAGTCATCCCCCATCTCACAGTGACCCCCATATCCTCCCCGCTGCATCTGCTTGGGCCAGTGCCTGGCAGCCACTTTGTGCCATGAGGCACCCCACCACCGCCATGAGGAGTGATGGAACCAGGCTGCGCACCTTGGGCACCTGCCTCAGATTGGGTCAGTCAGACCTCCTCCCTTAGAATTTGGGATTGGGACTAAGAAAGAGTTCTCTTGAGGGGCCGAGTCTAAAGAATGAAGGCCTCCTGCCAGGAGTGTCACCTCCTGCCCTTCACGAGGCTGGGAGGAGAGAGCAGAAATGGAGCCACAGGGCGGAAAGTAAGAACCAGCAGCAGAGCAAGGCAGGTGGTTCCTCTGCCGCAGGTTCCAGGGGCTGCCTGAGGTCCAGCTGCCCTCCTGTCCCTGAGGTCCCAGAAGCACAGCTTGGATAGAGTCTCCTTTTTAGCTTAGGTGATCTCAAGTCAGTTTCTGTTACATCAGTCAAAACTCCTGAGAAACTGAGAACTGACATCAGTACCCTCCTTCAAGAACGAGGAAACAGGCTCAGAGAAGTTAAGTAGCTTGCTGGAGGTCACCCAGCCAGAAGGGCAGAGGCAGCATTGAAGCCAGGTCGGTGGGCCTCCAGAGAGGCGCCCTCAGGCTTGGGGAGCACCAGGCCTGGGGAGCACTCCGGGGTCACCCCGCTCCTCCCCCAGGGCTTCTCCCCTGCGCCCCCAGGGGTCCATCTCCCGCAGGGCCCCCAGCTCCCTCGGGTCCTGCTCCTGCCCTCCTCCCGCCCTGGGTCCAGGCGGCCTGGCTGCCGAGGGGCCGGCGGGCGAAGTGAGTCTCCGGAGACGGGGGCCCCATCTGGGAAGGGCTCAGCTCCTGCGGACCAGACGTCCCCAGACCCGATGTCAGACAGTGTACAGACATGGGGCACTGAGGTCCGCAGGGTGGGAGGCACATCCTCTCCAGCTTCTAGACTGTTCCAGCCGAAGGGGCCCGGGAGGCTGCTGCTCTCTGCCTTATAGGCGGGGAAGCTGAGGCCAGAGTTCCGAGGGGCCCCGGGTGGGGGTGCGGGCCTGGGGCCCAGGTCTCCCCACAGACCCGCTGCCGACCTTCCTGCCACCAGGCCCCCCGTTCCTCCCGCAGCAGAGGCCGCCTGTGCAGACAACGAGGAGGAGCCGTGTCCGGCGTTCGAACTGAATGATTCAGGTTTGAGCCCACAGCAGGTCCCCATCCTGCGGAGAGCCGGGGACAGGCGCCAGGCGTTGGTTCCATCACTGGATAGTGGGTGTGGGTGCATATGTGTGAGTGTTCACACCTGTGAGTGTGAGCCCATGTACAGGAGTGTGCGTGAGTGTGCATGTCTGGTGTGCGTCTCTGGGTGTGACCTGATCCCTGGACGTGGCCGCCTGGCCCTGCCTGGAATCCCTCTGCCTCCTCCGGGTGTGACAGACGCCCTCCGTCCTCAGTCCGGGAAATCAGGTCCCCGGGCCTGGGGTCTCGGCCCGGAGCTCGGGCTCCTGCGCAGGACCCGCCAAGGGAGCGACGGGCTGGGGTCCCCGGCTTCGCCTGGGCAGGGGCCCGGGGTCGGGAGCAGCTCTTTTCCTTCTCCCGGCCGGCGGCGTGGTGCTGTCTCCGGTCCCCGCCCTGCCCGGGGACTGCCCGGGGAGTGGGGGCTGGCTCTGGGCATCCGCCCCCCGCCCCGAGTCCTGTCACCCGGGAGCCCCTCACTCACCACTCCCTCCCGCCTCGCGACCCCCTCCCCTGATCTGAGCCACACGCCGCTGGTCGACTCCTCTGGAAAACGTACAGACTCGAGTTTGCCAAATTGAATTTGACTTATTAGGTTATTTGTGCCCTTTTAGAAAAGCATCACCATGCCTGGCAGCGTTCCTAATTGAATAATATAGCAAATGAACTTTTCTTAAAAAAAAAAAGAAGCCAATCACCTAAAAACGTTCTGAAGTGAGGGAGACTCTGCCTGCCATCTGCTCCCCCGGTTCAGGCTCTTCCTTGGAGAAAATTCTTCGAGGGCCCTGCTCGCCCCCAGCTGAAGGCTGGACTCCTCCGGGGCGTTCCCCTCCCCCTGCGGGGCGCTTGGCCGCCTGCTGGGGACGGGTCACCCCAGCTCGCAGCTGGTGAAAACATCCCATCGCTGGCCCAGATCCCAGCTCCCTCCCAGCTGCTCACCCTGAACCCCACTTTCCCGAGCTGGGCCATGGGGGTTACAGGATCAGGAGCCCCAGGCGGCCACCCTGCACTGCTGTCCCACCCAGCGGCTCCCGGGCGGCTCTCACAGCCGGGCTCCGGGCTGTGGCAGAAACAGGGGCTGAGCCTGGTCTGGCCACCTTGGGGGACCTCAGGGCTGTGCTCGATGACAGCCGCCCCTCGCTCAGGTTTTCGGGTCCTCTAGGCTCTGTCTCCTGGCCCCAGGCCCTTTGCTGTTCCCACGTGTGACTAAGAGATGCCCCCACCTGTAAATCGGGACCAGCAGGGACACTGCCCAGGGCGTCAAGGAGGTGAGCTAATTTATCTCAAACTCTGCAACAGTCAGGACACACGAGGGGCTCCGTGGACGCCAGTTGCTGCCTCAGTGTCACTGTCCCATGGCGGGCGCCTTGTCCCCACGCGGCTCAGCCCAGGGCACAGCGAGGAACTGTCAGTTATGGTTGCACGACACGGCCAGGTCACTCTCACAGCCGTGACAAGTTTAAGAGGCAAGCTGGCCCAGCACTGCGCCTGGCGGAGTCGGGGTCCCGCTGCTCCCCCGGGAGCACCTGGGATGCTGTGCCTTCAAAGGACGTCGCAGGCCCGGCCACCTCACATTCTAAAGCGGGTTCTCAGGGGAACTCTGTCCCCAGGCACGTGGCAGCATCTGGAGTTGTTTGGGGTTGTCACACCTGGGGGGACGGTGTTACTGGGGTCTAGTGGGTGGAGGCTGGGGTGCGCAGACGTCCCACTGTGCCCAGGACGGCCCCGCGACAGAGTCAGCCCGAGTGTCAGTGGTGCTGCGGTTAGAGGCCGCCCCGCAGGCTGGGGAGCTGCGGGTGTGCGCCTGACCCCGAGGTGGCTGAAGAGGAGCCGGCCGTCCAGAGGCGGGTGACGAGGACAAGTCCACGCCTGGCTAGACTCCATTGTGTAAAGCACACAGTCAGTCTCTGCATTTTCCTCTGGGAAGCGGCTTTCTGGGGCGCCCTGCCCACAGGACAGATGGGAGCAGAGCCCCTCAGCCTGGCCTCATGCCGTCAGCACCCCACGCAGGCTCCTTCCAGCCCCACCTTCCTGCGCCCGCCTGCGCCTTCGCCCACTCTGTTCCTTCTCTGTGATGCCCTTTCTGCTGTTGGCATTCGGCCCAATGCCCAGGCCCTCGGTTTCCCCAGTGACACAGTCCGGGGGCTTCAACAACAGACGTTTATTTCTCACGGTCCTGGAGGCCGGGGTCCAGGACCAGGGGGCCGGCAGGGTGTCGTCCTTCTGAGGCCTCTTCTCTTGCCGCCCTCTCGCTGGGCGCTCCCACGATGAGGGCCCCGCCCTCCTGACCCCTCTCACCCCACCCACTGCCCACAGGCCCCCCTCCCAGTACTGTCACCCTGGGGTCAGGGTGTCCACACCTGCAGTGGGGACACACGTCCAGGCCACGGCGCCCGGCCGCAGGCTCTGCCCTCCCGGCCCCTCTGAAGCCCCTCCCGCCCGTGTGGATGCCTGACCGGTGTGTTGGTCACCCCCGCCCCAGGGACCCCGAAAGGGCAGTGCCCCCCACCCCACGGGCTCAATAAATCTTGTCAGCGTCGACTCAGAGCCTCTCTCCGCTGAGCGGTGGACCCCTGGACCCTGCTGGAGCCACCACCTGGGGCCTGCGGGGGGCGCAGCCCGGCGTCCCAGCCCGGGGTCCCAGCAGGCTGAGCAGCGGACCCCCCCTCCAAAAAGAGGAGCGAGGGGCAGGGCCAGGACACCAGACGCCCCCTCCCTGAGCCCCTCATGCCCGGACAGGATGATCCGACTCAGCACTGGCTTTCATCAACCAGGAAAAGAGCCCTAGTGGCAGCACATAATGGCCTAATTTGTGCTGAAATTATCGGTAATTTGGGCCATTGAAGCCCTTGGCTGGTGGCGGCTTGTCCTGAGCGCAGGGGAAGGAGGGGCTCTTCAGAGGGGCTCTTTCTGGTTATATTTTGCTGGGCTTTTTGCTTGTTGTTTTAACGTGTCCGTAGCTGAGATGTGAGCTCCTTCCCTGGCCGTGGGCCTGAACCTTCCACTCGCTTCTAGAAACTTGAGGCAGTGCTGGCGAGCAGGCCGAGGCCACGCCGGGGCCAGACGCTGCCCGCAGCCGAGCAGGGACCGGCCGCCCGCCGCCTGCGGGCCTTTCTCTCCCCGTTTCATTTGCATTTTTATCCCTTTACTCGCCTCCCCACTGACAACTTTAATATTTGAAAATGTTCAAGGCAAATGGAGATTGATATTTGAGTTTGCGTTGGCATCACCTAACAAGATTTGAGTTTCATTGGAGGCTATTAAAAACACATTTCAAGAATATTCACCAGAATTAAGAACTTGAGCTGAGAACATTCTAGAGAATTGACCCTTCCGTGTGAGGGCCAGCTCAGGGTAGGCAGCCAAGAAGAGCTTGTCTCTGACCCCTGATGTGATTTTAGACGCAGAGGGGCTCAGGGCACCGTGGGGCAGCCCCTCCCCGGGCCTGGCCTGCTCTAGTCCAGAACAGTCTCTGTTCCCCGTGAGGCCTGGAGGGGGGCCGTCCTGGAAGCAGTGACTGCTTCTGAACCCAGTGTCAGCAAGCGCTTTCTGCAAAGGGCCGGACAGTGAACGTCTTAGGATTTGTGGGCCAGGATGCTCCTTGTCACAACGTTCCACCCTGACGCTGTGGCGTGATAGCAGCCACAGACCCCACAGAATGAAGGCGCGCGCTGTGTGCCCATAAAACTTTATGGCAACAGGCCGTGGGCCGGGTGTGGCCCGCGGGCCTCGGTTTGCAGACCCCCATCTACATCCGCGCTCTGCTGTGAGGGGCTGTCCCACCATGTTCACTGAGGTCGCTGGCAGAATTCAGCTCCAGGGAGTCATAGTTTTGGGGGACACAGTCCAGCTCACCGCAGTGGGGTAGGTTTATGTGTTCTCGGCACTTCCGTGCAGTTGGTGGGCTGATGGCCGCCCCTCTGCGGGAGGCTTCTGGGGACACACCTGCCTCCCGATGTGATGTGCCGCTCCCTGGCCTGTGGCAGAAAGGCACGGCCCAGGCGTGATCTCGTCCCCCGGCCTGGAGGCATGTGGGGACTGCAGGGGCCAGGGCGTGAGATGTGCAGCCGCAGCTGGTCTGGAACATCCTTCCAGGGGGCGGGTGCGCACGCCCCGGGCGTCGGGGCCTGGTGAGCCCCGAGTTCCCTCCCGTGGGGAACGTGCTCCCGCGCGGGGGCAGCGCCGACTGTTCCCGGCCATGCTGCGTCTTTGCTTTTCTGATGGGCACTGAGTGGAACGACGTCTGTCCCCATCCCCGTGTCGTGGAGCGCAGACCTGCAGCTCCCGCTGCGAGCTTGAGTCCGTCCCCGGAAGCTCACGCCTGCAGAGACGTGGCCCATCCTGCCTGGCAGCGCGCGGCTCCGCCGTTTGTCTACACCGTCCGTGAGGAAAAGAAATCGATACCCGCCGCGCCGGAGGAAAGGCAGCGTCGTCTTTCTGTTCTCTCTTGAAATGATAACACGAAACCCCTGTTATGTGACAGGACGATGAGCACACACTCGAAAATACAGGGCACAGTGCTGGGGGCGAGTCAGGCGATTACTACAAAGTGTGCTTTTTCTGCATTTTGTAGCAGTGGTGGTGTTAATTGACTTTAAAAGCTTTGTAATTTCTTGTGGTTTTGTTTCTCGTTGTAAATGACAGTCACTTCTGCCCCTCCTCTTGTCTGAGTTATTTTATATTCTTATTCCTAAAGAGCCTCCCCCCAGATTGTACGAGCTTCAGACCCCCACACCTGGGCTTGCCCCTGCCTGAAAGAGGGCCGGGGCTCTGACAGAGGGAGCGGCAGGAAGTGGCGAGGGTCCCCGCAGAGCTGGGGACGGGGAGGGCCCGAGGCTGGGGGAGGGCGGGCCGGAGCATGAGGAGGCCCAATGGGGCAGACGGGGTGGCACGGGACCCGCGTCGCCAAGTCTGTCCCCTCAGGCCGTGAGTCTCCACAGCAGACCCTTTGGGGCCTGATGACCCAGCGGGGCGGCGACTCCTCCTCTGGCCGCTGGGCCCTGCTCCACCTTCAGACGCCAGCCACTCCCCGCAGGTTCGGGAGGCAGAGCCCAGGGGATGTGCCGGCAGCGGCCTGCTCCAGACCTTCACAGGACCGCCCACAGCAACTCTCATAGGCCTTTAAGTGCTTTTGCTCTTACTACACTTACTCCTTCATTTATTCCACAAACTTCTACTGGGAGCCACCTCAGGGCCAGGCCCTGTGCAAAGCACCAGATGGTGGAGTCCCCAGGTGACAGAAACCTTTGTAGCCCACAAAGCTGTGTGAGGAGAACTTTTCTTCCCTGTTTGGGATCCTGGCATGATGGCTAGAGCTGTGCAGCCATCTTAAGACCATGAGGTCAGGGCCGGCCCTGTGGCTTGGTGGTTAAGTGCGCGCGCTGCGATGCTGGTGGCCCGGGTTCGGATCCCGGGTGCGCATCGAGGCACCACTTCTCCGTTCATCCTGAGGCCGAGTCCCACATGCAGCGACTAGAAGGATGTGCAGCTACGACATACGGCTATCCACTGGGGCTTTGGGGGGAAAAAGTAAAATAAATAAAATCTTTAAAAAAAAAAAAAAAAAAAGACCATGAGGTCACATGTACAAGGATGGGAAGCCAACATTCTGAGGATGAGAGCAGAAAGAAAGAAAGAGCCTAGGTGGTTGAGGAGCCACAGAACTAGCCCTGAAACCATCTCTGGCCACCTTCTGGAGGAGAAGACTAATTCATGTCTTGTTTTAAGTCATTGCTACTAAGATGTTTTGTTACTTATAGCCAAAGGCATCAGGACTGATCCACTGGCAAAGCTTCTGAGGTATTAGGATGGGGATACTGGAACAGGCTTATGTGCCAATGGGAAAGATTAATGATGCATGGGAGAGAGGGGGTGGGAGACCCAGAAGAGGAGTCTTCCGTGGGGAAGCTCACAGGGTAGCAGAGAGTACAGACATTAAGTACTTCAGCCAGGTGACGAGGGCTTTGACAGGTGCAGCCGGCAGAGGCATTTAACCCAGGCCGGGGAGTGGGGGCGGTGGGTGTCAGGGAGGTTTCCTAGACCTCCCACCCGGGACCCCAGGGTGAGCAGGAGCAGCAGGCAAAGGTCAGGAGAGGGGAGGGGAGTAGACGATGGGAAGGGTGTTCCAGGCAGAAGGAACAGCATACATGAGGCCCCGAAGTGAGCGGGAACCACGGAGAGGAGATCAGAGACGTCCCTACACTAGACCTTGGGTGGCAGGGGAAGGGCTGAGGCGGGAGCGGGGGTGGTGGCCACATGCGGGGCCGGTGAGCCAGGCACGGGTTTACGCAGCCGGCGCTCAGAGCTGTGCGCTGGAAGACCCCTTGGGCTGCAATCAGGGCAAAGCTGGAAGGACGCCCGGCACACAGACATGGGGGCATTGTGTCGCGGGAGGAAGTCACAGCCCTCACGGCACGCAGGGGGGTTCTGGGAGAGCTGGGAGGGCGGGTGTGGGGAGGACCAGGAGCAGGGAGTGGGGGGCACCAGGCAGGGTCCCGGAGGCACGGGGAGGGGCCCAGAGCCGCGGCTGAGAGCACGCGCACCCTCCCCGCACGCAGATGCAGGTGGCAGCCCCGCAGAGGCCCCAGCGGCCCCGGCGAGCAGCGCCCAACCAGGGCGAGGAGCCGAGCTGGCAACTCACCTGGGCAGCGGCGCGGGACACTGCCCGTCCAGGGAGGGCCATGATGTGTGCCGAACTCCAACCAGGGGAAACAGACTTCACACGGCGAGCAGGGCAGGGCCGAGGGGCAGTAGAATCGATATTCCGGA
The DNA here is from genome assembly GCF_057802395.1 of Ceratotherium simum simum. NCBI lineage: Eukaryota > Metazoa > Chordata > Mammalia > Perissodactyla > Rhinocerotidae > Ceratotherium > Ceratotherium simum. The sequence goes on from NC_141933.1 coordinate 5,365,441, forward strand.
TTGCTCCAAAAAGATAGGGAATCCATGAAAAATGAACCAACTAGGGATCGTGGGGGGACATTCTGATCATTGACATGAAAATGCCATCGGCAGGGCGAGAGAAAGGAGGCGAGGAAGGCAAAGTTGTGAGGGGGATCGGCCAGGAGGTTCTCTGAGGAAGCAGCCCAGCGGCCCAGGAGACAGACCGGGAGATAGAAGGAACTTTGTGCAGCTTTACTGAGTATAATTCACACGCCGTCACTTCGCCCACTGCAAGTGTACAGTGCGAGGGTCGTTTGTGTATTCACAGATGTGTGCAACCATCACCAGTCAACTTTAGAACATTTTTATCACTCAAAATCCCCTGCGTCCTTTAGCTGACAGCCCCCGTCACCCCCCACCCTGCCCTCGGCCACCACTGGCCTACCTTCTGTCTACAGATTTCTCTGTTCTGAACTTTACATGAGTGGAATCACGTAGTATGCCAACTGTCGTGCCTGGCTTCTTTCCCTGAGCAGGGTGTTTTCAAGGTCCATCCATGTGGTAGCCTGTGTCAATAGCTCATTCCTTTCTTTAAATTGTGGTCAAATACACGTAACATAAAATTTACCATCTTAACCATTTTTAAGTGTACAGCTCAGCAGCGTTAAGTACATTCACATTGTTGTGCAACCATCGTCACCATTCGTCTCCAGAACTTTCTCATCTTCCTAAACTGAAACTCTGTCCCCATTAAACACTAACGTCCCCCCTTCCCCCAGCCCTGGCACCCCCCATCCTCCTTTCTGTCTCTATGAATTGGACTCCTCTAGGGGTCTCCTGTAAGTGGAATTACATAGTGTTTGTCCTCTTGTGACTGGCTTATTCCACTTACCGTAACGTCCTCAGATCCATCCATGTTGTAGGATGTGTCGGAATTGCCTTCCTTTTTAAGGAAGCCTTTTTAAGGCTGAATAGTGTTTCGTCGTACGGAGAGACCACGTTCTGCTTATCCATTCACTCGGGATGGACACGCGAGATGCTTCCACCCCTTGGCTCTTGTGGATAATCCTGCAACGAACACGGGGTGCAGATATCTCTTCAACATGGTGACTTCATTTCCTTCAGGTTTATTCCCACAGGTGTCTCTGTGTTCATTTGTTGAGGATCCTCCACACTGTCTTCGTGGCAGGTGCACCATTGTACGTTCCCACCCACACTGCGCAAGGTCCCACATCCTTACCAACACGTGTTATTGTCTTTTTCCTTCTTTCTCACTTTTTTTTTTTTGGACAGTAGCCATCCTAATGGGTGTGAAATTGTATCTCTTTGTGGTTTTGGTTTTCATTTCCCTGATGATTAGTGACGTTGAGCATCTTCTCATGTGCTCATTGGCCATTTGTATGTCTTCTTTGGAGAAACGTCTATTCAATCCTCTACCCATTTTTTAATTGAGTTGCTTGGTTTTTTTGTTGTTTACTTTATTGCTTTGTATGGCCAAATAATACGCCACTGTATGGACAGATCACAATTTGTGTATCTTCGTTTGGGCTGTTTCTGCTTTTGGCTATTGTGAATAGTGCTTCTATGAAAATCCGCATACAAGTTTCGGTGTGGACCTGTGTTTTCAGTCCTTCTGGGTCTGTCCCTAGGAGTGGACCTGCTGGGTCATCTGGTAACTTCTGAGGAACTGCCAGACTGTTCTCCAGAGGGGTGCACCATTTTACATTCCCAGAATTACTTCATAAAAGCAGAATTTCAGAGAACAGAAGAAACACGTGGGTTCTAGAATTGAAAAGCACAGCGAACCAGAGGGACAACCACACCAGGACACAGGGAGGAATTTCAGAGCACTAAGAATAAGGGGAAATTGTAAAAGCTTCCAAAGAGAAGACGTGAACAGCCAGTAAACAAGAATCAGAGTGACATCAGCTTCCCATCAGCAACTTGAGACGATAGGAGGCGACAGCAGCATCTCCACTTTCGGAGGGGATACCCGGGCTGGAGCCGGGGCTCCCAGGCTGTCACTCCAGGGGGACGCGCCTTAATAAGACGCCAGCGTACACAGATAAACAGTGATACTGTCGTTCACAGGAAATGAAGAACTTGTCTTCATCACAAGGCATCTTAAGGAAAGTGAGAGACGAGCTAGTAGTTGGGAGATGTTCACAGTACACGTCACTGTCAGAGGATTCGCACTGAGAGCAGATAAAGACTACCAACGAATTAATGAGAACAAGTCAACCCTACGGGACGGACAGAAGACACGGGCAGAGGTCTCAGAGCACGAAGTGCAGAAGAGGGGAGAGGCCGGAGAGTTGCTCCCAGCAGCCGATGGAACGCTGATCGAGACCAAACCAGATGCCGTCTTATATCCTCTCAGTCGGCCAAATGACTTGGAAATGTGACAGGTCACTGTGGCCTCGTTCATTATCGGGTAGTTTGTGACACGATTTGACTAACTTGGGACAATATCCTCGTGTCAACGTGGGCGTCCCCCTGTGCCCCATCTCGCAGTTCCAGTTGGGGAGCCCGAGCAGACTTCAGCCCGGTCATCCCAGGAGGTGTATTCCAGAAGGTCCACAGCAGCGTCGTGTGCAATAGCCAAACCTGGAAACAGCCCAAATGCCAAACAGTAGACGGGATAAGTCAGCCGTGGAATGTGAGTTCTCACCGACAATAAACAGGTGGCCCGCCCGCCCAGCAACCCCCTCCAGGGACGGCTGGGGGACTTCCCTGGGGACCAACCAGCCCCAGACGAGCCCTAAGGACCCTGACACAGAAGGCTCCCAGCAGAGGCCCAGCCAGATGGCCGGGCTGTTTCCTGCGTCTCCCATCTCCTCCCCTCTCCCTTCTCTCTGCCTTCAGGCCCAGAAGTGCATCCTCCAGACCAGGGTTTGCAGCCCCGGCTGCTGACCCCGGAGCGGGGAATTCTCCGTGGGGGCTGCCCCTGCAGCTTGGTCAGCCGCCCCCCTGACCTCCACGCCCTGGGGGCCAGCAGCAGCCTCTCGCCCCCCAGGGTGACCACCAGAAGTGTCCTCAGACACTGTCCTACGTGCAGAACCACCCCAGGGGAGGGTGAGTTGTGAGTCTTAAGAAACCGCGACCTGGATCTAAGAGCGTGTCCTGGCCTCTGCCCCTGCCTCAGCTGCTGGGACCCACACGGGCAGGGTGAGACGGGAGGACGCCTGTGGCCCCCACCCCCGGGCTGTGGACGTGGAGACAGGAGGGGGTGGGCCGCGTCTCCCCTCCCTCGACAAAGACTACAGGCATCAGGGCCACCTCTCCCGTCCTTCCCTGGGGAGATAAGGGACCTGCTGCCCTGAGGCCGGGCCTGGGGACCTTCTCCCTGGAGAAGGGTCAGCTTTGCCTGCCCCTGCCTTGGGGACATGCACGGGAGGCCAGGCCAGAGGGCACAGGTGGGTCGGGCAGAGGCCCCTCGATGACCTGGGCTCCTGATGGGGCCCTGGGCTGAGTCCCAGCTGGTGTGAGCACCCCCAGGGCGGCAGAGCGCTCACCTGCAGAAACGCGCGGCTGCCACCTGACATGGCCCACTGTCGCCAAGGCGATGCCATGCCACCGTTAGGGATGTGTGCTCAGAGCAAACTCCCCCAGGAGACGTGTCACAATGCGAGACTGCAGAGAGGGAAGCAAGCTGTTCCAGGACTCGGTGTCCCCGAGCAGGGACAGAGGCAGGAGACCACAAAACTCCTGTCTAGCACTTGACACCTGCTCAATAAAAATCATGTCTTGGCCTTAAAATGTCACCTTGCAGGATAAATGCAAGTGAGGAGAGAGAGTCAGTCTGCCCAGGAGAACGTCCCCCCACAGCCCCAGCTTCGGAACAGCCCTCCTGGGGGCGCGAGGCCTGAAACCCCCAAGCCCGGGGCGAGGGCGGGGCCTCGGGCGGGGACGTGGGGGGCTCTCAGGTTAGGTGGGCCTCCTCAGGGGACGTCACACCAGTGGCCGGCTAAAGATACTATCTAGATGAAAACATGCAACTTCTTGTTCTGCAACACAAATACCCACCAACACCAGAACGGAAAAATAAATTGCGGTCGTTTGTTCGAGGAAAACTGCAGAGCAACGAAAGCCGAGGAGCTACGGCCTCACACGACCACGTTGGGGACTAGGGACGTGAGTGAGGGGGAGGCACCCTTCCGGAAGCTCAGGAACTGGCCAGGGGCACGTCTCTCCTTGACTCGGTTTCCCTTTGGGCGGGGTTGGCTGGAAGGACGGGGAGGGGGCTGCAGGGGCCGCGATGGTCTGGGTGTGGCTGTGCGGGTGTGCACGCGTGTGGAGATTCATCGAGTGGGCCCTTGTGAACTACAGCCTCACGGTATCTACGCTACACCCACCGCAAATATTTCTCTTCAGTCTGTGCCTCTGGGCTGACCGCAAAACGTGCCGTGTTTCTGTTTTGACGCGTCTGTGTTCAAGGTCCATCCCGGCCTGTGGAGTGTTAGTTCCGTGGAGGCGGGGACCTCCTCGGTCCCCAGGGCTTGGGCGTGCAGCCAGAGCCAAACGGAACCATGGCGGGACGGGAGGTTCAAGGTGGGCCTGGTCACCCCCCTACCCCCCCCCCACACCCCCACCCCCGTTTATGGGTGAGGCCACTCCCAAGAGAGGCGCCTGCAGGAAATGCAGAATTGGGAGGTGGACCTGCGGCAAGGGAGCAGGGCTGCTGTGCAGGGCCCTGAAATGACTCTTGGGAGATGGGGCTCCAGTGAGCGCCCCAAGGCCTCTGGACTGAAATCTGTAGCAGCAGCAGCCCAGCCAAGCCGAGGGGCGGGGTGAGCCGTGACGGGGGCGATGCTTCCCTGCCTGGCTCCGGAGCAGGGGGCTGCCGTCCCGGCTATCAGCGTGCACAGGGTGCGCCATGAGCCCCATCTGGGGGACACACTGTGTCACCTGGGTCTGAGACCCTCTGGCCAGAGCTGAGGGCGTGGTGGGAGGGACCTGGCTCTCTCGCCTCTCCCCGCCGGGGTGGGGTCCGGGGCCACAGTGTGCGTGAGGCCCTGCTGCTCCCCTCCAGCTCCCCAGCAGGGACCCCGTCACAGCGTCGGCATGGGGGGAGCCTGTGAACTGGCCCTTGGAGGCACTCAGGGTCCAGGCGGGGGGTGGGGCAGGCCAGGCCATGGGGAAGAGCCGTGGGGCCGGGGGCCTGCGGGAGGGCCGCTGAGGGCCAGGCCTGGGTCTGGAGGAGCATCCGCCCAGTGGCGCTCTGCTGGCCCCTCTGCTGAGCCCCAGAGGTGAGCGAACTAAGCTCAGCGGTGGGAGGCTCTTTTGCATCGCCTGCTAATGGACTTAATGTCTTGGCTGAACGCTAATGCGAGTAATTTTGCCTCCCACGCACAGATTTCAGAAAAAACGCGCACAATGGCCCTGGTTCGCTTTAGCAGAGAAAATAAAATGGTCGAAAAATAACAGTAAAAATTACTGTGCAACTTTCATCACCTTTGACTTTTATCTGCTCGATTATGGCCCCCCTCCCGCCCCGTTTTCCTGAATTTCCAGCAATGCAGAGGTTATGATTAATTTCCGGATCGTGTAACCTTTTGGAAATGCACCCCTCTCCACAAATGAACAGCTGCTTGTGGTAATTAATGTAATGTCCTCCCGCACTCCAGCTGCTCGTGCTAATGAGGCTAATTGACAACAGCGAGTGGTACTGTGATGAGTCATCCACATCTAATGGCAGCGCTGGTGCCTGTAATTCTCCGCATGGAGGGAGTTTTACATCTGTTTTCAGTCTCCGTCTGCTCTCAGGATTTGAACCCTTGGCTGTGCTTTTCTCTCAAAAGGATCCCCTTTCTCCTTGGCATTCAACAGCCAGGTCCTCGTTCCGAAGGCGGAGAACAGAGTGCCAGCATAGAACATTTCGTGTTGGCTCCAGTGTCATCAGCACATTCTAGGACTTGCGTTTATCAGCACAGACACCCTCTGACATCGTGGGTGAACCAGATGCTCGGAACTCAGAGACAGGATTCACCCAAGAAATATCACGATAGAAAAAGTCCTCAAAATCCAATATGCTTTTTAAAGAAAGCAAAATAACCAAACATATATTTTTATACCACCAGAAATTCTATGAAAACAAAGTACTTAAAATCCCCATCAAGGAAACCTCTCACTTGGGTGTTTTCTCTGCACATTTTCTCTCCACCCTGGAATGGGGAAACCTGGGGCAGGGGCGGGGGCAGGGGCTGGCTGGATCACGTGAAACAAAAGCTCCGTGTTTAATTTTTCCCCTGAGAAAGGATATCACTAAAAGTTCATGGGACAGATGAGGCTGCCAAGTAAGATCCCCCGAAATAAATCTTTCCCTGGTGGTCCCTGCAGCCCTAGGGACCCGGAATCATAGGAGAGGGTTTTCAGAAAGAAAACATCGGCTTCCTCTGGGTTTAAAAAGAATACATCAAGAGGTAAGCAGAAAGAGGGTGATGGGGGTGCAGAGCAGAGGTCTTTCAGAGGAATCTCATTCCTAGAAGATTGGCCCCAACCAATATCCGAGGCAGAGTTGGGATGGACCCCTTGTCACCACTGTGGGGGCTGCTGTGGGTGCCCACCCAGAGCTCCTTTACCAGGCTGGTGGCCCAGCTGCTGTGAACGTTGGTTGTGAGCCCCTCACTGCTCCCGTCTCTGGAGACGCGCCCTCAGCTGATGGAAACCATGCTTTCCCCACCCTGTCCACGGGGGCCACAGCCAGTGAGTAACTGGTCCAGGCATAAAAGGCCAGCCTTCTCGGTGTGCTTTCAAGCCCACAGCTATGGATGTGGAAAGTCACAGCCTTCCCAGCTCAGGGTGGCAGAGTCCAGGGTTCACGGCTGGCAGAGGGGCTGGAAATGTAGGGAAGTAATTCTGGAAGCAAGGGAAACTCTGCAGAAGGAGTGAGCCCCAGAATCTGAGTGTAAACTCCGCCCCAATCCCTGGATGACCACCAAACTACACACACGGCAGAGACCTGCAGGAGCTCGGTAAGAAAGCAGGCAGATAGGAGAGGAGTCGAGCCTTGACAGACACACTGCACTAGGTGACATTCGTGAGCTTTCTCCTCTCTTGGCTGCGTGTACTCCCCAAGACAGGCACAGCCGAGATGGCAGACAGTTGAGGCCTTACTGGCTTGAGGTGTCAGAGGATAGAGTGTGGAGCTGGCAGAGCAGCTGGAAAGTTAGGTGTGACACCCAAGGGAACTACAGAGGGAGAGAGCTTCCGCATCTGAGTATAAATCCTGCTCCAATCCTTGGCTAACTGTTAAGCATGCAGGTGCAGAGGGCAGGCTACCAAGGCCCTCGCTGTAAGCTGGAAAACTGAGCAGAGACCTGAGCTGCTATACACTGCGGAGGAGACAGACGTCACAGTCTCAGACCAGTCAAGTGAACTGCCTATGGGGCAAAACCCAACAGTCTTCAGAAGAACATAACAGAGTCCAAAGCTGCTACAAAATATTACCTACGATGTCCAGTTATCAACAAAAAATAACTAGACACACAAAGCAACAAGAACTTGTGATCCATATTCAGGAAAAAGGCAGTCAAAGAAACTGACTCCAAATGGACCCAGAGGTTAGCTTTAGCAGACAGACTTTGAAGCAGCTATTATAAATATGTTCATGAAATTAAATAAAAACATGATCAAATAATTAAAGTAAAAGATAGTCTTAATGAGTAAATGGGTGGGAATCTCAACAGAGAAATGGGAACTACAAAAAAAGAATCAAATGGAAATTCTACAGCTGAAAAGTAAAATAACATAAATGAAAAATTCACTAGACAGGCTGTCAGCTTATTGGAGATGGTAGGAAAAAGAATCAGTGACCTTGAGGACGGAGCAATAGAAATTAACCAATCCAAAGAGCACAGGGAAAAAAGACTGAAGGAAAAGGAACAGCCTGAGAGAACTGTGAGGTGATAGCAAGCAGTCCAACACACATGTAATTGGAATCCCCAAAGGAGAGGAAAGTGTGGGGAGGTGGAGAGGAGAAAGAAAAAAATACATGAAGAAATAATGACCCCAGGGCCAGCCAGGTTTCGCAAGGGGTTAAGTGCGCACGCTCTGCTGCGGCTGCCTGGGGTTCGCAGGTTTGGATCCTGGGTGTGCACCGACGCACTGCTTGTCGAGCCATGCTATGGCGGCGTCCCATGTAAAGTAGAGGAAGATGGGCATGGATGTTAGCTCAGGGCCAGTCTTCCTCAGAAAAGAAAAAAGGGAGGATTGGCATCTAGATGTTAGCTCAGGGCTGATCTTCCTCACAAAAAAAAAAAAATGACCCCAAATTTCCCAAACCTTGGCACATCATAGACAAACTGCTAAAAGCCAAAAACAAGAGAAAATCTTGAAAGCCACAGGAGAAAACAAACAACACACTACGTACAGGGGAAGAACACTGTGTGCTCAGAAGATAATGAAACAACATATGCAAAGTGCTGAAAGAAAATAAAAGCTATCACCACAAATTCTATATCCAGAGAAACAGTTAAATGATGAAGGCTAAATAAAAACCTTTTCAGGTAAACAAAAGCTGGGAGAATTCTTGGCCAGCTGATCTTCAGCACAAGAGATGCTAAAGGAAGTTCTTCAGGTTGAAGGTAAATGACCCCTGATGGATCCACAACAAGGTATGAAGAATAACCAGAAATGGTAAATTAATGTGTAAGTATTAAAGACTATACATAGGGTATTTTTTTTCCTTCTCTTAATGTCTTTATGACTGTTGCAGCTCTATTCACAATAGCTAAAAGGTGGAAACAATCCAAATGTCGAAAAGAAGGATAAACAAATTGTGGTCTATTGGTACAATGGAATATTATTCAGCCATAAAAAGGAATGAAGCACTGACACATGTTACAGTGTGGATGAACCTTGAGAACATTCTGCTCAGTGAAGGAAGCCAGACACAAAAGGTCACACATTGTAGGAATCCATTTATATGAAATGTCCACAATAGGTAAATCTACAGGGACAGAAAGCAGATTGAGGGTTGCCAGCGGTTGGGAGGAGGGGGGACGGGGAGCAACTGCTCAAAGGATCCATGAGGACAGGGTTTCCTCTTGAGGTGATGAGCATATTCTGGAACTAGATGGAAGTGGTGGTTGCACAAGACTGTGAATGTCCTAAATGCCATTGTATAGTTCACTTTAAAATGGTTAGTTTTATGTCATATAAATTTCACCTAAATAAAAAAATAATGACACCCCCCAGAAAAAGACATATGACTATTTAAAGCAAATATGATACCAATGTATGATCAGGTTTATAAAATATATAGATGTCATATATAGGATAATAGCGCAAAGGATGGGGGGAGGTAAGTGGAACTATACTTTTGCAAGATAACTATAATCAACCTAAATGAATTAATATTTTATTTAAGTAGATTTTGATAAGTTAAAGATTCATATCATCTCTAGAGAAGCCACTAAAAAATGCTAAAGAGCCAATGAAGGAATTAAAATGGAATACTAAGAAATATTTGATTAACACCAAAGAAGGCAAGAAAGGAGAGTTAGAGGAACAAGAAAACAGATGAGACTAATACAAAATGAATAGCGTTAATAAATCTAACCATATCAGTAATTACATTCAACGTAAATGAATTAAGCCAAAGTTCAGGCAACTATGTCTGGCAGGCTCAATACTGCCTGCTGTCTGTCTTTGTAAATAAAGTTTTATTAGAACACAGCCACGCTCATTCATTTACTTACTATCTATGGCTGATTTCATGCTACAATGGTAGCGTTAAGTAGTTATGACAAAGACTGGCCCAAAAAGCTGAAAATATTAGTCAATACAGGAAATTAGCCAACTCCCGACTAAACATTCCAATCAAAAGGGAGATATTGTCAGATGAGATTTTTAAAAAAGCCACTATATGCTATATACAAGAGATACATTTAAAATACAAAGACACAAAGAGGTTGAAAGGAAAACGATGGAAAATCCAGAAATAAACCCATGCAAATACAGTCAACTAATATTCGACAAGGGAGCCAAGAATACTCAATGGGGAAAGTCTCTTCAATAAACGGTTTTGGGAAACCTGGATATTTATGTGCAAAAGAATGAAGTTGGGGCCGGTCCCGTGGCTTAGCGGTTACGTGCGTGAGCTCCACTGCTGGTGGCCTGGGTTCCGATCCCGGGCGCGCACTGACGCACCGCTTCTCTGGCCATGCTGAGGCCGCGTCCCACACACAGCAACTAGAAGGATGTGCAGCTATGACATACAACTATCTACTGGGGCTTTGGGGAAAAAACGGAGGAGGATTAGCATGGATGTTAGCTCAGGGCTGATCTTCCTCACAAAAACAACAACAACAACAACAACAAAAAGAATGAAGTTGGACCCCTGTCTTACACCACTCACAAAAATGAATGTGAAATGGATAAAGACTTAAATGTAAGACCTGAAATGTAAAATTCCTAGAAAAAAACATAGAGAAAAAGCTCCTTGACATTGGTCTTGGCAATGATTTTTTGGATATGACACCAAAAGCATGAGCCACAAAAGCAAAAATTTATCCTGTCTATTGAGGGTTTTTTTAATTTCAATTACCATATTTTTCATTTCCAAGATTTCTAATTGGTTCTTTTTTTTTCTGCCTCCTTTTCTGCCTGTTTTGTTCATAATTCTGTGTTTCTTTGGGGGGGGTTATGTTTATTTCTGTGTATTTTCATTTCTCTCCTTGAGAGAAATGAAACATACTTTAGTCTTTATCAGACTATTCTGCAAAATCAATTTCATCTGACGTGGAGTCTAAATATTAAGTAGATAACTTTTTGGTTGCATTAGAATTCTGTGTGTGTTTTGGAACTTTCATTTGTGAGCTCTTCTGAAGAGGCGTGGTTTTCTTCCTTCTCTCTCTCTACTCACTGTTCTAATGGTTTTATGATGGTCTCCTGGCTCTGTGGGTCTCTGTCCGAACAATCTCCTATGATGGTGCTTAGTGCCCGCCCTGTCTAGGGTCCCCTGGAGTGATCTAGACGTAGTCACCAGGCGTGGGGGAGGCTGGCCCAGTTTCGGGTCTCTGGTGTGTGTCTTCTTCTCTCTGGTGGCCCACTGTTCTGAAAGCTGCAGCCGCAAGCAAGGCTAGCATCCCTTTCACTGTTTGTTCCACAAGCGAGTGAGCCCAGCCCAGCCCCGGCTTCAGCCTCCTATCTGCACGGAGCTCTGTCAATAGCTGTTACCCTGCAACGCCTGACTTCCCAGGGGCCACCGCTCGGTGTAGACCTGGATCTTTGGCCCCTCTCAACAATTCCCATCTACCCCATTGCGGGTCCTGGGAGATGTTTTCCTTTCTTCTGAGTCCACCAATGCCTTTTTGGTTTTCTTTTTCTCCATGTTCTCAACTGTGTCTAATGTACTGAGTTTGTCTCGTGGGTTGAGATGATGTGTCAGATGTACTGTGTCAACCTGACTAGGTGTTCAGACCACTTTTTTAAAAGCTGCCTAAGACTCCGTAACATCGAATACTCCCCAGTTGTCTCTTGTAAGTAGCATATGGTTGAATTTAGTATTTTTTATTCAATCTCGCAATATTTGTTTTTTAACTGGAGCATTTAGTCTCTTTACAGGTAGTTAAATTAAACATATTTGGATTGAAATCTATGTGCACTGTTTCCCTTGATATTTACCTGTTCTTCCCTTCTTTTTTTTTGTTTTTTTGGTTTTTTTGCCTTCTTCAATGCACCAATTAAGTTCAATGAGAAGCAGATGCTGAGATGGAGTTAGAGTGCAAAAGGTTTACTGGAGAGTAACACTGTGAAAGGAGAGGGGAGGCAGTAGGATTGGGTAGCAGAGCTGTCGAATCATGATCCAGATCTGGTAAAGTCTCCCCCAGCCCAACCAGGCATTGCCACACAAAGATTGCCCAGTAAAACAGTTCCATATGGGACTGAAGTGGCCAAGTCCGTACACCACTGTCTTGCTCATCATTGAGGGTAAGGCAATAAACCTGATGAAACAAACCCTGATAAAAACGTGACCTTGGGTCCCCCCACTTGCTCAGTCATTGGCTCCTGAGAAGCTGAGGTGGCCCCTGAGGGAGCTAAGAGCTGGAGGCTCCACCTAACCACGTTTTCCACAGCTGGGCAGCAGGTCATCCCTTCTTGAAGAGGGGCTGACTCAGGTCTGTCTGTCACTGAGCATCCCTCGTGCCGCGTGGATCCACTTTTCCGTACGTGTGTGGGAAGCAGCTCCTCCAGGGCCCCTCTTTGTGTAGGGAAACGTAGAAGAGGGCACTTAGTATGAAGAATTACAGCCCCCATCACTGCAGTAGTCTTGGGGGCACAATGGTCCCTATCATCCCCCTCCTCCACCACCCCTTCTCAATTCCCGTTACACTCAACTGTTGCCTGCTGGTCTCTGGCTTAGCTGGTGGCCTGACCCCAACCCTGGTTCCTGAGGATCGTGAGCCCCTGGGAACCACACCCTTCTTGGGCGAGGATCGCTGCTCGTACCCACCCCAGTCATAATCCGGAGAGGGAGTCCCGAGGAGACCCAAGCCGGGCACCGCAGCGCCACACACACTCCTGTCTGCCCGCCTTTCTAGCAGCAGCCCTGCCTCCTCCCGCTGTTTAGAGTGATTGATCCCTCTCAAGACGTGATTCCTTTCACAGCCTGCTGGCCCTGGATCAAAAGGAGCCCAGAGTGCCCAGCCGACACTGTACCTTGTAGTTCAGAGGGACACTTAATCTGTCCCCTGGTGAGCGAACACCTCCTTTGGGGACAAGAACCTCGGAACCTGTAGGGCCAAGAGTGTGGGGACGGAAGGCACCACGTCGCCTGTGGGTCCCTGGGAGCGACGTTCAACGGGCCACTCCTGCTTCCACCTCTGGGCCCCCAGACCCAAGTATGCTTCCCGCTGAGGACACGGTGCCGTGTCCAGGTCCCTGACTTAATGTGAATGCTGCATCCTGGACGATGGCTCCCCGTCCTTGGGGGCGTTGCCTCCAGGCTTGTGCGTCAGTTGTCCATTCAGGAGGCCATGCCAACGCTCTAGTGGCCTGACAGCTTCTGGGTGAGAAACAGCTAGTGCGTCTCGTGGACGTGGGCCCCTCCCACATCCCCTTCACTACAAAGTGGGTTGCCTGGGCAGAAGCTATGTGGTGAGGGGCAGTCACTCCTCAAGCCCTTGGCGGGTGGCACTGGCTGAGGCTCTGGAGCCAGGTAAGTCAACCCATACCTAAAAGAGGTGTCTGTTTTTGGGCAAACTGTTGGCCCTTTCAGAATGAAAGGGGCCCAGTGTTGTCCACTTGCCACCAAGCGGCTGGTTGGTCTCCTTGAGGAACAGTGCCACGTTGTGGGCTCAGTGTTGGTCTGTTGCTGGCAGGTTGGACATTCAGATGGAGAAGTAGCTAGGCTGGCCTTGAACAGTAGGAGTTCACACTGTTGGGCCCATGCATGTCCTCTGTTTCTGCCGCTGTAGCCACTTTGTTCCTGTGCCCATCCATTTGACGTTGGTGTGGCTGATAATGGTGGGGAACACCAACTGGTCGAGTTATTTTGTCTGCTTGGTTGTTTAGTGCCTCTTGCATTGAAGCTATTGGGCGGCACGGTGCGGTCCAAAGACCTTCACACTTTGTGTCCACTCCCATACGCCCATCATGCGCCTCTACTCCAAACCGTCTTGTGTCTGATCATTCAGTTTTCTTCCTTCTGGGTCCTGGACCAGCCAGCCAGGACATTTGGCACTGGCCATGCGTCTGTCTATATTCTGACCTTGTGCCACTTCTTCCACACAAAGTAAATGACCAGGTGCACCACTGGAAGCTCCACCCGCTGGAAAGATTTCCCTTGCCACTGTCTTTCAAAGCCACCCCTGACGGAGGCTGTAAGGCAGTCGCCATCCAATTTTGGTTTGCACCGAGCTGATCCCTCTGCAAAGCAAGCTTCAGCTGGGTGCTGGGACCCCTATGAGGGCCTTGGTGTGAGCTGAGGCAGGGACACTGGTGCGACCATGGTGGGTGCACTGTTCCACTGTTCCTCAACCTGCTTCTGCAGCATGTTTGTGTCTCTGGTCCTGGATGTGCCGTTTCCATCTTATGGGGGATTGCTGCTGATCCCACACAGCTTTATGATTTGGTGGGTCTGACAGAACTCCACTCGTAAGGGGCAGTTCTGCACACGCCACCACTGCTGTGCTGTGTCTCTACCAGGCCCAAGTAGCACTCCAGGAGCGTGTAATTCTCCAGTGTTCGTGCTGTGGCTTTGCTCCAGAGCCTCAAGGGACTGCATGTGATTCATCCACTGGGCTCGCCACAAACTCCACACTCCACCTTCTCGACCACCGACACCTCCAGCATCGTGCAGTCTGCTGAATCATGCGGCCCAGTGGCAGGGCTGTTTGCACCGTGCACTGGATCTGCGGCAGAGCCCCGTCCCCCTCTGGGCTCCACTAAGAGCTGGCAGCTCTCGTGTCACCCCGTCCATGGGCAGAGCAGCAGGTCTAGGTGTGAAGTGTGCTGCCTCCCAAACCCTGAGGCCTCCAGGTCTGTGCTTCCTTCTTCGTGGAGGAAATGCGAGAGGCGGTGATTCTCTTTCACTCCAGAGGGTGGGAAGGACAGACTTTAAGGGGACCCCCACGATCCCCCCTCCAGGTATTCATGCCCTTGTACGATCTCCCCTCTACTGCGGGCGGGCCATGTGACCGCCAACCAACAGAACACAGCCAAGGTGACAGGCGTCACTCCCACAATTACAGTAAGTATATAAGATTCTGTTTCACTAGAAACTCGCTCCAGCCACTTCCCCTCTTCCTGGCTCTGAAGAAGCAAGCTGCTGTGCTGGGAGAGGGCCGGAGAGGGCCAGGTGGCCAGGAGCTACCATCGGCCTCCAGGAACTAAGCAAAGACCTGAAGCTCTTGGTCCTATATTTCACGAGGAACTGAATGCCGCTAACAACCACGTGAGCTCGGAAGAGGACGCTGGGCCTCAGATGGGACCCCAGCCCTGACCAACACCTTGACCGCAGTGTTATAAGGCCCTAAGCAGAGGGCCCAGCTAAGCCATGCCAGGACTTCTGACCCACAGAAACTGGGAGACAAGAAGCGTGTGCTGTTTTAAACCACTGAGTTTGTGGTAGTTTGAGGGGATGTCCCAGCACACTCTTGCTAATGGACCCCTAAATCTGTACTGAAGTGGCAGGCCCCCGAATCTCTGTAGGAGTTCATCTACCACTCTCTGGAAGGTGTGTGTCTCACCAAGGCCTCCGGGGTGCTAGCCACTTGTCGCTCGTCATGCCTGATTGACACGATCTCCTTGATATAATGGATTAACACGACGTTCTGGGGGATGTCCAGATCTCCTCAGACCATTGCCATCCCTTGAGGACTGTATTACGACAGAGGGTGGGAGAGTTAACACAGCCTTGGGGTAAAACTGTAAACGTATATTATTTGTGTCCCTTCCATGAGAATATAAAATGTTTCTTACTGTCTCTTCCTGATTGGAAGACATTTGCCTAATCAAAGGTTACACATCATGTGTCTGAGACCGGGTATTAGCCTGCTAAAGTATTAAACTGCTCTAGCAAAGATGCCACGTCTGGCATGGCGGCTGTGAGCAAGGCTACTATTCGGTTGAGCCTGCTGTAAGCTACAGTTATACTCCAGGACCCTCTGGTTTCTGCAGGGCCAGACTGGAGAATTAGATGGAAACATGATGGGAACCACCGATCCTTTAGATCTTGAAGCATGGTATCAGTTTGGCCCTTCTCCTTCCCCCAGCTCCCACCCCTCTAAATGCAATATATTTTAGAAATTCACTTCTTGTCCCGAGCAGGGAGTGGGGGCAGCTTCAGGGCTACTTCTGCTCGGCCTTCCTTCCCACGACAGCTCTTACCCCACAGGACAAGGACCCAGTGCGGTGTTCCTCCAACTTTCGAGTATGTCGACGCTCATTATGCATTTGTAGCCGAGGGAGATGACACCTGGGGCTTGCCATAAACTCACTCTAAGCCCGACTTTAACCAGGACTTCGTCATTATCCCATACCTCTTCACTCTAACCGGAGGGGCTTTGAGGATGCTCCCGGTCTCCAGGTATCAAGGTCGACATGGACTGTCTATCCAACAGTTCTCAAAAATGTATTTTCTCTTCTCCCCACTGCAGTCACTTGAGGAAATGTTGTGGGTTCCTTTCAGGAAGGATTAGGGGATCATTTCAGTGTCTTCTTGCTGTGGTCTTGCAGTAAGTCAGCAAGTTCCAAGTCTGAAGGCTGGCCCGGGTTCAAAATCTGAGCAACGGATTATGACTTCCTGGGCAAGTGCCCTTGGCCTCTGGTCACCTGTTCTTGCTCTTTTCTGATTCCATGTTAGATGGAACCCGTATTGGTTGTCCATCCATTTTAGCTCTCAGGATGCCATGACCGACTAGCCATCTCCACGGCCCACTAGGGACCAGGCTCCCTGCTGTCACTGTGACCTTTCCAGTTATTGTGGAAATTGCAGTCTCTAGCTTCTGGCGGTGGAGGGCTGCCACCTGGCCTGCACTGCTTTAAGGCCCTCGCATCCCGTTGCTATCGTTGAGCTGAGTCCTGGATAGCCACTCTTACTGTCATCCGGGCCTGCGAGGAGGCCCTCTGGACCAGTGCCTTCCTGATGGCCGTGGAGAGCGGTGTGTCCTCTGGGCCTTCCAGGAACGTAAGACTCCGGTGGGCCTCCTGGCCGCACACACCACGCGGATCCCAGCATGCCCACATCCACCAGCCTTTCTCTACCATATGCATGGCAATTCAGGCATTTCAAGTCAGGCCCATCTCTCAGCACAGGCCACTGCTTTTTACAGTCTTTCAAGAGCAGTTTGCACCATCCCCTGGGGTTCTTGACAGGGTGTTAAACTCTGGATCCCAAGAGTGCCCCCAAATCAACAAAGGCTCCCTTATCCAGTCTTATGATCTGGCCCCCTTGATCGGACTCTCAGAATTCAGTCTCATGGGTAGTTCCCAGTCCTGTATCAGGCCCCACGGGTCCCTGAATGGATTATGCTGCAACTTAACACAGGCTCCAGGCTTGGCAGCTAGGAGAGGAATAGGGGCTAACTCCTGAGGGGGACACCTGCTGCCTTGAGGGAGAAACGCCTCTGTGTTGTCTTTGCGCATGGGGAGGGGTGGGTCACTTCTACAGACTCAGAAAAGTCTGTGGGGTCAAATTCTCCATAGGCATCCACCAAGGTGTCCCCTTCCACGTGTCAGGATCCCAGATTTTCCCAGCCAGGGCCTGACATTGGCATGAGAGATGTGCCCTCAGGAGCAATACCCATCTTCAAAGTGCAGCCACTCTGAACTTCAGCTCTGGCTGCTCTCCCGCTGTGTGAGATGAGGGTCTCTAAGCGTCAGACCCTCTGTCTCCCACACTTAGTTTTCAATTATTTATTTATTTTTTATTGAGGTAACATTGGTTTATAACATTATATAAATTTCAGGTGTACATCATTATATTTTGATTTCTGTCTAGACTACATCATATTCACCACTCAAAGACTACCTACCATCCATCACTGTACACGTGCCCAGTCATCCCTTTCGCCCTCCTCCCTCCCCTCCTCCCCTCTGGAAACCACCAATCCAATCTCTGTCTCTGATTGTTTGTTGTTGTTTTTATGTTCTTCTTATGAGTGACACCATACTGTATTTGACTTGCTCTGTCTGCCTTATTTCACTTTGCATTATACCCTCAATGTCCATCCATGTTGTCACAAATGGCCGGATTTCATCGTTTCTTACAGCTGAGTAGTATTCCATTGTGTCTATATACCACATCTTCTTTATCCATTCGTCCCTTGATGGGCACCTAGGTTGCTTCCAAGTCTTGGCTATTGTGAATAACGCTGCAATGAACACAGGGGTGCATGTATCTTTACACATTCGTGTTTTCCTGTTCTTTGGATAAATGCCCAGCAGTGGAATAGCTGGATCATATGGTAGTTCTAGTCTTAATTTTTTGAGGAATCTCCATACTGTTTTCCGTAGTGGCTGCACCAGTTTACACTCCCACCAGCAGTGTATGAGAGTTCCCGTTTCTCCACATCCTCTCCAACATTTGTTATTTCTTGTCTTGTTAATTATAGCCATTCTGACGGGTGTGAGGTGGTATCTCACTGTAATTTTGATTTGCATTTCCCTAATAATTAGCGATGTTGAACTTTTCATGTGCCTGTTGGCCATCTGTATATCTTCTTTGGAAAAATGTCTGTTCAGATCTTTTGCCCATTTTTTAATTGGGTTGTTTATTTCTTTGTTGTTGAGATGTATGAGTTCTTTATATATTTTGGATATTAACCCCTTATTAGATATATGGTTTGCAAATATCTTCTCCCAATTGTTAGGTTGCCTTTTTGTTTTGTTGATGGCTTCCTTTGCTGTGCACAAGATTTTTAGTCTAATGTAGTCCCATTTGTTTATTTTTTCTATTATTTCCCTTGCCCAGTCAAGCATGGTATTTGAAAATATGTTGCTAAGACCAATGTCAAAGAGTGTACTGCCTATGTTTTCTTCTAGAAGCTTAATGGTTTCAGGTCTTACATTCAAGTCTTTAATCCATTTTGAGTTAATTTTTCTGTATGGTATAAGATAATGGTCTACCTTTATTCTTTTGCATGTGGCTGTCCAGTTTTCCCAACACCATTTATTGAAGAGTCTTTCCTTTCTCCATTGTATGTTCTTGGCTCTCTGTCGAAAATTAGCTGTCCATAGACGTGTGGGTTTATTTCTGGGCTCTTGATTCTGTTCCATTGATCTGTGTGTCTGTTTTTGTGCCAGTACCATGCTGTTTTGATTACTATAGCTTTGTAGTATACTCAATTATTTGTTCATTGCCCTCAGCTTTTCATTATCTATCTGAAGGGTCTCAATGCAGCTTGGGAACAACCATCTATTTCTACTACCCTTATGTCACCATTCCCACCCCCTTGTACATTTCAGGTGCCTAAACCATCACCCTGGCCAGTGCATCTCCCCTCACCAGCTCATTCTTTCAGACCCCACTGGTGAGCATTTTAGCAGTTGGACCACGACCTATGCTAGTGTCCATGCTCCACCGCAACAGGCAATGAGTGAACCAGACCCTAAACTCCATCTTACCACCTGCCTTCCCTGGCGTTCCTGCCACCACCTGTGCCAGCTGGGTTCTCTAGGAAGCAGACACTGAGACAGTCAGGAATACAAGGGGCTTACTGCCCTGGGAAGGGAAAAGGGAAGGCGTTAGATTGGATGGGTGCTGCCAGCCCCTGATGCAGACCCGATAAGTCTCTTTCAGCCCATTGGAGGGCTGGAGCTCTGGAGCAAAGACCGTTGCTTAGCAAAGTCCCACATTTGGCAGAAACAGCCAGGGCCTACTACGCTCAGTCATGGGCTGAGAGCTACAGAGGCCTCAGGCTAGAAAGCTGAGGCTGACCTTGAAGGAGCTGGTACTTGGAGGTTGTCAGCCAATCCTGTTCCTTGAGGATGGACATCACGTGCTTTCTCCAGAGGGGAGCTGAGCAGCGCATCTGTCTGCTGCCATCCAGTATAATTCTACTTTACCCCTCTACTAACTTCTAGTTACACATCTTTTCGTGGTGACCCGAGAGTACAGCATGCATCCTGATCAGAGGATCATTAGCACCTTCACTGCTAACTAGATGACGCCAGGACCTCGAAAGGCAAACTGTGGACCTCCTTCGGCCTTTTGTGCTGGAGTCAAATCTTTTTTTAAAATTTGAGGTTCTTTAATTTACTAGTCAAATTAGACATCTGCTTAAAAAAAATTTTAATTGTAGTAAGAACACTTAATATGAGATCTACCCTCTTAACAAATTTCTAAGTGTACAATACATTATTGTTGGCTATAGGTACAATGTGGTACAGATCTCTAGAACTTTCTCATCTTGCTTAACTAAAACATTATGCTCACTGATTAGTAACTCCCCATTTCCCCCTCCCGCCAGACCCTGGCAACCATTCCACTCTTTGAGTCTATGAATTTTACTATTTTAGATACCTCATGTAAGTGGAATCATGCAATATTTGTCTTTCTGTGACTGGCTTATTTCATTTAGCATAACGTCCCCCAAGTTCATCCATGTTGTTGCCTATTGCAGAATTTCCTTCTTTTTAAAAGCTGAATAGTATTCCATTGTATGTATATACCATATTTTCTTTATCCATTCATCTGTCAATGAACTTAGTTATTTCCACATCTTGGCTATTGAGAATAATGCTGCAATGAACATGGGAGTGCTAATATTTCTTCAAGATCCTGATTTCAATATTTTTGGATAAATACTCAGAAGTGGGATTGCTGGATCATATGATAGTTCAATTTCTTACTTTTTGAGAAACCTCCAGACTGATTTCCATAGAGACTGAACTATTTTGCATTCCTACCAACAGTGTGCAAGGGTTCCAATTTCTCTACATTCTCGCCAACACTTGCCTTTTTTTTTTTAATAAGAGCCATCCTGATGGTATGAGGTGAGAATTCATTGTGGTTTTGATGCGCATTTCCTTGATGATTAGATATTCAACATTTTTTCATATATCTTTTGGCCATTTGTATGTCTTTGGAGAAACATCTATTCAAGTCCTTAGCTCGTTTCTTAATCCGGTTACTAGGGGTTTTTTCCACTATTGAGTTGTAGAAGTTCCTCATCTATTTTGGAGAATAACCCAGATACATGGTTTGCAAATATTTCTTATTTATAGGCTGTCTTTTAATTTTGTTGATTGTCTCCTTTGCTCTGCAGAAGCTTTTTAGTTTGATGTGGTCCCACTTACTTTTGTTTCTGTTACCTGTGCTTTTGGTTTCATATCCATGAAGTCACTGCCAAGACCAATGTCATGAAACTTTCCCCCCGTTTTCTTCTAGGACTTTTACAGTTGCAGGTCTTACATTTAAATCTTTTTTTTTTCCCCCCAAAGCCCCAGTAGATAGTTGTATGTCATAGCTGCACAGCCTTCTAGTTGCTGTATGTGGGACGCGGCCTCAGCATGGCCGGAGAAGTGGTGCGTCGGTGCGCGCCCGGGATCCGAACCCGGGCCGCCAGCAGCGGAGTGCTCACACTTAACTGCCAAGCCACGGGGCCGGCCCCTTACATTTAAATCTTTAATCTATTTTTGAGTTGATTTTTGTGTATGGTGTAAGGGGCCAATTTCGTTCTTTTGCATGTGGCTATCCAGTTTTCCCAACACTATCTTGATTCAAGTACATTTTCAATCCCACAAGACACAGTCATATTCATTTCTTTTTACCACTTACTTCCCTTTCTGGTGCCCTCAATTCTTGCTGCATTGCTAGGCTCCATCTGAGAGGATTTCCTTCTGCCTGGAAATCTCTGGTTAGTGCAGCTCTGCTGGTGTTGAAATCTGGCTTTTTTCCTCAAAGTATTTTTGCTTTCATTTTGGAGGATAATTGTTAAGTACAGAACTCTATGTTGGCACTTTTTTCTTTCAGCATATAAAATGTCATTTCCTGTCTTCTGGCTTTCATCATTTCTATTGAAAAGGAACTTGTCTGTTGAAGGCCATGTCTTTTTCTCAGCTGCTTTTAGATTTTCTCTCTGGGTTTTAGTAGCTTTACTATGATGTTACTAATTGTGGTTCTCTTTGTATTAATCCTCCTTGGCATTCACAGAGTTTCTTGAATCTCTAGTTTAATGTCTTTTGGTTAGTTTTGCAAAATTTTTGTTGGTGTCTCTTCTACCCCATTCTCTCTCCTTTCCTGAGACTCCAAGTACATGTATGTTACATTTTTACTGTATCCTATATTTCTCTTGGTGCTTTTCTCTATTTTCCATCCTTTCCCTCTCCATACTTTTCTGAATGTTTCCTACAAGACCTATCATAAGTTCACAAAAATCTGCTTTTAAATTCATTTATTGGGTTTTTAATTCCAGTTACTATATGTTTCAGTTTTAGAGTTTCCATTTGAATTTTTTTTTTTTTTTGTAACAGATTCCAGTTCTTTGGTGAAATCCTCCAATTGGTCATCTATTCCCTTGAATATATTAATCATATTTTAAAGTCTAAAATCTCCAATATCTGGATCAACTGCATGTCTATTTTCTTTCAGTTTGCAGTCACTTGGCATATTTTGTCTTCCGGCACTTTTAAGAAATTTTTAGTCAAAACCAACATTGTGTATGAAAAATGGTAGAGGCTTTGGATGGTACAACTGGAACGGGATTTGTTCCTTCTGGCAGGTAAGGTGATCTGTCTCCGGTGTGCTCTGATTCCTAGGGTGTCACGCTTCAGTGGTGTGACTTGTTTACTGGAGCCCCTAGACTCATCTCTGCCTCCCCGACACTGAGATGTCTCAAGACTCTTCTCAGCCCCTCAGCTGCCGTTTTCTGCCTGGCTTCCTGGCCTCTCTCCCTGCACAGCTTAGGAATCATCAAAGGCCGTGAGAGAAGCAGTGAATGTCAGGCTCACTTCTGTGTGGTTCTTTTCTCCAGGATCTTGTCCCTTCCATCTTGGCTTGAAGCCCTTAACTCCCATTTTTGTCCTCCCAGCCCTGTAGGACTGTGGAAAGCTCCAAGCCTCTGCTCTCTGCTGGGCCTCATGTTACTCGATCAGCATAAGCCACAGGGGAGAAGTGGTGTTGAGGATCAGGTTCACTCCACGGCGTCTCCTTTCTCTCTAAGATCTGGGCCCTGTGAGCATTTGCAGCCTTATTTGTTCTCCTGTGCCTTCAAAAGGCTCATTTAAAACACTTTCATTGTCGTTGTCGGCAGGACGTTTAATCTGACAAAATCGCTCTTACAGCTGGAACCAGAAGTCCTTTTCCTCAAATTTCTAATGATTATGTTTAGCTGCTTTATTTGGTTTGATGCATAGTCTCCTAACCTTACACAGTAAATTCTGCTCTGCCAGATAACTGTCATGTTTTCTTTTTGTTTGCGTTTTCCTCTATTTTTCTATTCGTTTATATTTAATATTTGTCACTTTTATGACTTCCATACAAACAACATATTGCTGGGTTTTATTTTTAAAAAGAGAACCTAGTTTTAGTGTAACAACTTATATCCTTTATTTCTTATTTTTCTTTGTTTGGGAAGGTGATTAGGGGAAGCTATCTGTCTCTATCCCAATGTTCAGAAATAAGTGAGAATTAGAACTTGGGAGACAAATGGAGAAAACCTAATTAGAAAGTGTACCTTGAGACGTGTGGCTAAATGGGCTTGCTAATACTGCACTCCTGATTTAGCTGGAATTACATACCTAACTCCTGGTAGAGCTAGACAACCACAGGTCTTGTCCAGAGAGACTGAGAGCGTGCACATAGACAACAGACCACAATACACTCCTCAGAGGGCCAGCAAATGCAAGACAGAGCACGTGAGGTGCTGAACCAAATTAATCAGATAAATCACTCTAAGCTCCCCCAAGAGTGACAGAGGAGGTCACGAGAGGCTCAGAGTGTTACTCCAGCGTTAGGACCCCACAGAGAAACACAAGGCAAGGAGGAAGAGCAGTTACCCCTCATACTATTCAGTGGTGGTCGCGTCAACCCGCGAGACTTAACCACTGAGCCTCGGTCCACCACGGGTGTGGCAGTCCCCCAGGGGAGGGAGCAGCACTCGACGGGGACAGTTCCGCCTCCACCTTCATGCCGCCCCTCCGTGTACACCGCTGCTCCTTTGTGTTTCCTCCTGCGACAAGAGGCTGATTGGACTTTTCATGGAGACAATCAATACTGCCCCCTTCTAACCCTCTAAAGCAGCCCTCTGGGAAGAGAGACACAGCTGACAAACCAATGCTTTCCAAGTGCTCGTTTTATTAAGGACCCCATCTTGAAGGACACGGTTTGGATGTTTCCTGATACCTGATCCCTGAGTTAGACGAATCTGCCAACCTGGTCACAAGCAGCACTCAACACATGCAGATCTTTCCCCTCATAAAGACAGAAAGCCTGTTGTATGGAAACAGCCGTCCAGAATATACCTTCTCCATGGGCAGCAAAGCCAGGCCGGACTCCAGAAAACACTAACCCAGGCAGGCTCAGAGCCTACTCCCCAGTCCACCAGGAAGCAGTCTCTTCTCTCCTGCTGGGGAGGAATGGCCACCCCCTGGCCACGCTGTGACATGAAGAAACTGTTCTCCCTGACGACATTTATTATTTCATTTACTTTTTTCTCCCTTGAGCTTTGAAAAAATTAAGGTGTAAGTTACATATAATAAATGCATAGGTTTTAAGGGTAGAGTTCAGTGAGTTTTGACAAAGGTCTACATCCACGTAACCACCATCACAAACAAGACGTAGATTTCCCTCATCCAGACAGTTCCCTTGTGCCCCTTTATAGCCAGTCCCTCTCTCTTCCCCTTCGGGAGCACACAGTGTTGATTTCTAGCACCAGAAATCAGTTTGGCCAGTTCTAGAGCTTCATAGAAAGACAGGCAGTACAAACTCTTACTCCTTTTGCCTAACATGATTTTGGGATTCCTACACCATGTTGCACTTACCATAGTTCACTCCTGCTTAGTGCTGAGTGATCTTCTATGTTATACCATAATCTGCTCATCCATTTTCCCGTGGTTGGACATGTTTTTTAGTTTTTCTCATCATGCATAAATCAACAATAAACATCCTTGTACATCTCTGCGGACATGTATTTTCATTTCTCCTGGGTGAATACCTATAATTGCTGAGTCATAAGGCAGAAGTACACCTCATCCAAAGAATGAAAAAAACTTGCCCAAGTTTTCCAAATTGGATGTGTCATTTTAGATGGCAGGATATGAGTTTCAGTGGCTCCACGTTCTCACTGATATTTGGTATTATCGGTCTTTTTAATTTTAGCCATTCTAACAGATGGGAAATGGTATCTTTTGGTGGTTTTCATTTGCATTCCCTAGTAACTAATGACATTCAACGTTTCATGCTGCTATTGGCCACTCACGTATCTTCTTTGTGAGGATCTGTTCAAGTCTCTTGCCCATTTGTTAAGTGGGTTTTTCTTTTTATTTTTGATTCGCATTTTTCTATCTTCAAGATATGAGTGAGTCCTTTGTCATGACACAGAGATTACTTTTTTCCCTGCAGTCCATGGCCTAACTGTTCATTTTGAAGAGCAGAAAAATTTAATTTTGATGGAAGGCCAATTTCTTTTCTTCTGTGATTTGTACTTTGTGTCCTAAGAAACCTTTACCCATTCCAAAGCTATTTAGATGTTTGTTTTCTTCTAGAAGCTTGTTGAAGTGCTTATGTTTGACCTATGATCTATTTTGGATTAATTTTTGTATATGATGTATGGTAGGAGTCAAGGTTCATTTCTTTCCATGCAAACATCCAGTTGTTGGTCACTGGTTGAAAAGATTCCTTTCCCCATGTAATTACCTTGGCAATGTTGTTGAAAATCCACTGTCCATGTATTTATGGGTCTATTTCTGGATTCCATTCCATTTCATTGATCTATTTCAGGGGTTGGCAACCTTTTCTGTAAACAGCCAGACGGTAAATCTTTTGGGGTTTGTAGGCCATATGGTCTTTGTTGCAACTACTCAAAACTGCCAATGTATCATGAGAGCAGCCAACTGGGGTCCAGTAACAAGTGGGGGGCAGTCCCACAAGTCGCTCAGAAGTCTCTACTCCTATAAGCTTGTCAAATTTATTCTGTTTTGGAACTGGTTTGTACAGTACTCATCAGTCGTTGTTGCTATATGTGTAACATTTTTATTGTTCTACTGGCTATCGAATATTCTATATAGCTAGTCTCCATTCACTGTTCTACTTTGAAATCAAATTGCCAAATTCTAACAAAAAAATACCAGGATTTGATTGGTAATAATAACAGCTAATATTAATTGAGCATTTACATAGTCAAGTATTGTTCTGTTATATATTTAAATATGTTACACTTAATCTTCACAGCTTTGTCACTTGCCAGCTGGGCATCCTTGGACTGAACTACTTAACCTATGTCCCTCTTACACACGTATAAAATAAGGAGAGCTATCTGTCTCATAAAATTGCTGTGAAGAAAAGCTACTGCACATAAAGCACTTAGAACAGTGCCTGGCACATAGGAAGAACTCAGGTTTATGTTAACAAGTAGAGAATTATAGAGGAAAAGCAAAAACCAAATGCCGTAGAGAAGGCGGTGTGAAGCACTGTCAGCTGCAGTGGTCCGTGCCTTTAAAGCATTTATGACCTCTCTGGGGTCATAAACTCAGAGGAGCACTGTGTCATCTGTTCGTTAGGTCAGCACTGAACAACTGGTATAGACGGTAAAGGCAGAAGAAGCCAGCATGCGCTGAACACTGAAAGGGCATTAATAAGGATGAGAGTGGGATCCAGAGACAGGAAACCAGATCAAAGTCAAGAATGAACACAGGCTATGGAATGAGTCGAGCAATGCAACTCAACTCTGCCCCTGCGGTGCAAACACAGCCACAGACAATCTGAACAAATGGGCAGAGCTGTGTTCCAATGAAACTCTTTGTAAATACGGGGGGCCAGAGCTGGCACATGGAATGTAGCTGCTCTGAAGCAGGAAAATAATTAAATCCATCTGATTGGAGTGAAGGTGCTTGAGTTTTCTGGAGGTACAGGTTTTAAATAAAACAGCAGGTTCAAAGCCAGGATTCAGCAAGGCTAGCAGGTGACATTACGGGGTTGAGAAGTGAGCAGAGTTAACAGCTAACATTTATTAAGCATTTACTGTAACGCAAGAACTCTTCTGTCTACTTTAAGTCTAGGAACTTGTTACTGTCATTTTCCCCACCTGACAAAAAAAGAAGCTGAGACACAGAAGTTAACCAGCACGGGTGGGTGAGGTGGGATGTGAACACAAGCCCCTGGTCCCGGACTCCAGGCCCCTGACCGCCCAGTGAGAGGCCTGCAGAGTACAGGTGTGGAGAGGTGTGTGCCCAGACCAGCACAGAGGGGCCTGGTAACTAACTGGCCCTGGGGGATAACAACAAGCAGGGGGATGCTTGTTGACGCAAATAGCTGGAAGGCGAGTGAAAAATGAGCAGCTGTAACAAGGCATCACATTTGAAACATCATAACGGAACATCTAAGCAACGTTACCACCAGAGTTACTGGGAGGGCTGGGGGCCAAAACACACAGGCTGGCGAAGAGCTGCATGTGGAGAAGAGAACAGGCCAGAGGACCAGATAAACCACCTGAAGACAAGAGCCAGTGGCAGCTCCCATCAACAAAAGTATGCTGAGAACCTGTGCGTCAGGCATGGATTGTTCTAGGCTTTTGGGTTATAGCAGTGGGCAAGACATTTCCTGACCTATGGATGGCAAACTCTTAACTCAGTATAGCTCAGACTTTCTTGCACAAGATCTGGTGTACAGCACAAGAGCTGATGTCAGGAAGCCGCGACCCATTAAAAACCAACGGTGGTTCTCTCATTGTAGCCCCCACACCCCGTCTGGTTATTAAGGCCCAAACAAGGTACAAGAGAAGATTTCTAGAAACAAAGAATCAGGCTTTATTTTCGTCATTGTTATTTTTAATACAGGTATCGTACGGTAGACATCTGTTAGTCTCGCAATTCAGTATGGCCAGTACACAGAAATTAAAGTAGAAACGAAATGAGAGTGGCCTCGCTCCTGGTCCTTGGGCTGACACCCACAACCCCCGACAGACTCTGGTCTTCCCATCCTTGTGTCCTTTCCTTGCCACTTAAGACAAACAAGACAAGACACCACCCCAAAGAAAAACCCCAAATGCTCATTCATCAGCAGTAGGCGGGGGTAAAACGAGACAATGTGTTACCTTGGGTGGGATGGAGAAGCCAACCAAATCCAAATCACATGGAGGCAGCGTGTGCCACCCCGGAGACAAGCCCTGGCAATGGCCACCAAAGCTCTGCACCAGCTGAGACAAGAGTGCACCATCCATCAGCAGTCCCCGAGTCCCGGGCCACGTAAGTCAGCATCCTGGAGACAAGCGCAAGGAGCCCTGTCCTCTGGCCGCGCTAGGTTCCCGAGGAGAACACGAGGACAGTCTCTTCTGAGAGGAGCTCACAACAGAAAGGGCTCCTGAGGAGGCGCGCAAAGGCCAGGTAAGGCGCCCCCGCCGCCTGTCCCAGGGCGTCCTGCCGACTCCACTGTCCTTGGGCGCCAGACCTCACGAGGAGCTTCCACACCATTTACAATGGAAAAGTAAATAAGAAATAAGGCATTAGACATTTGATTTTTTTATTTCCATATGCAATGTAATGTTTAGGCACGCTGCTTGGGATGCTATTTCTAAAAAAATCGTTGGCCATTTTTCAGAATATCCTTTTGGTTTTAAATACTGGTCAGGAGACACAAATGATGTAAAAATACGTGAATAATTTTCTATTACAGAAATGAAAAACTGATTTGCATCTAAAAGTGCAAGAGGTGAAGTAATTTAACCCTTTCACCAGACGATATGGCAATATACAATATATTGCTTCAGCTGTTTGAGAAGGCTGTGATGTATTTTTATATTGACATAGAAAATTATAAATTACATTGAATTAGTATCCATAATCACTATATATATACACAAACCAGTTCTAAAAAAAATACACTGGTTCAGAATTTACGAGTGAAAATCTCACAAGGTACAGTAAAACAATTAACATGCTTAGGTGCCAGATTCTGATTTCTAGTTTTAAAATACTAGCCTGTAAAATGAACGCACTCTAATTCCATTAGCAGCACGAGCATTTTTCAACTGACTTGCCTAATATGATTTAGGTATGTTAAATATGCAGATTGCTCTGAAATGTTCATTGGTGATGCTTGTTAACAAGGTAAATTTTGGTGAATGGGTTAAAAAGGCAGATGAACTACCAAAACAGAACAAAAAACAAAAACGAAAACAAAAAACAAAAAAACCCAAACCACAAGCCATGTACACTCCAAATAGTCTAGTGTTTCACCTGTAGGAATAATCATTTCAAGCAAACAAGACTTGAACAGAACATATGGCTTTACAATAACATCAATTTATCAACTAAGTTGTAGCAATAAATACTTAATCTCTACCAATAGACTTACATTTTTTGATCCGTTTTAAACAATACAGAAAACAGTTACCAATCAAAAACTGGTTATAAAAAGAACACCAAATATTTCTTATTCAAAATCACTTTTGTAAGTTAGAACAACCAAAATAACACTTAGAGGGCATTTCAATCCAACGATCCTTGCCAACCTGGAAGAAAAATGAATTCAGAATTTTGTACAAGGTGAAAAATGTATGAAAACTGCCTAATACTTTGGTCACACTAATAATTGTCAAATAGTTATGTTTCAAATACAATAGATCTGTGTATTCACTTTTATAAAACTATTCTTACAGCCATTTTAACTATAGTATTACTACTATTATTACATGGGTGGCAAGATCTTATTTCACAGGCTACCCATTATTTAGAACAATACATTATAAACATACGCAAAAATTCTTGGTATTTGTCAATGTGCAATATTTTTACACTTCTGAATTTCTCTGTACAATGTCTTAGAATCTAGAATATAAAGGTTGCTGGTCCTGATCCCTTGCAGAGTGAGTGCAGCAGTGACGGCTGGGCGGGCTCCAGACAGAGCCCCCAGAGCCCCTGAATGGTGGCGGTCTGCAGTCCTCAGTCAGCAGCAGCAGAGGTCACTCATCATACAGGGCCATTAACTGACGTGTCGCCTGGCATGCTTGGCTGGTCAGTCCTACGGAGTAAGAGACAGACATCGGAGGCACTTAAAGCAGACATCTGAGACAGAAAATTAACTTGGTTTAGCTCCCTGAGGGTGGGGACCGTTTATTTTAGTATTGTTTATGCACTGCCTAGCACAAAGCCTGGCACTTAGTAGTTACTTAATGAAATGCTTCAGAAATGAATTTATCTAAAGCTCCAGAAAGTCTAACTGAATAACATCTAAGCTTCATCTTCGATTAACACGCATTTAGCAAGGGCTGCAGAAGAGCAGTGCTCCAAGAAAACTGCCCCACCTCAGCCTCTTAGAAGCACAGTCACAGACAGGTCAGTGGTTTCTAAACTGTTGCTCCCAGAGCCTTCAGGAGCTATTTGCTCATCCCTCCTTCAAAACAGCTTTTTATATGTTCCATACATTGAAATCCACATAAAATTCATTAGAAAAACAGGATTCTGCTACTAAGGGGGTGGGGAGGAAACAAAAGAAAAAGCTTATAAACAGGATCAGCTGTTGAAAATAAAGGAGTGCATTAACAAATGTGCTCCCACAAAGCAAACCTGAGGTTTACAGTTGGGAGGGAAGGAGAGGTGGGATACTATACAAACAAAGCTGTGATAGAATACATAAATTCTGCTCTCTGCCACTACAACCTGAACACGTAAAATATGCTTGATGGTGTTACCAGAACTATTTTTATAAAGCACACTTGGCAAAGGATGCTTAGGGCCAAAACTGGGAAGCATACAATTACTTTTGAACCAGCATTCAAAATTTACAAACAGAATGCTTCAGATATCTGCTAATCGTAATAGAGAACCCAGAAGTTGGCTCCACACACACAATACACTCAATTTACATTTGATGATGCCTCAATATATCACAGAGACACAGGAACCCAGAGTTCTGGAACCAGACACACCCAGGTACATATCCTGCCTTCACCACTTAGAAGTTATGTGGTCTTAAGCAAACTTCTCAACCTCTCTCAGTTCACTTCTTCTCCACCCATAAAAGGGGGACAACAATTCCCCCACAGGGGTTAGTAAGTACACAATGTGTGCAAAGTGCTTAGCACACTGGCTGGCACAGACATCGCACATGCCTGATAAACAGTAGTGAAAAATAAATGGTGTGGCAATGCAAATCTTTAAGTGCAACAGTGCACATCTGTCAATCCAAAGGATCAAGACATCTGGTTGTGACAGGGACCATGTGGGGAAGATTGCATACAAAAAGTCCCAAATGGTTCACTTCCTGAAAACAATAGCTCAAACATCCATCACCATGGTGACCCAGGCTCTAGGGGGACGTTAGCTATAGGAACTGAGTGGGAGTCAGATAGCATATTGCCTAAATAGCACAGTTAACAATGGCTAAGTTTATCATGCAGATTTAAGTCCTCGCCTTCCATTCTGATAAGTTTCTAGGTGAGCCCATCCTCCCCTTCCTCCTGGTACAGGGAAGAAGATACCTTTACAAATGGAGATTTTCTTTATAAATGTAAATGTCCCTTATAAAGGGTAACCAGAACTAAGAATGGGCTTAGCATGGACCCACCGAGATACCTGGAGATGTCTCTGGTAATGGCCTGTTCTGGGGGCAGGCCTCCCATCCCAAACTCCTTTGGTTAGTTAGTGGGGTGGGGGCCAAAGTGTCATTCAGGCAGACATATTTTGAGGTGGCCAATTCTGATGCCCCATAGTTACTAGCTGCTGGATCATCAATGCAAACTGTTTGCCGGTTTCAGAACTATTGTCTGCTGATTCTAGCCTCCAAACTCTTTCCTTCCACATTCACTCACCTGATTTCTGGGTTATACACATTAATGAATTTAATAAAATTATATTGATACTTTAAAAAAAAAAAAAAAAAAAAAAAAAAAAACAAAAAGTCCCAAATGGCTACCTTTATCTCCAACACTGCCGTAAACTGCTTTTAGAACACAAATGTGACACACTAGAAAACTCACCCTACCCTGCCATCACAGCAGCTCCCATGACACCTTCTTGGAGGCCTTCCCCTCCGTCCTCTCTAGAATGGGACTCCCGCACCCTCTCCAGCTCTGGTCCCTCCTCATCAGCACCTCTTTCCTCGTGCCCCTAGATTATGAGTGTGTCTGTTTTGCTCCTGCTTTATCATCAGGCCTAGACCAGTGGCTGCCACACTCAAACATGTGTTAGAGGAAGGACAGACCGACGAATGCATGGACACAAGTGATGTCCCCCTCTTCTTCCACTGGCTCTCCCTAACCTTTCCCTCCACCATCTCAGTCCTGCAGATTGGAGAGACAGGCTCTTCACACCAGATGTTCCAAGGCAGGGAGAAGAGCGCAAGTGGGATCCCCTGAGGCAAACAATCCTGCACTCCAGAGAGCCAAAGAAATAATCCCATAACTCATGGATCATTTACATCAGAGAAACCAAGAGACTCCGGAAGCAACTCCTCCAAACTGGGAGACCTGGATTATCCCGCCTCCCAGGCAGCTCTCAATATAAAGGAAGCTTACAGGTACAACTCAAAGGGACGACAGAACTGATTAGGAATTAGACGTACAAAATACCTTGAAAAAAAACATATATTGAAAACTCCAGGAAAGAAAAGTGACTTGCCCAACCCCTTAGAAGCACAGCTGGGGCTGGACCCCCAAAGCTGGAGTGGCACTCTGCCTCTTCCTCCCAAAGCCGTCACTAGAGCCAACACGCTCAAATTGTTCTTATAATTAATTAGACTTGTACACACACACACAATTTTTTTTTTAATCACAAAAGCAAACCCTCATTCTGGCTATAATTTCCATGAGAGAAACAGAAGCAGGGTTTGCTACACTATGAGTATAGAGGCTTGCCTACCAGTGAACAGAGAGTGCCCCCTACTGGTTCCCACTGGTTCTGTGACCCCTAAAATGCCTAGAAGATTGGAGGCGCGGGGGGGGGCTGGCGAGGGTGAAAGTACTTCTCTGAAATGCCTTTAAAGGTTACTCTATTCCTTGTGGAGGAATATACAAACTTAGGTATATTTAACTAAAAATGATAAGTCTGGGAAGCGCTGAGCAAAGCTCCTTGTGGCCCGAGGGCAAATGCTATCTTCTGGCACAAGCACTGGACACTACAAGGCCTCCCTGGCTCCACCTGTGAGGCCGTGCATGCGGCCCAGGTGCCGGCCCTGGGTGAATGAGGCTTTGGCTTGGCCTATCCCTTCAGACCACCAGATCAGTCTAAGCAAAAGGTGACCAGAAAGAAACATCGTATTCCAAGTCACTCGGCTCTGGTAGTGGGCTTTTCACACTTAATCAAGATAACATAGTTTGCAAAACCAAACCAAACAGGGGATCATTTAAGAGTTAGAATATTTGGCTACATGTATGAAAGGGTCTCCAGGTAAGTTCTTCCGTGTGCCACATGGGCACGTCGGTGGAAAAATGGGCACCAGGAGCTGCTTGTGCCTGGCGGCTAGGTGACTTTACGGCACCAATGAGAATCTGGTTGCTGCGGCCTGGGGAACCCAATCCTGGAGAGCCTCAATATCAGCCTCGACTAAGTGCCACATCAGAAGGGGGGCGGGGTATGCCAGCATCAGAGACCCTTCCATTCCCGGCAATTCTTTAAAGAGCCAGTGATGTTACTGAATTTCCAAAACCCGGTCAGTCTTTGGCTCCTGGGTTAAAGGCAATCAATTGTTATTTCTAAGTTCTCAGCTCAATTGCCCTGATTCCACAA
Organism: Ceratotherium simum simum; assembly: GCF_057802395.1. Classification (NCBI taxonomy): domain Eukaryota; kingdom Metazoa; phylum Chordata; class Mammalia; order Perissodactyla; family Rhinocerotidae; genus Ceratotherium; species Ceratotherium simum. Next base: position 5,398,729 of record NC_141933.1, read on the forward strand.
GGACTGAGAAAAGGCTACTGTGCTGACTAAGTCACTGAATGCTTGAGGATAACTGTAATGAGCCCTCCAGTCTCCCACCCCCAGATGCCAACTTCCCTCCTGGTTCCCAGGAGACAAGAGCCAAAGCCGGCTTAGGGCCTGGGCAGGGTGGGAGGCAGTGGGTTACCTCCGCTCTGGACTACTGCTGGGAGCCCGGGGGGCCGCAGACTTCGCCTCTGTCGTCTCAGGGCTCTCCTCCACGTCTTTACAAGCAGCATCTTGAGAGGTAGACAGTTTTCCTTCCTCACTGCAGTAAAGAGGAGGACAGGCAGCATCAGACACCCAGGTACCAGCGCCGGGTGGAGGATGAGGGCACATGCAAATGGCTCTGGGAGTCATGACTGCCATGGAGTCAAAGCCCTGGGGCTGAGCATGCTCAGGTGAGGGATCACAGGGACCACAGACAGTGACCGGGAAATCACAAAAGGAGAGGGTCACACACAGGTGGGGACCAAAAGACGGACGATGTAATGCAGCTGGTGTCTGGTAAAGAACGGTCCCACGTCACTGTACATACCGACAGGATTTCAACACTCTGAAGCCAAGTGTGCAAAACAGAAAAAGAAATGTACAAGAGTTTCAGAATACTCCTATAAATGAGGAATTTTGGGGAATAATATGTCCACGACTGCACATAAGCAAAACTGCAGACTCGGTGAAGGTGTCAAATGAACCTGTTTGAAGGAATGAGTCTTTAGTTAAAGCATTTTGCTTTCAGGGCTCAGCCCACCATTTTCGACAGTCAGTAGGACAGACCCCCATCAGCTGATGTCACGTGAGTGGGGTGCCACATGGCCTGAACCAGGACTGAGCCTCTCCAGCTGCCCTCCGACAGCGCCTGAGCAGGACAAACACCACGAGAGAAGAGAGCCAAGGATGGTGGCCAGAACAGGTGAAACCTGACCCTTGGGTTAGAGGGCTTGGGGAAACAAAACAGGAAAGGATTATTTTCTCCCCTTATATGGCTCTTGGTGAAAAAAAGACAAGTAGCAAACGCTTTCAACTGTTTGCAGCCTGGAAAGTTAGACTTTTGCCTATTCTGTCTGGATTTCCCATTTTGACACAATCAAGATGGCACTAAAGTGAGCTGAAGGGCAGCCAGAGGTTCCCTCTGGGAGCTGGAGCCTGTCCTGGATTGGCTTATGAAAAACCTAATTTTAGGATATTTCTCGGGTGGCTTTCAGAAGGGTCTGGGCAATTTATAAGGAGAAAAATGAACTAAAGTGTAAAGATTAGCTGACAATCTGAGTTACCTGGTTCATTACTCCTCTTTGTCCTCACTGTCCACTCCCTGCTCACCAAAGCAACCACCTGATGTGTTTAATACATATCACTTTCATTTTTGTAAAATGTATAGTCATTACATACATGTATCTGGAATCATATAATTGGCACTGAATCGTACACCTCACCGTATTGATCTCTGTAGCTTAGCACAGTCTGGAAGATCCACCTGTTCCTGCTGATTGGCACGGTATCCCATGCAGCGTCCCTCCCAGTTCTAGCTGGCTTCTCACAGTGACCAACGCTCAACTGCCCTCTCCCTCCATGCCTCTGGCACAATGCTGCAATAACTACCACTGTCCGTGGCCCCAGTGGACCTGCGTGGGCATTTCTCAGGGCTCTAATCCCAGGAGTGGACAATGCTGGTCATCTTTCTATCTATAAGGAAGCCCCTATGACTCTCCAGAATGACTGCCCTGGGCTGCGTTCCCCACTAGCAGGGCAACAGGGTTCCTGCAGCCCCACAGCCCACCAACACACAGCTTTATCTACTTGCTAATTCCTGCTACTCTAATATGAAGTGTCTGATAACGAGTGAGTTCTGAGCATCTCTTCTTACTTTTTTAGCCTTTTTTGATTTCCTTGTCTGTAAACTGCCTACTGATATCTTTTGCCCATTTTCTGATTTGGGTTTCCTATCTTTTCCTTATTGTTTATAGGAACTCCTTGAATGTTAAATGTTAGCTACTATAAACTTTTCCTGCTCAATTTGCCATCTGCCTCTTAATTTTGTCTACAGCATTTTATCAACCAGAAATTCAATCCAATTCTATTCTTTGCATTATGGTTTATCCTTTTGAAGGTGTTTTGTTTTGTTTTGAAAAAGAAGACCTCTTCTGCCCACAGGGCAGGAAGATATGCTGCATTTTCTCCTAACTACCATGAGACTTAAATCTAGTATCTCATTTTTCTCAGCTGGAAAGTGGGATGGTAGCCATAGTGCTCATCTCGAGAACTGATGAGTGATACATGTGAAGCCTTAGAGTACATAGCCTCGCACAGAGAGCACTGCACAGGTGCTCTTATCCTTCACTCACCTTCCATCCACCTGGAATCCCCTCACATGTACATCAGGGAGGCCCTATTGCCCCTTGTTCCTTGTCGTGAGCCAGATCCCTTCTCCCCGCACTAAGCAATCCCCTTGTCAGTGAGCGCTCTCTTCCATCACATGGGCCCCTTTAACTATTTGTGTGCTAATGCCATACTGCTTTAGTTATTGGGACTTTGCAGTATGACCGAATATCTGCCAGGACAAGTCGCTTATTTAATCTTCCTTATGGTTCTCTAAGTAATTTGAGAACTTTTATTATTCCACATAAATTTTAGAGTATGTTTATCAAGTGCCTTTTAAAAATCCAACTGAAATTTTGTTTGGGACTGCATTACACTTAGAGATGAATCTGGTGATGGCAGACATCTTTGCAGCACTGAGCTCTCCCATCACAGAGTCTGACAGCCTCCACCTGTCCAGATCTTCTGAGGCTGCTTTTATTAGCACTTTCAAGTTTTGTCTATAGATATCTGGGTTAGGATAACTCCTAAATGATTTACAGTTTTATGGATTTTGTGACCAGTACTTTGCCTTTTTTTAATGCATCCTAGTTGCTTATGACTGATGTAGAGAAAGACTACTGATTTTTAAAATTAATCTCTTACCCAGTAGCTTTGTTGAACTCTTATTAGTTACAAAAGTTTGCTACTGACTTGGTTGTAGTTGATCATTATTATCTGTTAATAATTAAAGTCTTTTCACTTCCCATCTAATCTTTACCTATACCTCTTTCTTTGTCTTTCCTCAGAACATTGCCCAGGACTGCCCATACAGTGGCAGTGATAATGGACAACCTTTATTTGTGCCTTACTTTGAAGTGACTGCATCTAAAATGTCCTCATGCAGCATAATTTCTGCTACAGTATTTTGGTATTTTAACTTTTATGAAGTTATGGAAATTCACTTCTGTTCCTGCTTGGCTCAGAGTTTTAATCATATATAGGTATGGAACTTTATCAAAAGCTTCATCAAAAATATCAAATGATTTTCTTTCAGTCTATTAGTACATAGTGAATTACACTGACAGATTTTTCTGACGCTGAACCATCCTTGCAGTCCAGTGATAAACTTTAACTGATCATTATGAATTACTTGTAATATGCTATTGGATTCAGTTAGCAAATACTTCATCTAAGATTTTTGCATTTAGTTTGCTTATAACTGACATGAGCTGATCATTTTCTATAATTATCTTTATATGGTTTTGAAATTAAGATTTCACTGCCTTATGAAAAGATCCAGGCAGTTTTTACACTTCGTCTGTTTTCTGTAACAAGACAGGAATTAGTCAATTAATGTGCATGAAACTACTGAATCATCACTGTAAGCAATACACCCTGCTGACTCGTGAGGCTGGCCTGCTCTGGAGTTGGTCCGCTCCTGTTTTCCTCCACAGATAATGGATTGTTTTTGTCTTTCGTCCATTTTTAAAATTACTAGATTGTTTGTCTCTGTCTTACTGATATTAGGTCCCTCCTCTATCCTGCTACTGAATCTTTCTTTGCGGTTATGGCTTGTCTTTTCATTTTATTGTGTCTTTCATAAGTACTAGAAATTAAAGTCAAACTCATCAATCTTCTCCTTTATGGTTTGGCTTTTTTATGGCTAAAAAATCTTTTGCCCCAAATTCTGAACACATTCTCTCATGTTGTCTTCTGAGAGTGTCGTTTTGCCTTTCATACTCAATGATGAGACAGAGAGTTAATTTTATTCTTCTCCAAAATGGATAATCACTATTTATTAGTCCATTCTTTCCTCACCGCATTATGTCACTCTAATGTGTATCAAGTACGTGTAAGGGTAGGGGCCTATCTGTATAACTCTGGCCAAGTCCACGTCATGTCAATGATAACAGCTTTGATAATAAGTCTTGATATCTAACACAGTGAAGCCTCCCTCACTTCACTCTTCAAAATGATCTTGGCTGTTCTCAGCTCTCTTTGGTCTTCTTTCTGAATATCACAATCGGCTTCTCAATTTCCGTGAAAAACTCCATTGGGATTTTGATGAGAAACGCATTCATTTTATAGATTAATTTGTTAATAAATGCCAAAGATATCGTCCCATTCTAACATGGCACATCTCCTTATCTATTTAGGTCTTTATCTTTTCCATCTTAGTTATCTTAAAGACAAGGTTTAAGGTTTTAATTTTTAAAAAGGGGGCACATCTGGGACATCTTGTATTGGTTCACAGGACACAACCGATTAGTGTGTGTCTCCAGTCAACTTGCCAAACTTTCCTAGTCATTCTAATACTTGTCTACAGTTTCAATTGTAACTTTTTATGTAGAAAATCAGAATCTACAAACAAATAATAATTTTATTTCTTTCAAATCTTTATACCTTTTATTAATTTTTATTTTACGCTGCATTTGCTAAGACCACCAGCACAGTGCTGAAGAGAAGCAGTAACTGTACGTCTGACTCTCTGGGCCATGTCTTTGAAGGGAATATTTCTAACGCTTCACTCTTAAGAATAAAGTCTGCTGTAGAGTTTTTCAGTTTCAGGTAGCTACTTTCTATTCCTAGGGTGCTAAAAAGTCATGAATGCCTTTAATTTTTATCAAATCCTTTTCTCCATCTACTGAAGATCCAAATGGTTTTTATTCTTATATCTGTCTGTGAATTACCTTCAATAATTTTTGCAATGTTGCAATATCCTCACGTTCATGTGATATATCCTTGGTCATGACTTAAACATACGTTGCTGGATTTGGTTTGCTAGCTTTTAACTTGCAAGTGTTGTGCGTATGCACCCACACATCAAATTAGCCTCCGATTAATTTTTCTCTTTCATGCTTTGCTTTGTAGAGACCTCATAATGGGTTGGGAAGCATTCTTTCTTGTGATCTGAAAGGGTCTATAGAGATGGAGACCAAACCTCTAAGCACTGATTTGGTTGCAGTCTGCAAGTTTTAATAGAAGTTTTTTCATTACTCTTTCAGTTTTAAGTTTTTGATTTCCATTACAATCCCTTTTTTGACCCATGAATTTAGAAGTGAAGTTAATTTCCAAATATATATATTTTTAAAGCAATTATTTTGCTACTGAATTCTAATGATTGCTATATGCCTGCAGAAAATGATCTGTATGATCCTGAACCTTTGGTTTAGATGGGCCAAACTTTGTAGCCTGTATACAAGTCAATTTCTACTATGACGAAAGATTTGTTCATTTTTTATACTTATGTATTTTGAATCCACTAGACTTAAACTACAGTCTTCTGAACACTACAAAAAAAAAGAGAGAGAGAGAGAGAAAGGCACTTAGGGAGCCAAACTCTCCATCTCTTCATTAAGATTTAATGAGTTTAATGGAGATATTAGAAAGATGTCAGGCTAATGTCTGAACCCACGTTTGAAGCAAATTGAAGATGTTAATATCTGAGTTTTCTCCCCCACCGTCCTCCCAACAACCAGAAGCTGCCAGTACGATCGAGCCCCTGGTTACCTTTTGAAGACCGCGGTTTCTGTCTTGGCATCTACAGTGAGGCTGAGAGTTTCCTTCATGCCGCCATTCATCACTGTCTCAGTTACCTTGTCTGTACTTTCTGCATCCTCCTCTCCGTCAGAGCTGGCTTCCATGGCCATACTGCCTGGCGCTGAAAAGAACATACAGCTGATGGTCACGCATATCAAAACCAAAGAAGGACTGTCACCCCTCTTCTGTGCAGAGCCATCCACCCAAAGTTGCATCTACTGCTTGAAGAAGAAGAAAAGAGTGAGACGGTTTGCCTGTTGTTGCCTGGGCTGATTCCTGATGGGCACAGGCTTTTTAAAAATGCCCACTAGGGAGACAATTCAGGCGTTTTCTTCAGCAGGACCAGCAAGCCCCCACAGCCTTCCCAGTTCTATGTCTACCCACATACCCAACTTTCGCCCAGCAGACTCTCCTGTTCCTAATGTTTTCCAATGCACAGTAGAGGGCGAAGCACGCAGTTGTGTATTCTAGCCTTCACCCACTGCAACTCACAAGCGCCTAGATTACAGTTTATCCACTGTACCCTTCTCATTCATCCTTTTCCCTTTCAGTTGGTCCCACTTGGGTCCTATTCTTTTTTTTAAGTTACTTTCTTGTGGATTATTTCTTTGTTCTATAAGAGGGAGCCATATGGTATATTGGTTATGAGCTTGGGCTCTGAAGTCAGACTTCCTGAATTCAAACCCGAGCCTCACCACTTCCTAGCTGCGTAACCCTTGGGCAAGGTACTTGCCCCGTGCCTGAGTTTTCTTGTCCCCCAAATGGGGATAACTGAACCCACCTGTAGAATTGTTGAGGGATAAAATGAAGTCATCTAGATAAACTGTTTAGAAGAATGACAAATAAAATAGTAGTTACTGATTTTATGACTTTTCCCTGCCTCTTGGTTCTTGTGCCCTCTACTCGCATTTCTTTTTCTAAGGACTCATTTCTTTGTTCCCTTCACATACTACCCCTTACACCCCCTTCCTAACTCCCTTCCTCTCCCCCCACCTCCCAAGGCCTTAATCATCAGGCTGAAAACAGTTCAGGGCCCATGCAAGGAACAATGTGAGCATTCTGAATAACAAGACAACCCACTGGATTCCCCTGACCATTTCATCTGTTCATAAAGGTGAGAAGAAAATAAACAGCCCCACAGCATGAGACATGCCCAGATACCCACACACGCTCCAGCAAAGCAAACTCCAAGGGGCAAGGGAACTGAGTGCAGGCTGGGCTTGGAACGCACATGCAGACTAATTCACCCTGGTACTGCAGGCTAAGACGTTCCTCCTCTCTGGGCCTGTTTCCTTTTCTGTACACTGACAGGACTGAATAATTGATAACTCAGACCCCTTACTCCTTCTAGAATCAACATGCTGTGGTTCTGGGGTGAATATACAATTTCTCTTCTTCAGTTATCCTGTGGACATTAGACCCACCATCTCATTTTGCTGGCTCCTTTGAGCCCTTGAGCCCAAGAGTCAAGTCTGGTTTTATAAACCTGGTATGTGGCCAAAGACAACTTTCAGATCTAGAAAACTAAGCATCAGATTGAAGCTTAAACAAGAACAAAATGACCAGCCCACAGACTGTGCACCCTGGTCCTCTCTGCACCCACCTTCCGGCTGCACTGCCAGTGCAGCAACACTGGGAGTCAGAGGGTCCATCGGTTCAGTGCTGGTTTCCATTTCCACTGGAGAATTACTCCTTAAAGAATCTTTTGTACTTTTAGAAAAGAGAAAATTCAGATGTGAGCAGTGGGAAATAGCTCTCAGTTAACATTATTCACAAAGAACCTTTGAAAACCAGTTCTGGTTCCACTGGGGAGACACATCAGCAGTTGAGTACAGACTCCAATGACACACGGATCTAAGCGTGGACGGCTGCTTGAAGTGGTAGACGAGTGACAGAGGTAAACATTCTGCTAAATCAGCAGGGCAGTAATGCAGGGACTTCTTAGAGGCTTCTAGACAGGTTCAAAATCCCCCCAGCCTCTCTTGCTCAACATAATCACCAAGCTCCCAGGGCTAGGACGGCAGTAGCATACACTGTACGGTACCAATTGTATCTACAGTGCCATTTTTACAAAAATCCTTACTTACCTTTAGCCAAACTGCCCAGAGGGCCCGGCTCTCTTAATGACATTTAATGAGAAAACATGACCTGTGCACAAGGGGTAAAGGGAAGCAAGCTGCTTCAATCGTATCCTCAAGTAACCAAGGGCCCTTATCCTCCAGTTATGAAAAGAGAGAAAAGCAAGAGGTAAAGACTTGACTGTCCTGCACTGGAGAAGAGGTGGTGAAACAGTTCATAATATCGTGGAGATATTTTCCACCAACCTCCCCTTTACCTCTGAGTAACAGCTTACTGCTATAAAGCAACCTGGGTTCTAGCCTCCTTTGTGGTCTGTCTAGGACGGTAACCGCTAGCTTGTAACAATTTGTCTTGCTGTCTTTTCCATTACTAGTGACTGTTTAAAAATATCACTTGTTAGAGCAGGAAAGCAACAAAGTTGTTCAAAAGGAGTGACGGAGATTGATTTTTTCAGTAGACAAAACCATGTTTAGCAAATCAAACTAAGCTTAATGGGACATGAAATCCACGGTTAATACTCAAATGCTGCCATATTATTCAGGAAAATTACAAAATGACAGGTTGCTGTCATCAAGAATAATACAAATAACAAGACTGACAGCCACACCTGTCACACCCCTGAATTTACCGCACTAGACTAACTACAAGTGAAATACGAGTTCATATTATCTATTCAATTCCAGAGACGGTTTGCATTTTTCTGTAATGCTCCACACAGAGATGCCTGTCAGGAGTTCCTTGGCTTCCCCTCCTTCCTTTCTCCTCAATCCTGTCCTGACAGCTTGGTGGGGTCAGGAAAAAGCTCTCAGGGAGGCCAGCTTCGTGGGCATCCTGCAATCAGCTCCCCGGCCTGTCTTCACTGGCTCCTTGGTTCACCGTCCACTCCCTTTCCCAGTTCATCCCGGATGAAAGGAAGGAGGATGGTGACTCCTCTTCTTGTACCTCACAGCTGTGTCAGTATCTCCCCCATGTCAATTTCTAATTTTGTTTAAGACACTATATTCAACTTGGAAGTAAATCAGGGTGACCAGGAGTGTCAACAGCACGCACACACCACACTGGTTCTCCTGTGGAAAGGCTCAGAGAGCAGACACACGTCTGCTCACCTCAGGGAAGACGTGAACTCTGAGAAGGAAGCCCAGCCCGTCTCTTTGGTTGGCATTGGCTCCTCTGTGCTCCAGACGTCAGACCCCACCGAGTCTAAGGGAGCACCGTGGGTTGTCTCCATGGGGACATCAAAATTGGCCGACCAGTTGGGTGCTAAAAAGAGGAGAGGAATTCCGTTTTGAGAATACTTCAGTAGTTTAATGTAACACAAGATATTTTTCAAAAACAGATTTGCAATGATAAAAAAGACCGGAGTCGTGGGGAAAAAGATGTTCTAATATGCTATTGCTACCGTAGGAATGGCACAGTCACTCAGAGGGCAATTTGACAACATCTATCCTGTTATAAAACTGGATGTTTCCTTTGCTCTCTTAGCAATTCCCATTTCTAAGATTTTTTTCCCAATACAACCATCACACAAGGATGCAAAGCTACATATAAAAGAATATGTTAATGTTAATTTCTTAGTTTTGACAAATGTACCAAGGTTATATTAACATGGGGAGGAAGACGGGTGAAGGGTATACAGCCACTCCCTGTATATTATTTGCAACTTTCCTGTAAATCTAAAATTACTCCAAAATAAAAAGTTTATTAAAGAACAAAAAAAAGTACGTTGGCTATTTACTTGCAGTAAACTAGAAACACCCTTAACGCTCGCTCCCCAATCCACATCTGGCCCACTTCATACTTTAAATGGCTTCCCTGCAGTCTGCTGTTGTTAGCACAAACAGGAAGCCTTCCTGTGACATAATGGGAAATACATATTTGGTCTCCGCACAACCCCCAACCCTGGGAATCTCTCAAGCATTAAGTTTCTTCTTGCATGCTAATGAGATGACTGGTGGCTGGGGCTCCAGGAGAGCCTCAGGATGGGGGCTGGCTGCCAGGGGATCCATCACAGGATTAGAGGTTGGAACTTTCAGCCCCACTCTCACCCCATCTTCTCCTCCCCCAATCTTCGAGGAAGGCAGAGGAGCTGGAAGTTGAGTTAACCACTAATGGCCAATGATTGAATCAGTCATGCCTGCTTAATGAGGCCTCCGAACTGCAGGGGTTCAGAGCTTCTGGGTTGTGAGTAGAGGGTGGTGCATCACAAACTCCCTGGGGACGGAAGCTCCTGTGCTCAGGACCCTTCTGGATCTTGTCCTAGTTCTCTCTTCACCTGACTCTTCACCTGTATCCTTCAAAATATCCTTTGCAATAAATTGGTAATAGCAAGTAAAGCGCTTCTCCAAATTCCATGAGCTGTTCTAGCAAATAATGGAACCCAAAGAGGTCGTGGGAATTCCTAATTTACAGCCAGTTGGTTAGACGTTCCGGAGGCCGGGACTTGTGATTGGTATCTGAAGTAGCGGGCAGTCTTGTGGGACTGAGCCCCTAACCTTCGGGGTCTGACTCTAACTCCAGGTTGATAGTGTCTGAATTGAACTGTAGGACACCTAGCTGGTGTCTGAGAATTGGTCTGTGTGGGAAAACCCACACATCTGGGGTCAGATGCGAAGTTTTGACACTAGAGAGGAAAGAGTCTTTCTTACTTACTTTCTAAGTCCTGCAGACACAAGACTGACTTTAGAGGTCAGAGTGGCAGGGTCTGCCAGGCGCACGCTACTTCCTGTCTGTGGGGCCCTCTCACCATGCTGCCTGCCGGCCAAGTGTGCATCTACCCTGCAGGTCTCTGTTTAAATGTCACTTCCTCAGAGATGTGTCCCTTCAGACGAAATTAGGTCTGTTTATTTGCCCTCATCGCACACCATGCTTTTCTTCACAGTACTTATGCTGAATCCCCAAACGCTTGTTGGGGACAAGTTGGGTGTGGGAACCACTGTTCTCTATCAGGGATATTTTCTATCACAGTTGGGACCCTCCAGGCTGTAGGCTAGGGAATCTGCTAGCTATTTGGGGGATTATCGTAGAAAGAAAGGACTGAGAAATCCCTGTGTGTAACAGAAATGTTACCGTTTGTTAAACAGAGACCTTACTGTGACTTGGGGCAAGTCAACTTAACTTCCCCAAGCCTGGGTTTCCTCATCTGTTCAATTCAGATAGGGACTGTCTACTTCGAGAGGTTCTGCAGAGGAGGACATGAGGGCCTGCACTGGCAGGTACTGAATTTGCGTGTGTTCCTCACCTCTTGCCCTTCAATCTGTGGAGTGTGGCAGGGCTCCACTGATACCAAAGAGGGATGATACCAGAATGTTTGAAAACCTCCCCCGACTCAGAAAAGTCAACTTGACAGATACCTTGCCTGCCCACCACATGCAAAGCTCTGGAATCATTCCACCCAAATCGAAGTTCCACTTTATAATGAAATTAGGCTACATTAAAATGACTATCCCAGTTGTTATCACTCTGGGATATTCTTCCCCAGATCAGCTCCCCAGAATCAGTCTAACATTAGAAACTCTTTTAAAACAGTCCAGAAAACCTCTGAGAGAAGCCATAGAGATTGGTGGGGACAGCAGAGGCTCTCAACGTCAGAGGATGGGGCAGCCCAGAGCCCTGGGAGAAGAGCATCTCTCGCCCTGACTTCTGGAGATGTGGCAATTCGAAGGAGGTCTTTCCCAAGGAGCAGAGGCCGGAGGGCTGAGACCTGCCAGGCTGCACTTAGTGGGAATAAGGGCGAATGTGACCTTCCTCCAGGATGCCCTGTCTCTCCCTGTCCCTAGACCGAGTTCTACAGTCACAAGGAGAGTGGCATGCAGTAAGTCATACCAAGTGTGCAGTCTCCCTCAAGTCACTTATCACCCACCTAGCTACCCCAAAGAACCAGATTCCAGAATATTATTCAGCATTAAAAAAAGAAGGAAATCCTATCACATGCTACAACGTGCAGGAACCTTAAGGACATTATGCTAAGTGAAATAAGCCAGTCACAAAAAGACAAATACTCTGATTCCACTTAGAAACAGAAGGTAGAATGGTGGGTGCCAGGGACTGGGGAGGGGGTATGGAGAGCTGTTGTTCAGTGGGTATAGCTTCAGTTTTGCAAGATGAAAAAGTTCTAGAGATCTGTTGCACAACAATGTGAATATACTTAATGCTACTGAACTGTACACTTGAAAACAAACACAAAGACGCACATTCTAGAGCCAAAACGTCAGGGCCTGTCTTCTCTCTCCTTCCCCCTGCTGCCTGGCCCCTGTCCTCATCAGCCCTCCTCATGTCTTACGTGTAACAGGGAGGGTCTTAACGATGTTCCTGTCTCCAGCGTGGGCTTTCTAATCCAGCTTTCACACTGTTGCCATGAGTGATCGTCTTGAAACAGAGTCAATGACGTTCTTCTTAGTAAAGTCTTCAGGAGGAGGATTACAGCCTTCAGAATAAAATCTTGTTCTGGCCTCCGGCCTTATATCCCATATTAAACAGCTGTGGATCTCTGTGCCCCCATATTAGTTCTTTTCTCTGTCAAACTGACTGTCCCATCCCTCCTTGTCCTTCAGTATCACGTTCTCCGGGAGGCCGCTGCAGATGCCCGGATGAGCTGGCTCTCCCCCTGCAGCTCCCCCAGCACTCTGTTCTCATTACACTGTGCTGTCCATCTCCCCATTTCCTGAGCAGACTTTAAGCTCCTGGAGGCAGTCTGCCCCAGCACCTGGCACACAGTGGGAACTTGACAAAAGTTGATGTGAACTGCATTACAGAGAGAAAAGCCCATCTCTTCCTCCTCAAGAGGGCGAGCTGGGAAAGGAACGAGAGGACACAGGATAAATCTGTTTTCTTCTGTGGCTCTCAGTTTCAGATCTGTTAACATGTAGGGATTTGCTAGATTACTGCTAAGGTCCCAGGCAGCTCTGAGGTCACGACAAGGTCGACCCCGACCCCTGGAGCTGGGTTTCAGCCTCTAGAACTGTGTACATAAAGGTCTTCCTGAGGAACAGGCAGCACTGTCAGCCTTGAGGAAAGCCCCAATATCAATCCATATGGCTCAGTCACATAAAAATCTGTCTGAACTTTCAGAAGTTAACAGTATTTTTTTTTAAATTTATTTATTTATTTTTTTTTTGTGAGGAGATCAGCCCTGTGCTAACATCTGCCAATCCTCCCTTTTTTTTTTTGCTGAGGAAGACTGGCCCTGGGCTAACATTCATGCCCATCTTCCTCTACTTTATATGGGACACCGCCACAGCATGGCCTGACAAGCAGTGCCTCGGTGCACGCCCGGGATCCGAACCTGTGAACCCTGGGCCGCCGCAGCGGATTGCGTGCACTTAACCGCTTGCACCACTGGGCTGGCCCAGAAGTTAACAGTATTTTTAAAAGGCCAGCCAATGTAAGTCTTCTTAGCAAGTAGCAGGACATAAACAAGCACTTAGCTGGGCAAGTTTTGGGTTAACAAAATTCATAAATAAACTCTGAGGAACCCATCTGAAATCATTTAAGCTTCAAGGTGTTCCCTCCAGTTTAGTGCATTCATGATTGTACAAATCACAGTATTTTCTCATCTTTCCACAATCCGTGGTCTCTCCCCTTCTGCTATGGCATCCAGTCTCTGAAGCCCGACTCACACGGGCTGTCCACACAGCAGGGCAACACCCTATCATCAGAGGTCTACCTTGCTCCTTCCCTCAGGCCTTGTCCTTGAAACCTAAACCTCCAAGGGGACTCAACAACAATATGTGTTTCAACTTAACTATTCCTTCAGAAGTCATCTCAGATGCTGCAGACCAGTTTGCCTATTTTTAAAATACTTATTTTCAACACACAGCAACTACTATGGAAGAATAAAGCAACTTACGTTCATTCAAGTCTACCTCCATTTTATCCTCTGTGTTGGCACTACTGGATTCGAACAAGTCTTGTTTTGCTCCATCTTCTTCTTCTGAGTCTGTACTTTCCTCACTGTCTGTACTGCCCGAGCTAAGGGAAAAAAGGACCAAAATGTTTAATGCCGCATATCAGCCACCAGCTAAATCTAGAAAATTCTAAAGGTCATCCAACAACAAAAAAATCTTACTGCACTTCAACTGGATCCTATCTGCCTGGCTGTCATCTTGTTAAGACTTTGCTTGTGAGTGTGCTGCCTGATGCTACTCGAGGCCGCCAGCTGCTCTACCACTTGGCCTTTGTGTCGACGCAGATCACACTGAGCCCGCCTTCTGACTGTGTAGGGATCTCGCAGTGTGGACGTGCACTTCCCTGAGGACCAAGCATGCTGAGCTTCTTTTCACCTGTTTATTTGCCAATCACATATTTTCTTCGCTAAAGTGTCTTTTCACATCTTCATTGCATTTAAAAAACTGGGTTATTGGGGGCCAGCCCGGTGGCGTAGTGGTTGAGTTCACATGCTCTGCTTTGGCAGCCCAGGGTTCACAGGTTCGGATGCCAAGCGCGGACCTAAGCACTGCTTATCAAGCCACGCTGTGGCGGCGTCCCACATATAAAGTAGAGGAAGATGGGCACAGACATTAGCCCAGGGCCAGTCTTCCTCAGGAAAAAGAGGAGGATTGGCAATGGATGTTAGCTCAGGGCTAATCCTCCTCACCAAAAAAAAAAAATTGGGTTATTGCCTTATGTCTTATTACAGAGTTTTTCATAGACTCCACATAGAAGTCCTTTATCAGATATATGATTTGCAAAGATTTTCTCCTAGTGTATACTTTGTCCTTTTGTTCTCTTAATAGTGTCTTTTGAAGAGTATAATTGTTTAATTTTGATGAAATTTAACATCAAAATTTTTCTTTCACATGTAGTGCTTTTGGTGTTGTATCTTAGAAATCTTTGCCTAACCCAAGGTCACAAAGATTTTCTAATATAAGTTTTATAGTTTTATGTTTTACATTTAGGTCTAATATTCATTTTGAGTTAATGTGTATATATGGTAAGAAATACGGATTGAGTTCATTTTTTTGCATATAGATGTCCATCTGTTCCAGCACAATTTGTTCAAAAGACTATCCCTCCACTGAATTGCTTTTGCACCTCCATCAAAAATCAATGTTTATACCTATTTCTGGGCTCTCTATTCTATCCCCCTGACCTATTCCCCTTCTTAATCATCACACTATCATAATTACTGTATCCTGAAATCAGATAGTATTAGTCCTCCAATTCTGTCCTTTATGAAAGTTTTGCCTATTCTAAATCCTTTGCGTTTTCATATGAATTTAAGGATCAACTTGTCAATAGCTACCAAAAACCTGTTACAATTTTGTTTGGGATTGCACTGAATCCAGATCAATCTGGGGAGAAATGGCATCTTAACAATGTTGAGTCCTCCACTTCATAAACATTTATCAAGTGTTGATTTCTCTCAGCTGTTTTGTAATTTTCAGTGTACAGGTACTGTACATCTTTTGTCAGATTTACCCCTACATATTTAATATTTTGACGCTACTATGAATAATACTGTTTAGTAATTTTGATTCCAATTATTTGTTGCGGTATGTAGAAATACAATTATATTGATCTTGTGTTGTGCAATTTTGCTAAACTCACATAATTATCTTTTTATAGATTCCAACAAATTTTCTAAATTGACAGCTATGTTGTCTGTGAACAAACCCAGTTTTACTTTTTCCTTTCCAATCTAGATGCTTTTATTTCTTCTTCCTGACTTATTGCACTGGCTAGAACCTCCAGCACAATATTGAAAAGCAGTGGTGAGAGCAGACATCCTAGTCTTGCTCCTGATCCTAGCTGGAAATCGGTCTTTTATCATTAAGTATAATGCTAACTGTAGAAGTTTTAATCAGGTTGAAGAAATTCCCTTCTATCTCCAATTTGCTGAGAATTCTTATCAGAAATAGATGCTGGATTCAAGCTACATGCTTACTGATTTTTCAAACGTTAAACCAACTCTGTCTTCTTAGAATAAACCTTGCTTGGTCATGATGTATTATTGTTGCATTTATTCGCTAAAAATTTTAAAGGGGTTTTTGCATCTACGTGCATGAGAATAATTGGTCACTTTTATTTTCTTGTAATGTTAGCTTTTGGTACCAGGTTACACTGATGTGGCCTCATAGAATGAGATGGGTACTATTCCCACCTTTTCAATTTTCTGGAAGCTTTTGTATAGAACTGGCATAATTTCTTCCTGAAATGTCTGGCAGAATTCACCAGACACACCATCCAGGCCTGGAGTTTTTTTGTGTGTATGTGGGATGTTATAAACTACAATTTCAACTTCTGTAATAGATACAGGACTATTCAGGCTATCTTTTTTTGCTTACCTTTGGTAGTCTGTGTCTTTCAAAGACCATCCAAGCAGTCAGAGTTACTGGCATAGAGCTGTTCATAATATTCCCTTGTTATCTTGTTAGTATCTGCAGAGCCTGTAGTGATGCCAGCTCTCTCACTCCTGATAGTAGTAATTTGTATTTTCCTTCCCTTGACCATTTTATCTGGAGGTATCAATTTTATTAATCTTCTCAAAGAACAGCTTTCGATTACAATGATTTGTACTGTTTTTCTGTTTTGCATTTCATTCTAGTTTCTTACGGTGGAAGCTGTGGTCACTGACCTGAGATTTTTTGTTTAAACGAGCAGTGTATTAGTGCTGAAAATGATCCCTGAAGTACTGTTTTAGCTGCATCCTCCAAATTCTGATATACTGTGCTTTCATTTTCTTTCAATTCAAAATACTGTGTAATTTCCCCTTTGACGACTTCTTTAACTCATGTGTCACTTCGTTTCCACATATTTGGAAGATTTCTAAAGATCTTTCTGTTACTGATTTCTAATTTAATTCCACTGGGGTCAGAGAACATACTCTGTATGACCTGAAACCTTTGGAATTTATTGAGACTTGCTTTATGGCCCAAATATGGTCTCTCTTGGTAAATATTTCACATATACTTGAAAAGAATGAGGATTCTGCTGTTGTTGGGTGGATTGCCTTATAAATGTCCAGTAGAGTCAAGTTAGGTGATAGTATTAAATGTTCTATATCTTTACTAATTTCTGCCTACTGTTTCATCAATTACTGAGAGAAGACTGTTCAAATATCTGATTATAACTGTGATTTGTCTACTTCTGTTTGCAGTTCTATCAGTTTTTGTTCCATGTATCTTGAAGCTCTGTTATTAGTTATGTAGACATTCAGAATTGTTATGTCCTCTTTTTTGTTTTTGTTGTTTTGCTGAGGAAAACTGTCCCTGAACTAACATCTGTGCCCATCTTCCTCTATTTTGTATGTGGGACGCTGCCACAGCATGGCTTCATGAGCAGTGTGTAGGTCTGCACCCGGGATCTGAACCCATAAACTCTGGGCCACCAAAGTGGAGTGCACAAACTTAACCACTATGCCACCAGGCCAACCCCATTATGACCCTTTCTTTATTCCTTTTCTTTGAAATCTACTTTAATATTAACATAGACCCTCTACTTTTTCTTTTAACCTGTTTGTGTCTCTATATTTAAATTATTTCTCATAGGCAGCATAAGTTTGACCTTATTTTTAATCCAATCTGACAATCTGTGTTTTAATTGTGGTTTTTGGATCATGTATTTAATATTATTTAAATGATCACTGATGTGGTTGTTTATAGGTTTAATACTATCATCTTGCTATAGTCTTCTGTTCCTCCCAGTTGCCTTTTATTCTTTTGCCTTCTTTTAGATTTTTTATGATTTAATATCCTTTGTTGGCTTATTAACTCTAACTCTTGGTTTTATTTAGTGGTTGTTTTAGGGTTTACAGTATACATCTTTAACTTATCACAGTCTATTTCAAGTGATATCATAGCCAAAAACTGGAAACAACCCAAATGTCCATCAACAGATAAAGATAATAAACTAATTGTAGTATATCCACTCAATGGATCACTACTCAACAAGAAAGAGGAATGAACTATTATTACATTACACAACATGGATAACTCTCAAAATAATTATGCTGAGTGAAAGAAGCTAGACAAAGAAGCATAGAATGTGTGGTTTCATTTATAGAAAACTCTAGAAAACACAAATCATTCTAGAGGAAGAGAAAGCAGATGGGGGGAATGTACTACAAAAGGGCAAGGGGAAACTTGCAGGTGATGGATAAGTCCATGATGTTGATTGGGATGATGGTTTCATGGATGCAGACATAAGTCAAAACTTACCATTTGTATAATTTAAATAAATGCAGTTTATTATATGTCAATTATACCTCAAAAGAATTGTTAAATAATAAAAAACTGCCTTCTCTCATCATCCTGTGTTCCCTCTGGGTATCAACTGTCAATTCCCCAGGACACTGTCCTCACTGCCACACTTAATTCTCTACACTCTCTACAGAGGGTGCTCTGTTAGGATGTACTGCACAGCTGTAACATGTAATGTGTAATGTCTGCCTCCAGAGGACAAATGGTAGTAGGCAATGGCCATTTAGTGAATTCCCTCAACATGAGGACCAAAGTTTCAAAGCACATGGTGACAAACAAGTTTGACTGGGGCTTTACCTTAAAAAAACAAAAACAAAACAAAAAAAAACACCACCATGAAGATATTTGTCTCTTGCTGCCTGGTCCTGGAGCTGCAGCAGCTATCTTGTGATCACAAGGTGAACAAACGCACATGCAGAAGATGACAGAGTGGGAATAAAAGAAAGAAGCTGGGGGGCCGGCCCTGTGGCTTAGCGGTTAAGTGCGTGCGCTCCGCTGCTGGCGGCCCGGGTTCGGATCCCGGGTGCGCACTGACGCACCGCTTCTCCAGCCATGCTGAGGCCGCATCCCACATACAGCAACTGGAAGGATGTGCAGCTATGACATACAACTATCTACTAGGGCTTTGGGGGAAAATAAATAAATAAAAATTATTAAAAAAAAAAAAAAAAAGAAGCTGGGTTTAATGACCTTAACAGCTCTGGATTGTGAGAGAAATACACCTTTGCTGATTTAAGCCACTGCTGGATCTTCCGTAACCTGAAGCAATAAGCACTCCTAAGAGATGAAACGTAACTGCCGGTACATGCAGAGGACAGGCGACGCTGACACACTCCATCCAGAAAAGAAATGGATGGCTAGGAGACAGGGGTGGGAGGAGTTTTACTTTTCACTGTATACTCTGTTTTCTTTGTATTGTATGCCATGGGAAAACATTACTTATTAAAAATAAATGAAATAAAAACAAAAGTTCAGCTGCTGTTCTCTTAACTATGCAGATGCTGATAATGAATACGCAGATAACAAGAACGCCCTTTGTAAAAAAGCAAATTTATTTAGGTTCGTGTAATAGGGTGACTTAAAATATTAAGGGAAAAAACAAGACTGAATTGATCCTGATGAGTATCAACTGACAGAACTCTGTCTCCCCAAGTGAGATTAACTTTCAGAAACATCTTTGCTCTCCTTGGGGACACTTTCAGTCTTTCCTAAGAAACAATACATAGCTCAGCTGCGGCTGTTATTACTGGTCAGGGAACATTCATTCAAAGCACTGTATGACTACATTGTTCAGCATGGTTTCCCATTCAGGAGATGCTGTGTCACAAGGTTTCATGAACGAGGTCTAAATACTTTCAGCATTTTCAAGTAGATCACCTTGACATGTCCATACTCCTGTCACACTGCAGACAGGAGTAGTGGCACCAACTCACATCAATGAACAAGGGCATTTCTGATCATGACAAAAGCACTGGTCTCTAGCTCACATATACCTGTTTGCAGAGGACACAACGTCTGTCTCCTAAATAACCCTTGGCTTTATGCACCGGGTATCATTACTACTGTAACAAACTCGCTCTCACCTGGATCGTCTTTGGGATTCTGGCGTAAATGCAATGTGCTTTTCCTCCCAGATATCTTCCTCATCAGAGCCTCCATCATCAAATTGCTGTATTCTTTCCTTACAACATGCTTCAAACAAGGCAATATTTCCCTAAATAAAAAAAAGAGAGAGAGAGAAAAAGAACAAATTTTAAAATCAAGTTACTTTCTCTAAAAGTTACCAATGTAAATTGCATTCTTTCATTTCCTTTAAAAAATGGTGCCTATCACATACACCAAAATAAAATGTAAACACCTAACATTAGCTTCTGTAAGTAACAAAAAGTTCCCCCTAAAAGACTGGATTCAAAATTAGCAAATGAGAAGCGGAGACTGTACTCAGGGACTCACTTTCATCCAGTAAAAGCATTATTTTAAATCCAAGTGCCTCCCTGCCTCACCCACCTAAGATGCAGTCCCAGATGTGTCCTAAGGAACATCAACCTGCATTTACTCTGCTTTTACCAGTCCAGCTAAGCAGTGAAGAGCATCAATGGTCCAGTCAATAGTTTCTACCTTATCACATCAGCTAATAAACCAGTGGTCTCTCACGCTAGTCAACATAAAAATCAAGACTGTACCCATTCAAATGACACTAATCCTATGTTATTTGCTCATTTGGCTGATTTGCTGTTTCAGAACTGCCTGGTTTCTCTCCTGGTGACATACAGCAGACATAAAAGGCAGCAGGCTGGAGTAAACTGCAGTCTTTGAAGCTCAATTCTACACTGCAATCACAAGTGACCCTGGTTTTATTAGCCCTGTCATATCTTCACCCAGGCTGGACTCACATGCAAACTCACATGCCCACAGGGGCCAGGCAGGTCATGTGAGTGGGTGAAGTAACACCAATCTAAGATGAAGGTTCCTAGAGCGCAGAGGGTCCCAGTGCACACAGCATCCATATGCAGACTCTGACAGAACCCAGTTCCCACCTCTCCATCTCTCATATGCCTGTTGCTCAGGACAGGAAACATTAATACTTACACTTTCATTTGTATTGAGAGTAAAGTTGATGTCTGATACCCGATCAAAAGAAACACTGTAAACAAAATGTAAATGTAGGAATAGTTAATTATCTATAGACTCAAAGAAACAGTATTCATGAGATTTTCCAAACTTAAAATATTTGTGCTATCATTAAAATCTTCATAAGAAAAAAAAAAACCTGCCTGCATTAAATAATATCTCCTCCCTTGGTATGAAGGAATTTATCCAGGATGAGAAGGCTGAAAGGGAAGCCTTCTGAGACATAATAAACACACCCTCAAAGCCTTTCTATCAAACACTTTTAACATCCATAGTTACAATCACGGGTCCATGGGCCATACTTATATAATCAAGAAAAAGGTTATTTGCAAAAAAGAAACAAGTCAAAACATGAAAAGTACATAAAAGCTGTCAGACACTGAGCTTTCTCTAGACACTCTCGAAATCTTACGCTATAATGTGGCATAATCAGGAAGAAAGTAGGGAGTAAAAGAATTCATAGCCCACTTAGACATAACTTTTGAGTAGGCGGGGCTATCTTATAATTCTCAAAAGATCTGTCTAATCAATCATTATTCCAATACTCAACACAAATTTTAAAGAGACTGTGGATTCCTAACTAATAACATTTATTAAGAGTCCAGACAGGCAAATGCTGAGATGCCACATGGGGAACCTGCAGGTTCCAGTGTGACTGCTCCTAGGGTACAGACACAAACACTGCATGCAGAGTCTTTGCTCTTTTTGGATGTAAATGAGCCAATTCTTAGGGCAGCTGACAGCCTTCAACTCCTGTTCTGTTTACAGTGGAGATTATGGCACAATTAGTGTGCTGAAAAAAAAACTTCTCACATGCTATAAACAAACTACAGCCTCCACTGGCTGTAGTTCAACAAACTATTGAGTATCTATGGCTAGCAAGGAACCGTAACAGATACTGGATGTTCATGAGCATTATCAGGGAAGCCTCTGTGAGAGGAGCCATCCAATAGTCAAAACTCTGTTCTCAATGAGCTATAATACCCCTCTTGTAAACATTTTATTTATAAATATCTCATTTCCCAAGGTCAGATGCTAGACCATTTGTTTTCATTTCTGTGGATCCCCTATACACCTTCTATTCATTAATTCCGTACAGTACCGATAATTCCCACTTCTGTGCTCCTCTTACCCTGACTACAGAATGAGTGCTCTGACTGCCTGGTTCTGGCAAAAAAACCTAACTTTACCTAGAGAAGAGAAGACACGTAGGGCGGGGCTGCTCCAGCCATAATAAAATACCCCTGTGTGTGCTGTCAATGAAATGAACCATGCTTGCTCAAACCAGTTAACTGATCGGGATGAACTACTTTAGATAACGCTGTCTCACACTAAAACCCAAAAGAGTAGGACAATGCCTTCAGTTCCTAAACCTCTCACACAGTAAACCTCTATGAAAGAGGCCAAGCCCAAACGCGATCCCTCTTTGTGGGGTGATGTTCTAATTCCTATGTGTCCTTTGGGCGCTTCAGGGCTGGAACTAAAGGAACACCTTAGAGGGCAGCTTTCTCCCAACTCACTAATCTGAAAGAGTTCCTAGAATCCAGGGGGATACAAAATGTCTCTCAAAGAGCAGGCGTGTACAAGACAATCATGGAAACAGGAAAACATACTCACTTGCCAATGTCATCTTGATCTGCAAACTTCTCATCGTTGAAGCCAAACTGGTCAATAAAATTGGACGTCATTTGTTGCATCTGATAATCAGAAAAGGCCTGGCAACCCCAGGACCAGTGACAGTGATATAATGATTCTAATGACATTCTACATACTATATGCCCATTTGTGTTCCAGAAACCATCTTATTTACATAGCCATAAGGCTTAAAAAGGTGGTGTGTTTTTCTAAAAGAAAAATCAAATAATTTCAGACACAATTTACCCATTAAAGGAAACGTTTGGAATTTGGTCCACAAGTCATTCTAATGCACATGTCATTGTAAGAAATGTTAAGTGACCACTCTGTCCTCTATTATGAATTATCTTTAGAGGGAGGTCTGGGTTAAGTCTAGTTCAAAGAGGTGATCAAGTGACATGTGACAGTCTGAAATTATAAGGTGTATCAGTCACCTCTGGACACAACCAACCTTATCCTAAGATCCAACAAGTGATAACCACCCACCCTCCCTCCCTCTTTGCACCTCCCCACCCCCAATCCACTACAGCACACAGCACCAGAGGAAAAATGACTAATAATCACAATCAAGATCCTACAAGACAACGTTCAGGGACTTCATTTTCTTAAAAAAAGATTTACGTCTTAGAGGCTGGGAAGAGTATAAAAGTAACTTCTATCCTACCTACCTTAGAAAGAGAATAGAAAGTTTCAAAACTGATCCAAAATCACTCTGGAAAGCCTAGAGCACTGTGAGATCTATGGAGGAGCCAATCCTGTTCCTACACCATTTCTAGAGAGCACCAGGCTCACTTGGGTATTCTTAGGTGCAAAATGGGGGAATGTTAAAACGATGTCCACAAAAATGCCGATATTCTAATTTAAAACAACAAGCAGGCCCAGGGGAGCAAGTGAAATCAGTGAATGTTCTACATGAAGATAAGCGAGTGCCACTCCTCTTTCTACCCCAAACAATAAACACAGAGACGACTAACAATGCATGTGCTGCCCTGTGCACAGAGCTATGTACAGAAGAGACAGCTCTTTCCTGCAGGTAAGCCCCATCCAAGGGGCCTGAGCAGCAGCTGGTGGCCGGAGGAAAGGCATCACTCCTGAGCCCACCTGCCGAAAGGGAGGTGGTTCTCCATTAGAGCAGAACCCACGGATTCTACCCTGCAGACATACACTGCAGAAATGCCTCTACCGTTAACTCCTGATCACTTATTCTGGTGGCAGGGAATTATGGCATGGATAATCCAAACTGCAGATAATTAAAAAATAAACCTTATATTTGGCTTTGGAAGGCATCTTTTCGTTAGGTCTGAAAAAAGCTGTATCTAGTTTACTGAGAACCTAAAACCTCATTTTTCTCTAACTCAAGATACCCACCACCCCCCCGTTCACTCTCAGACTTTCATGCTGTCCCCTTTCTCGCCCACAGAGATGATACTCTACGAGCACACGGGGGCATGAGGCCAGCCTCACAGGAGCACATCTGGCAAGGCACACCAAGCCTGAGCCATGGGAATTTGGTCGAAAGCAGAAGGGTGGAGCCAAGTTCTGGGAGGCTGGCCTGAGTTTTAGACATATGAATGGAAAATACAGTACATAGCATTCATATTCATTAAATCAAAAAGAAAGAAACCAATTCCTCTGAATTGCAGCTTTACCTTTTATAAGGTAAAATGAATGATGGAGAACTTCAAAGATGTGGTAAAGAATCATCAAGTTATTCTTGTGAGCAAGCAGCATAAGCCAGGCTCTGAATTTTATTTACAGATTAGAAATTTGGTCACACAAGGGGGAAGGTCCCTCCCAATTGTTTCATTTGATTTTTTTTTTCCTCTAATTTTTTTGTACCTCTAGAGATCACATTATGAATCTTTTGGGTGTAAAAGGGAAGAGATGTTCCCAAAAGTGTTCCTTAATTAAATGCTTCATAATACTTTAAATGCTGCAGAAACAGAATGCAAATACTAAACGTATTATAAACGTATATGTGAGAATATACACATATGTACAAACAGATATACAGATATACATATATACAACACATATTTGCATCGTCTATTTATCTATCTACCTACGAAAATATTTAGCAACTGGCAGACATAGTCACCTCCTTACACTAATGCAGAGGAAAAAGAAAACCAACCAACTGTAGTCCTCATTAGTTCTGAGTCTGTAGCTTCTAGGAAGATACAAACTAGAAAGAATTTCAGGTTTCAAATCTGATTTTTTTACTAATTATCAAGGCTTACTAAACGCACATAAGTGAAGACTGTTACTGTATTCTATTTAAAGCCATATAAAAAGTGCTTTGGACTCTGAGCAATCCAAATCTGGAAAGCATCATATGGCTGTGTAATTATTAAAAACTTTTAATTGTTTAAAACACACACACACACACACACACACACACACATACTTCCCAGAACTGTCATCCTGGCGAGAGCCAAGAACAGTTCAAGTCACTGAGAAGTGAGCCCACCACTTTCTGTACTCAGCAAATCTCTGTGGTGGTGCGCCCTGGGCAACAGAAGCTCCTAGTGCACCTCATCTGACCTGATTGCCCGGGAACAAGCCTGCGTGGAATAGGGGTGGTAGGAGGCGGTCAGATCTGTCCTCTGACTGAGCCCACCCGTGGCAGTCAGCCCTAATTCTCCAGACATGGCAAGAGGAAGACCGCTCTCTCCACACCTCTGTAAGGCTATGTAGGAGGAGGGAGAGTCAAACGCTAGAAAGGAGGAAACTGGGGGGAGGGAGTTGCCACAAAACAGGCAGGGGCACAAAGTTGTGAGGCACTCCCCAAGCCCAATACGGCCCCCAGGGGCCACGGTCAGGTCACCCTGTTAAATGAACTGCCTCGGGACTTTACCAACATGAGCCCTAACTTCAAATGGGAATGAGAACTTCAAGTTGACATACATAAACTAATATTTCAATTATAATGGAGACCAGCGAACCCGGACTTGTATTCTCAAATTAAAAAAAAAAAATTGGGGAGCATATTTCTTATTTTCAAAATGATCCATGATTGGTTCATAGTTTAAACAGGCAAAGAAAAGTTTACTGGAAGCTTGTCAATCAGAAAAGAATAATTACTTTTCCTACTTTTAGGCAAAATCTACAGGAACAGGCCTGGTGAGAGTTGTGTTACTAAGGCAGTTTTCTGACTGGGATTGCTTCATATGCATATCAGTAGCCAGTCAAACCACAAAAATGTCAGAAAATTCTCCCCAGAACAGCTATGACCCTGGAACCAGACTTCATGAGAAGTAAGGGGATCCACTTTCCAGATACCCAATGTAACCACTCCTCAATTAAATCAGTAGCCTGAAGTTCCAAGGTTATTTACAAACAGATGTTTGGGGCATTCTTTTTCTTAAAGCTCTTTCAACAGGTACAAAAATCACCGTGATAGTTTACATTTTACACCATCAAGCTTCATTATTGGTGGGGAGCAATGTATAGCATTGGGGTTCACAGCTGGTTGAGTGGACTATTTCAGTACTCTATAGGTGCTTCAATGGAGAGAAAGGCTGTTGTCAAAGTGCTTCCTGGGGCAATACCAGAGAATTTTGGGACCAAGAAAGGACTGCTTGTAGGCACGAGGGCTCACAAAAAGCCAGGGTGAGCATCCTGGGTAGCTAGTGCTCCCAAACAGTAAGGCAAAGGCCTGCTGCGCTCTCTAAGGCCCTGCTGCTCCACAGCTCCCCCTATGGGCTGGCTGCTCCCTGTCCCTAACCTCTAGAGGTTGGCTTCCAAATGACAGCAGAGTTAAGAATCAACAGAGAAGGCAGGCAAGTGCTGAAATGCTACTTCAGATGCATTTCAGTGCATTCAATGCTACACCCTAAAAATGTGAATGTTAAATTGCCTTAGTATCAAAACCAAGCAATTGCCTAGCTCAACCTACAGTGGAGTATGACAGTCTACTGGGATGCCAAAGACAGGGCCGGCATAATCCTCAGAAGCTTCATCCTGGCCCTGGTAAAAGATGAGGTTTGAAGACTGAGAAAGAAGAAGCAAAGCAATATTCAGTGCCGGGTGGGAAGAGGACTACGTTAATTCTACCGCCACACCAAAGCCACTGACACGCCAAGGCCCGGCCCTGACTAAGGACAACTTCTCCATATGAAGAGCTGATAACTTTCAAAAGGGCTTCTATTTTTAGCTCCCAAACTTGATACCCAGTTGAGACATGAAATCATCTGTCATCTCTCCAAGAACCACCAATGGATGATAAATCAGTACATTTATTTTTATATCCTGTTTTCTCCCCCATAAAGACTACAAGCAGCTGATAAATGGAGATGAATTTAGAGGCAGGAGGGTAGGGTGGCAATGACTTACTTCAACTAAAACTTAATTTAGATATCACTATAACAGACCTTAAAGATATTAGAAACATATAAGCCATTTGGCTCAGGGATATTTGTGAAAGTTACTTTTACTGACATTAAAAATGTCTTATTATTCTTACCCACAGATTTCTACTACAGGAATCTGTAAGCAACAACTAAACTACTATAAATGCATAATTTATTGTATTACATTGTATATGCATAATGAGCATATCTGAGACACTTACTATTCAGTTCACTGAAATCTGCCGAAAATCTACCTGACTCATCATTGTTATCAGTGATGTTATGTTATGAAACATTTCCTGGAAATATAATCAATATAAAACTTCCTCTCACGTACTCAACACTTTCTATTTTCAATGCTTTTGCTTAACTAATAAGTAACCCCATATTACATCCTAATGCATAATCTGACTCCAAAACTGATTCATAAATGGCAACTAGACTAAGCATTTAAAATAAAAACAAAAAGCAAAGCTTTTAGGCATGACTCACTTGCTGCAAAGAAGAATCCTGTGAGAAACCCGTTTCTTTAAAGTCAATTTCATCATCACTGGATGAATGAATATGGCAGGTTGTAACCTATATGCATAAAAATGTAAAAAACTATTTAACAGAGAAAAGTTTGACATTTGTATCAGCATTTTTATGGAAAAATCACATTTAGTTTTTCTCAATGTGTAACAACAGCAAGAACAAAGTAACAGTTAAGTTGTAAAATCCACCCAATAATTCTCAGCTACACTTCACTCAATCAGGCGGTTTGGCTTCCTGTCTTTCTGCTGCCCATTCGTGTTTCTTTCACCCATTACTAATAGCACTAGAAAACAAGTAAGAGATGCGTTACTGCATTTAAGTGATTTTGATAATTATCTCCAATTAAATGTTTACAAAGGGAAGGTAGAAGTAACGGTTCAGATGAAATATAAAAATAATTTATATGTTCCAAGCCTGAAGGGTAAAACTAATTCCTAGGGATTACTAATGAGCCACTAGAAAGGTCAGGTTTAAATATAACCATTTCACTTTAAATTCTTGCATTTTCTGCCCACTCAAGAAGAGCATTGTCCATAAGTGCTAAATATGACTTGAGTCAAAAGTCCCCTGCTCATAGAAAGACCCCAAATCTTCTGCCCCTTAAAATGTACCCCCCACCCTCAGAACTTACAACCAGCTCAAATAAACTAAGCAAAAACACAAACATGAAGTGATCACCAATTCATGGTAAGCGATTTTTATTAATTCATCCATGTTGCACAATATTAGGGGGAATGTATTAACAATTAGAAAGGAAGATATACAAATGACTAACTATAGCACTAATAACCATAATTGCTATATAGCAAGTAATAAACATGAACAGTCTGTAAAATTCTAGAAACAAGCACTATACTTTTGAGGGTAACTTACACTGTATCTTCTGAGTTATTCATTGTACTTTTTGCAGAATTGTTTTGGGCAGAGAGCACTGTCATCAGGGGAAGCCACAAGCAGCTGTTACCTGCCAACCCTTGAAGCTGTGCCTAATAGCCTGGAGTTAATAGAAACCGGCCTGGTCTACTTTGTGATGTTCCAACTTTGGTTCAAGGGGCCCAAAGTAGAATCCCAACAGGTCTGTATGTGGCATTGCTTATGAAATTCTGAATAAATCACTGCCTGAAGAAAATTAATCTCTTTTCCCTGTCTGACCATCTTTGGTAAAAACACTAAGCCCAAGTGAATAACTCAATGTTTCTAATTAATTCCCTCTCCACCCTCCCTAAGGTGTAGGTAATGCATTCACACTCTCATTTTGAGTCTGGCCTCATGAAACCAAAGGCAGGATTTGTGATCAATGAAGGGAACCTGCTTGAGTCAACTATAGCTTTAGCGAGTTAGTGGGGAAAGGTATGGGGATAGGGATGTTCCAGGAGAGCCCAGCCAGAATGCAGAAGGAAGGTGGCAGAATACTGCTTGGTCATGTCATCCTATGGGGCAACTGCGATCAAGAGCAGGTCAAGGGGTTCTACTGCAGTGGATTTAGAGGAGCTTCGGGCTACTTGGCTGGTAATCTAGTGCAAGAATCACATTAAGCCAATGTGTGTTTTAGGGGTGCAACCCCATAGTAGGACACAGAATTAGAAGACAATTCAAGGAGCAAGCTAGGTGAACTAAACAAGAGAGAACAAAAAAAGAGTAGGCTGCTCCTAGCTTGTCTTGTTGTCTAAGTTCAAACAGGATACAATGTATCCTCACTCATACTTTCAAAATAAGTATGAATGAGGGTATGTTTTTTTGCTGCAAAATAAGATTTTATCAGCTCATTAATTAAAGATGAGAAAGAAAATTACTTTTGCTGAGCAACTACTATGTGCCAGACACTGTGACCCCTTTATATATTCTCCTTAACTTGTATCCTCAAAGCAATTCTGGGAGGTAATTAAAATAATTCTTTTCTCCAAAAAGAAACTACTGTTTTAGAAAGTTATTATTAAATAATAACACAATACATGCACACCTTCGCAAATTACGTTATTGAAAGATGTGGTGATTCTGAGTCTATCCACACCATACCTGGTCTGAAATCGTTATTAATAAAATGAGCTAAAAAGACGATTTAATTTACCCACAATGAACACTTGCTAATTGGAATCCCACTAGCTCACCACACAGATGTATCCACCAGAGTCCCTGACCCAAAGTTCCAAACACACCCCTTTTGGAGGTATCTCCATCTCAGTAAATGTCACTTTCATTCTTCTTCCTCAGCTAAAATCTTAGTCATCTTATTTCTTCTGTCCCACCCACATCTGTCCACTCCACCGTCAAAGTATAACCTCAAATCCCATCACTGCTCATCAAGTCTATTACCACCTCCCTAGTGCAGGCGACACCATCATCTCTCATCGGGATTAACGCTATATGAGGCAGCTAACCAGTCTCCCTACTTCCACCTTTTGCCCCACTAAACAGCCGGCCCTCGGTATCCGCGGGCTCCCCATCCACAGACTCAACCAACCGTGGGTCGAAAGGCCTGTGATGGTTGCGTCTGTACTGAACATGTACAGACTTTTCTTGTTGTTATTCCCTCAAAAATAGTATTAACAATTATTTACATAGCATTTATATTGTATTAGGTATTATGAGTAATCTAGAGGTGATTTAAAATATACTGGAGGATGTGCATAGGTTATACGCAAATACCATGCTATTTTATATGGACTTGAGCATCTGTGGATTTCAGTATCTGCAGGGAGTACTGGAACGAATCCCCCGTGGATACCGAGGGACAATTACTGTCTATTCTCAATCCAGCAGCCATAAAGATCTTTTAAAATGTACATCCAGTCATGTTGCTTTTTAGTTCCAAACCTAAGGGCACTTCATCTCACTAAGATCAGAACCCAAGGAGCCTGCCGTGGACTAAAGCTATAGATCTGCCCTGCAGAGTCTCTCAGACCTCCCATCCCCTTCGCTCCCTCCTCGCTCTGGGACAGCACAGCAGCCTACGTGCCACCCTCTGCCCACACCGGGAACGACCCAATCTCGGGCCTCTGCACTTGCTCTGCCCCCTCACTTCCTTCGAGCCCCACACAAGTGCTCCCTTCTCAGGGAGGTTCCCTAGGCCACCAGATGTTAGACTGCACATCCGCCCCGAACGCTCCCTGACTCCCTCCCCCGGTGTTTATCCATCTCCACTGGGGCAGGGATTTGTGCCAGTCCTGTTCAGTACAATATCCTCAGTGTCTGGTACACAGCAGCCACTCAAATATTTAGTGAACTAATGAATACTAATAATCACTAAATGAGGATACAGAATCGTCACTTTAAAAAAAGTAACAAGTATATAAGAGCACTCCTGCCAAACTAGACGTATTCTAAGTAAGTACACTCTTGATGTTGCAGTGAGATGTTACCTTCTTTCATAATAAAATTTCAGTTTTATTAAGTGTTGTTTAAAAAAACAGCAAGTAAGTGTCTTCTTCTTCTTGGCTGATGAGGTTGCTAAGGAATATCATCAGCATGACTTGACCGTTAACTTCTGAGTGGAATGTGGAAGCTACAGATTCTCACTCCTCATTACTATGTGGTCCCACTGTGGACCCCAGCACCTACATGACCCAGGGCTAGTGAGAAACACACTCGCAGAGCTTCCACCCCAGCCTGCTGGATCGCCAAGCAATGCACATCCGCACAGGTGTACTACTCTACACAACCTCCACAAACTGTCTCATCAGGGATGAGAAAGACGCTCCTCCTCAGAGAGGAGGGCAGAGAATGAAACAAACTCAAGTTTCCAGTCAGTGCAAAAACATTTCCTACATTATCTAAATTTACTCTATCTAAATCCTTACCAATTTCTACAGTTTGGGGGCTTAGTCAAAACAGAGAGGTCTCTGGAAGTAACTAAAACACCAAATTTTATTCATTATAAACTCCCAACATAAAAACATAAGCAATATATGAAT
Organism: Ceratotherium simum simum; assembly: GCF_057802395.1. Classification (NCBI taxonomy): domain Eukaryota; kingdom Metazoa; phylum Chordata; class Mammalia; order Perissodactyla; family Rhinocerotidae; genus Ceratotherium; species Ceratotherium simum. The sequence goes on from NC_141933.1 coordinate 5,429,923, forward strand.
CTACTGTGTGCATACTTTGACAGGACGAGGTCAAAAGATTACAGTATTTCAAAGACCTCAGAGCAAGGGCATTAGCTGCCCTAGAAGTGATAGGAGCTTGGGGCGGGCACAGCTTATCCTACATAACCGAGCAAGTCCTCGGGCCCACAGCCAGTAGGATAGGTGTCTGGTGTATCATGAACAAATCCTTGCTGTGACCAGAAAAATAAGAACAGGCTAGGGCAACATAACAATGTACTGACTCGAGCATTGGTGCTGGACTACAGCTGACTCAAGTCCTATGAGTACACCTGAAATGATTCCCAGACAGGTATCCGGGCCATCCTAAAATCAACTAAGTCGAGGCAGTGTATCTAATCTAATCGATTTATTTGAGAAGGGGGCAGTGAATAAGCAATCGATCACCTAGCTGCCAATTTCAGTGGTGAATGTGCCTGAAACAAGTAGAAAGGAAATGCTTTTACCTGAACTTCACACTACATTACATGGGTGGGCACTCATTCTATATGACATTTTTGCAAGGGCAAGACCCAGTGCATTTACCAAGTTGTGTTTATAATATTCACAACAGCATATCTTCCCTGGAACATGGTACCCAACCTCACTGGGATATAGCCTGAAACATTCTTGGCAGAAAATTGAAGAGCCTGGAGGCTGCAATTAAAGTCTCCTTGGTGGCTTAAGATTAACATACAAGCATCCTTAAAAACCTGGAACATCTGTATCTCTAAAAACACTACAACGCACAATTCCCCATCAGAAGGACTTAAGACTAAATGGAGGTGGTATTTGAGTTATGGGGTATTTGGGACCAAGGAACTGAAGAGGTCTTGAGATATCAACCTGAAAGTCTCAATAGACAACAAAATTATACATCGGGGCTAACTCCACATGGGACATGAGCAATGTTAACAGGGCTCTATAAACCTGACCACTTTTGCTATATAAACCGACTTCTCTTTTATTTCGTTTTACCGTCAATTATTCAGGTAGTCCATGTATGACGGCAGAAAGTGCAACAGGCAAAGAACTAAGCTTCAACTGGAGTGATAGGTGGAGCCCATGATAATTTTTCAACACAGATGTAAATGTCTAGATGTGTCTGACTCAAAAGGGCTGCACAGTAATTTTGCACTGCAGGCCCACACTCCTCCATATAGATATACCTAACATTTACACACAGTCACAGACTAGATTACTGACAGCATCATGTAAAGTAGCTGAGTGTTATCTGAATTGCAATGAAGTCCTTCTTTGTACAGAACTGCTCAAGAGAAATCTGCTTAAGTTACCATAGATAAAGTAGTTTTTAAAAAATCCTGATAACAAGCTTAACTCAACATTTTTTACTTCTACCTTTGAAGTCGATCAAAGGATAATTTTAAAAGAAGTTTCTCAAACAAAATCAGAAATTAATATTCCTAAATATTACTTTAAAAATAAGAAATAAGACAAAAATCTCCTTAAAGGAGACCACATAGTCTGCATTCTTAACAGGGAATCATTATGCGGGCCTCTAAAATGAAATGGTTCAATTTAACAGTATGAGAAAACAATTTCACCCTAAAATAAAACTTGGATTATCCAGAATTTTAACCAATTTGATTGGGGGGAAGAAACAATCTACAGTGAGTAATACATTCATTAAAAATGACTTAGCCCTTCTTTAATGACTCAGGGCTGTCCAAGTGAATGTCAGCTTCTCTGCTGGGCTGTGACACACTGAGACACTAAGGGCCACCAGACCTATTTTAATTAAATGGCCCCACACAGCTCCTTTTTTACAGTTATCTCTTAACTTCATAATTCTTCCAACTCCTAACACCTACTAATTCTATCATTAGACCCACCTTAACAAGCCATTACCCCACCAATCTATCGAGAGTCTGGAAAAAGATAACCAAATTTGTTAGACTATCTACAAAGTAAGAGGCAACAGGCCCTTCGGGGAGTGACACAGGATGAACGAACGACGGCTCTGTAGCTCCAGAGCCTTTCTGTTTCCCTCCTGTCTAAATTCTGTTCTGAACAGATAAGGCTGTCAGATACTCGACTGCCTAACAACTGAGGTGCTACTGTATATTAGAAATTGAAATCTGCAGCTGCTGGACTTCAAATATGGAATTAAACCCCTGACACATCTACTTCCATGTAGAGTCAAGGCCACCACCTCGATTATCAGCGGGTACATGCTTATGAAAGGAAATGCTTTTCTTCATCTTATAAAGCAAAAGCAATACTTACCTTAAAACTTAATGTGCTAAAAAAATACAAAGAATACATTCCAAAGTCCAATATAATTTTTGAAAATATTATCAATGCCATTATTCCCTGGCTAAAAGTACCAATCTGTTAAAGACTTTAAAGCTGGGGTTTGAAAGTCATCTACAAAATTTTCCCCCACTGGGAATGATCTAAAACGAGGGTAAACTCAACTCAACAACATTAGAAAATATCCAAAGGCATATTTAGGTTTTCTAACTACCCAAGGTTATCTGAGGCATAAGGCAACAAACCCAACAGAGTTAGAGAAAGGCAAAGGCTGTTAGGTTGAGGTGCTTAGGAAGCAGGGCACGAGGGAAATGGAAACTAAACATGGTGGGAGGGAGGTGACAGTGGCTTCTCTGTACCCTTTTGTCATCCCAGGCAGGAATTAGGAGTTGACTACACAAATCAGTAAGAATATTGTGAACACTGACCTCTCTTCCTGGTAAAGAAACATGAACTTATCCTTGGCCCACAATTACGGGGACAAATGGAAGATGCTTCACGTCTTGCTGAATAAATGGGCAAAGGCTAAGAGCACTGAAGTAGAAACGTAACCTTGTAAAACCTACTAGATCTACCGTGTTCCTCTTGTTAGTTTCTCCTAAGGAGCTTGTGCAGAACGTCTCCCATCGCTCCCTGACTTCGTCTGGAAGATCTTCAGAGGGAGAAAAGGAAAAGAGCATTATCACTACAGTGACCTCCACACAGACAAATCAACACAAGAGTGCACCACCCACGCAGTTCATCAGAGGCAAACAGGCCCTATCAGCTGAGCACCTGACTCCTCGAGGAATGGAATTATAAAGCCTTGCACACTCTGAGCCCCGAGGACTTTCAGGAACCAGAACCAGCCCCACAACTGTCTATATTTGGTGCCAAGAGCCCTAAGCAGCTATGTGAATTTAACAAATTTTTAAAACTCTTTTGGTAAAAACTTAACTTGGAAAATATGAGTGTTTCCAACAAACTCTTCTGAGAAAGGTAACAGATCTTTAGGGTGGGGGGAAAGCTGTCTTTTTCCATGGTCATGCAAGTTTAAGAAACACTGCCAATGTCAGCTCCCACACACTTTCTAGAGACACTCTGACTGCATCTGGCCAATGTTCCATGGAACCCAGTTCGGCTTCTCAAATTGCTCAAAGATAAATGTTTCCTAAATGTCTGTGTCACTGGTCAATATGTGGATACATATGCAATAGTGAAATTCTACCTTCTAGAGAAATTTTCAAAGAAAAGATACACAAATACTCTTCTGAGAAAATGAACCATAGCTGTAATCTTGGAGGCCTTACTAGACTAAAGTTACCATCTGACAATTCTGGTTTAAACACATGTGTGTGCATCCTCGCACAGGTGCACACACACACCACCTGGCAAGCAACTTCCAGAAAACAAAGACTGATCTAGAAAACAATCATACACATGGCCATTTCTCCATGGTAAGAACATAAAGATAAACTGTGATGATCTGGCTTATACATCTCTCAAGAAGCAAAATTAGAGGTGGGAAAGCCCCAATTTTTCCACGACTGGGAAACAACTCGGCTTTTAGCGCACAATTGACAGACAACAGCCTCTTGAACATGCAAACATCCTCAAAAGATAAATAGAAGGATAGACTGGGAAATGATTTTCAGCCAGGTAACTCTGAACCAATGCTGTGCCACAGAAGATAAAGGTTTTTCACATTCAGAGTAAGTCACAGGACTCATAATCCTGCTGGCACAAAACCCCAGAGAGCATGGAGCTCTCCACGCTTTCGTTTTGGAGGAGATGGACTCATGGCCTGGGTGCCAGTGTAAAAGGCACCCACAGTTTCTTCCAAGTAACCCTGGCTGATTAAATTTAAATGCCAATATAGAAAGAGTCCTTTAGGAGCCAATATCCCTCATTTTAGTAATAGACATACTGAAAAAATGCTGATAAATGCTTTAATATCCCAGTTAAAGGAACTCAATCCAGAGGCTATAGAGAGGCCTTCAAAAGAAAAGAAAAAGCAGGAGTAATTATAGCTCAAGTGGCTCCACTGCCAGCCTGTGAGAACTTCAAGCTAGAAGGAATGATTCACTGAGCAATGCTCTTGGAGAACGAAAGTGGATAGCTCCAGCATGCTGAACTCAGCCGAGCCTGCCAATGCTTACTAAAAGGACTGCAGAAATAAGAACCGAGATTCAGCAAAGAACTACATTGTCAAGAACCTCATTCAAATTTCCAGATAATTTGGAAATATAAAGAAACGCCTAAAGAGCTATTAAAAAAACTACAAATATTTCCACTTTATCCTTAAATCCTTTCTCCAATCCAATAAAAATGTAATTAAAATTCCATGAATCACTTACCTTTGATAAGCTGCTGTACTAATGCACTGTTGGGGCCCTTGTCAGTACTATGCACGATACAGTTAGCTATCCTCGTCAGGTGTCCCATGTAGCCATGCCGTCTTCCTCCCTCGGCCCTGACATGGGGGAAAAGACAAACATTCAGATTCCTGATAGGCTGGAGTGATGAAACAGCTTGCTAAACAAAGTGGATTTCAGCAATCATTCTAAAAACTGAGGCACTGAAGACAAGAATGGACAGAAAAGGAGGGTGCCAGGATATTACCAGGCCAGGGTGGAGGGGTGGCAGAAACTGTCCACTCAAAGATTGTATTCTAGCCTCACTCAACAGGACAAGGTTTATTCAAATATACAAACCAACCATTAATCTTCAATAACATATTATCAAAAAACAAACAGAAAAACCAAAAAAACCCAAACATTCATTGCTGTTCAATATTTCTGTGACTTTCTTTTGTATCTTTTTATGAAACTATTTTTCAGACTTTAAACAGACTGCAGGGAACTGACTTGAGAATTCTGCTAGTTCCTTTTGCTAAAAGGCATCGAATTTTAATCATATCAATCAATTAACAGATAATTATCTACTAATGGCATTTCTCAAGTCAAAATATTGGCTGATTTGAGGACTTGGCCTAGATGAGAGGTAGTCAGTTTGTACGTGGCCCATACGCCACTTGGAACACAGGTAAATAAATGATTCCTCATCCCTTTCCCCCACTTAGTGCCTCATCTTCCCAACTATGATCCGTCTTTACATTTAGACAAACGATTCACATCACCGTGATTTCTCTGCCTGACTATTTACACACTGTCAGGACTTTAAATTCTCTGAAACAAAAGACTTTTGACTGTAGATGGCAGGGAACAAACTGAAGAGATTTTTGTTTAAAGGGAGACTCTTTCAGGAGCCACTAAAAAAACCATATTAGGCTTGAAGGCAAATAAAATATTTGCTAATAATCTTAGAGGGTCTGGGGATAGCTAAGGGTCAGAAGGCAGAGGGGTGATTTCAATTGAGTTGCTAAGGCCTCTTTTAGTATCACAATAAGCTCCCAAGACCCAAGTGCTCCTTCTAGGCAACTTCTTAGTCAGACACTGCTGTGTTCCCTCAAGCCCACAGGTGGAAGCAAGGCCCATCTGCAAGTTTTTTGGCTCCGAGTTCCCAATGTTCTTTAGGCTTATGGTGCAAGGAAACATTAGAAAAGCTCTTTCAGGACCCTTCAAGATGGGGGGAATATTATTAGCCAGGCCTTCAAAGAATGGAGCCCATGGGGAGTAGAAGACACAGGACACCTCGGCACTGGCCAGTAGAGGAGGCAGAGAGAGGAAAGGGGATCAGCGAGGGCACAAAGGGGCTAAGATGGGGTCAGACACGTAACCACACAGCACCCCCAAAGGAGCTCCACTTGGAAGAACATACCTGAGGTCAACCAACACTAGCTCCTGGCCACACTCAAACTACACGCCACATTTCAAAGCCCTATCAGTGCTTAGTAAGCAATTTTTAAAAACCAAACCTCAGGAAATAAAGCTGACACCTCCCATGAGTTACCTAGCTCTCCTGGGGGCTGCAAGATAAGTCTTAACAGAGATGCAGAGCAAGAAAACTCCTGAGAAAGGTTCAACTATAAAGGAGCATGAGACAACTTTTTTAGGGTGATGGAAATGTTCCATGTCTTGATTGTGGTGGTTACATGACTGCATGCATTTTCTGGAATTCTTAGAGAGATATATACATTTTTATATATAAAAAGATGAATTTTACCTTATGAAAATTATTCTTCAGTAAATCTGACCTAAAGACAAACACAGGAAGTGTGCCTTGAGAGTGCTTCCCTATACCACCTGCTTCAGAATCTACGGGACGGCGTCAGAGCTCCCAGGGCAGTGGAGAGGACACCCGCTACAGACACACCACTAGGAAAAAGTCCCGGTAACAAAGCTACTTATATGGACCAACTAAGATTTCAAGTAATCTTGCCCATCAGCTAACGGAAATGTCCTGAAAACAAAATACTATGCAATTTCCCCCCTCTAGTTCCCTGCACGAAGCAACTCTTTTCTACACTGAGAACATGGAGTAACCAGGACACACACGCTAAATTAAATCATCATCAACGAGGACTTGACTTCACAACTCTTTTCATTCAACTCCACACTTTTCTCAAAAAAAAAAAAAAAGCCATTCAAAAAGAACCAGGAGGTTTCAAAGGCAGCACAGAGGCAGCGAGCACTCCCAACCCCTAGTTTCCCCTCAAGAGAGGTAAAAAGACAGGGAAACCCAGAAATAAATTATTAGAAAAATATCTGTTACAACTAAATCATCTGGAAGTCCCAACAAAACCATTTATAACTGTTAAGTGCCCTGTACAGTGTAATTATTTTCATTACTCCCTGTCTAGGGCAAGGAGGATATTTTCTTCAAATTAAAAATCAAACTGAATTCCTAACAGAAAAAGATTTACTTACTGTTTCTTCTCATTCATTTCCCAGGCGTCAAGTATTCGTTCTATTAACTGACATTTTTGAAAAAGCTGAATAAAAAGGAATATTCTAGTTAACATTTACATAAATGTCAAAGTGTCAAAATTTTAAAGTGAAATAGAACTCTAAGTTAAACAGAATAGTGATATGTATAACCCAGCAAGCTAAATATAGCTGTGAATTACTGGCTAAATCAAAAGCAATGTGATGATAAATTTACTCGAGGCCCTCAGAACACTACAGGGATTCAAGACAGACTCCAGACCTTCAGCAGTGCATCTGCTGAGAAACAACAATAATTCAAGTACCGCTACCAGTGAGCAGTTAAAGCAAAGCGAGGTTTTATCAGCCAGGAAAACTGGGCTCAGAAGTACAGAGCCTGACAAAATTAAAAAGGAATAAAGAAAATTATGCCCTGGCAGAAATTTAACTCAGAATCCACAGCAATACATGTACTTTTTAAATGTGAGCAACACTTACTTCTAGATGCACTAACATTATTGTATTCATATTAAAAATCAGTGTGGCTTGCCAAAATCCTACCAGCCAATGACAAGTGCTGGGGGCTGCATTACCAGTATGTGCAATGCCACTTTTATTCCAATGGCACTTGTCTTCCCCATCTACTTGGTTACTCCAGGCTAGCCTTTCCCAACTCCCAGGTGTGAGAGTAACCCGGTGTGAGCTAGAAAGTTTCATACAACCACAGAACTTTAGAGCAAGAAGAAATCTGAAGACTGACTTAGTAATAAAATCACTTCATATTTAACAAGACAAAACAGACGTCAGGAAGAGGCTCACTCAACACTGCACAGAACTCACTTCTCCCAACTTTCAGTAAAGTATTCAGCACCAGAAATTAACACTCTGGCATGCCAAACAATTGTTTAAATGTTTTCTGCAGTCTTTAAAATTTTATGTTTCTTTTAAACTCCAAAATTTCTAAATCTTCACATTTATTAATTTTACCAAATAAGCAGGCCACCTAGATTTTTTTCTTAAAAATTCATCTAATGGTTATTTGTCTAGGATTTGATTTATAGAATCATGGGTTAAAACAGCAATGAAAACATGACAGTTAAATATATATATATATATATTTTCTTATATATATATTTATATTTATTTATTTATTTACTTACTCTTTTATTTATTTATGAGGAAGATCAGCCCTGAGCTAACATCCATGCCAATCCTCCTCTTTTTGCTGAGGAAGACTGGCCCTGGGCTAACATCTGTGCCCATCTTCCTCCGCTTTATATGGGACACTGCCATAGCATGGCCTGACAAGCAGTGCATCGGTGCGCGCCCGGGATCCGAACCCTAGGCCGCCAGCAGCTGAGCGTGCGCACTTAACCACTATGCCACAGGGCCTGGCCCGACAGTTAAATATTTAGACCCTGAAATTTAACCTCATGCCCTTAAACTTCAATTCATTTCACACTTAAGTGGAAAAATGCTATAATCAGGAGTGGCAGAAAAAAAGACACCAAGTAAGCTTACATGTTTCAATAACAAATTGTCACCAGTGGAGTCTTGATCAGTAATTGTGCTATTTTCTGTGTTTTCAAAAGGACTTGCAAGAATCAGTGCAATACAAATTTCCACTTGTGTATGTAAAAAGTTATTCCATGTATATTTGAAGAACATGTCCTACAAACAAAACAAAACAGAGCTTTCTTTTATTCAGTTACTTCAATGTTTAAGCCACTACCTTAATTCATTTACTGAACAGTGATTTAATAAAGTAAAAATAACATGTTCTTAGTTCAATAGGACTAATTAAAAGGAACACAAGTTTAACTTAAAGGGGGTTTGAAATACTGCTTCATAGACTAAATGCATGGTATCTGCTCCTTCAACATGCCAGAATTTGCATGGAACCAGTAGAGACCAACAATAAACACGTGACGAAAAGACAACAGTATGCTTCTCAAAGAGAAAGGGAGTATCTTCTTATGTTTTCAAAGAAACTAATACAGACACTAAGTTCAGTAAATTTCCAATAATTTTCAAAGATATTTATGAGAATTTCATTTTGATTCAACAAATATTTAAGGATGGCTTTTGTGCAGGGCACGATGCTAGGTGCAATGTGAGAGACAAAGATAGACAAAAATATGGTCTCGAGATGCTCACTCGAAACTCATAGAACTATCAGCAAATGGAGCAAAACAAGAGAGGTATGAGAGGCAGCGACGTGTGGATCTCCTGGAAGTACAAGGGTTTTCCAGATTATCTAAAAAGGTAATAGTATCACAAAAAGGAAATACAATTCCTAAAAGCATGAAATGCACAGTTAAAGTATGTATTCAGGACATCACTGGGTCTGGTTATGTAATCTCAAAATGAAATAGTAATGATTAATGACCCATTCAGGAGTTTTATCAAATTTGTTATCACTTAAAAGTAGCTCTAAAGCAATGAATTAACAATAGTTGTACTTATTATTAGTAAGATTCAAGTCTAGTAATTGCTGACTTCAGGGAGACTCCCAGAGGCAAGAGAAGAAAGTTATATTTCTGGAGTTTTATAGACCAGTCAGAGGGCAGGGCAAAAACTATGTCTCCAGAGGACAACAGTTACACTACCAAAGATACTGTAATCCTTCAACATTTCATCTTTCTCCAAAATATTCCTGCTCTCTATGCTCTACACTGATATGACATTTAACCCAAAGCTGAAATATAACCAAAAATATCTCAGTGACACTAGAAAGCATAATGGTATGGTTGATAAAGCATGCATGAGTTTGAAATTGGACGTGAATTCAAATCTTGGCTCCACCACTTACTAGCCATGGAATGTATCCCCTCTCTAGGCATGATCTGAAAAACAGATACTCTCTCTCACACAGAGTTTTTATACTCAGGACCCCACGAGAAATGTATATAAAGTGCACATTACAATGCCTTTCATGTAGTGAGCAAATACCAGACCCCAAATGTACGGTGTGACCAGATGTCATGTGAAACCTGCTAAGTGTCAACCGTCGTGCCTTCTGCGCTGTGGAGCGGTAGGACAGACAGAGCAAGCACGGGCACCAGAGCTGGGCCTGTGGATACTAAGCACAAACCCTGGAACTCAGGGTCAGGAAGTCCAGATAATCCTGGGCTCTTCCTTTTCCCTTCCATTGACAAGCAGACTAACAGCTGTTTCAAGGAAGAATTTAGACTCAAATGAAAAGACCACACACTGTCTTAGATACATTACATAGATATATCTCAGTGGAAAGAAGATAAAGGCTTGTCTCTCTGTTTATTATGAAGAGAAAAGAAGGCTGCAACCAGCAGTCATTTATTTCTAATACAATCCCCTGGAGAGGGAGACTAGACTCACTTTATCGTCTACGCGAGACTGAGCTTCTTGAGGAAAAGTCTATGTCTTAATCATGTTTGAAATTCTCTAATATAATTCTTTACACACGGCAACAATAACTAACTACTGAAAAATTTAAAGCATTCGAAATTCATGATCAGTTCAAGGCAAAAACTATATAAAAGACCATTTCTGCTCAGACCAAGAAAAGCAATTGACACATGCGGTAAATTTGTGACAGCGTAACTTGAGTTATATATCCATAAAATAGCAAAAGAAAATTAAAACGTCTTTCGAGGGAAATCTTACCAATATGACCCCAATGCTATTCAGCTCCATTAGCTCCCCGTTGATACTGCTGGTATTTGTTTGAAGGAGGCTGGATATCAACCGAATCACATTCAACCGGGTATTCCCCACAGGAGGGTCCAGCACACCCCACGTAGTCTTCATGACGCTTTTCTGAGGAAGAGAAAGCTTCCCAATTAAATCCAGTTAGGTAAACAAACAAAAAGGTGCAGAGGTGTATACTAAGATGGAACACTAGGTGAGCTAGCCCTGCAAATAATCTGGCCTGAATCCTACACCTGAAGGAAAACGCAAAGCTGCTATTGACGTCTTTAAGATATGATGAAATAACCAAGAGGAGAAAAAAATCAAGTAATTTCCCTGGACTACTGCTTTTATAAGAAATCCAGCATCCCCCTGCTTCAACATTCCAAACTGCCATCGGAAGAAAGCAGAAAGCTACAGAAGTCCATGAAAAAAAAGTGCAATATTCCAAACCTGTCCAGAGATCAAAGAAACTAAGAGAAGTTACACGTGATTTTGGAACACAGTCCTCGACCTTTGCCAAATCTGTGACGAAAATGCAAAAAGCTCAGAAGTTGCCTCTGGATCACAACCCTGAAACAGGATCAACCTCAAACCTGTTCTTGTCCAAAAAAGGAGGTCTCTATACTTTGAAATCACGGAAGACAGACAGAGAACATTTCAGAATTTCAAAAGTTTGACAGGAAAGGTGACGAATTATAACCTGGCGGTGAGACTGCCCTTTCTCAATGTCCCCATCCACGTCAGCACCCTCACTCCCTCCTGCTCCTTGAGGCTTCATGGAATTGTAAGGCTCACAGTTTTACTCCAACCCTAAGACAGCTCTAATTAACAAACATTTTAAAAAGCTTCATGGGTCTTACTCACACCACCACACTGTATAGTAAAAGCAGGTACAAACTGAATCACTGGCTCCTAGCAGTAAAAGAGAGGAAGTCCAAACAAGACACTGCCTTACTTTTGAATCAGGGCCAAGAATATACGTGTGAGAATCCACATTAGATGCTGCTTTTTTTTGTCCACCTAGAAAGATGACAAGTAGGACATCTAGGACACAGGCCAGGGGCACTCATCACACACCCTCCTCTCTCAGATCCTTCTCCCTCCTCCAGACTCCACTTGTGATGTTCTCTCCTCTTCTCCTAAATAAATCCTTTCTTTTTCTTTCCTTACTCTCTTCCTCGGTCTGGCTTGAAGGACCAACAGAGGCACTTTGCCTGAGGGTGAACACCCAACACTCTGGTCCACATCCAACACAGGCTGAACGTAGATAAGACAACATGGCAGAGGTGGGACCGCTGCTTGATCACTGGTAGCATCAGTCATCTGAAGAGACAATCTGGAAGCTGAACTAGACTGCCGTGGTAATGGACATACATTATTCTATTCTCCCCCTCCACAAAATAGTTAAACAAACAGAAAACATCTATTTCAGAGAGGAGAAACTAGTACATTCAAGTCCCAATAATGCACTCAGTAGATGCCACAGAGATACGCACAATGGCTAGGACTGGATCCAATGAGAGAGGGCAGAAGGAAAAAGGAAAGGGTAAGAACTGGTGCTGGCAGCAGAACTCTCAAGGAACTGTCTTCCACCTACAGATTCCAAAAGGAAGAGCCTCTTACCCTAATCTAAATCTCTGCACCAGTCCGAGGGGCGTGGGGGGCAGCGGAAGAACACCATGTATGGACTGTGGGTACCCCTCTTTTGTAGGTCTTCACTGTCTGTTGTCTGGGCTTTCAGTGGCCTGCCTGAGTAAACAGTCATTTTTAGATTAGCACATGGATGCTCCCTACAGAAAAACTAACACTCCAAGTCACATTCAACCGACTATTTCTTAAATATGGTATCTGTCCATCAGGCTGTTACACTGCTCCAACTCTGAATAAGACGATTCCATTTCAAAGATCAGTTCCTAAAAGATTAACTTTACCTCAAAGATGTGAAAGTAACAGGCTATGAGAAGAAAACTGTTTATTTCATTGGCATATAAGCACCCAGAATTTATAGAAACATAGAATAAAAAGCTGAGTTTCCTAAGCAGATAAAAATTTGTCTAATTTTTATTCTACCCCATTCATCAATTTAGACACTATATATAGATAAAAGGCAATTAAAAACTAGCTCAAAAGCAATAAAAACAATTGGCGGTGTACCTTTTAACGTATTTTGTACAAGCTGGTCACAGCCAGTTCTATTACTCACAAGGTTCATATACTTTCTAACAACTATTTAAATCAAATTACTGAGCTGGCCAGCTATGCTCAAGACAGCTGCCCTACCTTGGGCGGCTCAAGGAGGAGTTCATGAAAAGATCCAAGTCTTCCTCGGATGGCTTCTAGAACACTCTTGTTGACCGAACAAGCTGAATGACTCATGCCTGGTGGGCAGATCTCTATATGGCCTTCAAATCTTGAAACAAAACAAGTTAATTTTACTTATTATAATTTCAAAACAAATCATTCAAGATGTCCCACGTCCGCATGTAGATATATACATAATAGCTATATAAATGTATCATAATTATATCAACATTTCTGGAGGGCTAGGAAGAGGGTACAATAAAACCTCAATGAGGACCAGTCAATGACCTGGAATCCAAAGGCCTGTAGTGTCAGGTAAGAAATTCTCCTCGATTTCTTCCCATGCTCCTAACGCTTCTAACTTCTTATACCTCTTATACTAATAGCAGGTCTCTGGGTCTTACACCTATTATACTAATAGCAGGTCTCTAACCAGAACATTTGGGAAGCAAAAGGAGACCTGATCCCTGAATTAGAGCGTACCATACTTCCTGCCATTCGGGATGTTAATAATAAACAGGCCTGTATTTGTTCCATACAGTTTTTCTTGGTTAATCAACACTGTTTCCTATTTAAAAGGCCGAAATTACTCTTTAACATTAGTGCTCAATATACACTTATCATATCCCACTCCTTACAGGAAAACAATTAAGGGTGGAAAAAGACTCCCAAATCTCAATCGCTGTGAGTACATGGGCAAAAGGGTTCTCAAAGTGGGGGGAGGAAGGACCTCAGGGTGGAGCACTCTAATAATGTGGGTATGCAGTTCAAGTTAAAAGATATACCTGAGAGGGGAGCGTCCGCTCGCCATTAGGCAAGTTGGTGGTTAACAATGCACTGCTGGAGAGAGACTGTCTGAGCCCATCCTGGCTCTTCACATGCCAGTTATCTGTGCTGATATGGAAAATGGGAATCACTCTAGAAGGTCTCTCCCAGGACTGCTCTGAGGAGCACGCTAACGCAGACAAAGGGCTGAGAACACAGCCTGGCCTATAGCTAACACCCAGAGAGTGACTGTTATGATTGTTACTTGAAGATATTCCACACATGCAAGTGATTTATACCCCTAAGAGCTATATGGAACAGCATTCAGAAACTCAATTACTGGAAAAAGGGGAAGGGGAAAAGCCTTTGCTTTGACTACAGTGCTTTCTAATGTGTAGGGGGTTTTAATAATTTATGCGACCAAACATAGCTTTCTTCATTATAGTTTCTGTCCAAGGAGTCAGGCCAGAAAGTTCTTTACAATCCCATAATTCTATGAGTATTTGCATACTCTTCCTCTAGTATTTTTAATTTAATTCATCTGGAATTTATTTTTATGTAAAACAGGTATAGACATAATATTTTTTCCCAAGTGATGAGTCACTTTCGAAGCCACATTTATAGAACAATCTGCCTTTCCCCACTAATGTGAAAACCACACAAAACCACATACTAAAATTCCTTAATCATTCATATAAATTTTGTTTATCTGTTCACCTAATAAATATTTAGTGAGCATCAAATTATGTACCAGCCCTGACTGAGGTACTACAGTCAGTATCCATGGGGTTTAACAAGACTTACGTTGGTATCACACTGCCATATTTATTATAACAATGATGCATTGTAATATGCAGGAGGCAACTTAATCACTGGTCTTGCCCAAAAGTTCTTGGCTAGTCTCACATTTTTATTCTTCCAAAAATACATAAGAATTCACCAAATCCAAAACAAAAACCATGTTGACATTACAAGTCAAGCCTTATTAAATTTAGAACTTAGATTTGGAAAGGCACAAGAAGTGACAGATGTTTTCTGTATCAGCAGTCCACTCCCTTTTATTGCTGAACAGCAACCTACTGTACAGACATACCACATCTTCTTTATCCATTCACCAGTTAAAGGACACTTCAATTGTTTACAGTTTGGGGTGACTATGAATAAAAATGACATCAACATTCACTTATTTTATTAAGTTTTTATGTGACAGTTTTTATTTCACTCGGGTAAATATCTAAGAGACTGCTGGATAACACAATAAATATCTGTTTACCTTCATCAGAAGCTGGCAAATGTTTTTAGAAAGTGGCTATATGGCTTTACACTCCCAACAGTGGCGTGTGAGACTGCCAGCTGCTCCTCATGGTCACCAGCACTGGGAGCTGTCTACTCTGTCTGTTTAGTTTAGCTGTGTAGAGGGCTGAACGTGGCCTCCCAAAAAGATACATCCACACTCTCATCCGCAGAGCTTGTGACTGTTACCCTATTTGAAGATGTAATTAACTAAGGATCTTGAGATGAGGAGATTATCCTGGATTATCCAGCTCGACCCTAAATGCCATCGTAAGCGTCCTTATAAGGGAGGGAAGACACAGCAGAGAAGGCGATGTGCAGATGAAGCAGCGAGAGAGGTGGCCACAAGCCAAGGAATGCCAAGAGCCACCAGAAGCTGGAAGAGGCAAAGACTGCATCTCCCCTGGTGCCGCTGGAGAGTGCAGCACTGCTGTCACCTGGATCTTGGACTTCTGGCATTCAGACTGTGCAAGAATAAATTTCTATGGTTTTACGTCACAGAGTTTGTGGTAACTTGTTATAGCAGCCACAGGAAACAAATACTAGTTGTTCAAAAGATGAGCAGTGGTATCTCAACGTGGTTTTAACTTGAATTTCACTAATGACAAATGATGGTGGCCATGTTTTCATGTATTTATTTGAGATACATATATATGTGTGTGTGTATATATATATACACACATTTTATTAAGTGTCTGCTCAAATAGTTTAATCTTCTTAAAAACTGGATTGTTTTTCTTATTATTAGGTTTTGAGTGTTCTTTATATATCTGGATATCCTTTCTCAGACATGTGATTTGAAACTACTTCCTGGCAGTCTGTGGCTTGCCTTTTCATTTTCTTAACAGTCTTTCAAAGAACAAAATTTAAAACTTGAATGTAGGAATGTAGTCTGAGTTGTCAACTTCTCTTTTATGGACTGGGCTTTGGTGACGTACCTAAGAAATGTCTGCCTAATCGTAGGCCACAGATTTTCTCCTAGATTTTTTTTTTTTTTCTTGCTGAGGAGGACTAGCCCTGAACTAACATCCGCTGCCAATCCTCCCCTTTTTTCTTGAGGCAGACTGGCCCCGGCTAACATCGTGCCCATCTTCCTCTACTTTATATGGGACGCCGCCACAGCATGGCTTGACAAGCGGTGCATCAGTGCGCGCCGGGGATCCAAGCCTGCGAACCCCGAGCCGCCGCAGCAGAGCTCGCACACTTAACCACTGCGCCAGCAAGCCAGCCCCTCTCCTAGAACTTCTATAGTTTTGGGATTTACAGTTAGTTCTACAATCCATTTCAAGTAAATTTCTGCATAATGTGTGAGGAACATATCAAGGTCTAATTTTTTGTAGATTAGTGTTCCAGCACCATTTGTTGACAAGGCTATCCTTTCTTCACTGAATTGCCTCCACACCCCTGTCAAAAACCAACTGACCATTTATGTGTGGGTCTACTTCTGGACTCTACTATCTATTCCAGTAACCTATATGTCTATCCTTTCTCTAATACCAACTGTCCTGATTACTGTAGCTTTAAATTAGACAGTGTTAGTACTCCAATTTTGTTTTTCTCTTTCAAAATTGTTTTGGCTATTATATTTGAATTTCCATGTAAGTTTTAGAATTAAGCTTGATTTCCACAAAAAATCCTACTTGGATTTTAACTGAAATTATATTGAATCTCCAGATTAGTTTGGGGGGAACTGACATCTCAACAATATTGAGTCTTCTAATCCATGAACATGGTATCTCTCTCCATTTATTTAGGTCGTCTTTGATTTTATCAGAATTCAACAGTTTTCAGCACTAAATCTTGTATAGATTTTATTAGATTTACATCTAAGTATTTCCTTTTTTGTGTGCTATAGTAAATGGTACTTTATAAAAATTCCAAATTCCAAGTATTCATTGCTAGTATAAAGAAATGCAGTTAGTTTTTTTTTAATATTGACCTTACATCCTGCAATCTTGTTAAACTTACTTGTTAGTTCTACGAGTTTTTTGTACATTCTTTAGGATTTTCTATGAAGACAATTCTGATATCTGTGAACAGATTTAATGCTATTCTTCCTTTCCAATCTGGATGCCTTTTCTTTCTTTCCTGCCCTACTGCATTAATGGGCTAGGACCTCCAGATTGAGGGTGAACAGACTGGTGATAGTGAATATTCTTGCCATGTTCCCTAATTTTAGGGGATATCATTTCAGTGATCATGTGAGCTATGGGTATTTCTTTCTTTTTTCTTTTTTTTTGTGAGGAGGACTAGCCCTGAGCTAACATCCAACACCAATTCTCCTCTTTTTTGCTGAGGAAGATTGGCCCTGGGCTAACATCCATGCCCATCTTCCTCTACTTTACATGGGACGCCACCACAGCATGGCTTGACAGGCAGTGCGCCAGTCTACACCTGGGATCCGAACCTGCGAACCCCGGGCCGCTGAAGCAGAGCACCCACACTTAACCGCTGCGCCACGGGGCCAGCCTGTTTTTTTCTTTTTAAAGAGAGCTTTATCAGTTTCCGAGTTCCTTTCTATTACTAATTTGCTGAGAGATTTTATTATAAATAAATTTAATGAAGTGACCACATGGTTTTTCTTCTTTTGTCTGCTGATATGAGTTACACTGATTTTTATTTTAAGACTATTTTTACAGAGTTGTTTTAAGTTCACAGCAAAAAGGAGAGGAAGGTACAGAGATTGCCCATATACCCACTGCCCCCACACATACATAGCCTCCCCCATTATCAACATTCCCCACTAGAGTGGTACATTTGTTACAATCCCTGAATCTACACTGATGCATCATAATCACCCAAAGTCTATAGTTTACACTATGGTTCACTTTTGCTGTTGTACATTCTACGGGTTTTGACAAATGTATAACGACATGTATCCTTCATTATGGTATCATATGGATTATTTTCACTGCCCTAAAAGTCATCTGTGCTCTGCCTATTCATCCCACCCACCCACCACTATCTTTTTACTGTCTCCATAGTTTTCCCTTTTCCAGAATGTCATATAGTTGGAATCATACAATACATGGCCTTTTCAGACTGGCTTCTTTCACTTAGCAACATGCATTTGCGTTTCCTCTACGTCTTTTCACGACTTGCTAGCTGATTCTGTTTAGCGCTGAGTAATATTTCATTGTCTGGATATATCAGTTTATTTATCCACTCACCTGCTGAAGAACATGTTGGCTGTTTCCAAGTTCTGGCAAGTATGAATAAAACTGCTACAAACATCCATCTGCAGCTTTGTGTGTGGACATAAGTTTTCACCTCCTTTGGGTAAATACCAGGGAGCACAATTGTTGGATTGTATGGAAAGAGTATGTTTAGTTTTGTAAGAAACTGCCAAACCATTTCCAAAGTGGCTGTACCATTTTGCATTCCCCCCAGCAATGAATGAGAGTTCCTGCTGCTTGACAATCTCACCAGCATTTGGTACTGTCAGTGTTCATTTCTGAAAGATGAATGCCCCTTGCATTCCCAAGATAAACCATACTTGGTCATGATATATTACTCTTTCAATAAATCGCTGGACTTAATTTGCTAATATTTTCTGGAGGACTTTTGCAGCTCAGCTCTTGTGGAATCTTGTTATGTAGTTTTCTTTCCTACAATATTTTTGTATAGTTTCAAAGTAATGCTGGCCTCATAAAATGACTTGGAAAGCATTCTCTTCTATATTTTGGGAGAGCCCTTACATCTTTGGTAGAACTCACCAATGAAGCTAATCTGGGCTGAGAGTTTTCTTTGTTGGAAGCTTTTAAATATGAATTAAATTTCTTCAATGGATGTAAAACTGTTCATGCTATCTATTTTTTTTTTGGAGTAAGCTTTGGTAGTTCTAGTCCTTTAAGGAAGTTGTCCTTCCTTAAACTGCTACAAACTAAACTGCTGAAATTGTTTAATGAGTTGTTTGTAGTATACTTTTATTATTCTTTTAATGCCTGTAGGGAATGTAGTTATGTCCCCTCTTTCATTCCCATTATTTATACTTTGTCTTTTCTACTTTTTTCTTAGCCATTCTGGCTAGAGATTTATTAACTTTATTAATCTTTTCAAAGAAACAGCTTTTAGTTTCATTGATTTTCTGTATTGTTTTTCTCTTCTCAATCTCTTTGATATCTGCTCTTAATTTTAATATTTCTTTCTGCTTGCTTTGCATTTAATTTGCTCTTCTTTTACTAGTTTCTTAAGGTGGGAGCTTAGATCACTGACACAAGCCTTTTTTTTTCCTTTCTAATATAAACATTTAATGCTATAAGTTTCCCTCTACTGTGTTTACTATATTCCACAAATTTTGACTCATTGTTTCCTTTATCATTTCAAAATATTTTCTCATTTCTCCTGTTAGTTCCTCTTTGACTCTTGGAGTTACTTAGATTGTGTTGTTTCATTTCCAAACATTTGGGGATATTCCAGAAATCTTTTTTATTGATTTCTAGTTTAAACCCATTATGGTCTGAAGACATACTTTGTATGATTTTTTATTATTTTAATTTGTTAAGGTTTGTTTTATGGCTGATACTCTGGTCTATCTTGGTAAAAGTTCCATGTGCACTTGAAAAAAAAGTATATTCTGCTGTTGCTAGGGGGAAGGTTCTGCAAGTGTCAATTAGATCAAGTGGATTGCTAATGTTAAGTATTCTTATTCCCACTGATTTTCTGTCTAACTGTTATGTCTATTCCTATTACACAAAAATTGCAAAGAGAATACAGAGAATTCCCATACACCCATGCCCAGTTTCCCCTATTATTAACATCTTACATTAGTATAATACATTTGTCACAATTAATGAACCAATATTAATACGTAAAATCCATACTTTATTCAGATCTCCTTAGTTTTTACCTAAAGTCCTTTCCCCATTCCAGAAGCCCATTCAAGACACCACATTATATTTAGTGTCATGTCTCCTTAGCCTCCTCTTGGCTGTGATAGTTACTCAGATTTTAACGGTCAGGTATTTTGCAGAATGCTCCTCAATTGAGCTTTATCTTATGTCTTCCTCACGATCACGGGTCTTTGAGAGGAAGACGACACAGGTAAAATGCCTTTTTATCACATCGTATCAAGGGTACATACTAGCAACACAACTTATCACTGGCTGTTGACCTTGATCATCTGAGGAAGTGTTTGTCAGCGTTCTCTGTCAAACCTGACAGAGTTTTATTCTCTCTTTCCATACTGTACTCTTTGGAAGGAAGTCATGATGTGCACGATGCACTTAAAGAGTGGGGAGTTTTGTTCTTCCTCCTTGAGGAGGGAGCATCGACATGAACTATTTGGAATTCTTCTGCATGAGAGCTGTCTCTTCTCCCCATTTATTCAATCATTTACTTACATCAGTATGGACTTAAGGAAATTTTATACTTTGGGTTATAATATAATACTGCTTTACTTTATTGTGCAGATTATTCCAGCTTTGGCCAACGGGGGCTCTTTCAGTTGGCTCCTGTGTCCCTCTAACATATCCCCTTATTGTGGGCTGTAACTGTCTTTTTGGTTTGACTCTTCATATTTCAGTATGGGTAATTTCTAACGTCCTACACTGATTCTTTCCTCAGCTATGTCAAAGTTTACCAATAAGCCCAAAGGCATTCTTCATTTCTGTTGTTTTTCGTTTCTAGCATTTCCATATGATCTTCCAGCTCTCTGCTAAATTCTCCATCTGGTCACATATTGTCCACCTTTTCCACAAGCCTTTAACAGATTAATCACAGTTATTTTAAATTCCCTGTCAGATAATTTCAACATTTTTAAGTCTAGTTCTTTTTTTTTTTTTTTTGGTGAGGAGGACCAGCCCTGAGCTAACATCCGATGCCAATCCTCCTCTTTTTGCTGAGGAAGACTGGCCCTGGGCTAACATCTGTGCCCATCTTCCTCCACTTTATGTGGGACGCTGCCACAGCATAGCTTAACAAGCGGTGCGTCGGTGCGTGCCCGGGATCCGAACCTGCGAACCCTGGGCCGCCGCAGCAGAATGCGCGCACTTAACTGCTTGCGCCACCGGGCTGGCCCCCGAGTCTAGTTCTACTGATGGCTTTTTCTCTTCAGAGTTTGTTGGGGGTCTTTTTATCTTGCTTCTTTGTCTTGTGATTTTTGGTTGAAAGGTGGACATCCTGTATAGGAAAGCAGAAACTGATGTAAACAGTATCTCTGTCTGGAACAGACATGTCCCTTTTTTCTAGGTGTTTAGTGCGGGGTGTGAATCAACCTCTATCAGTTGGCATATGAGCTAGGTTGGGTTTTGTTGTTGCTATGACATTTCCCTCAGTGTGCTAGACTTCAAATTCATCTCAAGTTACTTTGTATTTACAGTTAGGGCTGGGTTGCCAAGTTTTTCTCGATGTCTGCTCCACCCTTAGCTAAAGTTCTTCCTTTTAAGCTTGCTCCTGTGCCTGGAGAGTCTCCTTTCCACACTAGCGTTTCCTCCATCCACAGACTGCTGCTGTTACTGGTCGCTTGGAGGCCTGGAGAGGGGTACTCGGAGAGGGATGAGTGGGGAGAAATGCTCTGTTGTTCTGGTTCAGCCTGAGTCTCCAGCAGCCGAAGTGTCCCTGGGTCTCAGGGGTCGGTCCTTTTCAGTGATCCTGCCCTTAGCTCAGCAGTAGGGGAACTCTAACAGTCTGGGCCCAGAACATGTCCCTGCCTCTCCCACAGGATAGTGTTTTTTATGGCCCCTTGCTCCCACTGCAAATGGTCTCCACCTATGCCTTTAGGGTTACAGGGTTTGCTACTCTTTCCTCAGTGGCTTAAGAGTTTTACTCAGTAGCAGCAAGAATGGAGAAGGACCCCGGCGGGGAATCATGCATTTCCCCCAAAGACTGCTGCTTCATGTCCTCAGGCCTATTCTGCAAGGGAAGCTTTCTCTGGTCTCTCGCCCTACCACCAGTTATTTTCTGAGAAGGGCTTGCAGGTGTGTGCAAATTACCCTTGTGTCTATGATTCTCAGGGTTTCTTTGCTGTCCTGGCCCCTAAGGTGAGGGTCATAACCTACTATTTTTCTACATTTATAAAAAACATATCCCGAACTATAATTTTATAAAGATGAAAAAATATAATATTTTCAAGATGAAAAAACAAACTGCATATAAAAGTACCCCAGTTCCTCAGTATAAGATAAAAACTAGGGCCGGCCCTGTGGCTTGGTGGTTAAGTGCGCGCGCTCTGATGCTGGTGGCCCGGGTTCGGATCCCGGGTGCGCACCGAGGCACCGCTTCTCTGTCCATCCTGAGGCCGAGTCCCACATGCAGCAACTAGAAGGATGTGCAGCTATGACATACAACTATCTACTGGGGCGTTGGGGGGGAAAATAAATAAAATAAAATCTTTAAAAAAAAAAAAAAAAAAAAGATAAAAACTAATATGCACTAACTTACCCCTTCTCCTTATTTATTGAGTTTTGTTAAAAAATGATCTGGAATTTATTCTGGTTTTTCAATATTTGACTTTTTAATTATTCATTCTTAACATTTAACTTTTACAGTCATATTAATTTTCACATCTCTATCCATTTCATTTATCATCACTTTTACCAATATATTTCCTCATCTGAAGTTCTTTATTCTAACTTATTTTCTGTTTGGCTTTGGTAAAGTCCATCTTCAAGTAATTTACCCCAGAAACAGAACACAGATGCAACACTGAGGTCTCGTATGCTTGAAAATGTCTCTTTTGCCCTCACACATCAACAACAGTATTGCAGGGTCACAACCCGGCCCTGTTTTTCAGTATTTATTTAGCTTTACAAATGAGATGTCTGGCAATCTGATTTGCTTTGCAGTTAACCCATTTTTTCCCATCTAGATACTTTTAAGATTTACCCTTTATCCATGGGATTCAGAAATCTTAGCAGGATAAGCCTAAGATCTGGGCCCTTCCCTTTTAAAGTTAATCTTGCTTAGTATTTGCTAAACCTTTCTGGTCTTCAGGCAAGCTCCTTCTGGTCAGAAATTTCCTTCTATCATTTCTTTTTTTTATATCTTCTCTGTTTGTTCTAAGTTGTGCAACTGTGTGTTTTTTTTTCCTCTTCCATACACAAAAACGTATCCTTTTCCTCAGATTTATTCCTTTCTCAAGTCAGGGTAGCTGGTATGTACCTCACAGCATCACTTCATGTGCTTTTAAACCATTTTAGGAGATGGTGCAATTGCCCCGCAGTGTGACTACAAGATGACAGTCCTGAACCACTTGATTAATATGTTATTGGTGACATAATTTAAAATATGATTTACCAGGGAAGACACAGACACAATCCCCAAATTACAACATACTTGAACAGTGCGGCCACGCTGCCCTTCCATTATCACTAACCAAAGATGAAACAAACCAGGAATAGAAATCAGGAATTGGGGAAGCAGGGATTGGTAAGGTTGTGTTCACTATTTTGCTAGAAAACAAAATGACATCATTAAAAGTAAAACCAGAAACCTTGGATGGCCAAAGTTTTCATATGCTGACAGCAGACCTTTTCTGTCCTCCTCTTCATGCCCTCTGGTTTACTGGATAGATCCAACAGTGAGTAAGAAAATACAAACTATAATCTCTAAACCACACACTCCTGGAATGCTTACATATACACACCTCTTCAAATTCTCATGCTCCAGGAAACAACTAGAAAACTCTGAAAATTAATAAGTAAATTAGCATTGGACATAATCTGTAAAGAATAACATGACAAACATTAAATGGCCAGTCCAGGGGCACATACATGGGAAAAACACACTATATTTCTGATTCTGAAACAGCACAAATTTTTCCTTAAGGGATCAAGCCACCTGCCCATCCATTTTAAAACAGCCTCATAAACTGCACCGCCCTCACATGTGAAACCCTGAAAAAAACCATCTGAGGCCTCAAGTTAGCATGTGTAGGAAAGCATCACAAGACAGAGAGAGTCCCTGAATTGCCACTTGGAGGAAACCAGGAGGAACACCTACTTTCAATTTTCATAAGCAAGAAATAAGCTTCTCTTGTGTTTGAGCCATTATACACGTTTTTGGTTTGTTTATTGTAGCACTTATTATACAGTAGCATTTTCATAACTACTACAAAGACCCAAATGACTAGAATGCAAATACTGCCAATAAATAGCGTTCGCCAAACCAGATTTTTCAACTGCATCCCTACATATACATATCACATGCACATAAAGCTAACTTACAGTTTATACGGCAGAAAAAGATTCAGCACCTGAAATTCAAGGGCATGATATCGTAGCTTATCAACCAACAACCTAACTCTTAGCTTTTAAAAACTCCAGAAGCAAAACAAAATGGCTCATTTTAGAAGATAACGGGAAAACTTACGTTGGTCGTCGTGTCTCAAGTAAAGTGAGCAGTATCTGGATTGCACTGACTATGGCTGATTCATTTTTCTCCTTGTGGAAAATATTTGATAGAAGCTGCTCTATAATTTCTTGCCTAGGAAAACAAATTAATAGTCACATGCTAATTTAACATCATTTAACAACTTCAGAGAAAAAGATCATGTTACCAGTAAGATAAGTATTATACCAGTGTACTTGTTTTACTTAACAATATTTTATTTTTAATACATTTATTAAAGTCGGCAAGTGATCCGGTTTATTACAAATGTAACACTCCCATATATACATATCCCTACCCTCTCCTCTCAGCAAAATCATCTGGGCCTTGCTTGCCTTTGCCAATCTTGTTGACAGCCAACAAGTATTTCAAGACTGGAAGTCACCTCACTCAGACCACAGTGGTGCTGGTGCTAGTGGTGGCTGGGGGTGGTGATTAAGACTTAGAACTCTTAACCTCACAAAAGGAGAGGAATTTTTCAAAAAGGCTAATTAGAACCCATAAATGTTTTCCCACAAAAGCATTAACGTATAATTAACAAAGATCTAAAACAGGTAAAAGAAAAGATCAACTGTTTCATTTTACTCTACAATTAAAATTTGGTAAATCAAAATAATATGGTAGCAATAAAATGGATTTGACTAAACTACTGCCCAAAAAGTATTCTCTGCAGGCTGTTCCCATTACACCTCTCCCATATACATGCAAGGTCATAATGTAAAACACAAGAGTAACCTGTTAGGTAAATTTATATGGACATTCTCAAGGAAAACCTCAGTTTCTTAGGATCTCAGTAATTTTCAGAATCCATGTGGATTAAGAAATGGAATCTCCCTTTCAATATGACATACAATGGGTTGTCCCTATTTCTCAGCTGGCAGAGATGCCCGTCATCCCAAGGTACAGTGGCGCTCACTGTATCCCAACACCAGTTCCCTTGATCACCCCTTGCCAGGCTAGGGCAGCAAGTGGAAAGGATATCTTTCTATGTGAGGGAAGCAAATAAAACTGGTATCTAACTTAACTTCAGAGAATCCCCTTGCAGGAAGTAGCCTTCAAGTACTCCCAGACCAGCCCTAAAATTGCTTGTGAGACCTCTACCCAAAGCAGTACTGTACAAGTCACCAAACACACAGCAGTTTCTAAAATAAATACTAGGTTGGGGATTGTGCTCTGGAAAACAGATGGCTTTTTTACAGTAAATACGTATATTCTTCAGATAGCAGCCTCACTCCAGGTAGAGGGCTACCGATGCGGCATCCATCTGTGGATGTCCACCTTCTCGATCGATCGATCGTAGTGTTCTTACTTATCAGACAGCGGTGTCATACTTTCATAAATACTGATGCCTAAAGGGAGTGGCTAACAAAGAGGCCCTCACTATTTCATGGCTGCATCAAATTGGAAGTATACTGTAACCATGAAAGCATTTTACTAATGGACAAAAATAATAAAATAAGCAGCAAAAATTTGATGGTCAAGATGCAACACAGTAGCTGAGCCATATTCTGAGTCTTATCTAAACATACAAATATCACCAAATACAGAAGAAATCATAGACTGAAGGACTGAGCTTACCAAACAGGATAAACGGAATTTCTTCATATTCTTTAAATAAAGCGTTTATTTACATGCAAGAGAAAATATATTCGCTTTCACATTAAAAAAGAATGGAGTTCTTGGATGAGCATCAGTAAACCCATGACATGAGCTGTTCGACACATGGAGCATCCAGGGGCTCTACCCATGCCTTTGAGACAATGGTTCGCCTTTGTTGTCATAGGGGCAGTCAGAGGCAAGACTCACTTCTATAAACTAATTGGCTCAACTGGGATCAAACCCCAACTCATTCTAACCTCATAAGTATCAAGAAGTTAGAGCTGTACCGTCTAACCCTGATAACTGTCTTTAAAGGAATTTTTGAACTTCAAAATTCTCCACAGAGCCACTAAACTGAATATATTCAACTTAAGCCCAGACTGTTTCCCAAGCTGATGTTCATTACCTGACACTTCAGTCTAGTTTCTCAGAGACCTTTTTGTACCCTACCCATCCTTACCATTCTCTTTAACCTTAGCTCATCACAAACTTTTCCTTAAGTGCTAGCCTACAATTCTATTTATACATACGGTGTTTATATATACGGTGATATCAAACCCATGGGTTGTTTGGCTTTATAGTAAGTTAGGTAATCTAATATAATATTACTATATTACTAGATAATAATTTATCAAATATATATAGATATTATACATTATTATATAATAACATATGAAATATATACAAGATGCTATTATGATTAATAAAAGTTTACTAAACTCATAGAAGCTTTTGTCACTGTGTATTTTCTCAATCAACAGATACTAAAAGAACCACCATAATGTGGGAGCACGTCTGATATTAAAAGAGGTTGGTTCTCGTTCTCAAGAAGAGTGTTGGGGGACCAGCCTGGTGGCACAGCAGTTAAGTGCGTGTGCTCCACTTCGGCGGCCTGGGGTTCACAGGTTCGGATCCTGGGCGTGCACCGATGCACCGCTTGTCAAGCCATGGTGTGGCAGCATCCCAGATAAAGTAGAGGAAGACGGGCATGGATGTTAGCCCAGGGCCAATCTTGCTCAGCAAAAAACAGAGGAGGACTGGCATCTGTTCACTCAGGGCTAATCTTCCTCACAAAATAAATAAAATTTAAAAAAATAAAAAGAAGAGTATGGGAAGAGGCACTATTACAGAGTAAGTCTCCTCACTGCTAAGTGCAGTGAAGGTTTAACTCGGTGACATCATGGGGCCCCTGACTCATCAGGTCCATGTACTTGAAGAAATTTACTCTCAACAAATATTTAACGATGTCAATTCTAAGCATGTACCTATCTGCATCAAGTTACAGTTGCCTGATCCAGGACTAAAGACAGCCTAAATATAACAGCTAGTGTGTACAAAGGCTCCAATGGCTAGATCCCGTATTTGGTTCAAATAGAGTTGTGTGAACAGAGGGCTGATGGCACTAAAGAACTCAGTGATTACTACTGATCAATCTCACATTCAAGGCAAAGCTGTGCTAAGACGGGAGTCATTCACCACACATGGCCACTGGACACTCAAAATGTAACTAGTCTGAACTGACCTGTCCTAAGTGTAAAATACATGCTGGATTTCTAAAACTTTGCACAAAGAAAAGAATGTAGAATATCTCAATACTTTTTAAAATGAATATTATGTTGAAATAGTATTTTGTTATCTATTAGATTAAATAAAATATATTATTAAAATTAATTTCACCTATTCTTTATACTTTAATGAGGCTACTAGAAAATTTAAAATTAGATGTGACTTTTTTGTGTGTGTGTGAGGAAGATCAGCTCTGTGCTAATATCTGCCAATCCTCCTCTTTTTTTTTTGCTGAGGAAGACTGGCCCTGTGCTAACATCCATGCCCATCTTCCTCCACGTTATATGGGACGCCACCACAGCATGGCTTGCTGAGCGGTGCGTCAGTGCGCGCCCGGGATCCGAACTGGCAAACACCGGGCCGCCGTAACGGAGCACGCGCACTTAACCACTTGCGCCACTGGGCCGGCCCACGTGTGACTTTCATATTTCTATTGGACAGTGCCGTCATGAACCATATGAAACTGCTGATATTCAACACTTTTTTAAGCTACTCAAATGGCAATTTTACATGGTTAAACCTAACACTACTACGATTATTAGTATTTGAATGTGGAATGTCCTGTATGTTATAAAAGGAGTACATGTGTCACACTGCCAAGAATAACTGAAATGAGGCAGGTAAAATGACATTTTACTCCAAAGCCGATAATCTCTTTTAAGTTTTGCTACTTTGGAGAACTAGTCAACTCCTTCCTATTCTACAATACATACAACTTGACTTCTCAGAAGACAGAGTTTACAGCAAGATACCTTGTCTCTAATCTGTTCCTTGCTTGTCTCACGCTTGCCAAGTAAATAATACACACAAATTTTTTATTTCAATAAAAGGGCCTTCCAGATAGCTAAGCCAAAAGGTGCCAAATGAGCCTCAATATACAGGAGGACTAAAAAAGGACTGACAAAGTCATTAAAAAAAACGACAGTAGCAATAAATTGAAGCAAGACTGTCATTCGTACTTAACATTTCTAACTGTATGCACTCTTTCCAATTATTCATCTAAAGTGGGGAAATGCCTGATTTTCATTTATTAAAATAACTTCCAGCTGTATGGATGCAGGTCCAACGTATGCCCATGCTTGACGGTAAATGTTCTTTCTGAAAATGTGTGAATCTAGAAAAACTAGTACACACAGATTGGCCATTCACAAATTTCAAAATAGCACACCATCCTCAAGCTGTCTTCCGCCTAAACATGAGATGGCTCTTCATAAGGAACTGTCTAAAACTAAGGGCAGAAGCAGTACAAAGAAATGAAACACACAAGATGTGCAACCCTTCAAATCAGGTCGTCAGGTTGCCCCTCCTCAGCTGTAGAGGGAGAGTAAACCTTAAGAAGAGCTTCTGATAAAAACTGTTGACTAAAGTGGGTCAAATCAGTTTGTACATAAGACTGTTCTCCAGCAGAGAGAGGCCCTGTCTCTGTCTCCTCCACCGTGGAGGCAGTGAAGTCACGATGCAGCTACCCACCTAACGAAGGCGTTACAGGATTCTGGTTTACAGCTATTGCAAAAGTCCAAAGTCTGCACGCAAATGCCATTTATTTCCACTCTTACCCTGCAGGTCTCCCCTGGGCCTCACAATGGCTGAGATCAGGTAAGCAGGTTTTCCTGCCTTCTCACCCACCCAAGGGCATTCTCCAGGGACGTGGTTCCCACACAGGGAACACTGACCAACCACTCACAATGGTAACACATCAAACAGCACCAATATGAAAGAACAAGAACAGAGTTTTAAACGTACTTTTCTAGAGTGGCAAGCAGGGGATCTGGTTCTGTACTGTTCTGAATTTGTAACATCTGGTCTCTGCTCAGGCGAACAATTTCACAAAGTGACTGTGATGCATTTGAATGACGCTAAAGGAAAAAAGTACAATTTTAACTATAAAACATGTCAGAAGTCAAATTTATAATAAAAAGTTAAGGAGGAAATTGCTTAAGAAATAACACAAATTAACACTGATTATAAGCTGCAGTAAGTAAAAAGTCTAGCTCAAAAGAAATACACATAAAAAGCATAAGTATTTTATTCTAACAGGCTAATAAGCTTAACAATATTGCACAGTACATATTACTATGCGTAGGGAGATGTGATCAAAGTTCTGGCAAGGAAAATTTTATGCAATTGAACATTTGAAAAAATATATCCTCCAAATGTATACTTTTATCAGCATAGAAAGATGCACGCACTTCTTTGATTTATAAGAAAAAGGCAAATACAGCTTTATGGAATATACCAAATGGTTAGAAATACTACATCTTCTCCCAGTGCCCAGTGTTTACCTTACAGGAAAGCTCTAAAATCTAAGTGCCCAAATACATCATGTTCTGTGGCATCTGGCACTGAGCATAACTTGCAGACTGAGCACTGTGTGCCTGGTGCAGGTCAAACAGTGATATCCCAGCAAAGATGACCACACACACCAGGATATCAAAATCCACTGACTGGAATCAGGAGCCTAACATTTCCTTAATAAATATAAATTGGTCAGGATAATTTTAGCATATAATTTTAGCATATAATTTATCACTTAATACAAAATAAGTATCAACAGGACTGTCCAAAAGGCAAAATTAACTTTCTTGCAAGTCAAGTAGGGAAGGTGCTGATGCCCCCAAATGCTTTGTCCTCCACAAAAAAACTTGCTGTAGAGTTGGGCTTCATCTTTATCCATTTCTCCTGCACCGTGCAGACAGGTGTAATATCCTGTCGAGCAAGCAAGTTCAAGTTCTTCCGCTCAAGAACATGAACCTAGTGAGGAGCAAGCCTTGTCCATGGAGACGTACTGCCTGTGAACAGGGCAGCGTCATGCTCCTGTCAGCACTCTCCATGGCCTGCACTGGCCACACTTGCATCACATGAGAAATGTGCTTGGGAACCATCCAACACCCCAGCCACAGGAGCAGGGATTATCACCCCAACCAGACCGAAGGCTCCTTCCAAGCAGGGGTTGTCACACTCTGGCACTCCTTCCCTCCAGCACCCAGTACACGTACACACTGGAATGCGTCGTGAATGTCAACAGTAACAATATTGCAGAGGAGCACATGATGCACTGTCTCAAGAGAAATGATGGGGAATCAATAGCCCCTTTAATGGTTAGCTCTTATTTTTTTTTTGATTGAGGAAGATTCACCTGAGCTAACATCTGTGCCAGTTTTCCTCTATTTTGTAAGTGGGTCGCCACTACAGCATGGCCACTGACAAATGGTATAGGTCCGTGCCCAGGAACTGAACCTGGACCGCCAAAGCAGAGTGCACTGAACTTAACCACCAGGCCACAGGGCCGGCCCCTCTTTTTTTTCTTAAGCCTGTTTTAGATAATCTCCAGGTACCAAAAGTTTTTGAACGGCCTAGAGTGGAAGAGGCTAGAATAACCTCCATAGAAAATTCACCTTTGTGAGAGAGAATATCCTCTGGCTACACACTTCTTCCTTTGCACTAGTCCTCTATGGTGCCCAATGTCCAATTAACCTGTAATCTAGAGGTGTACAAGAAGTCGCCCTGTGACCCATGACACACCCTGCATCTCCTTTACCAAGTCCTTCACAGATATTAGGCTGAACTGTATGGAACTGCCATGTCTGTAGGCAGCAATGGCTGAATACTGGCGATTCCATACGGCTTAGCCCACCACTGAAGGTGGCAACGAGAGCAGGAGAGAAGTAGTGACAGCATCCTCTAGAGGCACACCGGATGGTCCTGGCGACTCCACGTGACAGGCATCCCTCAGCACGGAGCTTCCACCCCACTGTCATGTCAATCTTTAGCACCAGAACAAAGACCAACCTGTCAGAGCACAAAAGCCTGGGCCAGGAAGTACAATCCCCAAGAGCCCATCACTCCAGGGGTTCAACGGTGACCAAGATCCTGCTGTGCTACCTGGAAAGCTCTAGCCAGAATGGAAAAAACAAATGCAGACATGGCCATGTCATTTGGGCTAAAGATGGGTATAAAAGGAAAA
Source organism: Ceratotherium simum simum (assembly GCF_057802395.1). Lineage (NCBI taxonomy): Eukaryota > Metazoa > Chordata > Mammalia > Perissodactyla > Rhinocerotidae > Ceratotherium > Ceratotherium simum. The sequence continues at coordinate 5,461,486 of NC_141933.1, forward strand.
AGAAGTGTGGATGGAGGAGGTTTGTAACAAAGGCAAGCAGATTGAGCCTGAAATCCTAGCTCTAGAAAGAAGACAGTGCTAGAGCCACAGCCTGCTGTTTCATGTTTCTGGAAATATTCTGGGTATCAGCAAAATGCAATGTTTTTTAAAGCCTTTAGTGTTTAGAAAATTGTCAACTTTAAGAATGCCCGATTATCGCTGTTCTACCTGTTCTCTACCTTCACGCCTTGTACAGTTATGCTCTGTGCCCAAATAAACACGGTTCTTTTTTTTAAATCAAGTTTATAGTCACACAAGAGAACTTACATCTTCTTCTTGCGATGGATGAACTATTTCCACAAGCCTCTGGATAATTTTCTCCTCATTTAACCACTGTAAAACACATTGTAGAAGTAATCATAGCAATGAGTGGCTCCTGTTCAAGCCCCAATGAAGATTAACATACTTGGAAATATCCATCACATTTTAAGTAGAATGTTACAGGTTTCTCTGGACTTTGAACACTACAGGAAATTAAAAGTCCCCCAAGGAAAATGGCAGTGAATATATTATTTTAACAGTAGCCAACAGTACCAACTACTCCCCAAATTACAATACCCACATACAAAAATTCTATATATCAGCTTCCTAGTTGGGGGTAATTCCCAGACACTGAGCACTAAAAGGGTCTGTATTTTGGTTATTGGGGGTAGGGGTAGGGGGTAAAAAGGGTGGAATTTATACATTTTCTCTAAGAGAGCATTCACTTTAAGAGAGTTTCAGAAAGACATAGAAAAACAATATTTAGTATCAAGCCTCTCAGTTAAAACACATGATGAACTTTTGGATTCCAAAACCAAAACCAACACAGGAAACATGGATTGGCAGGAGAGCCACCATAGAAGCAGAGTTTATCAGCCCCGTCACATATTAGCAAAGAGCTGCTACCATGACTAGGACAATCTCTTCTTAATCTTTATATGAGATATTACTCTGAATGGAAATATAAAGAGGATGAGAATAAGGAAGAATAAATGAAAAATCAGCTGGCGTAACGTTAGTTCCACAAGAAGAGAAACGCCATAATAAACAAGGTGCTCGCCAACTAGAAGGGACACACACACACACAAAACCCTGAAGTTTTGTTCAAGGAGATGGGGGGGTGCGGAGGGAGGTGCTGGGTAACAAGAAATCAAACACAATTTGCTCAAGACAGAGAAAGACACCCTGAGGCTGTCCAGGCTCCTTAGGGAGAACAAGCCAAACGAAAAGGCAAACAAAAGCTATTAGGCGGGTACCACAAAGGTAGAGGCCCTTTATATTTTAAGATCTGTTTTAAAATGTGCACATGAACCATCCTCCCAGGGATCTTGTTAAAATGCAGATTCTGATTCAGCAGGATGGGGTGAGACCTGAGTTGATGGATTTCTAACATGCTCCCAGGTGATGTCTGGGACCACAGTTTGAGGAGCAATGCCCTAAAACAGAGGTTGGTAACACATGTTTGGGGGCGGGGGGGCGCTGACCACCACAGGAGAAAGCAGGAAGCTGTGGGCAGTGAACTAATCAGGCCCTGACCCCTACTGCCTCCACAGGTTATTAACAAGCACCTACATTCCAAGCTCACTTTTGGACTAATCTCCCCACAGTGGGCCTCCAAATCAAAGTAAGACATTCAGGAGTTTCTCACTACCTTTCCTTTAACCACCTGTGCTTTTATTTAACCACCTATTATTAGATCCCTCCAGAAGCACATCTATTCTTTTCGAAATGGGTGACCAAAGGAATTCTAAGAAACCATACTGAATAATTTCTCCCTATAATAATCTAAACATCAAGGTGACCCTCCCCCTCAACCTCAACAGTCTTCCCTGGAATCCTCAACCTCTTTTGAGAACAGACTCACATAGAAACACACCTAAAAGGAACCAGCATCCCAGTTTAGGGCCCCTTCCCACAGGCAACTCCCAGGACATTCACTAGGTACACTCAACCGTGGTTCTCCGCAGACCTCTGCCTGGTTCTACACATCCAGCCTTGACCCCACCCCCTCACACAAACACATGCCCTGGCATGCCTGCCCACCTCAGAGGAACGTGCCCTTTCCTGGGACACCACCTGACAGACCCTCCTGTCTCTCCTTCTGGTCCTTGCAGGTCTTTAAGTAAAACTAGCATTTTCAACAAACCTCATTTCCAGAGAAATGAGTAAGGCCTAAGGTTCCAGGATGAGTATTAAAGATGGAATGGGCTGGGGAATGGTTCTAGAAGAAGGCAGTGAAGAGAGGAAGAGAGAGATGTCAGAGAAGGCAGATGAGAAACCTCATCTTTAAGTTACTCACAACCTCCCCTCTTTCCACCCTAATTTCACCTATGACAGCTCTTCAAGAGTCACATCTATCCTAAAATAACCATCTCTCTAAATTTTAAAATATGTACCCTTTTGGAAGTAAACTCCATTCTCCTTCTTATCCTGTGCATCTAGGTACCCGCGAGAAGAATATTTCTTCTGAAGCCTGATTCCCTGGAAGTATGGACACCTCTCCTTTCTGACTTTCAGAGAGAACCCTGCAGTGCATCTTCTCAAGAGAGAAGCCTCGGAGCACCGTCAGACGAGGTTTACAGCTCCTGACCTTCTTATTGCAGCTCTTACCCGCCTTAAGACTAACCCTCAACCCATTCTACCTCCCCACTCCCGCTGAGACACAAACCAGCAAAGGGAAGGATCCCCTCTTTCAAGGGGCTGGATGAGGAAACAGCCCATATACCTAGGGATGTGCACATCTGGAATCCTAACCCTGCCAAGATCTGCCTCTCATCCTCTCTCGGAACAACCTTCCTTCCCGACCCTCCCCCTGCCCCGCAGTTTCCCAGACAACCTTCTGCTACCAATCCTCTGGAATCCCGTCGGCTCAGGTGCCACTCCCCACCCCAGCCAACGACAGTCATAACTCTACTCACATTCAGCACATCTTGCCTGGGCTGTGGAGGCTCGATGCATGTCAGGAGCCTGAGCAACAAATCCATGATAGCCGAAGTTCCTATGTGCTTTATAATAAGGTCTACAAAATCACGTTTCTTCTTTAAGAAATCCACAATCTAGAGGAGAACAAACCAAAAGTGAATGACACGTAACTTGGGAACTATAAACTTTGGAATGCTTTCAATCCTATTCCCTCTAACTACCCTCTCCAAAGTCCCACCACCACTTTAAGTTAAGGACTGGCAAATGTTGAATTAGTAATAAGATGTCAAATCAGAAAGCTTGTTAATTGTTACAATATTCAAAAACCCCTTAGAACAATTTTGCCAAATTATCACATGTTCCCTAACACAAATACACCATAATAAAATCTTTTATTTCTGCACACTTTCATTATTAACTCACAAAGAATGAGGATCAAAAATGTAATACACCTATAAAGAGCAGTAGACTATACCATTTAACAGTTTATGGACAAAAAGCAAGTCTATTAGACTTCGCACTAAATGCAGAATAAATATTCAAAATCCTAATTACACTCTAGCAAGCAAGAGAAAAAAATTCAAAACAAAGATTTCTACCTCAGCCAAAGTGGCTAACTCAGAAACATTTGGGTTTTATTTCAACAATTCACCGGATTAGATTAACACAAGGTGGGTGAATGTGCAAGAGGCTGTAGCTACACTGAGAGCACATGAAAACAGTAATCATGTTATGGCCCTGCCACCTGGGCCTCTTCTGTGCAGGAAGAAGAGGGAGACCGTTCTGTCCTGTACACCCTTGTGTACCTTCTGATTTCTGTCCGTGTGCACGAATCATCTATTTAAAAGTCCCAGAAGCAGCATGGCTGGTGTGGCAGCTGCTCTAACAAAGTCTCGTGAAGTCTCTCAAAAACCTGCCAGGTGGGGTTGCTTAATTCAATGTTACAGATGAGGAAACCAAGGCTCAGACTGCTTAAGTATTTTGCTAGAGCTAAAAAGTGGCTGCCCTGAGATTTAAACTTAGATTTGCATGCCCCTAAAGCCACGATCCTTCCATTATCCCACATGAAGAAGTCTAGTAGCCAGAGACGACAACTAAGACCGCTTCACACAACCAGTGTAAATGCAGGATTAACCCTCTCACGTTGCTTCTCTAGACAATGAGGTTAACCATTGTAATGTAAGTCTTCAAGAAGTTATACATAATGAATCCACTCACAACTGAGTCACACAGTAGTTTTTAAAAGCACAGTGGAGAAGAGAGAAGGGAAAAGTCACAAGTGGCCAAAATACTGCATGATTCAGTGGTAAAAGCACTGGATCTGGAGCTCAAAGGCGCAAACCGCAGCCAATGCCATGGACAGCACAGCACGGACAGTAAGATGTCCTAACTGGGATGACACTGTTGAGGTGCTAAACCATCCAACACTGAAGATGCCCTACAGCCGGACTTCCTGCTCCTCAAGCTAATAAATGTCTGTATCGGCTAAGCCAGATTGAGTCTGAATTTTTTTCATTATTTGCAGTTGCATATATCCTTACTAATCTAATCTAATCTTACTAATCATGTGATGGGAAACCTTTATTTAAACTCATAATTCTCAAAAGGACAGAGAGGGGCCCGGTTTGGCCTGTTCCTGTAGAAGAAAGATCAAGAGCTATCGAACCCCTGTTGTTATCATCCAAGGAGTCCCGAACCAAGCACAAGCAACAGACTGACTGGGGCCCTTCTCACCGCACTTGTCTGACATGTGCCATCATCTTTACAGAGACAGTACGTCTGCCCTTAAAGATCAACGCAAATACTCAGAGCCTCAGAAAGCTTCAAGTATATTCTCACTCTATATTAAAGGGATACTGAAAACCAGGACCCACAAATTTGGGTCCCCTTAGCACAGAGTGAGGAGAAAAACCAGGATGAAGGTGGAAGACCTGTTTCGATAATGCTACAACTATCTGGAACTAACTAGTAGCTTGGGTTGATGGGATGACTTGCACTTTCCTAAAACAGTCAGCAGAATTGTTATTTCTCATCAGAAAGCAGAAAGGGGAAGACAATCTGTATTAGGGTAATCATGATTTGGGGATTATTATCTAAGAAAAAAGAACCTCAATTCCAACACATTTAGGAAGGTCATTCTGCTTAATTAAGAACACGAAAGAACGATCCTGTCTTTCTAAAATAAAACATGGACCCACTTCGCCTTGGCACACAACACAGGTACTGGGCCTAAAATAGTTCCAGTCCCTCTATGTCTGCTGACAGCAAGGACGGGTCACAGAGCCTGTTTTGCACCACGAAGGATGCCAGGCCCAAGTGGTGTGACCACCTGCACCTCTGTTATCACAGTCTTGCTCGCTGCACTCTGGTCTGTTTGTACCTGGGCTCTGAGGTTCTCGTTGCTCTCTGGGTGCCTGTTTCCATAAGTGGATCACAATCTCCTGCTAAGCGGATCCTTTTCACACCAATACCCACTAGAGCAGTAATTCTCCAATTTTAGCATGCATCAGAGTCATCTGGAAGGCTTGTTAAAATCCCAGATTGCTGGGCCCCACCTCCCGAGTGTCTGATTCAGTAGATGTGAGGTGGGGCTCAAGAACTTATATTTCTAACAAATTCTCAGGTGGTCTGGGGACCACACTTTGAGAATCACTACACATACAACAGATATTTGGAAAATAAAGTTCCCAAGTACATCTGAATTGTTTAAGAACAAAGCAAGGAGGGGGCTGTGGGGAGGAAAGAACCAGAGGAAAAAGGAGAGGGAGGAGGAGAGGGGGCGGGGGATTCTTGCCATCACAGTGAGGTATGAATTTCTGTCAAACACTACTGGACAGGAACGGCAGAGCTACATAAGTACACGACAGCCTATACTCAGACGTCTCAAGCTAAACACTTCAGTTTTTGAGCGGAATCAAAATAAAAACAATCACCGTTTGCATAACCAATCATCAATTAGATTTATGGGAAAGCCTTATTCAAGCTTCCTGTGTGATCATCATTAGGGGAAAGAAAAAAATAAACAACTGTTACTTTGCCATAAAGTCACTAAGACTCCACTCGAACACTCAATTGACTGCTCAGCATGCACCATGATGCAATCTCCACAAATGGATACCCAACATTCTCATGCTTCTAACTACTTGTCAAAGAAGAAACCAAAGGATACTAAAAAACTGAGACGCAAGGCACTTAGAAAAGAGTTATGTCAAGTTAGAATACATTCTTTACTGTGTCCGTCAGTGTTAAGTTGCGCGCATTTAGAATGCTGAAGGTTTACATAGATTTTCTCATAGAACCTGGACTTAAGGCACACTCACAACACTGAAGCAACAAAATCACGAGGGGATCATCTCAGGGGGATGATCAGCCCTGATACTTACCTTCTGGAAAACAATATTTACCTGTTCTGGTTTTCTGCTGATAAGAATACTTAGCACCTTGCTGAAGAAACTGGCAAGTAGTGGGTTCAAGGGGGAATCGTTTAGGAGGAAGCTATATAATTTCATTAGCAAGGATTCATCTTCTCCCAGTCTATCATTCATCTGGGAGACATCAGAAGTGAGCAACTCACAAGATATATTTGGATACCTAGAAGAACAGGATACTTATATCATCATCTATAGTAACAGTTTAATTACATAAAGTAAAACACAAATCAGAAAGGCTTCCTAAAATTTTGTGAAAAATAACAAAATCATCTTCTGGGACAATCCATTCTGTTCAACCTCTAGATTAAAGTGAATTTTCCACTGTGTCTAAAAGATTGTTTCTAAACCAAGCATCAATAGGAATACATTTTCCCCAACAAACAAGAGCACACCTAGGACTCAGGAGCCAAGGGAGGTCATGCTGCAGGGCGTGGGCCTTCACAAATGTGGAGATGAAGCAGGAAAGAGCCTTGGGCTGCAGCCGTCAGCAGCCTGGACTGGCGTGGAAAGCGGCACCGCTTGTAGGCCAACACAGAGGATGATGGTTTCCTGGAAACTGCACTGCACACAGCACCTTTTAACTACCCAAGACACATTTAAGTTCCTGGACCAGCCACCTCTACTTTCACAAGGGTTGCAAATGGCACTAGAAAGTTGTTTTGGGAGACTTATCAAGTGTTCAGTCTATATTACTCCTTAACAGAATAAATACTCAAATACGCTGAAGCGGAGAGCCAGGACGTCAGCCTGAGAACCCAGCTGGGAAGCTGTATGCAAAAACCGAGCGCTCCACACCAGTGTTCCAAGGTAGTCTGGGGACCAGCCACAATCGGCTCCCACTGCTGTGGGACACAGACTCCCCCCAACCCTAGAAAACCTGCACCCCTAAAGCAGGCTTGCCTTCGAGCACCAGAGGACTCTCTCTCTCTGAACACTAGGCAGCAGATCCATTTTCTCCACTCACTTCTTTTACCACCAATGGTTTCTTGTCTGTTTTCAATAGCAACAATGGAGACTCCACAGCCTACCCAGACTACACTCTCCTAGACCCACAGGTCACTTCTCTGCTCTTTATTCCTCCCTGTCAAGCAGCCAGGATCTAGCACCAGCTAGGCATCAGAAGTGGCATGCTCAAATACTGACCAGGACAGGGAGGTGACAAAACAGCCAGAAGCAGCTGAATGACAACAGGGAGAGGTGAGGACTGTGGCTATAATACATGCAACACCCTCGAGGCATCTAAGACCAGCAAGTGGCTGCCTGTCTTGAGGCCCCTGGCTCAAGAGGCAACTGGCAACAGAGCAGAAGGCTGCAGAACCTAAGAGGGTCTGGCATGAGGTCAGAAGACTGAACAGTACGAGAACATCTCAAGATGAACCTCTGTAGATAGGAAAAAAACTGAAGAGACAACAGAACTGACAGGTTGTGTGGGCATGAAGACCACATTATCAAATAGCTGTATTCTGGAGGCTTATGGCTCAACCAAGTTAAAGTCTTCCTGAGTTTATGTAACATACAGGCTCAAAGTGCCTACTATAAAGTCCCACTACGCTGGGGGCAGGAGTACACAGTGGGTACTGGCACAGCTTCTGGAGCCACACCCTCTGGTTCAGAACCTGTCTCCACCGCTTACAAGCTGCATGACCTTGGGCAAGTTACTTAACGTCTCTGGGCCTCAGTTTCCAAATCTGCAATATTAAGACAATAGTCCTTACCTCACAGAGGAGGATAATACATACAAAATATTGAGAAGAAGGCCTGGAATGAAGGAATGCTAGCTCTTTTTATTCCTCCTTATTTTCTACTTTACAAAACTCTATAAAACTGCCAAAATGCTCTATGGGGGCAGGGGGGCCTTGTCTCAACTGCCCCAATTTGAAAGTTGCTGGCGAATAAAGAATCAGTAAAAGGTGAACCAAATGTATAGGGTGTTATTCTCCAAATTCTGACGCAGAAGGTCCAGATGAGGGCATAGGCTTCTTTTTCAAGTTTTCATGAATTGTTCACTATTTTCCCATAGGTGACTCAGAAGTATGATCTAGCTAAAGAAGCTCACACATATGGGGACCTAGGCACTATACAAAAAGTTCCAAGTTCTGGTTCCGGACAGGCTGGGGTTACTTTCTCTCTCCCTCTCTCCGTCCTCAACATTAAACTAGCTTCTAAAACACCCAAAGACCCCCTCCATCCCACCCCTCGGCAAAGCCTCTCCTCTTCCCCCACTGCACGCATGCTCTGATCTCACTTCCTTTGTACTGAGAACACGGAAGCAATCAGAAGAGAATTCAGCCCGAATGCATCCCAACCTGCATCTGGGCCCCTACACAGGAGCCAGCCTTGCTCCTACAGCCACCCCTCAACTCGTCCTGTTGACCACATTCCCTCCCACCTACTCAAGCACAGTGCATCACTAGATCTCCTGCTCCCTCCACTCATCTCCCTCTGTACTTACTCCCTCATTCTCACAAGCATATAAACATACCATTATTTTTTCCATCTAGGGAAAAAAATTCACACACCTCTCCTGACTCCACATCCGCCTGGAGCTCCCACTTTCTCCCTCTGCTCCCTTTCCAGGAAACCACTTCAAAGAGCTGTCTCAACTCTGTCTTCAATTCTTCCTCAAAGGCACTCCAAGGCCCACGTGTTCCACGCTGCAAACGCCAATGGTCACTTGGCCCATCAGCAGCAGCCCCTGACCCACTGTCCCAACTCTCCTTCCTGAAGTCTGTCTTCCCTAGGTTGGCAGGGTAGCAGCCCCTGCTAGTTCTCCTCTTGCCTCTAGCCACTCCACAGTCCCTCTCTGTGAACTATGACCCAACCAACAGCATTTTAGTTTTTGGATTTATAATACTACTTAAGGACCTATTTTTAAAGTTCTGTTAGTTCGAATTTATGCTAAATTATTTAAAATCAGAGGTATCTGTCATTAAGATTAAAAAGGCTAGTGTAAAATGACAAACCTTTAACATGTTGTAGATGATCACTGAATTAAGTTAAAACAGTGATGGGGTTCAATCCATGTGTGTAACTAAGATATAGTTACGAAGTTCACAACACACAGCCATCACTCTACCATCAAGAAACTATACACTAGTCTAAATTTCCTTCAATGACTGTAGTCAATCTTAACCCTGAAAAGCTGTCAGATCGCATTTGAAAAACACCTCTATGCTTATCTAGCTGCTTGAGTCATCCAGTTATGTGTACATGACACACAGCTGGTGGCTCTGTCCAGGCTGGAAGCACAGCAGAGAACTGCTCTGCCCAGCTCAAGTCATGCTCCTTTGAAATGGTGCCACCAAGAAGACTGTGTGTCCAGGGAGGCAAACCTATTCTCATAACCCCAAAAGTAGCACAAAAAACGCTGGCATGACAACACAACAAAAGCCACGACTACTTTTTGATAAAATACACATTTTCCATACAGCATGCCTACTCTTCCCCAGTTAAAGAGGTATTAGCTTCATTCAGCTAGTGAGGAAACAGAAGGACAAGCCCCTTGCTTAAGTTCTCACAGCTTGTGAGAGGGGAGGGCTACCCACCTCCCAGCTGGGCCTGATGCAAAGCCCATACCACACCGCCTCCCACCAGGATAAGCCCCACAACAGGCGGCACTTACACATGCTGGCTCACTATGAAGGGAATTCCAAAGCAGCAGAGTGTCTATCTTTTGGGAAATGGGAGTATGCTAGTATTTCTTCTGCCAAATTTCTTTCCTCTTCTTTTTTAAGGCACTGATCTCTGAGTGGACACTGTCATTGAATGCTAGTTGTCAATCTTAAATGGCTGGCAGGGAACATGACTTCCTAGAAGATCCAAGCCACCAGCAACTTGAAAGCATTAGTATTATTTCCCTGATAGCAAAATTTTCCCCACGAAGAAATAAAAAGATATCAAAAAAAGAGGAACAGACTGGGGGAGAAAGGGCAAAGGAGAATCTACTAAAGGCCATAATTCTTCCTATTCCGTTGAGTTTATTTAATAAATAACCAATGACTTTTTATTTCTGAATTTGTTAGATTTTCTGGGGTGTGGGGGGAAGAGCCAAATATTTCAATAGAGTTGGAGATGAAAAAATAATTAACTGAAACCCCAATACTTAAAATACATGTGGAGTACAGGCACAGCTCAGTGTACTGCGCTTCACTTTACTGCACTTGGCAGATACTGTGTTTTTTGCAAGACCCTCCACCGACAAAAAGATTATGACTTGCTTCAGGTTCAGGTGACGGTTACCGTTTTTCAGCAATTAAGTATTTTTTAATTAAGGTATGTACATTTTTTTAGACATAATGCTACTGCACACTTAACAGACTACAGTATAGTGTAAAAATAACTTTTATATGCACTAGGAAACCAAAATATTCGTGTGACTCACTTTACAGCGTTATTTGCTTTATTGCAGTGGTCTAGAAACGATCCCGCAATATCTCTGAGGTCTGCCTGTATTCATAAAGAGTTTCCAGGGGTCTGTATACAAAATGTTATAAGAGACAGTAATAAAGGATTCCCACTGTACTACCGTTCCACTTGTAAGCAGATGACACTAGTGATGAGTAGATAAAACCCACTGTAGTATCCAAGGTGTTACCTGCTTAAATGTAGCTACACAAACGTTCACCAAAACCCTAACTCTTATTTTCAGTTAACAAAAGGTGAGAATTTATTTCATCAGCAACACTCTTCATAACCCCAGCTCTGGCTAAGATTTGGTGTGTGATCGTGGGTAGTCACATTATCTCTATCTTCCTATGTGCAAAGTAGAGAAATACTTACTTGGATTGTCTTACTATTTTAAGAAACTTTATCACTGTTGATAAAACGCTTTGCCCTTCCACAAAACCTCCTGACTGAAATTTAGAACACTCATTTTTAAAATCCTGTAATTTCACCAGACTTAGTTCTAGAGATGAGGTACTCCACTGAGCCTGTCACTCTCGACCATCTCAACATTCTGTAAATGGTCTACACAGCCCCAGGGACTTGTTGGACAAAACGAATATAATATTCTACCCCCACTTCACTTTAGTCCCACCCTAAAGAGAAGATTGAATTTTCTTACTTGTATCTGATCTTTTCATCCATGTCTTGAGGTGGTTCTTCTATAATGAATGAGACTAAATCTTCGAGACATTCTGCTTTTAACAGAAACTCTATAAGTTTGCGATTCTGAGCTTTACATTCCTGTAAAACATCTTCCTCATCCATTAACTCCTTCAGTGTTACATCTTCTCTTTCTAGAAGTGTGTCTATGTGGGATGATGAGTGAAGATCAAATTTCCAAAACATGCTGGTCTAAACAAAATGCAGAAAGTATTTCAAATAAAATTTCAACTTCATATTAATTTTCCAAAATTCAAATTTCAGCTTAGTTTTACAGTCTAAAATGCCAACTTGGGTCACATAAGTAAAATAAGTTTCATACTGAACCTATAAAATACTTTTTAAATAAGTAAAACTGGCAGGATTGTTTTTCCTTCTCAGAAAAGAAAATATTTTTATTAATAACAAAAAATTTTGACTTGAAAATGCTGAAAGAAATCTAAAACTTGGGATGATTTTAACCTGCAAACTTAATCCATCCAAATTTGGTTAAGAAGTTAATGCTGCGAAAGACAGAAAGTAACCCCTTCTTAAAAGTGAAGAACACATTCTTACACAGGACTAATATCCTTAGCAACAAATGACAAGTATTGAGACCTAAGTATCTAGCACGCTTCAGAATACTAAAGAATTAAATAAATAACGACCACAAACCAGATTTTTAGCCACTGACAGCACTGTTTCACAGATGAAAGTCTAAAAGTCATAAAATGGTAAAACCTGTATCACTCTTAATAAAGAAACTAAACAACCAGAACCTAATTCTTAAGGAATTAGAGAACCGACTCGCCTCAGTTACTAGAAAAAACATCTGACAATCAACCTAAAACAATCACTCCACAGTACCACATACACACTCTCCCTTCATCTTCCTCCGCAGCCTCCTCAACAACGAAAACACAAGGTTTGTTTTCTTCAAGTTACAGAGTTAAAGTAGGTCCTTATTGGTTATAACTGGAAATATGAAACACAGAGTTCACAATATAATCTAGAGCTGCCACGGCAAGAAAATCTCAAAGGCCACTTTTGACCAACAGGACAAGATAATGGCATTAAACACAAGTCCTGGTTAGAGACAGAACCATTCAAAGGTCATTCCTACCTGTCAAAGATGCTCACTGCAGAATTCCTGAAGTTTGGTAAGATACACTTACTCCATGTAACCCCAAAATCCAAACCTATAGATCAGTTGCAGCTTCACTACTGACCTAGTCAAGTGGCCTCTGTTACCATTATCACCCAAAAGCATGTTCATATCCACATGTGCTCATTTAAAATCCTGTGCTGGAAGAGCCTAGGTACAAGGAAGGTGGTAACCTATGGATAGCACACACACATTTTTAGAAGTATATATTTTGCTAAATCCACCCACATTAGGAGATCAAGTAGGAATATCATACTGATCAATCTAGGAATAAAAGAAGACAAACAAACTGTGCACCATGGCAGTTATTCAAGGACAGGTAAAGACATACCCACTTCACGTGACTGCACTGTTAAGTGTATGATCACAGTGTTTTAAGATATAAGCAGAGTTTTAAGGCAGCTAAAAAAAAAAGACTTCTTAAGGGAACAACTTAGAATATTATGAAATATGGTGTTATAAAAGTTGTCCCTGTTAAAAACAAGCTTTAAGTGTTTCAGAAGAGACATGGCAACAGGATCGAGACACGGTTAGGGATGAAAAGCTACCATGACGGTTTGCCTAAACCAGACTGGCAATGCCTCACTCGAGGGAAACTGGCATGCAGGACTGAAGCTTGGTGGGATGATATAGTAGGGCCCAGGACATAAGGCACAACTGTCTCTTTCCTCTTAATGATCAGGCCAATAATTATGTATAGAGACATCACAGAACATGCTAGAAAAGTAATGTCACGACTCAGCACGGTCAGCAACCACCCACACTACTAGGCTAATAAGTGACCTCTCTCCTCCAAGACAAGGAGCAGGCAGAGTGCCCAGTGGGCACTGTGACACACATGTGCTAGCGAAAGAAGAAACGTACAGAGTGATGCATTGATTAAGGATGAGGCTACGTTCTGAGACACGAGTCCTTAGGCGATTTCGTCCTTGTGTGAACATCCTAGAGTGTACCTATACACACCTAGATGGTAGAGCCTACTACACTTCTAGGCTACATGTTACTCATCTCACGGGACCACCGTGGTCTACGTGGTCTGTCGTTGACCGAACGGCTGCCATGCGGTGCACTACTACTTCGAACACAAGAGCAACCTACTTCCACTTCTAAGGCAATTACTAAGGAAATCAGGATAAAGATGATATACGCATAACAAGAAAGGAACTTTGGGAAAAAGACAGGGGAAATAAATCTTATACATAAATGCTTCTTTCGTTTGCAGATTTGCAGAAAATGTCAAACAAAAAAACACCTTCATTATGCCATTTTATCCCAATAAAACTGACAAGGAGGAGAAAAAAGACAAAAGGATACCAAAAGACAACTCCAAAGGAGGAAAAAAAAAGATTTCCACGCCTACAAAGAGGAAGGAGAAAAGTCGTCGCTTGTCTGGGGCACAAAGTAAGCCCGTCAGCATAGCCCACAAGGCTTCCGTTGGCTCATTTTTCTGTGAGTCTTTCAAATCACAAATTCTAAGAAAAGTATACTTTCCCACTTTCCCCCCACGCTCAGTATTAGGTTTATGATGACCACAGTAGCTATATTCAGCACAGTGCCCTCCACCAGCATATAAGTCACAGGCCCTGTTCAGACTCCAAGTGCGTGCTAACTCGCACTGTTCTCTAAGGACGGACACCGGCACGGGAGCTCCAGTGGAGCTGAAGTAGCAAAATCACGTGGAAGAACCATCATTGATGTCAGTCCACCTTGTCTTCAAAGTTGATCATGGAAATTTGGATCCTAGGATGTCTACAGATTGACAAAATAGTTCATTCTACTTATTTTAAATACTTCAGCAAAGTCACTGACTGAAGGGCTTACCAGGCATATTCAAGTACCTTCCCACACCCAGTGCCCCAACGTGATCAGGTCAGTATGTGCTTATTTTAGTCTATAAGCCAAATTTCTGATAATCTAATAGTCTCTCCAGTCCAAGTAAGAAAACCAGAAAAAATTAATAATTTAGCTTGAAGCCTTTATTAAAATTAGGTCTCATTTAAAGTATCATGTCTTGGGCCGGCCCCGTGGCTTAGCGGTTAAGTGCGTGCTCCGCTGCTGGCGGCCTGGGTTCGGATCCCAGGTGCGCACCGATGCACCGCTTCTCCGGCCATCCTGAGGCCGTGTCCCACATATAGCAACTAGAAGGATGGGCAACTATGACATACAACTATCTACTGAGGCTTTGGGGGAAAAATAAATAAATAAAATTTTTTTAAAAATTAAAAAAAAAAAAGCATCATGTCTTTTCATTTTTTGTAAATATATAGGTAAGATACTAAGAAATAAATCACAAAAAAGCAAATCTGATATCTAGCCCTTACTATTGGCTAATTATAAACAAAATATACACTCATATAGTCATCAAGTGAAAACTATAAATGTCTACAAACTAGATAAAGTCATACTTCTAAATTATGGATCAAGATATAAATATTTACCTCAAGTAAAAGCCAACTTGCAAAATTTTAATCTTATAAAGGTAACTCATTAAGCACTGCATTTATAAAGAAGACCAATAATTTAGTCGTCCTGAAATAAGAGCAGGAGTTGGCAAACTGCGGCCCACAGACCAAACCCAGCCCACAGCCTGCAAGGAAAGAATGGGTCTGAGATTTTCAGAGGGTTGTTTTAGGAAAAGAGAAGAACACGTGACAGAGACCATACTGCAGCCTGCAAAGCCTAAACTATTTACTATCTGATCCTTTACAAAAAAGGTTTAGTGTCCCTTGCTCAAGAGGAAAAAGAGTTCCCACTAACTTTCTTTTCTGCTATCTCTGAATCCCCAAGGCATCCACCCCAGAGCCCTCGCAGCCTGCCCACCACATGCAGCCTCCCTTCCTTAGGCACTCACACAGACCATGTTCCCAAATCCTCGGGCAGGTAGGGATGGCTGCATGACCAAGTC
Source organism: Ceratotherium simum simum (assembly GCF_057802395.1). Classification (NCBI taxonomy): domain Eukaryota; kingdom Metazoa; phylum Chordata; class Mammalia; order Perissodactyla; family Rhinocerotidae; genus Ceratotherium; species Ceratotherium simum. The sequence goes on from NC_141933.1 coordinate 5,477,015, forward strand.
CTCCCCAAGGCGCCATGACCCATAAAAACCCCTATGATTGGTGGTGAACATGATGTAATCTATGCAGAAATAGAAGTACAATGACGTACACCTGAAATTTTTACAATGTTATAAACCAATGTTACTGCAATAAACAAAAAATTAAAAAATAAATAAATTAATTAATTAAAAAAAAAAAAAAACCCTATGAGCTCTCCCCTGCATCTGGCGGGATGCCGATGACAAAACAGGCCCTAGCGGCCCGGCCCTGTGGCTTGGTGGTTAAGTGCGCGCACTCCCCTGCTGGGGGCTTGGGTTCGGATCCCGGGCGCACACCGACGCACCGCTTCTCCCGCCATGCTGGGGCCACGTCCCACGTACAGCGACTGGAAGGATGTGCAGCTATGACATACAACTATCTACTGGGTCTTTGGGGGAAAAAATAAATAAATAAAATTATTAAAAAAAAAAAAAAAAAAAACAGGCCCTAAGGGACAACAGAGCCAAAAAATGGAAGAAAGCTGCCTGCCAACCTCAGGGCCTGCCCTAGCGGTGCTCCACTGAGCCAGCGTACACCTGGTCTGCGCTCCAGCAGGGCAGCCAACCTGACCAACCAGCTCCTCTAATCCCTGAGCCCATGACTGCATGTGTTATTGTACTTATTTAAACACAAGGAAAGCAACTCTTTAGTAACTGTTTTAAAATACCTGTTTCAAAACTTCTTTGGCATTCCACTATCCCGAATTACAATAGCATTGTTCAAATCAGAACACTTTGAAATACACAGTTCTGTAGTGCATTTTCTTTAAATCGGGTATGCTGCAAACTTAAAAATAAAATATAACCACAGGAGACTCCTTAAGTAAACACTATGTATTTTATCATTTAGCCACAGCACTCTGAGTAGAAACCAAGGGCACTGGTAAATTAGCTATGCCTGGCTTGGCCCTAGCTTTCATCTGTGGCCTTTGAAGTAGAAACAAGTGGGGGATGAATGAACAGTTACAAAGTTCAACTGCCCAGGGCCCTGTAGTAAAATGGAGTCCTTTAAAAAATGTAACTACTCTACGATACTCAGAAACACTGAAAGGAGTCACAACTTCAACAGCTCCTTTTTAGTAAACATAAATACACTTTAAACTTCATACCCTAGCTGTACTTGAATAGGATTTAGGGATAAGAGGGAATACAATTTCTTACAGTAAACCAACTCATGGGTTTTTGAAATCAACAAGACAAAGAGGAAAATGGAAAAACCAAACTAACCCTCCATCTTTCTTCAAAATCCTGGAGTTGTTTTATAAGTTGGATTAAGTAGCTTGAATATAGAGTTTTCTCCAAAATGGCTGAAGATTAGGTGGGCAGGTCACTGGGGAGTTGTTACCTGATGCCATAGAGGACGACCTCTGCTGTTCTCTGCCTTCCCCATAACTTTACACACAAGTGAAAATTACCAGCTTAAATGTGAAACTAGGAGCAAAGGATTCATAAACCTATTCATCTCAGATCAACTGCTTTACTTTAAGGTCCTCTGAAATTACTGAAATACCTTCCTTCTCAGAAGCAAAATCTGGGCCATGATACCTTTTTATTTCAAAAGCAGTTAAGCAGTGACACTTTGTTTCTGGGAGAAAAGGTGCTACCCTGTCTCTCTAACACAGGACCTGCGACGGTGATGTAGCTAAATCATTTGCCACAGGTGTGACAAGAACGTCAGTCCCTCGTGGAATCTGCCCAGGCAGAGTAGAGGGTATTCAACAGGGGCCCAATTGTGGTTTATGTAAACCACCTATAACCACTTGCTTTCATCAAATAAACAGCATTTGCCCCTAAGCCTTGTTAGGACTATTAAGCATCTAAACAGACATGGATTCCAATGTCAGCTCCACTACTGGCTGGCCCTGAGGCCTCGGGAAAGCTACCTCGCCTCTCTAAGCCTCAATATCCTCGCCAAGTCAGTCGGCTGTGAGGAGTTGATGAGAAAGGCCCAGGACGGAGGCTGGAACAGGCAGCCGCTCAGTAAGTGGAAGCTACTGTGCAATAAACATACCCACCACTGAAGTTGGTGAGCTTTAAATCAAGGCTTCCCAACGGGCATAGGACACACCTAAGGATCCTGTTAAAATGCAGTCTCAGATTCTGATTCAGCAAAGCAGGGATCAGGCCTGAGGTTCTGCATCTCTAGCAAGTTCCCAGATACCACTGCTGCCCTGGATTTAAGCCATTGCTGACCATTTGTACAAACTGCAATAAACATATTCAAAATAATTATATAATCAGGAGAAACAGAAGAAAAGCATACTATGCCAACACGAGACTGTGTTATTTATTTCAGAAACAAAGTCCCTGTGGACAAGCTGATATTAGTGAGTTTTCTTTCAATATGACAGAAGCAGAACATATCACTTTCCAACAGGAGCCCAGAAAAAATGACACCACAAACATGCTAAAAGATAAACTATTAGAGCTCTGAAGAGAGAAACTGCTGATCGTCCTACCTATGAATGAGAAGTAAACTGTGGGAATGACAAGGAAGAACATCAATGAATTTAAAATTCAAAGTCCCCTATTCATGGGCCGGCCCCCTGGCTTAGCGGTTAAGTACGCGCGCTCCGCTACTGGCGGCCCGGGTTCGGATCCCGGGCGTGCACCGACGCACCGCTTGTCCAGCCATGCTGAGGCCGCGTCCCACATACAACAACTAGAAGGATGTACAACTATGACATACAACTATCTACTTGGGCTTTGCGGGGGGGGAAAGGAGGAGGATTGGCAATAGATGTTAGCTCAGAGCCGGTCTTCTTCAGCAATAAGAGGACGATTAGCATGGATGTTAGCTCAGGGCTGATCTTCCTCACAAAAAATAAAAAATAAGTAAATAAATAAATAAAAAATCCCCTATTCATATGAACTAACTCTAGCTGAATTTAGCAATTTTCTGTCTGAGCAGGATAAACTGTACTCTGCAAACCCCAAGTCTACACACTGCTATCAACTGTGGAATACCTGTACCCAGGACTGGCTGGGCCCAGGGCAAAATGTTCCAAGTTTCAAAAAAAGATTCAGAGATTATGAAGAATTTCAACACAGCCAAGCACTAAAGCAAATGCTTCTGGGTGTGGGGCCCTGTGAGACTGCACAGGTCCCGTACCCACAGAGCCAGCCCCGTCTATACCATCTCCTAACTGGCCCCACTGGAATCATCAAGATTTCATATCCTAAATGAGTATCTGCTAACATACTCCAGTCTTGCAACAAACGTGCATGAGACACTTCTAGTTTAAATAGTTGCAATTACCTAAACATACAGAGTACAAACTACAAAAACAGGAGCAGCAGCTGCTTCCACCTAAGATTACACATGGGAAAGACTTGAAGACAACAAAATGTGTCATAAATTTTTAATACTATTTCTTTAAAATGTGCTATGAAGGGAGCATTTGTAACAGTGTTTTTCATGATCTTACACAAAGGCATGCAGGCACATACTGCCCCGGTTCATTGCCCACACCTCCCGTCTCCCTGCAGCACTCCCACAGGCTCCCTCTCCCTCACTGTTAGAGCCGTGCTGGCTCCACCCATCCTCCAAGGGGGCGCTGTCTGACATAAATATCTCTATAGCCACAATGTCAGCCACATGTAAGTTTAATGTTTCTAGTAGCCACGTCAAAAAAGTAAAAGAAACTGGCAAAATTTATTTTAACAGTATATTTTATTTAACCTCATATATCCAAATATTATTATTTCAACATGTAATTTCTTTGGTACTAAGTCTTAAAAATCCAGCTGTATTTTACACTTACAGCACGTCTCAATTTGGACCAGCCACATTTCAAGTGCTCAAGAGTCACATGTGACCAGTGGCTGCCGTGCTGGACAAGACAGCTCCAATTACATGATTACTACGATTATGATTCAAACTTTCTCTCCTGGTACTAAAAATAGCCCCCATCCAATCTCTTTCCACAGCCAAAGTCAACAGCTAACCACCTTTTCCACACATGGGCCAATGTGGGGTGGGTAGGGAGAGGCTATGGGCCACGTTTTTCTTTTCTTTTAAAATATAAACATACATGAGAAATTATGTTTATTCTTACATATATAACAACTTGGATATTCTTCAACTCAAAAAAGTAGGTCACAAGAAAACCAGAATATTTGTTCGCCTCTACTATCTAGGAATATTTGGAGGGATAAAAGGGAAGTTTTCAAATTCTTCACCTTGAAATAATGAAGAGGGCTAGATCTTGAATCAGGAGGGCCACGAGTGACTCAATATTGGTTTAGGTAAACCTCGGAAAATTTTTAAATAGGTGCATGTCTCTGGGAATTTATTTCATTTTATAAGCTAATTCAAAAATATTATGAAGAAGAAAAAAAATGCCTAGGTTACTTACACATGTTGGGAAACAATGATGTTTCACTAACGTTAAAAAAAAAAAACTAGACTCCCCTCTCCACCTGTAGAAAACTGGCCTTCCTGGCCTCCATTTAGATTCAAAACAACTTGCTTATTTCACAAGTGGCAGACAAGTTTACCCCCAACCCCCAGCCGAGTTTACAAGCAGCCTGGGAATAGGATGTATTGGACAAACCACCTGCTGAGAGGCTGTTCTTACTGGCTCACCTACTCCTGCCAGCGTCCAGACACCTGGAGTCTCAGGGCTCCTCCCTGGGCCTGGATTCAGGCATGAGGGGGAACTTAGCTGCACAGCATCTAACAAGACCCAAATGGGAATTGTTGGGCTCAAGAAGGGTTTACGGTTGCTCACTCGTACACTGAAAGCCGCAAACCACTAAGAAGGTGACAGGGAGGAAAGTATCTATAAATAGGAGAATGCAGAGTCCCTCTGAAGGGAGGTCACCTCTCAGTGCTATAAGTTAACAGTAAATTTCCTAACAGCAAAGCTCAATGCCTAGGCAAACGTTATCATTTCACACACAGGGGCAGAAACACGGAACACAAAAAAGGAATAACAGCTGGCCTCTGAAGGCAGTTCTCGCCAAGTACTGAGGAAAAAGATCACGAAGGACTGGAAAGCCCACCCAGTTACTACTTCTCCACTCTTAGCAAAGGTGCCCATTTCACACAGTTGCCCTCCCCCACCCCCACCCAAAAGCTGGACTAATTAAATCAAATATCAGAGTGCCTATTAGAGTAATATATTTCTTTAGAGGGAAGGGCAATACAAACTCAGAGTCAGTTTCCCTGTATTTGCTCTGCAACTGCTTCTTCCAAAGGATGTGTCAAAAGCAACCAAGTTTCTACCACACAGATGTTCCAGAATCTTTTCCAGTTTTACTTTGTAATTTCTTTGATATATTAGCTTTTCTTTGAGAGTAGTAAATAAAGGAATCAAATCAGTTAATATGCACTATATTAATCAATAGGTACTTTTAAAGCATTAATATGTACTATACTGAAGAATATAGAATATGATAAATGGTCCCCGCCCCTTGAAAAATACAATAAACTGAAAACAGAGAAAAAACGGAGAATGAAAGGCATAAACTCCAAGCATGTTCCACAGAAAGGGAGCTCAACGGAGGGGAGCCTGGCCAGAAGGGACTTCATGATATGTGAGGTCTAGGCTGGGCTTCAGAAGCTAGGTAGGGTTGAGCAGGCGATGCAGAAGCAAAAAGTATTCCAGGCCAGGAGAAATAAGCTGCAAGCACAGAGGATAAGAAGACCCAGTAGCTTCAGGATATTCATGGCAGGGAGAAGGTCCTGTTAACAAGAAGAAAGAGCCCTAGGAAGACACTAGGAAAAAAAGTTAGGCAACGCCAGGCCAGATCTCAAAGGGCCATGCATAGATGCACAGAGAGCAGTGTAGGCTTGCTGCAGAAGCAGAGGGAACCAGTGAGTTTTAATTGAGATAAATATATATTACAATATCTACAGTAAAGATTAAGCCATGTATTTTAATAACATATAGAAAGAAACAATTCTGAATCAAAGTACAGGAAAGTGACACAGGCGCTGACATTTAAGCTGTGGCAAGGCCACTTTCAACAGAGCTTGTATGCCTACAAAGGCCAGGTAAGCCAAGAGGTCTAACCTGTTCTGGGGAAGGCCAAGTATCTGAATGTGACTGAAATGTGGGATTGGGAAGGGAGTGCTGAAGACAAGACCACTAAGGCAGGACACTGCAGGAACTGTTCCCCACGCTAAGACATAAATGATGAAGTCAGGTAAGACAAGGCAAATGAGCAACGAGATCAGATCTATAGTGTAAATACGTAACTGTCAACAACATGCAGGACGGACTGGAGAGAGATGAGCCTTACGAAAAGAGTGACCAATCCAGAGACCTTTTAAGAACTCACAGGGCCGGCCCTGTGGCTTAGCGGTTAAGTGCGCGCGCTCCGCTACTGGCGGCCCGGGTTTGGATCCCGGGCGCGCACCGACGCACTGCTTTTCCGGCCATGCTGAGGCTGTGTCCCACATACAGCAACTACAAGGATCTGCAGCTATGACATACAACTATCTACTGGGGCTTTGGGGGAAAAATAAATAAATAAAATTATAAAAAAAAAAAAAAAGAACTCACAGCACACGGCAAGGCCCTGCAATGGCCTCTACTTTGAAAACCAAGGTACCCCTAAGAGATTTCACACTAAATTACCGTTCCTCCTCCAATTTCAACCATAATTCCACCTCCTCAAAGCCTAATTTTCATGTTTTCTCCATTCCTGGCAGTATTTTGGTATCAGATCATGCAACTTTATGGCTTGCCTTTGGAATTCTTAGCTGCCTGTAAAATATATGACCCTCAGAAAGCAAGTGCCTACCCAAACACTGGGGCTAACTCCAAATACACTGCTAGGATGCTAAGGGCAGGGCGAGAGGTACGATCTTATCACCTATTTCACTTTCATGTTAAAAAGGCCAACTGCCAATCAAGAAAAATCCAGCCTTACTTTTGTCACCTAGTCCACATTAAAGCAAGGACAGTAAGTTCCTCTACAAATTCTCATTATGAAAACTCAATTGTACATGAATTTCTGTACATAATTTCCACAATTTCAAAAACTTCAGTCCAAGTATATGCAAAGCGTGACTTATTTATACTAAAAACAAGTTTTCGGTTTGTTTTTTTTTTTAAGTGAAACTGAAGGGTTGTGAAGAAAAAAAGACAAGTAATGAGGATGACACAATGGTAATCAAGTTTCCGCCAGGGAGCCTTATTAGAGGTCAAAGCAAGGAAACCCCAGCTGGATCTAGGCGTCTATTCTGTGTGGGTGTGTATGTGTGCACGCACATGCTAGAGAGGAGGGTGTAGGTCAGAGAATATGATAAAAGTCAAAGTCAAATCAGAAAATTCTTATGGGCCCCAAATAGAGGGTTTTCCATCTCAAGCACCCAGGACTTGCTGAATCTCTGAAACCAGGTAGGACCCGTCAGCAAATCTGAGTCAAACATCGGAGAGAAGTGACACGTAACTGCAGAGCAAGAGGAAACATGATGTGATTAGTATGGCTATTACCTGCAAGACCCAGAACAGCTTTTCAGTCTCTGACACTGCAGGGAGGAAGGGTGGTCTCTGACACTGCAGGGAGGAAGGGTGGTCTCTGACACTGCAGGGAGGAAGGGTGGTCTCTGACACTGCAGGGAGGAAGGGTGGTCTCTGACACTGCAGGGAGGAAGGGTGGCCCTGACCCTGCAGGGAGGAAGGGTGGTCTCTGACCCTGCAGGGAGGAAGGGTGGTCTCTGACCCTGCAGGGAGGAAGGGTGGTCTCTGACCCTGCAGGGAGGAAGGGTGGTCTCTGACACTGCAGGGAGGAAGGGTGGTCTCTGACACTGCAGGGAGGAAGGGTGGTCTCTGACACTGCAGGGAGGAAGGGTGGTCTCTGACCCTGCAGGGAGGAAGGGTGGTCTCTGACACTGCAGGGAGGAAGGGTGGTCTCTGACACTGCAGGGAGGAAGGGTGGTCTCTGACCCTGCAGGGAGGAAGGGTGGTCTCTGACACTGCAGGGAGGAAGGGTGGTCTCTGACACTGCAGGGAGGAAGGGTGGTCTCTGACCCTGCAGGGAGGAAGGGTGGTCTCTGACACTGCAGGGAGGAAGGGTGGTCTCTGACACTGCAGGGAGGAAGGGTGGTCTCTGACCCTGCAGGGAGGAAGGCTGGTCCTGAGCAAGTCAGGGAGGAAGGCTGGTCTCTGACACTGCAGGGAGGAAGGGTGGTCTCTGACACTGCAGGGAGGAAGGGTGGTCTCTGACCCTGCAGGGAGGAAGGGTGGTCTCTGACACTGCAGGGAGGAAGGGTGGTCTCTGACACTGCAGGGAGGAAGGGTGGTCTCTGACCCTGCAGGGAGGAAGGCTGGTCCTGAGCAAGTCAGGGAGGAAGGGTGGTCTCTGACCCTGCAGGGAGGAAGGGTGGTCTCTGACCCTGCAGGGAGGAAGGGTGGTCCTGAGCAAGTCAGGGAGGAAGGGTGGTCTCTGACCCTGCAGGGAGGAAGGCTGGTCCTGAGCAAGTCAGGGAGGAAGGCTGGTCTCTGACCCTGCAGGGAGGAAGGCTGGTCTCTGACCCTGCAGGGAGGAAGGCTGGTCTCTGACCCTGCAGGGAGGAAGGCTGGTCTCTGACCCTGCAGGGAGGAAGGCTGGTCTCTGACCCTGCAGGGAGGAAGGCTGGTCTCTGACCCTGCAGGGAGGAAGGCTGGTCTCTGACCCTGCAGGGAGGAAGGCTGGTCTCTGACCCTGCAGGGAGGAAGGCTGGTCTCTGACACTGCAGGGAGGAAGGCTGGTCTCTGACCCTGCAGGGAGGAAGGCTGGTCTCTGACCCTGCAGGGAGGAAGGCTGGTCTCTGACCCTGCAGGGAGGAAGGCTGGTCTCTGACCCTGCAGGGAGGAAGGCTGGTCTCTGACCCTGCAGGGAGGAAGGCTGGTCTCTGACCCTGCAGGGAGGAAGGGTGGTCTCTGACACTGCAGGGAGGAAGGGTGGTCTCTGACACTGCAGGGAGGAAGGGTGGTCTCTGACCCTGCAGGGAGGAAGGCTGGTCTCTGACCCTGCAGGGAGGAAGGCTGGTCTCTGACCCTGCAGGGAGGAAGGCTGGTCTCTGACCCTGCAGGGAGGAAGGCTGGTCTCTGACCCTGCAGGGAGGAAGGCTGGTCTCTGACCCTGCAGGGAGGAAGGGTGGTCTCTGACCCTGCAGGGAGGAAGGGTGGTCTCTGACCCTGCAGGGAGGAAGGCTGGTCTCTGACCCTGCAGGGAGGAAGGCTGGTCTCTGACCCTGCAGGGAGGAAGGCTGGTCTCTGACCCTGCAGGGAGGAAGGCTGGTCTCTGACCCTGCAGGGAGGAAGGCTGGTCTCTGACCCTGCAGGGAGGAAGGCTGGTCTCTGACCCTGCAGGGAGGAAGGCTGGTCTCTGACCCTGCAGGGAGGAAGGGTGGTCTCTGACCCTGCAGGGAGGAAGGCTGGTCTCTGACCCTGCAGGGAGGAAGGCTGGTCTCTGACCCTGCAGGGAGGAAGGCTGGTCTCTGACCCTGCAGGGAGGAAGGCTGGTCTCTGACCCTGCAGGGAGGAAGGCTGGTCTCTGACCCTGCAGGGAGGAAGGCTGGTCTCTGACCCTGCAGGGAGGAAGGCTGGTCTCTGACCCTGCAGGGAGGAAGGCTGGTCTCTGACCCTGCAGGGAGGAAGGCTGGTCTCTGACCCTGCAGGGAGGAAGGCTGGTCTCTGACCCTGCAGGGAGGAAGGCTGGTCTCTGACCCTGCAGGGAGGAAGGCTGGTCTCTGACCCTGCAGGGAGGAAGGCTGGTCTCTGACCCTGCAGGGAGGAAGGCTGGTCTCTGACCCTGCAGGGAGGAAGGCTGGTCTCTGACCCTGCAGGGAGGAAGGCTGGTCTCTGACCCTGCAGGGAGGAAGGCTGGTCTCTGACCCTGCAGGGAGGAAGGCTGGTCTCTGACCCTGCAGGGAGGAAGGCTGGTCTCTGACCCTGCAGGGAGGAAGGCTGGTCTCTGACCCTGCAGGGAGGAAGGCTGGTCTCTGACCCTGCAGGGAGGAAGGCTGGTCTCTGACCCTGCAGGGAGGAAGGCTGGTCTCTGACCCTGCAGGGAGGAAGGCTGGTCTCTGACCCTGCAGGGAGGAAGGCTGGTCTCTGACCCTGCAGGGAGGAAGGGTGGTCTCTGACCCTGCAGGGAGGAAGGCTGGTCTCTGACCCTGCAGGGAGGAAGGCTGGTCTCTGACCCTGCAGGGAGGAAGGCTGGTCTCTGACCCTGCAGGGAGGAAGGCTGGTCTCTGACCCTGCAGGGAGGAAGGGTGGTCTCTGACCCTGCAGGGAGGAAGGGTGGTCTCTGACACTGCAGGGAGGAAGGGTGGTCTCTGACCCTGCAGGGAGGAAGGGTGGTCTCTGACCCTGCAGGGAGGAAGGCTGGTCTCTGACCCTGCAGGGAGGAAGGCTGGTCTCTGACCCTGCAGGGAGGAAGGCTGGTCTCTGACCCTGCAGGGAGGAAGGCTGGTCTCTGACCCTGCAGGGAGGAAGGGTGGTCTCTGACCCTGCAGGGAGGAAGGGTGGTCTCTGACCCTGCAGGGAGGAAGGCTGGTCTCTGACCCTGCAGGGAGGAAGGCTGGTCTCTGACCCTGCAGGGAGGAAGGCTGGTCTCTGACCCTGCAGGGAGGAAGGCTGGTCTCTGACCCTGCAGGGAGGAAGGCTGGTCTCTGACCCTGCAGGGAGGAAGGCTGGTCTCTGACCCTGCAGGGAGGAAGGCTGGTCTCTGACCCTGCAGGGAGGAAGGGTGGTCTCTGACCCTGCAGGGAGGAAGGGTGGTCTCTGACCCTGCAGGGAGGAAGGGTGGTCTCTGACCCTGCAGGGAGGAAGGCTGGTCTCTGACCCTGCAGGGAGGAAGGCTGGTCTCTGACCCTGCAGGGAGGAAGGCTGGTCTCTGACCCTGCAGGGAGGAAGGCTGGTCTCTGACCCTGCAGGGAGGAAGGCTGGTCTCTGACCCTGCAGGGAGGAAGGCTGGTCTCTGACCCTGCAGGGAGGAAGGCTGGTCTCTGACCCTGCAGGGAGGAAGGCTGGTCTCTGACCCTGCAGGGAGGAAGGCTGGTCTCTGACCCTGCAGGGAGGAAGGCTGGTCTCTGACCCTGCAGGGAGGAAGGCTGGTCTCTGACCCTGCAGGGAGGAAGGGTGGTCTCTGACCCTGCAGGGAGGAAGGCTGGTCTCTGACCCTGCAGGGAGGAAGGCTGGTCTCTGACCCTGCAGGGAGGAAGGCTGGTCTCTGACCCTGCAGGGAGGAAGGCTGGTCTCTGACCCTGCAGGGAGGAAGGCTGGTCTCTGACCCTGCAGGGAGGAAGGGTGGTCTCTGACCCTGCAGGGAGGAAGGCTGGTCTCTGACCCTGCAGGGAGGAAGGCTGGTCTCTGACCCTGCAGGGAGGAAGGCTGGTCTCTGACCCTGCAGGGAGGAAGGGTGGTCTCTGACCCTGCAGGGAGGAAGGGTGGTCTCTGACCCTGCAGGGAGGAAGGCTGGTCTCTGACCCTGCAGGGAGGAAGGCTGGTCTCTGACCCTGCAGGGAGGAAGGCTGGTCTCTGACCCTGCAGGGAGGAAGGCTGGTCTCTGACCCTGCAGGGAGGAAGGCTGGTCTCTGACCCTGCAGGGAGGAAGGCTGGTCTCTGACCCTGCAGGGAGGAAGGGTGGTCTCTGACCCTGCAGGGAGGAAGGCTGGTCTCTGACCCTGCAGGGAGGAAGGCTGGTCTCTGACCCTGCAGGGAGGAAGGCTGGTCTCTGACCCTGCAGGGAGGAAGGGTGGTCTCTGACCCTGCAGGGAGGAAGGGTGGTCTCTGACCCTGCAGGGAGGAAGGGTGGTCTCTGACCCTGCAGGGAGGAAGGGTGGTCTCTGACCCTGCAGGGAGGAAGGGTGGTCTCTGACCCTGCAGGGAGGAAGGGTGGTCTCTGACCCTGCAGGGAGGAAGGGTGGTCTCTGACCCTGCAGGGAGGAAGGGTGGTCTCTGACCCTGCAGGGAGGAAGGGTGGTCTCTGACCCTGCAGGGAGGAAGGGTGGTCTCTGACCCTGCAGGGAGGAAGGGTGGTCTCTGACCCTGCAGGGAGGAAGGGTGGTCTCTGACCCTGCAGGGAGGGCGTAAAAGCTGCACAGCTGGAAAGAGAACTCTATACTAACGGGCGGGGGGGGGGGGGGGGGAAGGCCTGGAGAATCCAACTCATCCAAGTTTTCACTAAGTGAAACCAAGTTATATGCAGTTTATGAGTCACTCAACTTGAAGCAAGTGACAGTGGCCACTTCATTATTCATAAATCTGTTACAGAAAAGATGCCCAAAGACAACAGGCTTTCCAAATCAGGTATAAATTCTACAGCATATTGACATTCTTTTGAAAAAAGAACAAAAAGAAACAGGCTTCAGGTTAAGAATGAGTTAACTATCCTGGTTAATTTATAGTTATAACTAATTCTGTAACAGAAGACAGAACTGGAAAATTGGTCACAAAAATCTTTAAAGGCCCTTTTTGTAGCTTTAGCTATTATTTTCAATCTCCCTTGTTCAGCAAACTTCCATCAGACCGTGTACAGCATTCAGAGCTATCTCAAAGGTCCCTAGACGAGTGGTAGTGAATTGCTAACCTCCAGGAAGCGCCTTCCTTCATGAATGCTTTACCAGCACGCACCTGAAGTACAGGGAAAGGAAAAGCACTCACGGACTGTCGAGCCTGCTCAGGAACCAAAGTGCAGAGTAGAATATGAGCACTGAATCGTTCTTACGGTCTTTATAGCTCCTTATGAAAAACAATCTTCAATTTCTTCCAGCTATTCCACAATAATATTAACTGTCTTGACACTGCAACTTTCTATTAAAGGTAGAAACATGATTAACAACAGCTACCAATTATTAAGTGCCTACCATATGCCAGACTCTGGGCTTGACGCTTTTAGACACATTATCCCTACCTCACAACAACCCTTCAAGGTTTTGTTTTCATTTTGCAGATGAAAAAACTAAGATTCTGAGAGGTCAGATGACCTACCAAAGACAAGAGCTAGTAAATACGTTAGCCGAAAGTGGGACGCAAACCCAGGTCTTTCAAGCTCCAATGTCTGCGCTCTTTCCATTACAGCACACTGCCACAGCACCAGTGTGGGAACAGCTGTTGAGCAACCAGTCAAAGCAGCGGTAATCAAGAGCACAAGCCAGCCCCAGGCCAGCCTGCATGTGTGCTCAGGCCTGCAGACGGCAACAGCAGCAGGCCAACCTGTCATCTACTGGCTCTCGAGACATGCTCACAAATGGAACCTGCGTGTCTTTGTGTGCAGGGCAAAGAATCACTTTACAGACAAGCTGGTCGGGCAGCTCATCCTGAAGAGAATGGGTGGTGACACTGGAGGAGCTCAGCTCTTATGGCCAAGGGCTGTATCAAAGCTGATGCACCAGGATACTGCAGGACTGTCAAATGCACAGAAAACATGAGAGAATCAGCATTCAAATAAAGTTCTTTTTAGATAAAAACTGAAAAACATGATGCAGGGGACACCAGGCATAAGAAAACTGTTGGCATAAGAAAACTGTTGGCATAAGAAAACTGTTGAAGTGAAGAATGAAACAAGTTAGAAGATTTCAGTTGATTATAAGCTCAACATAAAGCTATATTCTTTTTTTTTTTTTTTTTTAAAGATTTTATTTATTCCGTTTTTCCCCCCAAAGCCCCAGTAGATAGTTGTACGTCATAGGTTCACATCCTTCTAGTTGCTGTACGTGGGACTCGGCCTCGCGTTGGACGGAGAAGTGGTGCCTCGGGGCGCTCCCGGGATCCGAACCCGGGCCGCCAGCATCAGAGCGCGTGCACTTAACCTCTAAGCCACGGGGCCGGCCCTAAAGCTATATTCTGATGTGACTAATAAGCAAAGCCATCTCAGAATGTAGTCGTAGATGAATCATGTCTAGGACCATGGGAGACACTAACCCTACTGCAGCCTGTCCTGGGCATATCACCTCTTGCCAGGCAAAATCATGGCCTATTCCAGGGAGGATGAAGAGACTGCCAACCACACAGCACCCGAAGAGATGACCAGGGCAGCAGAAGGACTCGCCACTTGGGGGATAAAATAAGTAGCTTTGAATACCTTAAAGCTCTTTCATACTATCATGTACAGCTCCCAAGGATAAAATGAGAGTCAGTGAGTGAAAAGCACCGATTATCTGCAAGCAGCAGAAGCAGGACCCTGCTCAAGATTAGGGCCACAAACACGTGAGGCCCCGAGGCTGAAGGTGCTCTGGCAAAGCCTGGACGATCCTCTGTGAGGGCGACGGCAGAGGAGATCCTGATCCGGAGAGGAAGGCTGTCCTAAGTGATCACCACGTTGTTTTATAAATCTCTTCTCAAAGTCCGTTTGATAGAAAAAGGCATGGCTCCATTTGGGCTGACATAGAGCCTAACAAGAAAATAAAACGGATTATGCAACCTTCCAGATGCTTAGTAGGCTGAACTCCACACAGTTCTCCACTTCTCTGGTAACTCGAGTAAAACAACAATAAAGGACAAAGAAAAGGAAACAACAGCCAAGGAGAAAGCCAACAAACTCAGGTAAAGACAGAAAATGGAGAAAACAATCAGGAAGTCCAACATCCAAGTAACAGAAGTTTTAGAAAAACATATTATAATCCACCACCAACCCCCCTTACCAAAAAGAAAAATTCTCAGAGTGTAAAGAATGTGACTCTCCCCTCTAAGACCTGCACGTGCCACCACCGTGGGTGGGGAAACAGAGCCTCTATGGCACAGGGTGACATTCCACGGCATCAGAGATAAAGAGAGGAGCTAAGCCTTTCTAGTGAGGGGGAAAAAACACTTAAAGGAGGACTGGAAATCAGAATATCAGCTTCCTCAATAGCAATTCTAGAAAAGAACATTTTCAGCATGGAAGGTCTGAAAGATTTGCTCACTCTTTCTCAGGAAGCTACTGGAGAACGGGCTTCACCAAAACATGGCAATAAGCCCTGAAGGGAAGACACGGAATACATGAGACCAGAGATCCAACACTCCAACAAGCAAAGACGACTCCCAAAAGACGACTCCGTAGCTGCAGAGGGACACCTGCAGCTACAGAGAAAATCAAGAGGAACCAGCCCCAAGGAAGGCCCAAGGCAGAGGGCTCTGGAGAGGATGTGTCCAAGAAGGAGATGTACTGCCGGATGCATGTGACCAGGCTGAGAAGAATTTTGCAAATTAAATCAGAGATTTAGGAAATAATTAGCCATTGATCTCAACCAAAGTTGAGCTTTAACTATGTTGGAAGATGGGGGAGGGAAGCTAAGGCTTCACCTTCATAGATAGAAGTTAGATAGATTAGAAATAGCTACTTACAGGCATATGATTTAGATATGTGGAAGGCAGGAAACATGAGAAAACAGCTAAGGGATGAAGGCAGCAGCCCCCAGCGAGTATTCAGGGCTGGGAAGGGGATAGGATGGGAAAGATGGGAGTAGACGACAGCTATTTTTTGTTATAAATCTTGTGATACTATTTGACTTTTTACACTATGCACTTATATAAACTATGTACCCATGTATGATAAAATAAAACTTATGAAAAGAACGAAAACACAACAGCACTTAGCACACTCCCTGGCACTTAGTAAGGACTCTATAAATGTGAGCTCAATCTGAAATTAGGATAGCATGAAGATTAGCTAACCTGCCGAGTCATAAAGAAAGATAAGACTACGAGGTGACTGCATACACTTAAGATTCCTGTGTAGAAACAACAAGCAAACAGAGGCAGAAAAATCCAACCAACCAAACCATTCAACAACAAAAACCACAATGGGACCTTTCCACGTTTAGGTCCTTTTTCATCCCATTCTTTCTGCCATCAGTGAGTGAAGCAACTCTGGAGACCTGGGACCCCTGGCGGTATAGTACTGAGGTTGCCAAATCTGGTCTGCCATCTACTTTCATACAGTCACTGAGCAGAGAATGGTTTTCACATTTTTAATTGTTTGGGGGGCTAAAAAAATCAAAAGAATGATACTCCGTGATTTGTGAAAATTCTGTGAAATTCAAATATTAGTGTCCATCAAGTCTTCCCGGAACACAGCCACACCCTTCATTTGCATACTTTCTCTGGCTGCTGTCACTCCACAAGGGCGGGGCTGAGTAACTGACAGGGACCACATGCACTGCTCTCATCGCCGTGTACTGCAGCCTGGCTGGGTGCTCTACAAATTGCAGCGACACAGTCAAAACTCAACAGTGCTCTGAGTGCCACACGTTGTACTTTGACATTTTATTTTATTATTACTAGTGCATATCCAACACGTCAAAACAAAAAAAGGAAAACTGAACTTCAAATGTTGTACATTTAAAGCACAGTGGGGTGTGGATTATTTTGTTATGAAATTAGATAACAAAGCACTGTTTATTATGTAATTATACCATACCTGTGCTAAAAGAATACAATATACGTCGACATTACCAGACTAAGCAGTTTTCACAGTATTCCCAACTCACAGGAAAGCAAGAGTCAGAAAAATCACAAAATTTAAAATGGAATATCTCATAATACGAGAATTTCCTCACAAAAATAAAAAATGAAAATGAAGCTTCCAAGTTGGTTTCCAAATGGCTTTTTACCCAAGCAAGGAAGCCAATGATGGTTTTCCTTGACTCTTGATGAGTTCACAGATATGACTGATACAGCTCAGTTGTTTATTTGAGCAGTTGGAAGTGATGAACAATTAGCCTCTCTGAATAGTCCACATGAAACAACTACAGGCAGAATGCTTTCAGAGAAGTTGAGAAAAGACCAAATTGCTACAACATGCAGTAGAATCTGCTATGAAGTGCTACAACTGATGATAAAATTATGTGCAGAGCAAAAAAGGCTTAATTGGACAAATTTATAAAACTTGTGAAAACGTAACACGTTTAAAGCTTATGGTTATTCTTTCTATTTTCCTCAGCAGGTACTTTGGGAGATATTTTTAACCCTTATGTGTTATTGAACCAGTCATGTCAACAGTGTATGGACTTAACCATCATTAGTTCCTGACTTGTCCTATCACACAGCAGCTTAATGGCTTGTCAAGGGTTAAGTTTTTTTTGCGACTTTTTGAGCTCAGGGCCAAGACTGAAATTTCTCGAATGAGAAGAACAGCTCTCAACCACTGCTAAAAACACTGAGTAGCTCTGGAAATTTGCCTTTGCTGAACTCTTGATGTTTCTTAATGAATTCGACCTAAAATTATATGGCAAAATAGCGCTGATTTGTGAACCTTACACTATAGTAAGGTCATTTCAACACTAACTTTGATTCATAAATTCAAGCGGCTTCATGCACTTCCTGTGCTGGCAGAAGTTAAAATAAAAACGAGATCCCCATTCCCATACAAATTTGCAGTGGATATATTTTCTAAGCTCAAACTACGCAGTTAAACAGCGTTTTCCAGACGTTAATGCAAGTGTGAAGGAAATTCTCCGATTTCAAAACACATTTAGTTATGCAATTGAGGAGCTTTCACTTAACCTTCAATTGGAAATGACTAGTCTACAATGTAATGACATACTAAAAGGCAAATATCAGGAGAAGAATCTAATGGAATTCTATAAATGCTTTCCAAATGATGAATACAGTCAACTGAAATCATACACTTGTGGACTGACAACGAATGTGGCAGCACCTACCTGCGTAAAAGAACATTTTCAAAGATGAAATATGTAAAATCTCATTACAGATCAGTATTAACAGATTAGAAGAACATTTGCAATAGATTTTGAGAGGGGAATTATAACTCTGAACACAATTTAGGTGAAATGTCATCCCCCTAGAAAAAGAACTTCATTCTTCTCATTAGTAGATCTGTATTACAGAAAACTGAATTATTTTTATATTTTTAATTTCATCAATAAAATCTGTGAAAATTTCTTTTCTCTTGTTATATAAATATCTTCATAATATCCTCCTTTTTGCCTCTTGGTCCGCAAAACCTAAAAGATTTACTACCTGGGCTTTTGCAACAAAAGTTTTGTCTGACGATCCCTGGTCTAAAGGATCTATATATCTACAGTGCTGCTCCTCTCTGGGAATCCTTCTCAAGTACCTGGCGTTGATTCTAGGACTCCTGGAGACTTCTAGGTAACTTATTAATAGAACAGTTCACCCATTGTAGTATGGGAGGGATAGCATGCTGATGAACAGAGGGGAGTAAGAAAAGAAAGAGGAGGAATACAGCTAAAGATAAGAAATTGTTCTATAAGGTGCCAAAGGTAAGAGTCTCTGTTAGCAAACACAGTAAAAAAAGAAAGAGAGAGGGCCGGGCCCGTGGCTTAGCAGTTGAGTGCTCGTGCTCCGCTACTGGCGGCCCGGGTTCGGATCCCAGGCGTGCACCGACGCACCGCTTGTCTGGCCATGCTGAGGCCGCATCCCACATACAGCAACTAGAAGGATGTACAACTATGACATACAACTATCTACTGGGGCTTGGGGGAAAAAAAAAAAGAAGGAGGACTGGCAATAGATGTTAGCTCAGAGTCGGTCTTCCGCAGCAAAAAGAGGAGGATTAGCATGGATATTAGCTCAGGGCTGATCTTCCTCACAAAAAAAAAAAAAGAGAGAGAGAGAGAAAGGGAGATAGAGAGAAAGTCTTAAAAACATTATCCTGGGCCGGCCTGGTGGCTTAGCAGTTAAGTACGTGCACTCCACTACCGGCGGCCCGGGTTCGGATCCCGGCACGCACCGACGCACCACTTCTCCGGCCACGCTGAGGCCGCATCCCATATACAGCAACTAGAAGGATGTGCAACTATGACATACAACTATCTACTGGGGCTTTGGGGAAGAAAAAAAGGAGGAGGATTGGCAATAGATGTTAGCTCAGAGCCAGTCTTCCTCAGCAAAAAAAAGAGGAGGATTAGCACGGATGTTAGCTCAGGGCTGATCTTCCTCACAAAAAAAAAAAAAAAAAAAAAAAAAAACACATTACCCTGAGAAATATCTCTGAATTTTAGGTCCCACCACCAAACAATCAATTACGCCTATTATGTAAAAAGTACTAAAGACATAAAGTAGAAGCCAAAACTCCTTGCTCATGGAGTGCTTAAAATTTACTTAAAGAGAAAAAAAATAAGCCTAAAATAATTTAATGAGATACCCTAAGAGTTGACAAAGGAGTGACCACAAAGGAACTGGAACAATACAGAAAGGTTTGACAAAAAAATGTAGAAAGAGAGCTGAGCCCTGGAAAACATGAAATCAAATACATGGAATAATAATACCACCATATGATGGGGGGAGGGGCAAAATGCGTGAAGGGGGTCAAAAAGCACAAACTTCTAGTTATATATATATATATACTTTGTGTGTGTGTGAGGAAGATCAGCCCTGAGCTAACACCCGTGCTAATCCTCCTCTTTTTGCTGAGGAAGACCTGCTCTTAGCTAACATCTATTGCCAATCCTCCTCCTTTTTTTTTTTTCCCCAAAGCCCCAGTAGACAGTTGTATGTCATAGCTGCACATCCTTCTAGTTGCTGTATGTGGGACGCGGCCTCAGCATGGCCGGAAAAGCGGTGCATTGGTGCGCGCCCGGGATCCGAACCCGGGTCACCAGTAGCGGATCGCGCGCACTTAACCGCTAAGCCACGGGGCCGGCCCCAACTTCTAGTTATATTTAAGTCATGGGATGTAATATACAGCATGGTAACTATAACACTGTATTAACACTGTATTATATATTTGAAAGTTGCTAAGAGAGTAGATCTTAAAAGTTTTCATTACAAGAAAAAAAAATGTGTAACTCTGTGTAATGGATGATAACTAGACTTACTGTGGTGATTACTTTGCAATATACACAAATATTGAATCATTATATTGATACCTGAAAATAATGTTATATGTCAATTATATCTCAATAAAAAAAGCTAATATGTGTAGCATTATAAAAACAGTTCTAAAAATTTTTGTAAATCCAGTCTCACAATAGAAAAATGAATAAATGTTATAAATAATTTACAGATATACATTTTCCAATCAACATAAAAATACGTTCCACCTCTAAAACAATCAACTGAATTCAAGTTGGAGGTCTTTGTGGGGTCCTAAAACTAATACCCCTCTTCCCACTACACTACTCTATACCAATTGATGAAAAAGGCAAAATAACAGATCATGTGCATTACAAACTATCTTCTTTTTGATACATGAATCTGATAATCAGATCAATGCCTGTTATAACTACTGATTTCTAATTTTATTTATTTATTTATTTTTCCCCCAAAGCCCCAGTAGATAGTTGTATGTCATAACTGCACATCCTTCTAGTTGCTGTATGTGGGACGTGGCCTCAGCATGGCCGGAGAAGCGGTGCGTCGGTGCGCGCCCGGGATCCGAACCCGGGCCGCCAGCAGCGAAGCACGCGCACTTAACCGCTAAGCCATGGGGCCGGCCCACTACTGATTTCTTAAATCTGAATCCTCAACTTAGGCTGAATTCTCCACTCAGTCAGGCAGGTGGGAAACTGAAGAAGCCTTACCCACAGGGTTAGAATGTACCCCTGTGTGGAGAAAGAAAAGGGCTAGGACTCAAGACAAAAAAACAAAACACCATACGAGACAAGGTGCCAAGAAGTGCATGAATAGTTAGAGGGAATTCTCCCCATCAGGATATATGCAGAACAATATGGAGATAAAGCTGGAAAAGTCAAAAGATTTGTATAAGAACCTGAACATCAGGAGCTGCAGCTTCACTGTGCAAGCACAAGGGGAGGCCCGAAGGCTGAGGAGAGTCATTCAGGAGGGGCTGGAGGTAGGGGAGGTCACAAGCAAAGTGGTATTCTGCCCAGGAAAGATCAGCCTGGGGACAGAAACAGAGACCTGTTACAGTTGAACAACTATAGTATCTCCTGAGACAACACAGTGTGAAAAGGAGATAATGAAATGGTTTATGCCCACCTTCTCCTCAAGACACAATGGAGCAAATGAAAATGGATTAAGGATGTGTGCATGTCTCCAAAAATGCCCTGGTGGGCTACTTTCTATTAAGAGCCAACTGAGCCAAAAGTTGAATATGCAAAGCCAACCTCTGACCTTTAATAAAAAGTTACAGTAAAGAGTTCCAAAGCGATAGCAATTAGGACTCAAAGGGAGTCAGGCGGCTGGCCAGAAGCCAGATGTTCTTTGGCTGGTACAACAAAACAAATCTCTTTCTCCTCTCTCTCACACACACATACTCTCTCTCACACACACACACACACTCTCTCTTTCTCTGTCTCTCTCTCTCTCTCTCTCTCTCTCACACACACACACACACACACACACACACACACACACACACACAGCCAGGTGAACTAGAAGCGCAGCTGGGTCTCTCCCAGCAGTCTTTCTCTGCACACTACTTCAGCTTGCCAGGCCCGGCTGGTCCTTGGGGCCCCGCTCAATCCCCCCAGGAAGCCCATGGGTGCTGCAGACTCCAAGATACACCAGAGCAAATGACAGAGGCTGCTACTTAACTTCCTAAAAACACCACAGCGCCACAGAACCATGCTATACCTGGCTCAAAGAGATGACCTCGCCCTGGTCCACCTAGACTCCACGGTCTCACGACAGAACACTGCTTTCCTTGATGGAACTCATGGAGGGAAACTCCTGATACTCTTAATGGCCTTACCTTTCAAACCAAGTTTAAAAATTAAAAGAAATGTTTTCTTCTCTGTGGCTCCTTGCCCATTACAGGTTATCCTGGCAACAGCTGTCTTCCAATTTACTGCATTAGCAGATTAGCAGGAATGAAGTGGGATGTGGATGTGCAACACAAGCTCTCCTATAAAGAAAAAAGAGCATATAATCACAACATGTTCTCTTTTGGTCTGACGACAGCTGCCATTAAAGATACTGGTTCAGGGTCTTGATTCACACAGAACTATACCTCAGAGGATTGAAAAGTTCTAGTTAACCGAAATTTTTTCTATGGGAAAACAGGAAAAAAGGCACTGTGGCCCCTCTACCTCAGCTTTTATCCTACACTCGAGATACTATAATGGCACTATCAGTGAGCGAATAAGAAAAAATACATATTATCTTTATCCTATGAAAACATCAATGGTAGTCTTAACCAACATAAGGGTGACTGCAAAGGCACCATACTTTAAAATACTAAAACAAATTTTAAACCTATCTCCCTCTAACTGCCCCCAAGTAGTACAATGTAACACCCATACACAATCATAACTTTTACTAGGAACTGTGAGCAGAACATTAAGGTCACCAAAGTACCAACTGTAGTCAAAATCTGTCTCTAATGTCAATTCACAAAAACTATACATGAAAGGACTATAAACTGTCCTCCAAGGCACTTCATTTACAACTCAGTACTGCAGAAAAAGACTTAAACTATGGACAATGTACTAATCAGAAATCCTGCAGGAATGCAGTCTACAAGGCACCTCAAAAAACATGCTGTTCATTTAATGCCTATTTTCCATAAAACTCACACTACACTGTGATCTCAACTCAACGTTTTCTCTCAAATAAGATAATAAAGAGAATCAAAGCTAACTGCTTGTTAAACAAATCAACAAAAACAGTAACAAACCCAGGTTAAAATGAAAAAGAGAATATTTAATTCTAAAAACAAAACATTTTACCACTTAAATGCTTTTTGAATATACATTTGAAAAAGTATGTATCATCCAAATTTTTGCTTTAAATCATAAGAACAGATCATGTGCCACCACAGTCCTTAGACATGCCAAGCTTAACTTGTTAGTGTAAAAAGCACATTACGTCACAGGTAGTTCTTGTCCCATTGCAACCGTTCTGTGTTAGGGGTTCCAGATCCCCTTAAGAATCTAATGAAGTTGTGTACTCCACAAAATGCGTGCGCACACACACAATTTGGCATTGAAGTCAAGAGCTTGAGGACCCTCAAAGCCAATCTGCAATCATTTCTCCCACCAGCCAAGACCACCCACTTCACCCACTTGCAGGTCCGTCAGTCACAGGCTCCCAGCAGAGTTGTACCTACCGACTTGCCTCACCGTCGCGCACGCCCACCCAGGGAAGTCAAAAGAAAAAATAGCTATCAAACGTGTTCACAGCGTTATGAATCCAGGTGCTTATTAAGTTGTAACACATACGCTGAGACATAATCTACTTTTCTGGAAAAGGATCCTGGTTTAATTGCTCACAGTCTTTTCATTTAGACTAATTAGGAGAAAGAATGGGTCTATATTAGTGATAGAAAACAGAATGGAAGAGTGTACAAGTGTAATACTGGGACGCCTGGGTAAAGAATGTATCTTGAACACACACTGAAATGTTCAGTAGAAGGACTCTTTTGGTGGTTTTGTCTTGCTTTTTAAAGGCACAATCCACAAAGATCAGGAGAAGACAACAAAAGTGAAGGGATGCCGTAAGGGAACAAAAAGAATATTGGTTGAAAAAGTTCTTTAACGAACACTTAGCTCCCTAAATCTCCTGGCCCTCTCCTGGCCCTCTCCTGCCCCTCCCAACCCCAGGAGATGACAAGAGGAATCCAAAAAGGAAGCCCTCTGAACTGGGAGATCCCAGCACAGCTGGGGATGGGCTTGCCACACCACAGACAGAGGGACTGTGTGAACCGCAGAATGGCTGCACAGACAGGCACACCCAACTGCCACCCCACCCCAGCCAGATGCTCCCCCGAGGCTCTGACATTCCCAGCTGACTGACCTCAAGAAAAAAAGACCTGAAAATACTGACACTGGCGACTTCCTAACCAAAGGAACTCAACGAGTCACTCTGCTTGAAGTGCACGGCCAATGAGCCCCACCCATGACTGCAGTCTCCCATCAACCACTCTTAGTCCAATCTGTTTTTACAAACCTTTTCAGTGTGAACTGGCAGAACAATTACAAGAGCAGTACAAGAAACTCCCACAAGCCTTCACCGAGATTCACAATTGATCATTGTCTCACTTTTGCTTTACCACCCCCTCTCCACATACACCCCAGACATTTGACAGTCACTGCAACCATCACGTCTTTTACCCTTACATGGCTCACTGTGTATTTCCTAAGAACAAGAATATTCTCTTACACCACCACAGTACATATGGCAAAATCAGGAATCTGACATTAATTGTCAAAGACAGATTATACAGTTCATATTTCAACGCTGCCAGTTGCTCCATAATGTCCTTACATCAATCTCCCTTCACCTCCATCCAAGGTCATGTATCACACCTAATGTCACGTCTCCTTCATTTCCTATCATCTAAAACACTTCTTAAGCATTCTTTGCCTTTCATTTCATAGACATCTTTGAAGAATACAGGCTATGCATTTCTGGCAGGAATACTCTATAAATGACATTTTGCTTCTCCTCGAGCATCACATAAAGAGACAAGATGATGTCAATTTGTCCCATTATTGGTGATAATTTCGATCACTTGGTTAAGATATGTACCATATTTCTCCACCGTAAAATAACCATTTTTCCCTTAGTAATTAATTACTAAGTAATCTGGGGAAAGATATTTTGAGATTGTGTTCTTAAAACATTCACCCAAGAGTTTTAGTACCTATGGCAATTCTTATCTGAATCAATTATTACTGTTATAATAACAGTATATATATATATATATATACACACACACACACACTATATAATATATATTATATATATAATATAATAATATATAATATATATATTATATATAGTATATATATAGTAATATATAATATATTACTGTTATGACGGTTTTTTTGGTAAATGTACTATTCCTTCTGCATTTATCAGTTGACATTCTAACTTCAGTAAAGTATATCCCCTTCTCACTCATTCCTTCTTTAATTCATTAACAGTATGGACTCACAAATTCTTGTTTTATTTATTAATGTCATTATTCATTCTGATGTTCAAGTTGTCCCAGATTTGGCCAGTGGGAGCCCCTTCAAGCAGATTCCTGTGTGCTTTTCATATTTTTGGAGCATCTCCTTATTTCCTGGCATAACATGTGCCAGATTCACCTTGCACGTTCTCTGCCCCAGCTCTGAAATCAGCCATTTCTCTAAGGAGCCCTGCTTCCTTTCAGTGGAGGATGTTATTTAGAAATGAAGACCTGAGAGCTAAGTATGTTCAAAGACAGCACAGAGCTGGGAAAGACAGCCATTTCATATGATTCAACTCTACGTGTTGTGTGTGTGTATCCTTTTAAATATGAACGAAAACCAAGGATTACCCGACATCTCAGGAAAGCCTCTATCATGAAAGGCAGAGGGCAAAACAACAGAAAAATGCAAGTTGGAGGAAAGACTATACAATAAAAAGACAACATAAAAAAAATAATTGATATCTTCAGAAAGATAAAGGATAAAGCATCCATTAAATAACACAGGATACTATTTAAAAGGGCACAGGAATAATTAGCAGACTAATACCGAAGAAAAATGATTTCCAACCAGAAATCCATACTCAGCTACATTATCAATGCAGAGCAGAGAGAGCCTCAAAAGACTGACCTCCCACACAGCCTCCTCACAGGAAACCCGTGGAACCAGGGCCCCACTAAGACAAGAGGGAGAGCGACAAGAAGACAAGAGAGCAAACAGGAGCAGGAGAGCCAGTGCAGGAGAGAGGCAAAAAGAACCCCGGGATCCCA
Source organism: Ceratotherium simum simum (assembly GCF_057802395.1). NCBI lineage: Eukaryota > Metazoa > Chordata > Mammalia > Perissodactyla > Rhinocerotidae > Ceratotherium > Ceratotherium simum. The sequence goes on from NC_141933.1 coordinate 5,502,566, forward strand.
GCAGACAACCGTGTTCCCAGCAGGGAGGGCAAGCAGTCCAGACAGACACTGGGAAAGATTTCTCCAAAAAGATACAGCTGATGGAACAGCTGAACATGCAACTGGCTAAAAGTTTGAGGCTAAATTGGTGATTAATATATTTAAAAAAAAAGTCATACAACATTGCCAAGGAAAACCAAAAGTTGTTTGAGAAAGGAAAAGTATTTATAATTTACCACCTGACACTATAAATAGCATATAGGAGCATAATGATAAACTAAATATTAATTTAACCAAAACTGTAATAAAACTGTATTAGAAGGATGGAGAAGCTAAAACGTGGGGAGGCAGGCGCAGTGAGGGGAGAAGAGAAAGCTAATCCTTATCTTCCATACCTTTTCACTGCAGGAAATCAATAAATACGCTTAAAACTAAAAAAAATCAGCAAGCATGCATTCTTCCAATATGTTCTTCAGACACACGGAGGTAAATATGTATTTTTTAATTGGCTAAAAGAATTCCAAGTAGTATAGTTGCCTTCAGGAAAGGGGAAAAAGAGGGTGGGTAGCTAAGAAATACTATTTATCTTATCCAACCTCGCAGAACTAGCTCACTCTTAACTAGATATGCAAAACTTTGACCAAAAAATTTTTTTAATAAATTTTTAAGAAGAATGCTAGACTGGGAAGGTGTATTAAATGTTGAGAGCAAAGAACTCTAACATTAGCTCCTCATTAGTTGTGTGACCTAAGACAAGTCATTTAACCAGAGTATCCATTTTTTCAACTATAAAAAAAAAAGAGTCGGGCCGGCCCCGTGGCTTAGCGGTTAAGTGCTCGCGCTCCGCTGCTGGCGGCCCGGGTTCGGATCCCGGGCGAGCACCGACGCACCGCTTCTCCGGCCATGCTGAGGCCGAGTCCCGCATACAGCAACTAGAAGGATGTGCAGCTACGACATACAACTATCCACTGGGGCTTTGGGGGGAAACAATAAAATAAATAAAATCTTTAAAAAAAAAAAAAAAAAAACAAAAAACTCTTAAAAAAAAAAAAAAAAAAAAAAAAAGAGTGGACTAAATTAACTCAATTAAACTTTCTTTCTGCTTCAATAATTTATGAATTTAATATAAAAATAAAGTAATCAGAGCTTTAAATATGGTGCCAGTGGCTACAAACATTAGCAAATTAAATTACAGTACAGAAAGAATTAGGCAGGACTTGGTGAAAGAATAAATGGAGAGGGGCCGGGCCGGTGGCGCAAACGGTTAAGTGCGGGCACTCTGCTGCGCCAGGCCGGGGTTCGCAGGTTTGGATCCCGGGCGCGCACGGACGCACTGCTTGTCAAGCCATGCTGTGGCGGCGTCCCATATAAAGTGGAGGAAGATAGGCATGGATGTTAGCCCAGGGCCAGTCTTCCTCAGCAAAAAGAGGAGGATTGGCAGATGTTAGCACAGGGCTGATCTCCTCACACACTCACACACACACACACACACACACACACACACACACACACAAGATTAAATGGAGAGAGAAGTAAAATGGGGGGAAAAAACCTGCTTTAAGTCTGTGGGTACTGAGAGGGGTCGACGGTGAAGGAGAAGTTAGAAAAGCACCATTTAGGAAATGAAGACAGAGTTCCTGATCCTCGCCTGGAAAGAATTTAACTGACAGTATCCAGACAAACTATGAAATGAGACCCCTGAAAAAAAGCTAACTAAGCCAGAAAGAGGCATTTGTTTTAAAAGTTAAAATATACAGATTATGGTGGAATCCATGAAGATGATGAAAGCTTCTTCAGAAGCTCAAAAAGGGGGAATTCTCCCCAAGTATTTAATTTCCAGGAAACCATAAGTTTTACGTCATAATTAAAGGGCAAAAATGAGAAAGGGGCCGGGCTAGAGAGCAGAATATTGAAAGAGTAGGAGCAAGAGCACAATGTCACGGAAGCTAAAGGAGAAAAATATAGATTTGCTAATAAATAATAGGTGTAGTTTAACAGTTGATGTCTTAGTCCATTCAGGCTGCTATAACAGAATACCCCAAACCAGGTGGCTTATAAACAAGAGAAATTTACATCTCACAGTTCTAGAGACTGGGACGCCCAAGATCACAGCATCTGCAGCTGCAGTGTCTGGTGCGGACCTGCTTCCTGGTTCGGCCGTCTTTTTGCTGTGACCTCACATGGCAGGAAGGGGCGAGCGAATCTCTGGGGTCTCTTTTATGCCCCACTCATTAGGGCTCCATCACACGGCCTAATCACCTCCCAAGACCATCACACTGAGGATTAGGTTTCAACGTATGAATCTTGGGGATACAAACATCCAGTCTACAGCAGTTGATATCATTAGGTTATTCTCTCAGAGAAATGGATCCAGAGGGGCCCCCCTCAAAAAAGGAAATCAAGATTTTAAAAAAAGATAACCTACTTTTATATTTATTTTTGCCAACCATTCCCTAAAGGAACCACATTTTCTTCAACAGCCATACAACTTAACCCTATTACAAAGCATCTCCTCTTTTCAATACTACTGACTCTGATTATGACCAATGAAGAGAATACAAGAGCAACATAATTATAAAAATATCAGTCAGGAATGAGGACTGGTTTAGCTTAAAACAGCAAAGGAACAGATTTTTAACTAAACAGTATCTAAATATGTGCTTGCTTAGTCACAGAACTCGAGAACAGCAAGAATGAACATCTATCCTTACAAACCCTTTGTGCTAGCATTACACAAGTGCTTCTTCAGCCTCTTAGGTATTATTCCTATTTTATACTTGAGGATAATAAGAAAGGACTTACTCCAAATAACCCTTAAATGAACACTGACTTTTTTCTTTTTAAACTTATCTTAGGGAAAAAAGCAGTAATAATCTGCTCCCTATGCTCTCATACAAATTTTAATACAAATTTCATGATATTCCTCAGTGATGCAAATTCACAAGAGGAAGCCACAGCTATTACATAACATGCAAGAAAACATTTCTTCTTATATCACATATCATACACAAACAACTAAAAACACCCTCTCATTTACAGATAGGTGATACAGCACAAAGCCTGGACACACAAAAGCAAGTAACTCTACTTCTCACTAACATCAGAAAATCCTCAGGTAAGCCAACTCAATCAGAGTATCATTTTAACGCTGATCGCGAGCCCAATTCTACAAGCGTCCTCACACATGTTCTCCAAAACACCCAAGTCTAAAGAGACGGAAGATACCGAGATGGGAAGACAATCCATCTCTATGAGGTCTTGTTTACCATTTTATCCTCAAAGCCTAGCACAAAGTGAATTAAAAAAAAATCCACAAAATTTTGAATACAAAAATCATCAAAACTGAGCGCACAAACACTCATAATTGGGAGAAACAACCTGAATAAATAACATAATTTGGACGATTTCAAAAACATCTTTCAACAAAAATTTAAATTTATATCTATTGGTAACTATCAGCTAATTTCAGAAACACCAATCATTTTAATACAAGCCATGGCAAGAATATCAAGGCTTCTAAACAATTAAATCAAAAATCACCATACCGGGCCGGCCCTGTGGCTTAGCGGTTAAGAGCGCGAGCTCCGCTGCTGGAGGCCCGGGTTCGGATCCCGGGCGCGCACCGACGCACCGCTTCTCCGGCCATGCTGAGGCCGCATCCCACATACAGCAACTAGAAGGATGTGCAGCTATGACATACAACTATCTACTGGGGCTTTGGAGGGAAAATAAATAAATAAATAAAATCTTTAAAAACAAAAAGTTTCAAAGTAAAAAACCAGCCATTCTTAAAAAAAAAAAATCACCATACCAAGAATGCAAAAAGACTATTGCTTAAAATATAAAACACCCAAGGTAAATCCATACTACCACCTTTTAAAAGTAAAATCACAGAAGTAAAGTACTTTAGGTAAAACCTTTGGCACTTGATTGGATTACATCATCGTCTGGCTACGCACCCTAATGGACACTCAAATCACTGCAGTCATGCATGAAGCCAACCCAACCTAAGTCACTATCAAAATGGAGCCAAGTCATAAATTAGTAAATTAGCATCCAAAGTAAAGCCCAGAGAATCGACTCTGCCTGTTACAACAACAGTGTGCAAAGATGCAGAGCAATGGTACAAAAGACGACACAATCCCCATCACCAAGCTGTACTTAGCTGGCTGAGCCACACTACACAATCAAGCTTAATTTGATGTAAAAGCTGAAACTTCCATAATCCAGAGTACAGTAGCAAGAAAGACACCAACTTTTTGTAAGGCATCTTGGTAACCAAGTGACTAATATATGAAATGAAAGTACAGAGACTGAAAAACATGCTGAGCATTATGAAGGTGAATGAATGCGTTCACTGAAAACTCAACCCAAGGATGGGATTTTCAACTGGCAAAACAAGACAACTAAGAGATGGAAAAGAAAAGCAACCCTTCATATAGGTTCTTGATTACTGTCCTAAAGAATGGATGAAATATGAACCAAGAAAGGGCCCAAGCCACAACCAGTCATAGCACTGCCACAAGCTCTGAGAGCAAATCTTTCCTCCTACTTTTGAACACAAACCTAATTTCTAGTTGGCAATTTTAGTCATACTCATAAGCCTTGGTCTCCACGGCTAACACTTCTCAAGTTCTCAAAATAATTTTTTTAAAAAGGTAAATACTCTAGACCTGCACTGTCCAATACAGTAGCTACCAGCCACACATAGCTATTGAGTACCTGCAATGCAGCCAGTAAGACTAGGAAGCTGAATTTTCAATTTTGTTTCAATTTAAATAGCCAGACTGAGCACAGTTATACAAAGTTACATTGGATAGCGCTGCTCTGACTCACATTAAAAACTAAGCACATGGGCCGGCCCCGTGGCTTAGTGGTTAAGTGCGTGCGCTCCGCTGCCGGCGGCCCGGGTTCGGATCCCGGGTGCGCACCGAGGCACCACTCCTCCAGCCATGCTGAGGCCGCGTCCCACATACAGCAACTAGAAGGATGTGCAGCTATGACAGACAACTATGTACTGGGGCTTTGGGGAAAAATAAATAAATAAAATCTTAAAAAAAATAAAAATAAAAATAAAAATAAAAAAAAAATAAAAACTAAGCACAGGGCCAGCACGGTGCCTTAGCGGTTAAGTGCGCGCGCTCCGCTGCTGGCGGCCCGGGTTCGGATCCCAGGCACGCACTGACGCACCGCTTCTCCGGCCATGCTGAGGCCGCGTCCCACATACAGCAACTAGAAGGATGTGCAATTATGACATACAACTATCTACTGGGGCTTTGGGGGGAAAAAAAAAGGAGGAGGATTGGCAATAGATGTTAGCTCAGAGCCGGTCTTCCTCAGCAAAAAGAGGAGGATTAGCACGGATGTTAGCTCAGGGCTGATCCCCCTCACAAAAAAAAAAAAAAACGAAGCACAGATTTATGGTCTATAATGTTGGATCAATAAGTTCACCACTCTAGGCTTCAACTTTCTCAACCAAAAAAAACGTAAAAAGAGTTCAACTAGACTGTCTCCACGACTGTAAATAAATTAGTGCAGCACATGAATTAATAGCCTTCATTAGAAGGCTATTTGCAATGTATTTCAAGCCATGTTGCAATGTAATTAAAGCCACACACCCCTCAAAATTATGGCAGGTTACCTTGACCTGATGATGCAAGGGCATCAGATTACCCTCACATAACCAAACATAATGGGGAAGATGAGGAGAACACGGATTCAGTTCAGGCAACCTCATCTCTCTGAGGTTGTCTTCTTATCTGTAAAATGAGAGGGTGAGACTAAATGATCACTTAAGATGCTTCAAACCCTAACATCCTCTTTCCTATGGCTCTAAGAAGTAAAGAAATATAAAATGAAATATAAAATATAAGTGAAACCAGGATACTCAAAGAAATGAAGAAAAAAGAATCAATGAACAACCACAGTCTCAAACTCTTAAGAAATTAAGTAGGAGCCGGCCCCGTGGCGTAGCGGTTAAGTGCGCGTGCTCCACTGCTGGCGACCCGGGGTTCAGATCCCGGGCGCGCACCAATGCACCGCTTGTCAGGCCATGCTGTGGCGGGCGTCCCATATAAACTGGAAGAAGACAGGCACAGATGTTAGCCCAGGGCCAGTCTTCCTCAGCAAAAAGAGAGGAGGATTGGCAGATGTTAGCTCAGGGCTCACTTCCTCACAAAAAAAAAAAGAAAGAAATTAAGTAAATTTAAACAAGATCTCAAAGTAGAGAGTCCCGACGACAGAGAATTTAAAGTTGTACAATATCACTGGACCCTGCTGGCAGACTAACTGGTCTATTTGATGTGCCTGCTTTTCATTCTTGCTTTAAGCCCACGTGTGAACATGCTGCTATCTCCAAAGAAGGTCAACTGCAGAAAGGTCAGAACACACAGTTCACAGAGGTCTATACTGCCCCTTTCCCCCACAAAACGTTGACCGAGGAAGTCTTCCTCCTACACCACACAGCTACAGGATAATCCCCCATTGCTACATCCAGGATTCTCAAACAACAGCATATGCTTGCCTACTTTGTTGATGACCCAAACCCAGGAAAACTTGATGCTCTCTTGACAGGAGCTGTGGTTATTCTTAGAAGCAGTGAGGTACCTGGAGTGTGAGTTCATCCATGAAGCTTGTGAGATACGCCATACCCACCTTTCCTGCAACCCAGCGTATAAATAAAAGGGGCAGGGTCCTTTGAGAAGAATCCTAACAGGTATCTGGAGAAGGGAATATAGGCTAATAACTAACGTGAAATGTGTTAAAAGGCAGAACGACAAGCTTAACAGCTCTTCAAAGGCAAATTTCCAAATACCTTCTGTGGCCTATACCAAACCCACTGATTTTTTTCTCAATCTTTAAAAAGGGGGGAAAAAAATCACTCTCAAAGAGTATGATTTATAGCATGGTAGAAAAAAAACAAAAACAAATCTACTTTCTCGGAAAATAAAATGTTTTACCTGATACAGACTTTTCTTTGGATTACAGTTGATTTAACCAGGCCACCATTGACGAACACGTAGTTTTCAATTTTTACATTACAAAAAGATGCCAAGTTCCCAGAGTGGAACTGCTGGATCAAATAATGTGCATTTCTAATTAGACGCATCATGCCAAATGGCTCTCCAGGAAGTCGTACCTACCTACCGTATTTCCACCAGCAACGCAGGAAGGCCTGTTTCCTCACACCCTCGCCAATGACATGTTTGCTTTTTTCTTATGAGCACCGTTCGTATGTTTAAGAGCCATTTGTACTTCACTTTTCTGCCAAATGTCTGGTTATATCCTTTCTCCATTTTTTTATTGGGCTGGTCTTCTCAATGATTTGTAGTGGTTATTTAAAAGAAAGAAAATGAGCCCTTTGTCTGACAGCATTCGACTCATTCCAAGCCAGTGTCTATCTGTACCACTCAACTGAAACTGCTCCTTCAAGTCACCAATGACCTGGAGACGGGGCTGAATCCAAATGAAACTCTCTGTCCTCATCTTAACCTCGCTCTCAGCAGCATTCAACACAATTGACCAGTAGACCCTCCTTATTAGAACGTTCTCCTCACTTGGCTTCTTTGATATCATACTCTCCCTATTTCTCACTGGCCACTTCTCCATTTCCTTACCTGGAGGTTTCCACGGGGTTCAGACTGCGGACACTACCTATTACACTCTCCTGAGTGACGACATTGGCTGGGGTGTCAATTCACGTTTGTTTTATTCACACTATTGCCCCAGCAACTGAAACAAAGCCCAGGGAGACTTAAAAAAAAATGTTGTTGAATAAATGAAGCCATGTCCATGGGTTTTTACAATACCACTATAAACAGAGCTGATATCCAAATCTATAAAACCAGTAAGACCATCTCTGCACTTCAAACACAGGTACCCAACACTAGCAGACATTTCCCCTTGGATGTCTCACCAGCATAACAAATTCAATACATCCAAAGGGAGCTTCTGGCCTCCATCACACACCAGCTACCAACTAAATCTTCCTCACCAAGTCTCCCCTGTCTCAGAAAAGGCACACTCCAGTTGTGAAAGACGGAGCCTGGAAACTGGCCCAGGCTCCTCTTTTCCCTCCCAATCCAATTTATCACAATTTTGTCAATTTCACCTTTTGAGTATCTCCCCTCCTCCATCTTCTGCCACCACCTGGAGGACAGAAACAGCTTCCTAATTCATCTCCCTGTATCTCCTCCGGCCCCTCCAAGCCCTTGTTTACTTGGCTTCCCAGTCAGTGTCTCCTGCTACTCCATGTGAGCAATGAGAATAATGATAATTGTGATCTACACAGTCCAGTACACAAAGCTTTTGAGCACTTCAAACACAGCTAGTGAACTGAATTGAGATGTGCTGTGAGTGTAAAATACACACTTGATTTCAAAGACTTAGTACAAAAAACAAAAATGAAAATATCTCATTAGTAATTCTTATATTGATTACCTGTTGAAATGATAATATTTTGGATTACTGAGTTAAAGAAAATACATTAAAATTAAAGATTTTATTTATTTATTTATTTTCCCCCCAAAGCCCCAGTAGATAGTTCTATGTCACAGCTGGACATCCTTCTAGTTGCTGTATGTGGGACGTGGCCTCAGCATGGCCGGAGAAGGGGTGCGTCGGTGCGCGCCTGGGATCCGAACCTGGGCCACCAGCAGCGGAGCGCGTGCACTTAACCGCTAAGCCAGGGGGCCAGCCCATTAAAATTAATTTTATCTGTTTCTTTTTACTTTTTTCATGAGGCCACTAGAAAATTTAAGATTACACATGTAGCTTGTATCTCTATTGAGACACCGTCCTGAGCATTTCACTAAGGGCATCAGCACCACGGCCATCTTTTCTAACCATGTGTGACCAAAGCATAGAAAGTGCAACCCAGATAGTTGCTGAAGGAATTATGGCCGACAATCGATACAATTTATGTACTTTCACTTAAAAACAAAACACTAAAAATTCAAATCTTACTTAAGTTGAATGATACCTTTAAAATACAATTGGTATTGGTGCTGGCCCAGTGGCATAGTGGTTAAGTTTGTACACTCCGCTTCAGCGGCCCAGAGTTCACAGGTTCGGATCCTGGGCACTGACATATGCTCTGCCTATCAAGCCATCTCAAGTAGAGGAAGATGGGTACAAATGTTAGTCCAGGACCAATCTTCCTCAGCAAAAAGAGGAGGATTGGCAACAGATGTTAGCTCAGGGCTGATCTTCCTCAGAAAAAAAAAAATTTCAATTTGGGTCCACATTCAACCTTCAGAGACAGATCATAAAAAAAGAAGCAACATCAGTGAGAGTGCAACAGTTTACCCCCCAAAAGAGACTTACCACTACGTGCTTACAGGACACAGAACACTGTGGGGACACCACAAAACAAACAATCCAGGTCTTCCACAAATAGATGGCAAGGGGGTAAAAAGAGTGATGAATGCGGAATCGACAGAGTTTTTAAACTGGCAGAGCTTATCTGGATCCTGACTTGCCAAAATTGGAAAACTGTACAAAAAAATTATGATATTTGAGACAACTGAAAACTGTTGACTAGGTATTGGATAACATTAAGCAACTACTGTTCTCGCTTCAACAGCACACATACTAAAAAATTGGAATGATACAGAGAAGATTAGCATGGCCCCTGCGCAAAGATGAAACGCAAATTCGTGAAGCATTCCATATTTAAAAAAAAAAAGACATCCTAAGCAACTACTGTGTGGGTTTTTTTCAGATATGATAGTTCTGTAGTTATGTTATAGTTAAAACAAAAAAAGTGTTTATCTTTGAAAGAGACATACTTACATATTCACAGAAGAAACAAAATTATTTTGGGATTTTCTTGAAAGTAACATGGAAAGGGCTAACCATAAAGGAAAAAATTAATAAACCAAATTATATTAACTTCTCTTCCTCAAAAGACAAAATGCTCTAAAAAATAGTCTTTTGAAAATGATGTGATCAAAACTCTAAGAAGAAAACACAGAAGTAAATCTTTGTGGCCTTGGATTAGCCCGAGTCGTCTTAGATATGACAGCAAAAACACAGGAAACAAAAGAAAAAATAGATAAATCAGGCTTCATCAAATTAAAATTTTTGTGCTTCAATGACACCGTCATGAAAGTGAAAAGACAATCTATACAATGAGAGAAAATATTTGCAAATCATATATCTGATAAAAACTTGTAGACAGAATATATAAGAAACTCGTACAACTCAATAGTAAAAAGATAAGCACCCCAACTTTAAAATGGGCAAATAATATGAACAGACATATCTCCCAAGATAGATAAATGGCCAATAAACACATTTAAAAAATGCTCAATGTCATCAGCCATCAGGGAAAAGCAAATCAAAACCACAATGACACTACTTTACACCCACTAAGATGGCTATAATCCCAAAGACACACAGTAGCAAGAGTTGAATGGATGAGGAGAAACTGAAATTCTCACACACTGCTGGAAGGAATGTAAAATGGTACAGTCACATTGGAGAATATTCTACGTTTTTCAAAAGGTTTCCCTTAACACAGAGCTACTTTATGACCCACTAAGTGCACTCCTAAAGAAATGAAAGCACATACCCACAGGACAAACTGTACACAAATGTTCACAGAAGCATTATCCATAACAGTCAAAAAACAGAAAAACCAAAATATCCACCAACATATGAATGAATAAATAAAAGGTGGTATCTCCATACAATGGAATATTATTTGGCCAAAAAAACACAAAAGAAATGAAGTACTGATATATGCTACAACACAGATGAATCTTGAAAACATGGCTAAGGGAAAGAAGTCACTCACAAAAGACCACATATTGTATGCTTCCATTTATACGAAATGTCCAGAATAGGCAAATCTATACAAAGTAGATTAGTGGTTGTCTAGGGCTGGGGGGATGGGAGAGAAATGGGGAGTGATTGATTACCAAAGGTTTTCTTTTTGAAGTAATGAAAATATTCTCAAAGTGATTGTGGTGATAGCTGCACACTAACTCCATGAATATACCTAAAAAATGTTAAATAGTATGCTTTAAGTGTGTGAATTGTATGGTATGTGAATTATGTCTCAATAAAGCTACAAGTTTTAAAGCTAAAGTTATAAAAACTAATGCAATTTGTATTTGCAAAGGAAGGTGCAAAGAAGAAGTCTTTTTTAAGGACTTTAGCATCTGTACTTTGCCTCACCAAATGATTCCCCACACATTTTCATTTGAACCTCACAACGATCTTATAAGTTCATCACTTTTTCGAATAGACAATCCAGGGGCAAGGACAGTAAGTAACTGACCCTAGTCACACACTCAGGAAGCAGCAAGGCCAGGACTCAGAAATGGCCCCTCCTTCCACCATGCTGCCGCCTCCCAGCAATCTCAAAGAGAGACTGTTAAAAGTAAAGCTTATACCACATGTGACACTATTGCAACAGCTGCACTATTTACAGACGACTCAACATGTGCCAAGCAGTTCTTAAACATTTTCGTGCCTGGCACTTCATAGGCACTCCAAAAATTTAGTGAATAAATCACATTTATTTCTCGTAACTCCATTTATAACTGAAGGCACTAACACTAAGAAATTAAGTCAGTCAACCATTATTATATTGTAATAAACTTATCTGAGGTAAAATGTGTTTTGGGGGGCTTGTTATAAGCATATTTCTCAACTGTGGGGGTGGGGTGACAATGCAACAGAGCCAACAGAGGAGCAATGGTACAGTCTTGCATCGCTTAACGACAGGGATATGTTCTGAGAAACGCACTGTTAGGCGATCTCGTCCTTGTGTGGACGTCATAGGGTGCACTTACACAAACCTAGATGGTAGAGCCTACTACACACCTAGGCTGTATGGTACAATCTTACAGGACCACTGTCATAGTTGTGGCCCATCACTGACCGAAACATTGTTATGTGGCGCATGACTGTATAAAGTACAGGGGTTAAAATAGAAGAGGAAGTCCTTTCAAAATATGGAGGGAAGTAAACTGACAACACCAGGGGATAATTTTTAAGTTTATACAATGCCTAGTGGGGAGCCAAAGAAACAGAAACCTAATAGTCAAAAGATCTGAACAAAGCACTCATTCAAGAAAAAACTAAAATACAAACCAACACGTGAAAAACGTTTAGCATGGCTAATTTTTTAAATGAAAAATCCACGTGTATTCTTTTATATCCAGTGAATCAGCAGAGAAATAAAAAATAACTATTTAATACTGGGGGGGAATATGGGGAAACAGAGACATTCATCTATTGTTGATACAGTGCAAACGGGTACCAGGTTTTTAAGGAAGAATATGACGATATCCAAGATGAATAAAAAATGACAGTACCTCTTGATTAGGTAATCTCATGAAGATTAAAAAGAATTTTATCAAAAAGGGGAGAAATTATTTATACAAAGGGTAATAGTAATAATGGTTATACTTCTTAACTACAATCCATGTGAGCTGTAAAATGGACATTATATGAACTATCATTTAATCTTCATAATAAATATATCATTCCCATTGTACAAGAGAGGAAACCACAGCTCAGAGATCAAACAGCTAGATGGCAGTAACGACAGTCAAGCTGGCACTGAAACCCTACATTACTAGGGTCACAACTGAGTTTAGGGCAGAAAGAAGACAAATGGAAATGCTCTACAGGCAGAAGGACCCAACAGAAAATCAGGGCTAGAAACAGATTTAGCACATACATGATAAGTTTAGCCATGAAAGTAGAGATTATCCAAAGGAACAGTGTGGAAAATAAGGAAGGCTGAAGAACAAAATGTGAAAGCAGCCTGGAAGAACACTAAAAAGGGGGCCAAGAATAGGAGGAAGAAAACCAGGAAAATATGCTGTCAGAGAACTTGTAAAATCTACAAAGAAAACTCTTCCCTGGATTTTGCTGCCAGGAAGACTTAAGCAACAAATAGTATTCTGAACATCTTTCTATAGCCCATGCATAAACACTCAAAAAGATGTGCTGACGTGGAGAAATTGGAAATTTTGTGCACTGTTGCTAGGAATGTAAAATGATGCAGCTATTATGAAAAACAGGAGGGCGGTTCCTAAAAAGAGTAAAAACAGGATTATCATATGATCCAGCAATTCCACTTCTGGGTACATACTCCAAAAGAATTGAAAGCATAGTCCCAAAGAGATATTTCTACACCCACGTTTATAGTAGATAATTCACAGTAGCCAAAAGGCAGAGGAAACCCAAGTGTCCAGTGACGGATGAATGAATAAACAAAATGTGGTAAACACGTCAATGGAATATAATTGAGCCTTTAAAAAAAAGAAAAGATTTCTGGAGCAAAGATAGTCTTCTCAACAAACGGTGCTGGAACAACTGGACATCACATGCAAAAAAATGATTCTAGACACAGACCTTATACACGTCACAAAAACTAACTCGAAACTGATAACAGACCTAAAGGTAAAATGCAAAACTATAAACCTCCTAGAAGATAACATAGAAAAAAATCTAGATGACCTTGTGCAATGGACTGAATGCTTCTGTCCCCTCAAATCTCATATGTAGAAATCCTAACTCCCAAGGTGATGGCATTAGGAAGTGGGGCCTTTGGGAGATACTTAGGTCATGAGAGTAAAGCCCACATGAATGGCATTAGTGCCATTGTAAAAGGGACCCCAGAGAGCTTTCCTGTCCTCTCTCTGCCATGTGAGAATACAAGCAACTCTGAAGAGGGTCCTCACTAGCACCTGACCACGCTGGCACCCCAATCTCAGATTTCAAGCCTCCAGAATTATGAGAAATAAGTTTCTGTTGTTTATAAGCCACCTACTCTATGGTATTCTGTTATAGTAGCCCAAGCTGACTAAGAAAACTTGGGTATGGCAACGACTTTTTAAATACAACACAAAAGGTAAAATTCATGAAAGAAATAATTGATAAGCTGGATGCCATTAAAATTAAAAACTCTGCCCTGCAAAAGACAATGTCAAGAGAATGGGAAGACAAGCCACAGACTGGGAAAAAATATTTGCAAAAAATACATCTGGTAAAGAACTGTTATCCAAAATATACAAAGAACTCTTAAAACTCAACAGTAAGAAAATGAACCGGCCAGCCCAGTGGCACAGTGGTTAAGTTCACAGGCTACGCTTCAGCGGCCTGGGGTTTGCAGGTTCAGATCGCAGGCGCGGACCAACGAACCACTTGTCAAGCCATGCTGTGGCGGTGTTTCATATAAAGTAGAGGAAGATGGGCACAGATGTTAGCCCAGGCCCAATCTTCCTCAGCAAAAAAAAGAGGAAGACTGGCATTGGATGTTCGTTCAGGACTAATCTTCCTCACAAAAAAAAGAAAATGAACAACTCAAAAATGGGCCAAAAACCTGAACAGACACCTCACCAAAGAAGATATACAGATGACAAATAAGCATATGAATAGACGTTCAATACCATATGTCAATAGGGAACTGCAAATGAGCACAACAATGAGATGCCACTACACACCTATTAGAATGGTCAAAATCCAAAACACTGACAACACCAAATGCTGACGAGACTCTGGAGTAACAAGAACTCTCATTCATTGCTGGTGGGAATGCAAAATGATACAGCCACTTGGGAAGAAAATTTGGCAGTTTCTTACAAAATTAAACATTCTCTTACCATAACATTTCAGCAATCGTGCTCCTTGGTATTTACTCAAATGAACTGAAAACTATGTTCACACAAAAACCTGCACACAGATGTTTATAGCAGCTTTTTTCATAACTGCCAAAACTTGGAGGCAACCAAGATGTCCTTCAGTAGCTGAGTGGATCAACAAGCTGTGGTCTGTCCAGACAATGAAACATCGCTAGGCACTAAAAAGAACGAGCTCTCAACTCATGAAAAGACATGGAGGAAACACAAATGCAATTACTCAGTGAAAGAAGCCAATCTGAAAAGGCCACATACTGTATGATTCCATCTACACGACATTCTGGAAAAGGCAAAACTATGGAGACAGTAAGAAGATCAGTGGTTGTTAGGGGTTAAGTGTGAGGCAGGGATGAACAGGCAAAATACAGAGGATTTTAGGGCAGTGAAACTATTCTGTAGGATACTACAATGGTGGATACACATGTCATTACACATTTGTCAAAACCCATCGAACGTACACCACCAAGAGTGAACCCCAGGGCCGGCCTAATGGCATAGTGCTTAAGTTGGCACGCTCCGCTTCGGCGGCCCGAGGTTTGCAGGTTTGGATCCCGGGCGTGGACCTATGCACTGCTTGTCGAGCCATGCTGTGGCAGGCGTCCCACATAAAATAGAGGAAGATGGGCACAGATTTTAGCTCAGGGCCAATCTTCCTCAGCAAAAAAGAGGAGGATTGGCAACAGATGTTAGCCCAGGGCTAATCTTCCTCACCAAAAAAAAAAAAAAAAAAAAAAAAAAAGAGTGACCCCAAATGTAAACTGTGGGCTTTGTGTGATAATGATGTGTCAATGTAGGTTCATGGATTATAACAAATGTACCACTCTGGTACCAATGCTGATAGTGGGGGAGGTTGGGGGAGGGGCGGGGGAAAAGAGGTAAATGGGAACTCTGTACGTTTGGCTCAATTTTGCAGTGAACCTAAAACTGCTCTATGAAATAGAGTTTATTAATTTTAAAAGTTGTTAAAATGAAAATTTTATGTATATTTTACAATAAAAAAGACAAGATTTGCTAAATAACTATTCATTTATAATGGAGCTTAAAAACAATATCACATACATCATACGTCATTTGAAAAGAAGACAAATAGAAAAGCTTTCTAAAAAAAGATTTCTTTCCACTGTTTAACAGTTGTACTTTACATGAAAAGACAAAAAGCAAAAGAATCCAGCTTACAATTGTGTATTTTACCTATTACTGCACCAAACACTGTACTTCTGAAAGCTTGTAAGAACAAAATGCTTTATTACACCAAACTAAAAGCAAGCTGAACTGTTTATGATTAAAACAAAAAAACCTAAAGCCCACTGATATGGGAAACAGCTATAAAGTACACTTTCTTTTTTTTTTTTTTTTGTGAGGAAGATCAGCCCTGAGCTAACATCCATGCCAATCCTCCTCTTTGCTGAGGAAGACCAGCTCTGAGCTAACATCTATTGCTAATCCTCCTCCTTTTTTTCTTCCCCAAAGCCCCAGTAGGTAGTTGTATGTCATAGTTGCACATCCTTCTAGTTGCTGTATGTGGGACGCAGCCTCAGCATGGCCGGAGAAGCGGTGCGTCGGTGCATGCCCAGGATCTGAACCCGGGCCGCCAGCAGCAGAGTGCGCGCACTTAACTGCTAAGCCACAGGGCCGGCCCTAAAGTACACTTTCAGTATGCAGCAATTAAAAAGAATGAGACAGATCTCTACATACTGTATGGGACTCGGTGAAAAGTGATGAGTAAGTTAAAAAAGTACACATTCCCAAAACTATACCGTTTCTATAAGCACATAGATAAGTATGCAAACACATAGAAAAAAGAAATCAAGAAGGTAGACACAAAGCTATAAACAGCAGAAAGTAGAAAATAATTGGGAGAAGGTATTCAGAAGAGATTTTAGTCATATGTACAATTTTACTTATTTTCAAAGCAAATAAAATCACACATTTAGTAGTTTTTTAAAAAAAAACTAAGATTTCCTATTCCAAACAGAAATATGGCAATAGAATAAAAAAGAAAAATTCACAATATCCTACCTCGAGTCAAGATTTCAAAACCAAAGCCAATAAAAGAGTTCATAAAATAAGCTAAGAATCATTAACAAAGTCAGCCTGGCCTTAATCACTTGTTCTGTGCAAGTTTATGACTTCTACATTAGAACACTTGCAAAAAATCCCACAAATTCAAATTATCCAAAGTTACGTTCTTTGAAAAAGGGAGAATTTTATTACTATTTCCATTTTACAAATGAAACAACTGAGGCTTAGAAAGGTGAAATAATTTGCCCGAAGTCAGAGAGCTAGTCAGTGTTTATCAAACCAGGGTTCCAATCCAGTTCTCATCAATGTTAACGACCCTTCCTCCAAACCCTTCTGGCTAGACTGCCTCCCTCCCAGAGATTGCTTCTTCATATGAAAGATGAACATCCCACACTCATCTTGAGGGAAAAAGTTAAAAGTAATGCATGTAATTAATCAAGCACAAGTGACAAGTGTAATAACAGGCACTGGACAAACAAAATAGGAAGAGACCCAAGTGACACCTACCCAGAGTAAGGCAGGTAGGGGGCATGGGCACAGGCAGTTCGGTTTAACTGAGGCCAAGTGCTGCACAACTGGAGGCCTGACAAAAACGTCAATGGCAGGAACGTACTCTACTTTTTTCTGGGGATAAACACAAACATGCCCAGTAGTGTTTATTTTTAAATCCTCACAACAATTCTGCTAAACTGGCTCTCTCTCTACCCCATGCCCTCTACAATCCTTTCTCATTCTTTCCTCATTGCCTGGGAAGATTATCAAGCTTTATTTTTTGAAGTTTGATGAAAACAATAGTTATATTGTCTATGCATTTCAAACTCCTTGGCCTCAATGGAAATTACTGGGATAGGACTAAAAGTAGATTATTAACTCTTCACCCCCGGGGTCAGCAGTGCTGGGACCAAACCCCCTAACCTTCCTCTAGGAGGGCTGTGGCAGAAGCAGGAACACAATTACAGGGTCTGCTAACCAGTGTCATAAAATGAGTTCCAACCCTAGCCCAGCCTACAGGCCACTGTGTCCCTTGATGCCTCCTTTGTTTCTGATGGTCTCTTTTTCATTTATTAGTCAAAGTAAAAAAATACTTTTAATATAAAATATGATTAATATTAGTGACTAATTACAAATAAGGCAGAGATTCAAAGATAAGAAATTAGAATTTTATGCCAATATATATGAAAATGCAGACAACATAAACAAATGTTAGAAAAATGTAAATTACCAATTGTGACTCAAGAAAAAAAAAGCCTCTAATGATCCTGTAATTATTAAAGCAACCAATCAGTCATTTTAAAATCTCAGACTGAAAACATCAGGCCCCAATGGTTTTACAAGTAAGTTTTACCAAACATTGAAGGAACAGATAATTCCAATTTTACATATAAACTCTCTGAGAGAATAAAGAGGAGGAAATACTACAACTCATTTTATTAGACTAAAATAACCTTGATGATAAAACTCATTAAGGTTGACACAAAAAAGGAAAATTACAGACCAATCTTACCAATGAACATAGATACATAAATCCTAAGATATCAGCAAGTCAAAAACAGACAAAAAACACATACCAAAAAAAAAAAAATACAGCTTTTTTTTAAGGAATATGTCATAATCAAGCTGGATTTATCCCAGAAACATAAAGTTAATTTCAATATTACCTTTTAGAGCAATTTTTCACATTACGAGATTAAAGGGGAAAAATCATATCATCATCTCAATAGATGCAGAAAGTAGATTCAATTAAATTCAATACCCATTTGTGATTTTTGTAATTCTCCATAAACTAAGATTGAAGGACTCTTCCTCAACCTGTTAAAGGAAACAAACAAACACAAAGTACCTATACATTTAATGATGAAAGATAAGTGCATCTCCTTTAAAACCAGGAATATGGCATGATGCCTGCCATTACCGTTTATATTCTCCATTGTAACGGCTGTCCTGAAGCAGTGCAATAAGACCGGAATAAGATAGAAAAAGTAAAAAGAATGGAAAGAAATGAACTGTCCATATTCAAAGATGAGATGATTATCTACATAAAACCCCCAAAAGAGTCCACAGGCAAATGATTAAGTTACAGAAGTTACTGCATATGAGCTGCATATAAAGCCACCTGCATTTCCATTTACCAGCAAATACAAAATTTAACATAAAAAGAAATCATTTACAACAGCAACAAAAACTATAAAGTACCCAGGGAATAAATCTAACAAAAGATGTGCAAGACTTTGTAAAGAGAAAAACCATAAAACTTTTTAAAAGACAACTACCTATAAACCAAAAATCAATTTCCTCTTCTACCTGGGTAGTATGAGGGCCACCAGAAAAGATCAGAAGACACTGAGATCCTTTTTTGTCCATTTATTCCACGCTTTCAATAAACATTTACTTTTTTAAAAACTTCCATAAACACAATAAAAAGACAAGTCACAAACTGGGAAAAGATATCTGTCACACAGATAATTAATAAAAGATTATTAAACGCCTACAAATAAGAAAAACAAACAACTCAATAGAAAAAAAAAAAGACATAAACAGGCATTTCACAAAAGTGGAAATCCAAATAGCCAAAAAGATGCTCAACTTCATTAGTAATCAGAGGGAAAA
This sequence comes from Ceratotherium simum simum, assembly GCF_057802395.1. NCBI lineage: Eukaryota > Metazoa > Chordata > Mammalia > Perissodactyla > Rhinocerotidae > Ceratotherium > Ceratotherium simum. The sequence continues at coordinate 5,521,834 of NC_141933.1, forward strand.
AAAACATTAAAATCATGCAAAAATAAATTAATTAATAAAAGTAAGCAAAGGACTTGAATAGACTTTCCTCTAAAGAAGATACACAAATAGCCAATAAGCACACGAAAAGATGCTCAACAACATTAGTCATTAGGGAAAGGCAAATCAAAACCATAATGAGATACTACACTTCACACCCACTAGGATGGCTATAATTTTTTAAAAAACGAAAAATAATAAATGTTGACAAAGACATGGAGAAACTGGAACTCTGATATAGTGCTGGTAGAAATGTAATATGATGTAGCCACTTTGGAAAACAGTTTGGTGGTTCTTCAAAATGTTAAACATCGAGTTACATTACCCAACAATTCTACTCCTAAGGATATACCAAGAGAAATAAAAACACATGTTCACCCAAAGATTTGTAGACAAATGCTCATAGCAGTATTATTCATAAAAGTCAAAAAGTGGAAACAACCCAAATGTCCATCAACTGATGAATGGATAAATAACACGTGGTATATCCACACAATGGAAGGTTATTCGGCAATAAAAAGCAATGAAGTGCTAATACTGATACACGCTACAACGTGAATGACCCCTGAAGACATCATGCTAAGTGAAGAAGCCAGACACAAAGGATCGCATATCGCATGATTCCATTTATGTGAAATATCCAGAACAGGCAAATCTACAGAAAGAGAAAGTGTATTAGTGGTTGCCTAGGGGTTAGGTAGAAATAGGAAGTGGCTACTAACGGGTACAAGGTTTCTTTTTGGGGTGATGAAAATGTTCTAAAATTAGATTGTGGTGATCATTACACAATTCTGTGAATATACTAAAACCCATTAAACTGCGCACTTTAAACGGGTGAATTGCATGATATGTGAATTATATCTCAATAAAGCTATTATTTTTAAAAAATAAGCTAAAAGTTCACACCCACCAAATTGGCAAATATAAAAACGTCTGACAATACCAAGGGTTGACAAGGATGTAGAAGAGCAGTGCTGGTAGGAGGGTAAATTGGTACAACCATTTTGGAAAACAATTTGCACCATTTACTAAAGTTAAAGACGTGTAGGTCCCATTAGCCCGCAATCCTCTCCAAGGTTTATACCCGGGAGAAACATTTTTGCACTTGTTCAAAGCAGCACTGTTTCTGTACTGGAAACAATCCTATCCTCCAGTGATAGGGCAAAGAATAAAATGAGACATATTCAGCCTGAAATAGAACACAGAAGTGAAAAGTTATAAACTACAGCAACATGCATCAATGAGGACAAACCTCGCTCTCTGCAGGCCCTCACCTCCCTCCCTTCCCAGCTTCAATCCCAGGCCTCATAATCACTCCCTGACCTGCTCTTGCTTTGCCACTTTTGCTTGGGGAAAACCACAATTCCAACACAACTGCAACACTGCTTACTCTGCTTCAGCTAAGAACACAACCGCTGCTACACAACACACTTTAAACTCAGGATTGCTCCCCTCCAGTAAGCCACTCCACGTTGCTAATCCATTCACGTTCTTACTTTCCCATAGAATATTCCATACTTTCTCTCTTCTTACACCCCACTAGACCCTACTCAACCTCGTTTTCACTGACTGTTGATAACTTCTTCCTATTTGACTAAGTGGAAAAAAAAAAGGAAGAAAATGACCACATGCTCCCACTATCCCAGCCCCCTACTCTGCTCTCTCTCTCCTCTTACCAAGGCCCCTTCCCTGCTGCCTTCCCAAGAACACAGCTCCAGCAAGAGTCCCCTCTCCCGCTTCAAGCTGTCCACTCCATACAGAATCATTTCCCCCCAACATTACAAAAATGCTGTAATTTCTCCCATCTCAACAAAACCTTCTCAGGGTCCCAAATCTCCCTTCAGCGCCGTGGCCTGTGCCCACGAAAGAGCTTCCTCTATTTGCCATCCTCTTCTCTCAACCCTTCCTGAACCCTCCCTTCCAGGCTTTTCCCGAGCCACCGTGTGGGAACTGCTCTTGTCACGTTCATCCATGACTTCTGTGCTGCCCTATCCACTGGAGAAGTCTTGGCCCTCATTTTTCTTGACATCACAGCAGTAGCGCTGGGCACAGGGTCTCACTCCCACCCCCATGACAACACTTTCCTTGGCTTCATAGATGCAACACAGGCCTGGTCCTCCTCTGCCTCAAGAGGCTGCCCCGTCTTCCTTGCTGACTCAGCCCTCATTTCTCTGTGTTCTCACTCAACCTCAGGACTTTTAAGTGTCATCAAAACACTCAAGACTCTTATTCGTCTTCAGCCCAGACCTCTCCCCTCAACTCCAAACGCCATAATCCTACTACATGTCTCCAGTTGGCTCTCTAAAAGCCTCACAACTTAACATGTCCAAACCCAACTCCTGATCTTACCTCCACAACCTGCGCCTTCCTGAGTCTTCCCTTTCTTCAAAAATGGCAACTCCCACCACAAGCAAAAATCCCCGGTGCCACTCTTCACTCAGCTTTCACACCCATGCTCGCCGTGTCAGTACAGCCCCGCTGGCTCTCCCTTCAAGAGGTGTCCAGAATCCAACCACTTCTCACTTCCACTCCCTGTTTCCCCTTTGTCTGAGCTGCCACTATCGCTCGGCTAGATCCTTCCGGCAGCGGGGGGGGGCAGCTATTCTTAACACAGCGTCAGGGGGACTTTCTAAAAACATAAATCAGATCTCAAGTCACACCTCTGCTCAAAACACTACAATGCCCATCTCATTCAGAGAAAAAGACAAAATCCTAACAATGGCCTGCTCCCAAGCCCTCCCCACCCCCACTGACCTTATCTCCTGCCACTCTCCAGGCTCTCCCTCCAACCAGCTGGCCTCTCTACTGTCCTCCAACCCAGCAGGCATAACTTTCTTAGCACCTCTGCAGGACTCCCTGTCTATAAGGCTCCTCCCACCCCACTCCCTCCCTCAGCTCCTTCTGCTCAGAGCTCCCCTCTCAGGGAGGCCCACCCTGACCATCCACCTGTTCCCCTGCTTTCTCTTTCTCTCTGCTGTATCACCATTGACTGTTGTATCTTTGGCTTATCTATTATCTGTCTTTCCCCACAAAAATGTAAGCTCCACGAGGGCAGGGAGAGTTCTGTCTGCTCTGCTCACTGCTGATACACCCAGCATCAGAAGATAACACACAGATTGGGCGGGCCCCGTGGCTTGGTGGTTAAGTGCGCGTGCTCCGCTGCTGGCGGCCGGAGTTCGGATCCCAGCGCACTGACACACTGCTTCTCCGGCCATGCTGAGGCTGCGTCCCACATACAGCGGCTAGAAGGATGTGCAGCTATGACATACAACTATCTACTGGGGCTTTGGGGGGAAAATAAATAAATAAATAAAATCTTTAAAAAAAAAAAAAAGAAGATAACACAGAGAAGTACTCAAACATTGGGCCGGCCCGGTGGCTTAGTGGTTAAGTGCACGCGCTCCACTGCTGGCGGCCCGGGGTTCGGATCCCGGGCGCGCACCGATGTACCGCTTCTCCGGCCATGCTGAGGCCACATCCCACATACAGCAACTAGAAGGATGTGCAACTATGACATATAACTATCTACTGGGGCTTTGGGGGAAAAAAATAAATAAATAAAATTAAAAAAAAAAAAAAAAGAAGTACTCAAACATTTGAATAAATGAATCTCAAAAAATGGGGGGGGGCAACAAAACAAAGTGATTCAATATATATAGTTTAAAGACATGCAAAAATTAAGTTATATTATATAAGGATACATTCACAGATGGCAACACCATAAAGTCAAGCAAGAAACAGATACATGCAGGGTAGTGCAGGCCTTGGGGAGGTCAGAAGAAGAAAGGGCTGGTCAGAGGAGGACACAAGGGAGCCAAAGGTAGTGGTAACATTCCATTTCTTAAGCTGCTTAGTGGGTACACGATTGTTGGTTTTAACATTCAATATCTGTACACATACTGATATGTAGTCTTTGAATATATGACCTCATTAAAAATTAAAATTAAAAAAATAGATTAAAGGGGCCGCCCCAGTGGCGTAGTGGTGAGGATCACGCACTCTGCTTTGGCGACCTGAGGTTCGCGGGTTCGGATCCCGGATGCAAACCTACACACCACTCGTCAAGTGGTGGCGCCCCACATACAAAACAGAGGAAGACTGGCACAAATGTTAGCTCAGCGACAATGTTCCTCACCAAAAAAAAAGTTAAGTGAAAAACAATTTGAAAAAAAATAAAATAAAATAAAATAAATTAAAAAAAAATAAGACTAGAGGAGAAGAGGCCAAATCCAGCCTACCACCTGTTTTTGTAAATAAGATGTCATGGGAAGACAGCCATCTTCACTGCTACATGTTGTCTATGGCTGCTTTCACACCACCATGGAAGAGTTGAGTAGTTATAGAGACCAAATAGCCCACAAAGTCTAACATATTTACTAACTGGCCCTTTACAGAAAAGAGTTGTCTGGTTATAATGTGGAATTTGTAAAGAAATTAAGTGCAAAATAAAAAAGATCCAATCAGCTGTTAAAATACACTGATCCCTCAAGGCTGATGTGATTTTCTTCAACAGCACAGTACACTGAAAAAATACAGTTCCATATAACACGGGAGACTCCGAAGCAAACGAGTTTCCTTATAATGTCATAAGTGCCAGAAAGAAACAGAAATTTTAAAGAATGTTTTAGAAAGCAAAGTGCAAAACCTCAAACTTATGATCTCAACTCCTGCCAAAGTAAGGAAATATTATCACATTTATGTGAGTACAACATATATAACATAATCCAAACTTGGAAAAAAAAAAACAACTTGCAGATAAACACTAACTCCATAACCTCCACCGACCCGTATCACCATCCCCTGTACATGTGAACTTCTCCGGAGCAGCTAGTTAGACCTCACACATCCTCTAGGATCCCATAATACGCCGTTTCACTTCTTCAGGGCATTCACTGCACCTGATATTAGAGTCATTTCTGTACCTACTTCTCTTGTCATTAGGAATAAGACTGATAACAGTAATAATATTAATAGAAATATTACTCTGTGCTAGGCACTGTGCTCATTAGTTTATATTCAGTATTCATTTCACAGATAAGGAAATTAAGGAACAGAGATGTCATCTAAGATTAGAATCACAGAGCTGGAAGACCGTGGGTGCCGGAACACAAAGCCAGCTATTTTAGGCCCTGCGCACTCTTGACCTCCACAACATACTCTGAACTAGGGAGAGAACAGGTACTAATCTGTGAAAACTCCCTTAGCTTAAACTACGCCCATGATAGGCGCCAAATGCATGGTTGTTGAACCCATCTAAGAGTGTCATAAAGTGAGGACAAGAGGTCCACAGGGGAAAGGGCAGTCATCCAAAGAGTACTGGTTAATCGGAAGGGGCAGGGTCTCAACTCGCAGGCAGCTGAGACCTACCCACTGCCCACAGGCAACAGAAACCCTGTGTGTCTACGGCAATAAAAGAAAACTGGGAGACACTACCCCCTCATCTACTACAACAACAAAAACTGACATGTACTACCACCCAAAGGAAATAACTCAGAAGCTGAGCATTTACTCTTCATGTTCAGTGAGATCCAGCTGTGATGTCATTCTCCAAACAAATGGCACTTCAAATTATGGTCTAGTGGGGCCACCAAAACTCTAAGGAATCCCCCAGGAACTGAGATTTCTCAGCTGCCTACAGGTCCATTCTCCAGCATGGCCCAAATTTTTCTCTAAGAATCAACGACCTCTAAGTTCTGCTTCAGCTCCAAAATCATGATTCTCATGAAAGGAAGCCCCAAATGGCCAATCAAGTCAATACTTGTCAGTGTTCCTCCCGCCACTGCCCCCATCTGGGGACGGAAAGCTCAGATTTCACCAAGGTCCAGCCAGTGTCTACTACCTCCACTAGGCCACCACGGAGGGTGCCTTGTGGGCAGGGTAACACAGCCACCCTGATTAGGGTCTCACAGGGCCATGAGTGCTCAGGTGAGTGCGCCTTTCTCCTCCTGTCCAAGTGTGTCTCTCACGCCAGCACTGTTGTTCAGATTACATCCAGGTACAGGAACCCCAGGCTCCAACCAGCCATCCGCACAGCTTTCTCCAAGTCCGACTCAACAGTCAGGCATACTCTTGTTTCTGCAGGCTTTTTATTTTTATTTTTCTGCAGCCTTTTTAGTTCTGCTCTCAAATGTTCCAAAAAACAATCTTTCATTCATCTTTCCTTTGGGCCACCAGACTTCATGGCAGTCAACCTTTGGGGCACACAAACCATTCCAAGTCAATATATATTCCCACTGTAAGAAAATCTGGAACTAACAAAACCCTAGTTTTCTCCAGAGTCACTGAGAAGTACAAAATCCGAGCCTCCTTATATCAGTAAAAAGATGTTCAGGACCTATCAAACTTTATTCATACAAATTCACAGTCGACTATGTAGTCTTCACTAATACTTATAAAACAAGTCAATACTAGCCAGCTATAAGTGCCAAGTAGTAAACCGCCTCTACTCAGAGTAAACCCAGAACTTTGCTGAGTCTGTGACATGAAAATGTCCCAGTTAAGGCAAGAAGCCTTTCGAGCACTGCCAAGATTCCCTTTTACTTGCTTCTTCACCACCTAGCCAAGCTATCTGGTATGCAGATGACGATAATCATTCAAAATCTGAAATAAACTGGGTATTGATCCGACTAGTAACTATCTTCCCTCTCCCAATAAAGAAAAATAAAGGGGGAGGGAGAGAGGAAGAAAGAGGGTTTCCGTGGCAACTAAACCTAAGCCAAAGTCAAAAGGCCATAAAAACAAATCTCCAGTCAACCTAGATCCAGAGTGCAGCAGGAAAAACTCATCCCCACAGGAAGCACCATCGATTCCAACGATGCTCAAGATGTCTAGCGCGAACCTACATCAAGCCTCTGATGGTATGGAACGAGTCAGTGCTTCAAGTCTGAGCGAATGACAACCAACGTCTGTGGAGCAAAAGACAATAGTACAGATCAATCCTATCTGTCATTACATGCTTCACTTGCATAGGAAAAACCACATTGCTTTTTAAGACACACCAAACCCAGAAGGCAAGTCAAAGTAACCATTAAATACACATGAGAAACGAAGGTCTATTTTATCTTTGGCGAGAGACTTCTGGCAATCTCCGCCACCCACCCAGCAAACCCAAGCTCTTTCCCCTGAGGACTCCAGGCCTCTCACTAAGAGCCTACTTCCTTACACCATGTACAAACAAGCTTCCTTATCTGGTCTCCCAGCCAAAACTACACCTCTTTTGTAATTGCTGCCTCTCCCTCTAGACAGCAAGTCCTTAAGTGCCCGTTCATGAGTGAATCCCTAATACAGTTCCCGGCAGAATAAGGACTCAATTAATATATTTGCTGATCAAATAAAGGTCAATTAGAAGAATTAGACGGGGGGAGGGGTCGCTTGTCATTCTCAACATGGCCATAGGCCAAATTTCAGGATGAAGGATTAGAACATGCCTCCATGACCTTCTCTCTTTCATATGTCCAGATATTAACATTCAGTGGCTGAAAATGTATCCAGTTTTTACACTAACATTCTTCCATTCCATAAACTGGATAATCTAGACTGTAAGTAGGTGTGAGAAAAGGATCTCTGCCCTTCTCTCACTGCTGCCCTCACCTGCCAGGAGGAAGAACACTCACCCATGTGGGTCAGAGTCCAGGGCACCCAGCAGCCCCCTTTACTAGCGGGCAAGGGTCACTGGGCTGAAGGTGGAGCACTGAGTATGCCTCTCTCTCGCCCTCAAAGGGCAGAAGTGGAAATCCGATCCAGGGCTAACTCTCTGCAAATAGGCCTTCATTTACAAAAGAAAGACAATGAAGCTGGCATCTAAAAACAGAAGTGACAGCTGACTGACAGGATGAGAGCAACAGATACAAAACTCAAAAATCACAGAAGTATAAGGTTATTTAGCACAGGAGACAACAACCCTAACACCCGAGGGCACTGCTACATTTCGGCAAATACGGTCATGTATTTTCATGAGGTAAAGGAAAAAAAGTTTCTAAATTATTTTCTAAAATTGACTCATTTAACATTTCCTTTAAAGTTCAGTCTTTGAGCCACTGAAAATAACATACATATACCATCTCTCCCCACTACTAAGTAACCTCCAAGGCAGGTGCAGGTACTGCTGTGACAGAGCTCACAGGTCACCCGAAGGATTCCTTGACCCACAACTAGTCCCTAAAACCTGTGCTCTAGAACAGCGGTTCCGAAACCTAGGTGCACTGCAGTATTACCTGGGGAGCTTTTTAAAAATATATTCTCGGGGCCCGCCCTGTGGCGGAGCAGTTAAGTGCACGCGCTCCGCTGCTGGCGGCCCAGGTTCGGATCCTGGGCGTGCACCGACGCACCGCTTGTCAGGCCATGCTGTGGCAGCGTCCCATATAAAGTGGAGGAAGATCGGCACAGATATTAGCCCAGGGCTAGTCTTCCCCAGCAAAAAGAGGAAGAGGAGGATTGGCATGAATGTTAGCTCAGGGCTGATCTTCCTCACAAAAAAAAAGATTTAAAAATATATTCTCAATCCCACTGTAAAGTTCCAGAGGTGGGGTCCATCATCCATGGTCTTAAAAAGTGTCCCAAACAATTCTCATGCAGGCCAGTCTAGCATCTATCTAAATAGAGGAGGGCTTCTCGACCTCGGCGCTACTGATATTGAGGCTGGATAATTTTTTTGTTGTGCCAGGGGAAGAACGGTGCTGTCCTGTGCATTACAGGATGCTTAGCAGCATCCCTGGTCTCTACCTTCTAGAAGCAAGTAGCACACTGCCCACCCCCACAGGTGTCACAAGAAAAATGTCTCCAGACATTGCCAAATGTTTTTCTGGGGTGCAAAATCGCCCCCCAGTTGAGAACCACTGATCTAAAATAAATCAAAAACCAATCATTTGAGGTCCTCTTAAGAAAGGGAAGAAATCAGAAAGCTGCTTAAGCTAAAGAGGCCAAATCTATTTTTTCAGTCCGTCTCACATAAAAGTAGCTGACACTACACAGGCCACAGTGGGGCTCAGACACTGACATGTGAGGAGGATCAAACCACAGCCTCCTGTGCTTTTTATGAAATAGACTCAGTGCTGAGTTGTAGTTGAGCAGATAGCTAGAAGAGCTTCACTGTCACTATCATTTGGTCTTCTTAAGGGTAATAAAACATCGTAAAATTTTAGACCAATCCACACTCAGATTGCCTCTCAAATATCCAAAACATAAAACTGAAAGATACAAGTTTATCACAGAAACAAACTAAATACCGATTCTGACAAATAACGTTTTAAGGATGAGATGTTTTATGTGTAATAAGCACATTACCTTTGTACCAAATCCATGCAAAAATTTCTTTTAAAGAAGATAAGCAAACCTCACCCTGTTGAGTCTTAATTTTATTACTCTTCATTTTCTGCCCAACTATGTGGTCTGATTCCCAAATTCTCAAGTAGTTAACTGAAACTAGCAAGACTTTCTTTTGTTTTGCTATACTTTACACAAAACCTAGTTTTCTAATCCAAAACAATCTTCTTCCTGTTCTTGAGTAAGTTACACCAGCAAGATGCTCATCTCTACTTAAGCCTGAGTCTATCAAAATAAAACCTCCCCAGAGCAATAAGGCAGGCCAGGGCCCAAACAAGTAGTACCAAGGGAAGGGTGCGCATGGTTTCCAATACCAGGCAGAAGAGCACAGGGCAGGAATTAAACACTGCGAGTGTACGTGTGACTGAGTGGATGGCACTTTGTCGGATATTCTAGACTCCCTGATGGGACACACTGAAAAGCAAGACAGCTCCCAAAGACCCATCCAGGACAACAGCTATTTCCCAAATTATCTTCACTGAAGTATATTCCAATACACAGTAACCTTTCAGACCCCATAATAACCCAGCAGTACACTGAAAAACCCTGGAGATACCGATGTGGGGGCCAATCATATTCAGGAGTAGTATCCAAAAGTACAGGAGGGACAGAATCTGACTTGCACCTGATGGGCCTTTCTTTATTTCACCACCTCTCAAACAAAACATTCTGAGACACCACCACTAACAACTCCAGGAAACGTTTGTGATTCAGTGAATCTTCAACCACTCTTCTCCGAAAAAAGTAAAATAACTTCCAATTCGTTTCCTCAGCCCCACTGACTCTTACATATACAGAGCTTTCTAAACACAGTCGCAAAGCGCCAGAGCTTAAACACTCATTTGACTTCCTAATAGTATGTCAACATTTAAAAATCAAACTTAAACTAATAACAGCCACTAATTACTAAGCTGATTCTCCGTGCAGGCACCGTTTCTAGCCGCTTCACATGTATTAACTCATTTTCCCAGCAAACTTAGGAGATAGACACTCTCATGATTCCCACATTACAGAGGAAGCAGAGAGGGTCAGTAACTTGTCCAAGGTCACAGAGCTAGAAAGCGGTGAGGCCAAGATCTGAATCCGGGCAGTCTAACTCCAGAGTGAGGACAGCTCAGCCACCACCACCTCCTAGGAGACCCTCCAGCGGCTGGAAATCGGGCGTCTCTTTCCCACTTGCTGCCTACCAGCAGCATGACCTTGAGCACAAAACCGAAGTAAACTCCACAAGAACTAGTGCCGTGAGGATGAAAGGAAACAGCTCCCGAGCGCCCCTCCCATAAAAGCAAAATATAAACAAAGCTCCGGGCGACCCGCGGAGAAGTCCCGGGAAAATCACAGGAAGCTCCGACGCTGGAACATCAGGACGCAGACATGCACCCAAGGACTCCTGCCGGGCACCCGCGACCGAGGGGCCAGCTGCGATCAGAGCCGGCAGGCTCCAGGAGGAGCCCCCCAAACCCGCACGGAGAGGCTTCTTTAAGAGGCAGGTCCCCGGAGCCCCGGCAGGACCAGCCCCTCGCTCACACTCGCCGGGGAAGCGTCCGTGCCCGGGGCCGCACTCGAGTCCCGACCCCGGAGTTGGAGAGCCGCTCGGGAGGCGATTTAAACCCTCGGAGCCGGGGCCGGTGGCTCCCAATGACTCTGCGGCGGCGGAGCAGAAACCCACAGAACTTGTTTCCCGGAGAACCGAGTCCAACAATGGCCTCGCGAGGCTCCGGCGAGCGGCCGCCGCCGCCGGCCCCGCTCCGGGCCGCGCCGAAGGGAGTTCCCGGGGCCCGGGCGGCGGGCGGAGCGGGCGGAGGAGCCGGGCGGTGAGGGCGCGCCCCGCCCGCCGCCCGCCGCCCGCCGCCCGCCGCCCGCCGCGCAAGGCCGCGGACGTCAGCGCGGGCGCAAAGTTCGCCGCCCGGCCGCGTCCCGCCCCGGCGCCCGGCCCGGAGGGACCCCGCGGCCCGCGGACGACCGGCTGACAAGCGGGGACCGGAGCCCGGGCACCGCGCCTCCCGGGCCGCCGGGCGGCGAATTCCGGGGAGGAGGGGGCCGGGGCGCTCCTCCCCGCGCCGCCGAGGCCGGGCAGAGGAGCCCCGCCGCAGCCGCCGCCCGCGCGCCGCGCCTCCCGCGCCCCCCGCGCCGCGGCCCGCGCCGCCGCCCCACCCCCACCTTACCTGGAGGCGCCCGCGACCCGCCGCTAGTCGCGCTCAGGCGGGAAACGCGCTCACCGACACCATCAGCGAAGCGCCCAAAATGGCGGACGTATCAAGCAGGCCTTGAGTTCCCCCCGCCCTCCCCCGGCCGCCTCGCAGCCAATCGCGGCCCTGCCCCTGCCCCCAGCTCCGCGCTCATTGGCCTCCCTCTCCCGCCCCCTGCGACCTATTGGATCGCCCAGCGGCCCCGTTGCCCCCACTCCGATTGGCTGGCGGGCCCCGTCCGTCAAGCGCGAGGGGCGCATTCTTTTCCCATGGACTTGACGGATCCGGAACCTCTAGGACCCCGGAGTCTGGAGAAGCAAATCAAACCGGGCGCAACCTGGCTGGGTCTCCCCTACGCCGTAGCAACAGCAGGGCCTCTGCTTGACGGACGCTTCAGACCACCAATCCGATAGCCAGTGCTTTTTAAAATGAAATCGAGCCAAACCAATCGTGGCCCGGGAACTGGGAGCTGCCGGGGAGCCAATGGGGGAGCGAGGCCGGCGGGCGGGCGGGCGAGCCGGAGGGCCTGGAGGAAACCGGTGATGACGTGAGCCACAATGTGTTCCGGCGGCGGAAACCGGCCTGAGAGGGGGAATTAGCTCAAATGGTAGAGCGCTCGCTTAGCATGCGAGAGGTAGCGGGATCGATGCCCGCATTCTCCAAGGCTGCATTTTATAAAGACGGTCGCCCTTCGTGGTCACTTTACCGAGAAAAGGTGGCTGTGCCAGGAGTGGGGTCAAAGTGAGGGGCCGTGTGCCCTTAGTTAGCTGTGCGGGGGCCACCACCGCGAGAGAGGAGAACTGCAGGGATCTCCCTTTTGCCCTACGGAAGGATTGATACACGAGCTTCTTCCACAATGCCCGTCGGGGCCCCCGCCACCTCCCTGCCTCCTGCAGAGGGCCGGGCGGGGACACCCAGGAGTAGCCCACCATCTGCTCACCTTTACGCACTTACTGCTAATAACCTGCCTTGATCCTCAATGGATGCGGAGCGCCGTCCAGGGTCACGTGACAATCAGCCGGGGGCGAAAGTGGGCGGAGGACTGAGAAGGGCAGGCGAGGTTAGCCCGCGTGAAACCCAGCCGGGGTTCAGCAGGACGCAAAATCGCGCACCCACCGGTGTGCGTGCGGCGGGGGAGGCTTGGGCTGGTGGCTGCCGAAGAGGAGGAGCTGCTCATTCGTGGGCAGCCTTCCCGTGGGCACTTGGTCTGCGCCCAGCCTGCGGGCGTGCACGGGGAGCAGAGGGTCCCGGCTCTGACCGCCTGTGGGGGACGGTCAGACACCACCTGGGCCGCACCAGGTAGTGCTAAGCAGGTGGTAAATAAAACAGTAGTGGGCGCCCTTCCTGAGCAGGTTGCATTTCAACTCGCGGGACAGGGAGGACCGAGCATGAGCTCCTGGGTCCAGGTGCTAGAGAGGGAGACCAGAGACCTCAAGGAGGGGCTTTGGAGCGCTGGGGAGGCAGGCATGGTTGGGTTGCAGTGGGAGAGGGACATGGCAGAGAGAGGAGGTGGCAGAAGTGACTGGGTCGTGCGGGGCCTTGAGAACGCCAGCATGCCCGGGAGAAACCAACAATCCCGGATGCTCAGTTGGGCAGGGGCCTGGAGTGACAAGGGGGCTCCATGCAGGGAGCTTGTGGGTCCTTCCCAGGCTTTAGGGCAGCTGACTGGTGGTGATGGCTTGGTCAGGGGTGGCCACTCCTGCTCGAGGAGGACAGGGCGTGTTACTGGAGGCTTCCCCAGGCTGCCGCCCAAGAAAAGTGACAGTGAGCATGGAGAAGTCAGGACCAGCAGAGTTGGCCACCAGCCTGCCTTCCTGATGCCTGGTATCTTTCTGCACCTGCACCTCTGCCCTTTGCACTGGTCCCAGCTGACCTGAGCTCCCTCCACCTCACTGACCCAGATTCTCTGAGCCCCCATGCCCAACGGGGAAGCCCAGCTTGAGTTGGGTCAACCCCAGCGACTGGGGAGCTGGGTCTCCAGTGCAAACATGCCTCTCCCCCAGCTTACCCCCTCAGCAGAGCCTGTGGCTGGAGGCAGACTCTCTAGAAAGAGTTCATTGCTGGTAGCTCCAGAACAGTACTTTGTTTGTTTGTTTGTGAGGAAGATCAGACCTGAGCTGACATCCATTGCTAATCCTCCTGTTTTTTTTGCTGAGGAAGACTGGCTCTGAGCTAACATCTATTGCCAATCCTCCTCCTTTTTTTCCTCCAAAGCCCCAGTAGATAGTTGTATGTCATAGTTGCACATCCTTCTAGTTGCTGTATGTGGGACGTGGCCTCAGCATGACCGGAGAAGCGGTGCCTCGGTGCGCGCCCGGATCCGAACCCGGGCTGCCAGTAGCAGATCGTGCGCACTTAACCGCTAAGCCACGGGGCCGGCCCCCAGAACAGTATTATCATCCCCATTTTACAGATTAGTTAACTGAGGCCCAGAAAGCATTCAGATACCAGGTGCAGCCCATTATTGGCTGAGTGATCTAACCTCTCTGACTCTCCAGTTCTTATCTGCAAAGGACTGGTAGTGATACTGTAGCTACCAACCTGTGTCCATGCCCTGAAGGGTGCTGGGCCTCCGGGGAGGCAGCAACCAAGGGCAGATGTTACTCGCATTGATCCTGCTGCTCAGTGAGGCTAGAGGTCTTACCCAGAGCCACACAGCTGGTAAGGAACACAGTCAAGATTGACAGCAGCTCAGAAGGTGTGCGTGCTGCAGAGGGTTCGAGAGAGGGACAAGTCTCTACCCTGGGTGGGGAGGGAGCAGGCATGCCTGGCAGAGGAAACTATGGAAGCACAGTGGCACAGGAGCATGGGAAAGGCTGCAGGGAACCCCGGGACAGGGTTGGTGCCTGAGAGGGAGGCTGGACCTAGGCAGAAGCGGGCAGCCAGGGCTGGGACCTGCCCTCCTGGCAGCCAGGGGAGGGCCCAGCCACCCACCCATCCCTTTACTCTTTCATCATCAAAGGACTTGCCAGTACCTGCTTCAGGCTTCTCCATCCCAGACTCTGAGGTGGGTCGTAGGGCCATGTGCACTATAATTAAAGGAAACACTGTAGTACCTCACCCAACGTAAGTGGGCCCCATAGTCTTCAATCATCATGAGTTCCTAACCTATCCAGAAGTGTTGATGTCAGGGAGGACTTCCTGGAGGAGCAGGCATCTGAGCTCAGCCCATCTCATGAGGGCCATGGAGAGCTATTAGGCTTTAAGCAGGAGAGTGACTTTAGGATTGGCTTCACCATCCTAAAACTTCTAGATTTCACGGATCACCACCTTCCCCTGTTTCCCCCCCAATCCTTTTGTGGTTTAATTTTTAATGTTTAAATTTTTAATCCATTTAGACTTGAAAAAAAAATTTACATGAATGTTTTCAGACATACTCAAAAGTGGAGAGAAAAGTATGCCCACTACCCATCACCCAGCTATTACTCCTTAACTTTTGGGAACAGACACAGCTGCCAAATTTTAATTCTTTCAAGTAATATTAAAAAAAAATACCACTTACTATCACTGTGATTTCATGAAAAAAAGGACATTTTGAGCCAGCCTTTATGGCCTAGTGGTTAAAGTTCAGCACGCTCTGCTTCAGTGGCCGGGGTTTGGTTCTCTGGCGGGGAACCACCCCACCCGTCTGTCAGTAGAGTAGCCATGCTGTGGCGGCTCACAGAGGAGAACCAGAAAAACTTGAAACTATACACAACTAGGGGCCGGCCCCATGGCTTAGCAGTTAAATGCGTGCGCTCCGCTACTGGCGACCCGAGTTCGAATCCTGGGTGCGCACCGCTTGTCGGGCCATGCTGAGGCTGTGTCCCACATCCAGCAACTAGAAGGATGTGCAACTATGACATACAACTATCTACTGGGGGTTGGGGGGGAAAAAAAAAAGGAGGAGGATTGGCAATAGATGTTAGCTCAGAGCCGGTCTTCCTCAGCAAAAAGAGGAGGATTGGCATGGATGTCAGCTCAGGGCTGATCTTCCTCACACACACCAAAAAAAACCCAAAAACTATACACAACTATTTACTGGGGCTTTGTGGGGGGGAAAGGAAGATTGGCAACTGATGTTAGCTTAGGGCAAAAATTCCCCTGTAAAATAATAATAATAACTTTTTTTTTTAAATCCCTTTTCAAAGAAAGAACATTTTAACACACACATACACCCAGATAGAAAAAGACTTTAAGATGAATAAGCTCAACTTGGGGAGAAAGTTGTCTTTCCTTTTCTTATGTCACCAGGGCTCCATCCTCACCCGAGGGCTGGAGTGGGGCCACCCAGGCAGACGACATGCTTCGGAAGGGCCTGGGCTGGTGCTGGCTCATTGCTGGCTCTGGTCAAAACATGTTGAGGCTGGAGAGAAGGGCCAGATAGCGATCTCTAGAGGCAGATGAAGGTGGACCCGTTTTAACATGGGACATTTAACTCCTGTCTCATCCTTTTCTTGACTGCATCAAGATTCAGTCTGGGTTGCGGAGGAGGTGAGTATTTCCCTTCCCAGCAAAGGACTGTTGATAATCCAGGGGTTGGTAGAAAGAGGAGCTGCTGGGGTTGCTAATGATGAGGGCTGCCATCCAGCTTATGGGGAAAGAAAAGAGAAGGGGGCATTTGGGTCCAGAGAAGGAGACAGAGGCAGAGGAATCTGGGAGAAGACCTCGAGAGAGGGAACCAGCAAAGGGCTCCTTGGTGGGACTCCAGACCCGTGACCTGAGGGTATGGTCCAATGAGGGGGTCCTAGTCCTGTGAAGAGCCAGCTGAGTGGCTCTCGAGAAGAAAGCCTGCAGGGGCCACATGGGATCCAAGCACTACCCAGCTTCCCAACCACCCGGGTTTCTCCAGGACAAAACCTTTCACCTCACCCCCTCTCGGTTCTCCAGCATCCTACCTGACAGTGGACATGCCAAGGTCTGGCCATATGGATTTTGTTCAACTGCCCAGGGCAGCTGTAGACCAAGGTGGCTTCTGGACCCAGGGCAGGGCGGAGCTCCCACACCTGTCCTGGAGGGAGGGGCTGGAGGAGGGCAGAGCTGAGTAAAAGGCCCTCTGATAGGGTGGTTGAGGAGGGAGCCCATTACGAGGGAGACCCTCACAGGGCTCAGTTGAGGCGTGACAGAGACAGGCAGTAGTGGGTGTCACCCCAGAGGGGAGAGGCTTTGGAAGGAACGTAGAAGCCCTTTCGGCCACACTGAGTAGCACCTGGTAGCCAGGTAGTAATGTTTATTGGATAAAGGAAAGAATGAGAAAAGTTCTTGCTTTACTTCTTTTTCCCCGGAGCCTTGGTTTCCTCAACTACAGGTTAGGGGTGTCATCTCCCCAGCGGGGCTGTAGTGAAGTTTAATTGAGATAAACCAAGTTAACTTCACCCCCTCATTTAAGACACAGCTTGGGCATCACCTCCTCCAGGAAGCCCTCCTTGCTCTCCCATCTGAATATGATACCCTCTCGGTGCCCCCCAGGATATCTCAACACTCTGCTTTCGGAACCCCATGGCTGTGGAAACCGTCTGCCTCTATCACTGGATTTGGAGCACCTTCAAGGGAGAGGCTGCATCTGACCAATCTCTGGGTCCCCCAGCATGGGACTTAAGTGCAGGGCTCTCTGCGCACAGTGGGAGCTTACTGAAGGCGGACAGATTTACTCGGCACGTATTAGGCCAGCGGGTTGCCCCCTATTCTACCTAGCTGACCGCATGGCAGGAAAGGGTTCCGCAGAGTGGCCCCTGCCCACCAGATGGCCCCCCTAGCCATGCTCTATAGTGACGCCCAGGATGGTGGTGGAGGGGGGAGAGGAGGGCTGGAGAGGGTGACTCTGCCAGGGGTCAGCAGTCCAGGCCACTCCTTTCCTGCCCCTTGCCTTATCCCCGGCAGGCCCTAGCAGACGGGATGGCTGGCTGGGCAGAACGGAGCAGGGGTGCTCCCGGGGGACCCCCACCATGCATGGCTGGAAGGAAGGGCAGGAGAGTGGAGGGTCTCCGGGGGGCCCCCCCACGATGCAGTTCCTGCTTCTGAGTCAGCAAAGCAGACCCAAACTGCGCGGGTCGAGATTAGTGCGTTAACTAGCAGCTCAGGGCACTAACCTGGAAGGACAGGAACCCTGAGAGCTTGGGGCTCTGAGCCCCACAGGCAGCTCTGCGTGGCAGGGGACCCCACCTTGGGCCTAGGAGCTCTGGGTGCATGCTCTAGCTCTGCCGGTCCTTAGTGGTGTGACCTGGGCAAGTATGTCACCTGTCTGAGCTTTAATCGGTCACGGCTTCCATTTACCAAGGACCTGTGCTTGCCAGGCACCCACTGGGCGAGGCGTCCTCACGGGCGTCATGTCACGGAAGCCCTACCGCGGTCCTAGGGAACAGCACCCTTCCCTAACAGATGGGGCCACCAGGATGAAGTGGGGAAGACGGAGCTGGCCTTCCCAGGCAGAGCCCACCCCTCCTGTCTGCAAAGAGAGGTCCCCACCGGGTGGCACAGGCAGCCCTGGGTTGGCATCCAGGACTGGGCTTCCAGTGCTCACTGCTGCTTTGCACTGGTGGCAGGTCGCCTCGTCCCATGTCTGCACTTGGTCCCAGCAGTGGCAGCACCAGCCAATCCACCTGTCTCCATCTGTTGCCAGTGCTGACCCATGACCTCAGGGAACTCCCAGGCAATCGGAGGGCAGGGGAGGTGACTCCCCGAAGGTCTGTCCCAGGGAACCAGGTCCAGCAGACTTGTGCCCTGACATCCCCAGCTATGTCCCCTGGCTGACCAGTCTTGGAGCCCTAAGGGCGGCCGCCTTCCCCGTCCCCCCTCCTCAGCACAAGGCTGCAGGATCCCAGTATGTTCCGGAACCCATCCTGGAGGCCATCCAGCAGTTGGTTGACTCCCCTCCCTCAGCTGTTGCCACCCCTGCACTTGCAGGCCCTGGGGTGGGTCAAGGGTTCAATCTCAGGCTCGCGCCGGGAGGCCCTCCTTGCAGACCTGTGTGTTGCCTCGCAGGTGGAAGGTGCACTCAGCTCTACACGTGGTGGTTCTCGGACCTCCCTCCAACATTCCAATTGGGGTCAGATCCCTTCCAGCTTGCGTTTCCGCCCTCCCCTCCGAATGTGGTCATTCCTGCCTGGCTTTCAGAGCAGCGGGAGAAGAGCCGACACACCATTACTTGCTGAATCCTCCGTCTCCTTCCACAGACTGGGGACCCCCAGGGGCCGGGACCAGGCCTTATCTGTCTCCTCTGGTCCCACCCGAGTGGGCACCTGGTAAGCCTTGGGCAGTGCATCCACTGGGGTCAACATGGACAGCAGGGCCAGGAGGGCCCCCTGGCCCCCAGCACCATCTCCTGGCAGCAGCAGCAGCCCTGGGCTGGCACACACAGAGGTCAGACTGTAGTCAAGACTGGCCAGGTATATAATCTGCAGAGCCCAGCGCAAAATGAAAGTGCAGGGCCTCTTTCGCAAAAATTATTTAGAATCTTGGGACAGTAACAGCAGAGCACTAAATCACGCATAGGGCCCTTCCTTTTTTTTTTCTGAAGAGGATCTGCCCTGAGCTAACATCTGTGTCCATCTTCCTCTAGTTTGTATGAGGGTTGCCACCACAGCACGGCTGACGAGTGGTGTAGGTCCACGCCCGGGATCCAAACCCATGAACCCAGGCTGCTGAAGCGGAGCGTACCAAACTTAACCACACCACTGAGCCGGCCCCAATGGGGTCCTTCCTGACCCCATAATCAAGCACCCATGAAGCTGGCCTGCCTGCGGGCCTCTGCCCAGAGGTCTCAGCCCTTCCCTGTGGGGGCCTGATGGAGACAGACCCTGTGCCCAGGACGGCAAGTGCACAGCTCCAAAGGCCGTCCAGGGGAAGGCCAGAGGTCGTATTCACTCCGTGGGGACACTCAACGTGGACGCGTACATGGCACAAAAGAATGGCAGTGATGTTTTAAAAAAATTAAGTTTATAAATATTTTCTCCACTGTACAAAGTTTTCTCAGCCCCGCCCACCCCCATCACTGTTCACATTTCTCATGTTTTTAAAATCCCAACTATATTTTTTAAATCATAAAATATATTTTTTCTTTGTTCATATTTAAAACTATTTACAGGGGCGCAGAGAGGCCGGCGGGCGGCGGAGGTCAGGACGAGTCCGTGCAGGGGGACGGCGGGGGCGGGAAGAGGTGGAAGTAGCTCCTCTCGGTGGCGGGCGAAGGCGGGCAGCTGTCCTCCGCCGACAGGTACTGGCTGTGGGGCGTGGGCGGGGGCGGGTAGGGGTCTGAGTCCGAGTTCAAATCCAGGTAGTACTTGCTGGTCTTCCAGCGGCTGGCGCTGTAGTCGCTGTCGCACACATCCGTGCTGCAGGGCGTGGTCGGGGGCGCCATGCCTCGGATGATGTAGGGCCTGACGGGGACAAAGAAGGGGGGGGTGGGACCTTGATTCGGGGAGGCCCCCAGCTGTGTGGTCTCAACATCCCCACCTCTCAGGTGGGCGTGCCTGCACCCACCCTGCGGGGCTGCCAAGCCCCGGCCCTGGCAAGGACGGCAGCCCCAGGCCAAGGTCGCCTTTATGGAGAGCGAGGCCTTCAGAGCCTGCCTGGTTGATCTTGGGCAACTTACTTAACCTCTCTGAGCTTCGGTTTCTCATTGATAAAACAGGGAGGATGAAACAGCACCCATTTCAAAAGGGGCCTGTGAGGATTAAAATGAGATTCTGCATGGAAAGTGCTAGAAACAGACACCAGAAAAGTGCTTGATAACTGTTCCCCAGTATATCATCACCGTAAATATGGGAGACCAGTTGGCCTGGAATGGTCCCATCTTCAGTGAAAGCAACCTGACCCTGGAGATGTCTCCTGGCCGCCCTCAAAACACCTCCTGCACCCTGAAATCCTGTGTCCGGCTGCCCCGTGGTGTGTTTAATTAAGAGCCCCAGTGGGCGGGAAGGGGGAGCCACCACCCGAGGGCCAGCAAGGGGCACCTGGTCCTGAGCAAAGAGCAGCAGGAGGATCAGCCTCATAGGATCCCGGGAGCAGGAAGGGACCCCAACAGACAGTGGGGGGAAGAGGTATCAGAGTAGGACCGAAATCAGGACAGAACGAGAAAAGCGTGGGGTGAAGGGAGACTGAGGGGCCTGGCCTGGCTGGTGTGGATGTGACAGCCCTGGGGACAGCGGCTGACGAGGCTACTGGGGACAGACGGTGACGCTGAGGCAGTGGGGAGCCTCTGCAGGTCCCTGAATAGAGCAGTGACCCAGCAGAGCGGCTGCACCCACGCTGGGCCCCGGAGTTCCTGAAATGGCCACCAGGTGGCAGGCGGCGCCACGCTCAGAGGCTCCGCTACTCCAGGGGACCCCAAGGGAGGAGAATGAGGGGCCTGGGCCACTCCCAAGCTTCTGCCTCCACCTGGGTGGTCCACAGACATGCCAAAGCCCTGATCTCCACACAGGGGGCAAGCCTGGCCCAGGCCCACCCCCCACCTGCCCCGTCAGGTAGCTCCCTTGGGGGTGAGGAGCCCAGTGTAGCTGTGGGGTGGGCCCTGCTGGCTGAGACCACTGGGTTACAGTCAGGAGGTTCATGTCACCTACCCCAGGCTCTGCCCCGGCCCCTGGACACAGGCCAGCACCCCCAGATCCTGTTTCTGCTTAACATTCTCAGGTGTCCCCACCCCACCCAGGGAGGTGGGGCGTGTGACCCAGATACAGACAGCTTGAGGTGGGTGGGTAGGGGGCCTGAGCAGGCCTGTGGGCTTCCCAGGCTCAAGCAGGCCCTTGTAGCACATGAGAAAGGATTACCCTATCAAGGGCCCGCAGGGGGCCAGGCACCCCACCAGCACTCATGGGGACTTGGATTTGATCCTTACAGGGGCCAAGGCAGCAAGAGGGGGCATCACTGCCAGGGTCCCACAGCTGGATTCAAGCACAGTTCCCGGCGCCTGTGCATCAGGCCTCCCCGGAAGGTGGGCAGCCAGCTTGCCGTTCCCCAAGGCCCTCCTGGGGGTGGGGCCTGGCCGTGCCACAGTGGGAACCCCCTGGTGGCATCCTTCAAGGCCACATCTGCCCCAACACATCCCGGCTGACAAAATACCCCGAGAGCTGCTACAAGAGCCTGCTCAGAACATGGGACTCGGCTGGTTTCTGGTCTCAACAGCCAGGCCTGGCTCGCTCACGGGGCAGGCAGCCCGGTGTGGTCTGAGGGGCCAGCAGAGCCAGGGGGAGCAGGGCTGGGCCCCAACGCACACCCACCAGCGCCCTGGACCCTCCCCGGCTTTTCTCACCTAGGACCTGGGGACAAGGCCCCTCCTCTACCCCGGGCTTCTCTGGGGGGCTGTGGGGGCCTTTGTACCTGTAGGGTCTCGCGGTGGCGGGAATGTTTGAAGAGTAGAACATGTCCACGTTGTACAAGGAGGGGTCCGTGGCGGGGGACGGCGGCGGGTTCAGGATCTGAGGAGAGCCGAGCAAGGGTTAGGGTGGCCTGACAGACCTGCCACCGCCCGCCCGCCTCGGGGTTAACTTAATAGAGCAGGGGTCCCGTCTGTACTGGCCAACTCGGCTAAGCGGGCCCCACGCCTCCCAGGATCCCCCGGTCTGCGGAGGGGAAGCAGCAGCTGTCCCGCCCTGAGGGTCATCATGGGGACAGTGGAGAGAGCAGGGTGCCTGCAGCCCAGGGTGCCCGGCTCGCTTCCCGGGCACCTGCCCTGCTGACCCCAGTGACCCCAGGCCTGCACCCACACGCCTCGCCGTGAGCTCAGAGGTGGGACTTGGAAGCAGTCCCTGGACGCCCACACCAGCCCCCTTTGTGCTTCCCCACCCCAGCAGATGTCCCCACAGGCCCCGCGTGTCCACCTGCACAGTGACCCCTCACGAGGCCCCTCTGGGACTTTCCCGCCAACTCCCCCTTTGGACTTTTACTTCCTCATCTCCCCCCGCATGGTGCAAAGTCTAATTCCTATAATACAGGAGCCCCCGTTATCCGTGCGGGGTCTGTTCCAGGACCCCCAGTGGATGCCTGAAACCGCGGGTAGCACCCAACCCTATATATACTGTGTTTCTTCCGATTCATACACACCTGTGATAAAGTTTAATTTACAAATTAGGCACAGTAAGAGATTAACAACTCATAATAAAATAGAACAATTATAAGAATATACTGTAATAAAAGTTACCATAAATCTTAGCAACCTCAGCATAGAATTTTTTTCTTTCCTTACTAAGTTGAGAACTTTCACCTTTTCACTTAAAGGAAGCACTGTATGTACTGCTTCTCTGTGGCATATCCGAATTGCCAGCATCACTACTCTTACACTTCGGGGCCATTATTAAGTGAAATAAGGGCGACTTGAACACAAGCACTGCGATACTGTGACAGTCATCTGGTAACGGAGACGGCTACTAAGTGAGTGACGGGTGGGCAGCGTATTCTGCATAGATCCGCTGGACAAAGGGACGAGGCATGTCCCCAGTGGGATGGAGCGGGACGGTGTGAGATTTCATCACGCTACTCAGACTGGGTGAGGAGCAGAACAGACCTCAGGGTGTGGGAGAGGCAGGGCAGGGGGTGGTCTGCTCCAACAGAATGAGCCGGCGGGTAGTTACCCCTCAGTTCCTCAGCCTCCTCATTTGCAAAATGGGAGGACGACAGCACCCCTTTCTGGAGCTAGGTTAATGTGGCACATAGAGACTGCATGCATCGGCTGGGAGCGTGGGAAGGGCTTGTAAACCCAGCTTTTACTTATTGCTAGTAGCAGAAAGCGAGGCTCAGAGAGCAGCTATCCCCACCTTCAGATGCCATCATTTGGGTTTTAAAAAGTACATATGGGGCTGGCCCTGTGGCTTAGCGGTTAAGTGCACGCACTCCGCTACCGGCGGCCCGGGTTCAGATCCCGGGCGCGCACCGACGCACCGCTTCTCTGGCCATGCTGAGGCCGCGTCCCACATACAGCAACTGGAAGGATGTGCAGCTATGACATACAACTATCTACTGGGGCTTTGGGGGGAAAAAAAAAAGGAGGAGGATTGGCAATAGATGTTAGCTCAGAGCCGGTCTTCCTCAGCAAAAAGAGGAGGATTAGTTTGGATGTTAGCTCAGGGCTGATCTCCCTCACAAAAAAAAAAAAAAAAAAAAAAGTACATAAGAAACCACTCTGCATGACACCATATGAGGGGTACATGTCGTACATTTGTCGAAACTCACAGAACTTAACCGCACCAAGAGTGAACCCTAACGTCAACCATGCACTCTGGGTGATGATCATTTCTCATGAAGGTTCATGGATTGTAAGAGACGTACCACACTGGTACAGGATGTTGATAATGGGGAGGCCGTGCCTGTGTGGGGATGGGGGTATGTGGGAAATCTCTATACCTCCCTCTCAATTTTGCTGTGAACCTAAAATGCTCTAAAAAAAATGGTCTTAAAAAAAAGTACACATGTTGGGGCTGGCCCCGTGGCTTAGCCGTTAAGTGCGCGCGCTCCGCTACTGGCGGCTGGGGTTCGGATCCCGGGCGTGCACCGACGCACCACTTGTCCGGCCATGCTGAGGCCATGTCCCACATACAGCAACTAGAAGGATGTGCAACTATGACATACAACTATCTACTGGGGCTTTGGGGAAAAAAAGGAGGAGGACTGGCGATAGATGTTAGCTCAGAGCCGGTATTCCTCAGCAAAAAGAGGAGGATTGGCATGGATGTTACCTCAGGGCTGATCTTCCTCACCAAAAAAAACCAAAAAAAAAAAAAATTACACATGTAAAACTGGTGAAATCTGAACAAGCCAAAGAATATCACATCAATGTCCTAATTATGATATAGTAACATTGCTATAGACTGCATGTTCATTCCTCCAAAATTCATATGTTGAAACCTAATCCCAGTGGGGTGGGTTAGGAGGTGGGGCCTTTGGGAGGTGGTTAGGTCGTGAGGGTGGAGCCCCCATGATGGGACCAGTGCCCTTATAAGAAGAGACCCCAGAGAGCTCCCTCGCCCCTCTGCCATGTGAGGCTAAGACAGCCGTCTATGAACCAGGAACTGGGTCCCACCAGACACCAGATCTGCCAGTGCCTTGATCCTGGACTTCCCAGCCTCCAAAACCGTGAAAAAATAGTTTGCTGTGTAAGCCACCCCATCTATGATATTTTTGTTAGAGCAACACAAATGGATGAAGACAACTCTAGTCATGTGAGATGTTACCACTGGGGAGAACCGGTGAAGGGTAGCTGGGATCTCTCTGTATTATTTCTTACAGCTGCATGGGAATCTACAATTATCTCAAAGTAAAATGTGAAAAAATTACTCTTTGCTGGAAAAATTAAGTCCATACTCTCGTATACTTGCTTATGCACCAACACCCCTGGGAGAACACAAGAACACAAGAAACTAACCCCAGGAAGTGCCTCCAGGGGGGCTCCTGCTCAGGGTGGGGGCCCCTCTCTTCATTGCACATTCCATTGTACCTTTTGAATTTTGTACCACGAGCATAGATTACTGATGCAAAATAACGTAGCTAACTTAAAAACAGCTGGCTCCCCGAGGAGTTTCCTTTTGGGCTGTTGAAAATGTTCTAAAATTAACCATGGTGACGGTTGCACATATCTGTGAATATACTAAAAGCCACCGAATTGTACACTTTAAGTGGGTGAATTATATGGTATGTGAATTATATAAAAAACAGCTGGCTGGTCAGCGTTATCTCTTGCTGCCTATTAAGATCCCTCCAGCTCCCAGCAGAGCCTGAGGATGGAGAAGCCAGTCTCCTGAGCCTCCTGGTGTCGGCATGGGGGCCCAGGGGCCGTCCTGCAGGAAGCTCAGCCTTCCACGGGTTCCTCGTGCTTCCAGCTGGTCACGTGGGCATGCTCGAGTCAGGAGACAGCGGCAGCGGGGAGGACGAGCGGAATGGTGGTGAGTATTGTCAACTCCAGGCTTCTGGCTCTTTGCTTCCTCTGTCCCTGAACACAGTGAGGCCCCAGAGACTCCAGGAGCCTCAGTTCCCGTCTGTGAACCGGAGATGACAACCTCCGATGCCCCCTCCCTCGCAGGGCCTGCCAGGGTCAGGTACAACAAGGAGGGGGCAGCACCCCAGACGTGAGGGACACCCAGAAGGGCAGGAAGGCCCAGCCCTGGCGGGTGGGGCCTGTTGCAGACCCCAGAGAAAGCTCAAAGGCTGTCCTCACCTTAGAGGGGCATACCATCGCAGGAAATCAGGTTTCGAAGAATTAAAAAGCATAGAACCACGTTAAGCCAGACCCCATGTTTCCATATACCCTGGGTCCCGTCCGTGCAGCAAGCTCACTGCGGTGCCCCTGGGGCTGCGCTCTTGGGAATGGGGGTCTCCCCAGCCCGCTTCGGGGAGAAGGTCCCCGTGGTTACTTGTAGGGGAGCTCAGACACTGAGGGCTCCAGGGCCTCCCCCTCTGGACAATCATTTCCCTCCAGCGGGTGGCTCAGCCCCTCACCCCACCCGGGCTGCTGGAGGAGCATTTCAGCCACCAAGTCAGCCCGTGGGTGCCTGTCCTTTGGGAAACAACCCAGCTATCTTCAGGGACCCTGAGAGGCCCTTTTTGGGAAAGTTGGGTGTTCCTGACAAGGACACTGGGGGGAAAGCCCACACAGACACGCTGAGCACCCCACCACACAGGCCCCCAGAGGCAGCCATGGGGGCCCCTGCGGGACAGAGACCGCCACCTGAACACCGAGATGCCCGACAGCAGCCCTGGGAGGAGGCACTGTGGGCGAGACTTCCGCTCTTTAGATTTTTACGTGGTTTCCAGATTATCCACAATGAACAAAGAGCACCCTTTTCTAAACAGAAAACGTCATTAAAGAGAAAAACAACAGGGTCTGGAGAGGAGGAAGGGGAACGCTCCCCCCATTCTCTGAGATGGTGGGACAGCTAACAGTTCTAGAAATCCTGAGGTCACAAGAAGTGTCCCCCCCAAGTCAGCCACTGGTGGTGGGTGACCCCTGGCTGGCCAGGCCTCCTCTCGCCCCCACTCACCGGCGGGTACAGCGTGGCCTTGGTGCTGGATGAGCTGCTGGACGAGGCTCCGGTGACGTGGTTCCGGTCGTAGAGGGGCACCCCGCCCCGGCCCCCCATCAGGCTCACGGAGCCCATCATAGACTTGCCGCACGAGATGCCTGCGTGAGGGGACAAGGAGGGTCAGGGCCGGGGCGCCCCACACACGGCAGGCCCTCCTCAGCTCCTGCTGCCCACGAGACCCGGGTTCAGGTGGGTAAGTCCTGTCTGAGGTGTGTCCTGCCCAGCTGCCCGCCACGGACAACTCATGACACACCCACAAGAATATGGAAGGTCAAGTCCAAAGAGTTGACCCCACTCCTCCAAGGCCACAGGATGAGTCCTGGCTGTGCAGGACTCTGTGTTGAGAAGGATTCTGATGCCAAGCACAGGCTCAAGAAAGCCTGAACGCCGTGACGGATTAGTGATGTCTTCCATGTGCACAAGACGGGTCGTGGTAGCAGCATCCCCAGTCCTCTCTCCCACATCCTGCCCAGGGCCCTTGCACGTCCCGGCTCCTTACCTGTGAAGGGACCATGCTGGGAGCCGCCCGGGGCTATGAAGTTGAGGGGCACGTGGGGGGTCCCGCTGACGTACTCATGCGGGAAGGGCCCTCCGGCCCCTGCGTAGCGCTGACACACCACACGCTGGCAGACGAAGTAGACCCCGCCCATGACAAAGAGGGAGAGGATGATGCCGATGACAGGCCCGATGGCGCTGCTGTGGGCGGGGCCGTCGTCCGAGGGAGGCTTGGTGATCTCTGCCAGAGGACGGGGGAGGAGAGGCCGCCGTTAACCGACCGCAAAGGAACAGTGTGTCCCGGAGGAGCTGGTGCTGCCCAGGCCCAGCACCCGCTGACCTCACGGAGGGCGGGGAGGAGGGAGATGCTGGGGCTGGAGCGGCACCACCGACTGGTTGCCCCTCGGCCTGCCCGGAGCGCCCTCCCCCTCGCCCTCTCCTCCTAGCTAAGCTCTACCCACCTCCCCACCGCGGCCCCTCAACAGCGACCCCTCCACAGCAGCCTGTATTCTCAGCTGGAAGCACGTGCGCCGGATGCCCCCATGTGCTGTCTCCCTAACAGAGCCAGCCCAGGAGGCCCCCCCAGCTGGTTAGAGGAGCT
Organism: Ceratotherium simum simum; assembly: GCF_057802395.1. NCBI lineage: Eukaryota > Metazoa > Chordata > Mammalia > Perissodactyla > Rhinocerotidae > Ceratotherium > Ceratotherium simum. The sequence goes on from NC_141933.1 coordinate 5,549,442, forward strand.
GAGCACCAGCCCGCAGGTGTGGGGCAGGTAGGCGGGGCCCCGGGGTCTCCCAGCCTGTCTAGCAGTGGACTCCGCCCCCGCGTAGGGGCTGGGCTGACGGGTGCCCCAGGGCCCGGGCTGTCACCAGCAGGGCTCCCAGAGTCCCGCACGCCCGCCTGCCACAGAGGCGAGAATCCTGAAAGGCCGAAGTGGGGGCATCATGCGGGGTGGAGCGTGACAGGGCCTGGACTTGGGGCTCAACCAAACCCGCAAAGCCAGGAGCCCGCTCAGGGCTGCAAAGGTGCCCCCAGGGGTCCTTCTGGGCACCTGTGCGTGGGGCTGCCAGGTGGGGGCGCTCCTCAGGCTCGCTCCACTATCAAGGCCACTCAGGGCATGGAGGGCGTGTCTGGGCTCTCAACTTTGACAAAAGGACATTCACTTTCCCATCAGCTTGGCCCCACAATTCTGAGGGCAATCTACTACAGCCCCTCCTGCCGGCCACAAACCCAAACGGAGGAAAGCGGCTGGCTCCGGGGACAAGGATGAATACCCGCCTCGACTACTGGGGCCTCAGTCATGCTGCAGGCTGAAGACAGACACTGTCGGATTGGACACCTGCCCAGCAGAGGAGCGAGACTCGGACCCCCTCTCCTGCAGTATGAGCTCTCTGCCCAGGTCCCCCTGCAGTAAACAAAGTGGCATATCCCCAGACACATGGACACATTGCCACTTCCTGTCTGGGACTCCTGCCCCCTTCTCATCTGAATCAAAGACAGCCTTTCAAGAGCCACCGCCTCCAGGAAGCCTTCCCTGACTGCCCTGGCCCCACATCCTCTGGCCCCTGTATCCTTGACTGTACAGGCCGTGTCACTTGAGGGGCATGCAGCACATGTGTGTGTGTGCAAGTACGCATTGCACCTCCTCAGCCAGACAGCAGGCTGCCAGGGAACGCCTCCCACCCTCACCCCATCAGGGGTAATCTTGCTGCTGGGTAAGGTCTCTGGGCAGAAGCATGATGTTTCACTCAGCCCTGGCCTGGCACAGCCAGCCCCACCCACCAATGCCTTCTCCAAAGGGGCCTGCTTCTGTGCCTCTGTCCCAGCCGGAATGCCCCACAGCTCACAGTCCCCTTCTCCCCGTCCCAGCTCAGCCCACAGTCGCCTCCACCTCTAGGAAGGCCTCCTTGCCTCCCCACTAGGCCAAACACTCCCGACCTCCCAGCCTCCTCAGTCCCGAACACGGCCCCCAGCCATTTCCTCCCTCTCGACCCCACAGTCCTGAGGCAGGACCCCAGCACAGCGGCCCCCCATCGGTGGGAAGCTGGCTCACCGCACATGAGCTCGTCGGAGCCGTCGATGCAGTCAGGAAAGGAGTCACACTGCTGCTTGATGAGGACGCACTGGCCACTGGCGCAGCGGAACTGGTTGGGTAGGCAGATGGCTGCAAGGAGGGGCCTTGAGTTCAGAGAGGCTGGAGGGCGCGACGCGGCCAGGGGCACTCAGCAGGTGGCCGCCAGCCAGTGCTCCCCACCCCGCCGCCCCAGACCCAGCAATCAAGGTCTGGGTTCCAATGCAGAGGAGACAAATGAGACCTTTTCTACAAGGGATCATGGCAAATCCCATCTTCTCCCTCCCCCGGATGACCCTGTCCCAAGGCTGATGCGATGCTGGGGTGGGCCTGGCAGGGCAGAGACCCCAACAGCCCCAGGAGGTATTCATCAGGCCCAAACACGGCCAGGACTAACGCAGCCCTGCACCCAGGCTCTCCCAGGTTACGGGGGAGGTGACGGCCAACCAGGGGCAGGTCCACACAAGTGACCCACGCAGCTCACGGCCTTCTGGAGGAGGAGGCAGAGAAAGGCCGGGTACTGCCTGCTGCCTCCCATCCTCCTCCCAGAAGCCGACCTGGAAGAAGCTACAGCCCCACGGGCAAGGCAGCAGCCTGGGGGGCTCAGCCATCACCCGCCCCCAATACTTGTTATCCAAGCTCCCCACCTGCCTGTCCCGGGCGTCCTGCTCTGGGAACTGGAGACAAGGGGACCCTGTCCTGGCAACGAGTGGGAAGATGTGCTGGTGACCAGCAGGGGAGGAGGCTTCTGAGACAGAGGGTGGAGCCCAGAGCTGTACCAGGGCCTGCTATGGGGCCGCTGCGTTTGCTCCAGGAGAAACATTTAGAGCAGGAAGAGGGAGGGGATGTCCCTAATCAGGGCTCCTGCCATCCCATGAGGTCACAGCCCAAACGCTGTGCTGGGGCAAGGTGTACGGCAGGGTACCGTATGGCCCTTAAAGCCTAAATACTTACTATCTGGCTCTTCACAGAAAAATTAGCTGAAGAGCCAGACAGTAAGTATTCGAGCTTTCAGAGCCATCAGTCTCTATTGTGACTCCTCAACTCTGCTGTTTCAGCGCAAGATCAGCCACAGACAATACGTAAACGAAGGAGCCTGGCTGAGCCCCAATAAAACCTTGGCGGTGGCGGTCTGGATCTGGTCCTCAGGCCGCAGTTTGCCAACCCCTGGTCTACAGTCTCCACCCAATTCTCGAAGGGTCTGTGAGCTGGAAAGACTTAACAACTGTGGCTTTGTAGAAACATCTGAGAAATGACTCCCCAGGCCCTCGTGCTCCACAAAATGGCTGCTCATCATGAATGGGGACAGGGGTGGTGACGACATAGCATCTCAGTTATCTAAGAACAGCACCGTGTGGCTGTGGGGGAAGCAGCTAGAGGGACACATTCACAGCTCAGTGGCACTCACAGGGAGGTGGTGCTGACAGTATGTGGCAGGAATCAATGGAGCCACGTCGTTTATAAAATGAAAACTCAGAGAGGGCATAGGTATGTATGCTTCACTGTCAAGGTCTGAATGAAGATCCTGCTGGTCAGAGTGGACCCAGGGTGACTAAACAAATCTCTTTGTAACTTCTGGTTCAATGGGTTGCCAGAAACCACCCAGGCATCATCCCACAGCCTGCTCAGTGGAGGACAGCACTGCCTTTTGGGATGGGGATTTACCTGGGTGTAAGCCACCAAAATCGAGTGGACTACTGGATCTGCCTTGGGTTTCTGTAAATCTCTCGACCAAATGAGGGAAGGAAAGACTGACTCGCATAGTCTGCCTTCAAGCCAAACTGCTTGGCGGGTGACTCTGGGGTGGACGGCAGGGTTTTTCCTCATTGAGCCTAAAACTAACTTCTTTCCCTCCCAAGCTGAGGACGACCTGGCGATTTCACTCTGGGCAAAGGTTTTACAGTGACCCCAGTGTGGCGAGACGGAGCCCGGAGCTCCACACCCAGGAGGGCAATACAAATGGTTTCTCTAGGGAGGCGGCGGCCGGGGAGGGGCCTGGGTGGGACTGGCCCGGGGCGGGACCCCAGCGGGAGAGGGCATGGGCGGGGCCTGACTGGAGGCGGGGCCTGGCCTGGGGGGTGGGGCCCGGACGGAGGCGGGGCCTGAGTGGGACAAGGCATGGGCGGGGCCTGACTGGAGGCGGGGCCTGCCTGGGGGGTGGGGCCCGGACGGAGGCGGGGCCTGGCCTGGGGGGTGGGGCCCGGATGGAGGCGGGGCCTGACTGGAGGCGGGGCCTGCCTGGGGGCGGGGCCCGGACAGAGGCGGGGCCTGGGTGGGACAGGGCATGGGCGGGGCCTGACTGGAGGCGGGGCCTGGGCTGGGGTCTGACCCGAGGCAGAGACAGAGACCCGGCTGGGGCCAGGGTCTCACCATCGCAGTCGGCCTCGTCCGAGCGGTCCTGGCAGTCGGCCTCGCCGTCGCAGCGCAGCCGCAGGTCCACACACTGGCCGCGCGCGCAGGGGAACTGGGCGGCCGAGCACACTGGGCAGCCCTCCTCGTCGCTCTGGTCGTCGCACTCGGGGAAGCCGTCGCAGCGCCAGGCCCCAGGGATGCAGTCGATCTCCCCGGTGGCGCACGCGAACTGGTCGGGGGAGCACGTGGGAGGCTCTGGGGAGGAGAGAAACCCCATCATGCGCCGCCCGCCCTGCCAAGACGGGGGAGACGCGCTGCATCCACGGGTGCCGTCCCCACAGTCTCCACTGCTGTGTGTCCTGCCTGCTGTCCGCCCCCTGCCCCCAGCCCACGATGCAGGCGCGGCTAGGAAGTGTTTGCAGAAAGAAGACATCAATTATCTGTTTTCTTTTCTTTTTACTGTGGAGGGCAAAGGGGCTGCCTGGGAACCTGAGCTTTAAGCAGCAGGCACTACACCAAGTAGAGCAGAAAACACTCTGGGCTGGGAATTGGGCCGTCACCGCTGGGAAGCTGCAGCAAACCTCCTTCCTCTGGGATCCTGACTGCCCTCCCACTGAAGGGAGCCTCCGCCTACCTCGGGGCCCTAGGCCAGGGTGTCAGTCCGGTGCACAGAATCTGTGTGCACGCTGGCCTGGCCACACCTGAGCATGCGCTGCACCCCCGTCAGGAGCCAGAGGGTCAGAAAACAGGGGTCAGCACCCACGCCTCTTACACGTTTGGTGCGGCTGGAGCGGTGGGGCTGGGGCTCTGCAGCCGGCCAGCATGCCCACTGGCACATAGGGGCTGGTGGAGGACCCGGGCACCTTGCTGAGGAGTCAGCTAAGGAAAGGCCAGAGGGCAAGGATACCATAGGAGAGCAGAGTGGGTGAGGAGGTGCGGGAAGGCTCCTGGTGGAGGGAGTCATGTAAGGCTGGGGAGCTGGGAGGGCAAAGGACAGGAGATGTGGGGCCACCTCCTACCACATGACTACGGCAAGTCACTCCACCCCTCAGGGTCAACTTCCCTAGCAGATGCCAAGTGTGGGCCTGACACGCAGTAGTGCTCACTGAATAACCTCGTTCTGGGAGCTGGGACGCGGACGGGGCACGGCCGCAAGGGGTCCAGCAGAGAAAAGTGAGAGGAACCCCTCAGCTTCGGGCTGCCTCCATTTCTAAGGGCTCCCATCACCAGCCCTCCCCTCCTTTGTGTGGAAAATCACAGGAAACTGAGGCCAGCCTCGAGGAGGCGACCGCCGGGAAATCAGCCCAAACTTTCTTTCAATGTTTAACAACAGTCCTCAACACCCTTGAAACCTGATTAAGAAAAAATGATTGATTTCACGCTGCAACAATGCCCGTAAGCTTTCCTACATTCAGAACCTGTGAGCCTCCCCCAGAACTGCCCAGTTCATGCTGAGCTGAACAGGGACATGAGACGAGGGGAGGGACGGGAGCAAAACTGAAAAGAAGGCCAGCTGTCCCCACTGGGCTCGGCCACCAAGGACACGCCAGGGACAGCAGGACCCCGGATGCCCAAGGCATCTGGAAGGAGCCAGCAATGGATGTCTGCACGCTGAGCCACCAACAAGGAACAAGCCCAGAGGCTGGCCACAGCCCACTTCTGAACTCCAGCCCCAAAGGCCCTGTGCATTTGAATGCTGTTTGAATTGACCCCCCAGCCAGGAAGAAGAGGGTCCACGGCCCTCCTGTGGGGCCAGCTCTGATTTTCCGCAGCGCCTGTAGTCCTAGCAGCCGTGTCGAGAAGGCGAGGGTGCGACCAGTGGGGGTGGGATGGACCTGGGGTTGAACCAGGCTCCCCTCAGCAGCTGTGCAACCTGAGGAACCCCCAGCCTCCCAGAGCCTTTATGTCCTTGTCCCTAAAACAGAAGCAGCCACCCTACATCACAGGCTCCTCACGAGGAGTAACCGAGATGGTGGGGTAAGAGTGAGTGAGTGAGTGTGTGTGTGTGTGTGTGTGTGGCCGCGCCTGGCTCGGGAAGGGCTCACACAGCGTTCGTGGGGGCGCTGCTGAGGATGCTGAAGAACCACAGGCTGTTCCTTGCCGGCTTGGCTCCTGCCACTTCACAGGAGTCCACATCATCTCCCGAGAACCTCAGCAAGCCCTTAGCCTGCTCTGATCCCCAGAGAAGTGGCTGGGGAAGAATGAAGACGGTATGCAGTAAATACACGCCCCTGGGCCGTGAGGATGGGGTCTGGTGTCCTCACGTCTGGAGGGTCAGAGCAAAGGGGGTCAGGGAGGACAGAGGGGCAAGTCCTCCGTGTGGAGGCCCAGGGCTGGGGTCCGAGGGAGAGCTGAACGCTCTGCGCAGCTCTCTCCACAGACCCCTCTTCGCCAGGGCAGCTTGGACATCTGTGGGCACTGCACGGCCGCTCTCAGGCCACAAAGCCATGGGAGCCCTGAGGCTGGAACTTGGAGAACAGCCACAAGGAAGCTCAGGGGGGTCAAGGGGGCTCTCACCAGAAGACTGCCACAAAACGTCCCCTCTGCTCTCGGCCAAGATCTCTGGGGCTCACAGTGCGAGGCAGGGCAGGAGAAAGCTCCAGAAGGATGGGCCCCATGCTCCTGCTCTCCAGGGACAAGATAAGCTGCTGTGAACAGGCGTCCATGTACTGACGGGCATGTGCTGAGCATCTGCTGTGTGTAGGACACTGTGGGTGTCATGGGGGGCAAGGACAGGATAAAGCCCGACCCCCAGGAGCTCAAAGAGGAGAAGGGAACTTGGGAGAATCCAGGGTCACCTGGGGGTCCCTGGGGTAGTGGAGAGGAAGCCCTTGGGGTTGGGCTTCATCATGGTGACAATGACAATCATCACTTTTTATTACTACTGCCATCCCCACGACTAATAGCAGATGGCATCCTCATGTGCCATGCGTCAGGGACCACATAGAGTGCTGTTACTTAATGCCTATCACAACCCCACCAGGTAAGTGCTCTCAGTTTCTCTATTTCACAGAGGAGGAAGTAGAGGCTCAGAGAGGGCAAGTGACCAGCCCAGGATGGCTCAGCTGGGAAGTGGCAGAGCTGGGATTTGAAAAAAAAATTTATTTTTTAATTTTATTTATTTGTTTTTTTCCCCCAAAGCCCTGGTGGATAGTTGTATGTCATAGCTGCACATCCTTCTAGTTGCTGTATGTGGGATGTGGCCTCAGCATGGCTGGAGAAGCGGTGCATCAGTGCGCGCCTGGGATCCGAACCCGGGCCGCCAGCAGCGGCGTGCACGCACTTAACCACTACGCCACGGGGCCTGCCCCCAGAGCTGGGATTTGAACCCAGGACTGCCTGACCCTAAAGCTAACATTCTTGATCACTCCCCATGCAGCCTCAGGGGAGGAAGAGGATCAAGGGCAGAAGGTGAGGAAAAGACAGAACTATAAAAAGAAACAGACAAGTCCACTACTGGAGTTGGAGATTTCAACACCCTCATCAGTAACTGACAGCTCAAGCAGAGAGTCAGAAAGGCTACAGATGATCTGAACAGCACCATCAATCAACTCGATCTAATTGACATTTATAAAATGCTCCACCCAACCACAGCAGATGACACGTTCTTCTCAAGCTCACATGGAATGTTCACCAAAACAGACCACATGCTGGGCCATAAAACACACCTGACCAAGGTTAAAAGGACAGAAATTATAGCATGTCTGCTCTCAGACCACAATGGAATTAAATTAGAAATAAGTAATAAAAAGATAGCTATAAAATCCCCAACTATTTGGAGATTAGACAACATACTTATAAATAATACCAGGGCCAAAGGAGAAGTCACAGGAGAAATTTAAAAATATCTGAACTAACTGAAAATGAAAATACAACTTATCAAATTTGTATGATGCAGCAAAAGCAGTGGTTAGAGGGAAATTCATAGCCCTGAATGCATATATTAGAAAAGAAAGAGGGCAAATGAGGAGACAGTCTGATTTGGAGACTAGATGCCACAGGGTCCGTGGTTTTAAAAGGATGCTGGGCAGTGACCTGGCAGGCAGAGAATCAGGTCCCTGTCCAGCACCCCAACAGAAAGTGCTGAGGTCACACCTACCACCACAGGTCAGCAGGTTCTGCAGGAGCACGAGGTGGACCGGGCATGAGCACCTTGGCGTCCCGTCGCCCTTGGCAATGCAGATGTGGGAGCAGCCGCCGTTGTCCCGGGCACACGGGTGGGCCGCTGCCGAGACAAAAAGAGGGAGAGGGTCAGGCTCTGTCTCCCACCTCATGACTGCAGCCCGGAGGGTTCTGGGGATGAGGGCCAGGCGAGAACTCACAGAACCTGGTACTCCTGTAGGCCAGGCCCCTACAGAGATCCTCCTGCTTACTTCTCAGGGTGGCCTACAGAGTCTGTTACTATTGACACTGCATTTTGGACATGAGGATACAGAGGGCGAAAGCACTTACAGAATCTTCCCAACATCATCCCCCGGCTGGTCTGCACCAGCTCCCACTGTGCCCACACAAGCACCCTACACTGCTCGCCTCTCTATCTGTCTCTCAGGGAGTAGTGGCCTGAGCGGTGGCCCCCAAAAAGATATGTCTGCATCCTAAGGCCCAGGATCTGTGAATGTGACCTTATTTGGAAAAAGGGTCTTTGCAGATGTAATCAAGTTAGGGATCTTGAGATGAGGTCATTCTGGATTATCTGGGTGGGTCCTAAATCCAGTGACAAGTGTCCTTATAAGAGACACAGGGGAGAAGGCCACGTGGAGGAGATGGAGGCCGAGACCGGAGTGATGCAGACACAAGGAATGCCTGCAAACACCAAAAAGCGGGAGGGGCAAAGAGCACCCCCCCCCCCAAGAGCCTCCCGAGGGAGCACAGCCCTGCAGACACCTCGATTTTGGACTTCTGGCCTCCAGACTGTGGGAGAACACATTTCTGTTGCTTTAAGTCACCCAGTTCATGGGGATCTGTTGCAGGAGACTAATACACATGGGCATTAAAGCAGGAGGGGTGCCGAATCCCTGGGGAACTCACACATTTCAATTCAATTACCCACATGCGCCCAACACCTGAACAGTAGGAAGGAGCCTGGGAAGGTGGCTGACCTCCCTTGGGGGAGAGGAAATGGAAGAAAACGCTTCACTCCACACCCCTGCCCCCAACGACCAATCACACAGTTGTCCCTCCTCAACCTTGAGGATCAGGTGTTTTAAAATGACAGAAGTCATGGTTTAGAGTAGAGGTCAGTAAACTTTTTCTATAAGCAAAAAAGTAATTAATTTTGGCTTTACGGGCCCCAGACCATCTGCCACAACTCCTTAAGTCTGCCAGCTGTAACACAAGGCAGCCACGGGTGACACAGAAACCAGTGGGCGTGGCTGGGCTCCAATAAAACTTTATTCACAAAACAGGCGCCGTCTGGCTGTGGCCCCAGGCTGAGGAGTGCCACCCTGGTTTAGGGGTTAGCTGTGAGATCCTGTGGGGAAGCAGGCTGGGTGACCCACGTCCCAGACAAACATGAGGGAGCTCACCTAAGGATTTCCTGCCTCTCCATGTCACCCTGGCCATCACACATTAGCGCTCACGGGGACGTCCCGGTTTCCAACCTCAAACCTGCCCACTAAATGTTTCCCGGCTCTCCTGTCCCTTCAGTTCCAAGGAAGTGCTGGCCAGTGCACCTGGCTTTCTGCCGATACCAGCAGGTCTGGACATTCATTGGCTCCACATTCACCATTCTGACCACTGCCAGCGATTCTGAAGGCCCGTGACACCCAGGAATCCGTGACTTCGCTGAGGATGGTATAAGGGGCCAGGCCAACACACACGTTCTAGACCATATCCATGGGGTGCCTCAGTTATCTGGAAGCTGTTTACCTAGCGACCTCACTTATCCAGGACCCAGCCGAGAACTCACGAGGACAGAAACCAGTCACCCAACAGTTCACACAGAAGTGACCGACTCACTGTGTTAGAGCTCACGCCCCCGGCTCTCAGATCCGAGATCCACGTGTCTGTACTTCACACACAATTCTACTGAACTTAGTTGCCAGTTTTTCCCCAACCCACCGGAGGTAAGACAGACAAAAGCCCAGTGGCTAAAACAGGGGCTCTGGCCTCAAATCTGAGCCCTATCATGTTTAGTAGCTGGGTGACAGGGAAGTTAATACCCTTTCTGAGCCCTACTTTCCTCAGCTGCAAAACAGAACTACTGTGAAATAACGTACATAATGTAATAATACACTGAGCACGGGGCCTGGGGGGCAGGAGAGTCAAAATGCTGTACGCCCAAGGAGGAGGCCCAGGGGAGAAGCTTTTCCACTAAGAGCGTGACACCTGAGCCGAGTGAGAGCCAAAGGATTAGTCAGGGTCACTCAGACAGAGAAGGAAATGGAAGGTGATCAGAGAGAGGGACACAAGGGAGCAGGGACGAGGCCAGCGGGAGGGCAAGGGGTGAGGGGAGGCTGGCAGGGCAGCTCCTGGGGCCTTGAAGGTGGGCAGACTGTGGGCATCAGCGGACAGGGACAGCAATGGCCCTGCTCACTGCTCTGTCCCAGCACCAAGCACCCAGCTGGCGGCCCCGTGTATTTACTGAATGAAGAGTAGGAAGACAGAGAGACAGGCAGACATGGCACACACACCCCCCTATATACACAGACAGCCATATATGGAGGGGTGGAGGAACCAGAAGTCCCTCTCTCAAGGCCTTGGGCACAGCCAGGCTGGGGTAGGCAGAATGCCCCCCAAATTTCCCACCCTAATCCCCACACAGTGGACGTGATGGGCTACCATGCCCGTGATTTTGTTGCCTTACATGGCAAAAGGGACTCTGCAGATGTGATTAAGGTTACTAATCAATAGACCTGGACTTAATGTAAATGTGGGCCAATCTAATTACTGGGCCCTTGAAAAGCAGAGTGGCTTCTCCGGCTGGAAGCAGAGAAGGACGTTGGGCAGGTTTGGATCTGTTACCGAGATGGAGGGGAGCACAGAGAAGGACCCGAGGGTCCTTTAGGAGCCAAGCGCCGTTCCCGCCGCTTGGCTCCTAAAGCCAGAGAGAAAACAGGGCCTCAGTCCTACAACTCTCACATCGGCCCAACCTCCTAGTTGCTCTAGGGGGCCAGTTCAGGGGTCGCTGTGCTCTGCAGATGCCCACTCTCCCCTGGGGGACCCCCGCACACACCACTGCCTGCCCCCACGTACAGAACTCCTCCAAGCTGATGTCCTCCACAGCGTGGATACTGGTCAGGTGGGCGACGCGGCCCTGGACGCGTGTACGCTTATCCCCGGTGGTTTTCTCCACGCGCTCAATCATCTGCTGCTGGCGGTCAATCCAGTAGAGATGCTTGCCCAGCACAGTCAGGCCCATGGGCTGCACGATGTTGGCATCCTCTAGGGTCAGGCGGTTGGCCCCTGCAAGTGGGATGAGTGCCCCCTGAGTGGCAGCTGACCTCCAGAGCTCGGCCACGCTTGGCTCGGGAGAACGGAGGGCTGCCGGGGAGCCTGGGGGATTCCGCGGTCTGGCCGGCTGGGAGCTGGGGCAGATTCACTGGAATCAGGCAGATCTGGGACCAACCCTCCAACAGACCTGCTCCCACCTGGGCTGGCCTCGGGAGCAGGGCCATAGGCCCCCACCAGGGACCCCAGTCACTAGCCCCCTACAAGCATGGTCCTCCCCTTCCCCCATCCCACCCCATTACATGGAAGAAAAGCTCATCCAAGTACGGACTCTCGCTCCTTTCCTGCACGGTGGCCTCCTGGTCTGAGGGAGCCCACAGCAGAGCAGTCAAGAGTATGCGCACTGGAGGCAGAGGGTCAGACTCCTGCTCCACCCCACGCTGTGGAACCCTGGACAGCTCACTCACCCTCTCTGAGCCTCATCTCCTGCCTCTGCCATTCGGGGATCATTTGGGACCTACATCCTGGAACTCACAGGTGGGACTATAGGTGGTGTATGTAAAAGCCTAGCACGGTGCCCGCTCACAGTGGGTCCCTGACAAACGTGGCCACTGCCTCTGCCATTACTGATGACAAGGAAGACTGGGCGTCCCTGGGAAGGTCAGCTGGGAAGGGCCACTGAGGGACCCGATCCCCGGGGAGGCCCTAGGCGCTTACCCGACAGGTCACAGCTTTCGATACGCTTCAGGTCCGCGTCCACCCAGAAGAGTTTGCCCAGCGTGTTGTCCACCACGAGGGCCACGGGGCGGATGAGGCCCGTGGTGAAGAGGACCTCACGCTCCGTGCCGTCCAGGGCCGCGCGCTCGATCTTGGCGGCTCGGTCCTGCATGTTGGTGAAGTACAGGTACCTGCGAGAGGGGAGCAGGTGAGCGACAGTGCTGCGTCTTGCCAGCTCCTCAGCCAGAATCGAGCAGGCCAAGCACCCGGTAGACAAGCCCTGACCCTGCGGGCATCCAATGGGGCTTTGGAAAGTTAACTGTCACATGGCCCCGGCCTCTCGGGGCTGGCCCCCGAGGCTGCAAGGTCATGCCCTATCCTGGATTAAATAGTGTCCCCCAAGAATTCGTGTCCACCCAGAACCTCAGAATGTGACCTTATTTGGAAACAGGGTCTTTGCAGTTGTAATTAAGCATCAAGATGAGGCCATACTGGCCCTAAATCCAATGCAAGTATCCTTAAAAGAGAGGAGAGGCCACAGAGACACAGAGAAGAAGCCAGTGTGACAATGGAGGCAGAGTGTGGAGTGATGTGAACACCTAGGTCCCAGAAGCTGAGAGAGGCAGGAAGGACCCTCCCCTGGAGACTCTGGAGGGAGCCTGGCCCTGCCCACACTTGACTCTGGCCTCCGGAACTGTGAGAGAAGAAACGTCTGTTGTCTTAAGCCCCCCAGTCTGGGGCCATTTGCTGCGGCAGCCCCGGGGACTTCGACTCGCCCCCTCACTCTGCAGCTGCTGAGAAGCCCCTGTGCCTGTGGAGGCCGGCCTCGGGGACGGCTCACTCGGTTCCTGAAGAGCCCCTCACATAACTAGGGCTTCCGCTCGCCGAGCCTCGTGTGCTGCAGGAGCTGGTACGTCGTCCTCACTTTTCAGACAAGGAAACTGAATCCCCGAGAGGTCACATCGCCTGCCTGAGGTCACACAGGCAGTAAGTGATGGAGGATTTGAAGTCAGGGCTGCCCGGCCCCAGGACCTGTGCTGGCTCTAGCCGTCTCCGGGCGGGAGCTCCATAAGCAGCGCCCGACATGATTCCCACCTTGCACGTCAGCCCTGCAGGTACTTGAAGATGGCCACGTGCTCCTGCCCCCAAACCTTTGGTGGCTCGGCTTAACGTCTGAGCTTCATGTCAGGTGGCTCTATGTCCCCTCCCACCCCAGTTATGCCCTTTGGGACCCTCCAAGGCTGCCAACATATCCTGGCTGCCCTCCCATCTAACAGAGAACCTGAGGGCTGACAGTGAGGGTGTCAGGGACCTTCACGGAAGGAAGAGGCTCCCAGGAGTCGAGGCAGAACCCAGTAAGGTAGTGAGCTCCCCGTGGTGGAACATATGCAAGTGAATAACCAGCCACCACCTGGGATGCTACGGAAGGGATTTTTGTATCAGGTTCAAAATCTATGAATTAGAACTTACACCCTTTCTGTGTCTCTCAGCAACCACCCCCCTCACGCTGTCCCTGTACACATGTCCTGTTAAGGCCATCCCTCTGAGTCTCTACTTTCCTGCTGTGACTGTGAATAAGCCAGTGTTCCACGTCCTGCTCTGGCTGCTATGGCGGGGACCCTGGGGAGCCCGATTGACTGGAATGTCGGGGCAGAAAACCCCTCCCAGCCCCTGAGAAGCTCACATTCAGGGAGGGCCGCCCGGCTCGTCCCAGCAGGGTGAGCACCCCACACCGCTCTGCCCGTCAACCCCTTGGGCCTCGCACCCTCGCTCGGCGTTGACGACGATGGCCCTCGGCTTGTCACGGTCCCCACGGAGCACCACGCCCATGGCGTCCCCGTTCAGCCGGTGGACGTTGATGGTGTTGGTGGCCTCGCATGTCCAGAAGAGCGTCCGGCTGTAGACGTCAATGCTGAGATCGTGGGGCTGCCTGTCTGGGCTCTGGCTTTGGCCCGGAGAGGTCAAAACGAAAGGCTGTAAAACAGTGAGAAACGGGCACCCGCTAGAGACATCGCATCACGGGAGGGCAGCAGCTGTGGCCGGAGGTCAGACACACTGTCAAAGCTGCACCGGGTCTGCAGACCGTTCCTTGCAAACCAGTTCTCGCCCACACGCCCGCTGGAGGGTGAAACAGTGATTCCAGAAGACTCGCGCCCATGAATCCAGATTTCAGGCCCACCCATCAGTGAATTCACCAGCCCGCTGTCAGCTGCCCAGACCAGCCGCGCCCATGCTCTCCTGGTCCTGTTCCTGCCCACGGAAGGACCGCCTGACGGCTCAACACTCAGCCCAGGATCACAGGAACCTGCTCAAGCATCGTCTCTCTTCCTTCTCATTTCTTTGAAATTTGGATTTTGGATTAAGACACTCAAATCATGTTGTTTTTTAAATTTAAGGTGCCAGGACAGAGGTGTACAGAGCAGAGGTCCACCCCTCACAACCCTCTTCCCTGAGGGAGAGAGGCCAGGGGTACCAGGCCAGGAGAGGGCGCAGGGAGGGGAGAGGGCGCAGGGAGGGGTGAGGGTGCAGGGAGGGGTGAGGGTGCAGAGAGGGGTGAGGGTGCAGGGAGAGGAGAGGGTGCAGGGAGGGGAGAGGGTGCCAGGAGAGGGTGCGGGAGAAGAGAGGGTGTGGGGAGGGGAGAGGGTGCAGGGAGGGAGAGGGCGCAGAGAGGGGTGAGGGTGCAGGGAGAGGAGAGGATGTGGGGAGGGAGAGGGTGTGGAGAGGGGAGAGGGTGCAGGGAGAGGGTGCGGGAGAAGAGAGGATGTGGGGAGGAGAGGGTGCAGGGAGAGGAGAGGGTGCAGGGAGAGGGTGCCGGGAGAGGGTGCGGGGAGAAGAGAGGATGTGGGGAGGGGAGAGGGTGCGGGGAGGGGAGAGGGTGCAGGGAGGGGAGAGGGCGCAGGGAGGGGAGAGGGCGCAGGGCCAGGAGAGGGTGCTGGCATGACTCACAGTGCATTCTGGGAGTCCTGGGGCCAGCCGCATCTCTCAGTGCCAGTTTTCCCTGTCACACTCTGTGGGTCTCCACCCGGGAGAGTCTCCTGAGAGCTCTGCCCTGGCTCCATGCCATCTGCTGTGTCAGGGACGAGCCCTGGCTTTTGGAGCCCCTGAGAGAGAATCCTTTCAAAGGTATGTTGTTTCACGAGCTGATGCAGAAGGAGGGGAGCCCGGAGTTGTCCCTCATAGACAAGAAGCCTGATTCCCTGGTGGTTCTGGTCCCCTTGGGTTACCCCAAACAACTGCATCAGGTTCTCAGGTGACCTGACTTGGTGCAAAGGGGGCTTCCCAGAGTCGCTGGGCTGCTGCCGCCAACACTTTGGAACAAAACTCCCTTCCTCTGAGAAGGGAATCATCTTTAGAAGATTCTCTGGTCACAGCTCAGTGCAGATTTTCCTTATCTACCTCTTGTCAGCAGCTAGTAAAACAAGAAACCTCCCGGCGGATGAGAAGGGGCTTGCAGCCAAAAGGAAGCCTCCTTCCCCTGGCCCAGCCTCTTGGCCCCAGCTGGAGAGAACTGCCAACCCCCTACCCACCACACACACAGCAGCCTCCAGTCCAGCCCTGCTGGGAGGCTGGAAAAGGGTTACTCGTGTCTCTGCAGGTAACAACACGCACATCCCCGAGGGCTGTGGGCCCTAGAGCCAAGCATCAGCTCCAACCAGACACATTCCTTTCCCCAAAGCCACAGAACTCTCTGGCCCAAGACCACAGCCGGGGGCAGCTGTCGGGCTGGGAGTAAAGGGAGATTCCAGCTAGCCCGGCTGGAATGGGGCTCCCTGGGGAGGGTGGGTCTGTGGGATTTTGGCATAGTCATCAGAATAAGAAATGCGCATGGGGTGAAGGGGCAGGCTGCCATGTCCCTTCCCAGGCAGATAAAAATGAGACACACTTGACACGGCTGGCCAGTTTTGTAAAACCTGAACTCCAATTTTAATGTAAGTAACAACACCTACACCAATGCAGAATTTCTTAGTAGAATCCTATTCAACACCAGCATCGACACCCCTCCCTCCTCACCAGTACAAAGTGGTACTTGGCCAGTGGGAATGTCCCCAGCAGCGTCTTCACAACAGCTCAAAGGGGATGCAAGTCAAGAGTCCACCCATGGAGAGATGGATAAGCAGAATGTGGTTATCCATACAATGGAATATTACTCTGCCTTAAAGAGGAAGGAAATTCCGATGCCTGCTATGATGTGGATGAACCTGGAGGACATTATGCTGAGTGAAATAAGCCAGACAAAAAGACAAATGCTGTGTGATTCCACTTACAGGAGGTCTCTAGAGGAGCCAAATGCATAGAGACAGAAAGTGGGATGGTGGGTGCCAGGGACTTGGGTGGGGAGGAGGGGGTGTCAGTGTGTAATGGGGACGGTTTCAGTTTGGGAAGATGAGAAAGTTCTGGAGACAAATGGTGAGGATGGCTGCACAACAATACGAATGCACTTAATGCCACTGCACTGTACATTTAAAAATGGTTAAAATGGTAAACTTTATGTTATGTATATTTACCACAATAAAAAAAATAAACAGTTAAATAGGAAAAACAACTTGGCCAAGCAGATGATAAGTTAAAACATCATCCTGGGGGTGGTGTGCCCCCAAGAAGAATCACAGGCTAAGCCGCCAGAGGGTAGAGCTCAGCTGACAAGAGATGCAGGGAGGGAACTGCACGGCTTCCGAAATAAGTGGAAACCCAGAAGCTGTTCCTAAAGGTCTTTTTCTTCAGTCTTTCTCCCCCTTTTGCCGGACACCATAAAAGAACGCCTCTCCGATGAGACTTTAAGGCAATTTGCACCCAGTAACTTTCTCAGCAGGGAAGGCACAGTCCCTCAATTAACACTCTCTATTCTCCAAAGGACTCAACATGGCTGTCAGCTGCACAGAGCAGAGCGGGATGAAAGGAACCCATTTCCACCATTTCTACCAGGCTGTGCCCCCACGGCGCTGATGATCACAGCTGCCCAGACACGGCTGTCACCATCAACCCAGGACGCAGACCTCAAAGGACGACTTGTTAACTTCACATGGTCGTCGCCAGATGAAGTATTTTGTCGACAGCGATGCCCAGCCCGTCCAGACAGCATGAGCGCCCAGCTCGTAGGGTAGGGAAGAGCCAAATCGACTCTACAGACACGAAAATCATCTGGAAATCTCCACCCACAAGCATTCCTCTGCGCGGCTGTTCTAACGGTATCAAGACTTCCTGTGACCATGTAAGCCCCTGCACTGACCACTCGCTCGAGAAAGACCGGTCGGTTCTGTCTGTGGCTTTTGTAAAAGCAGTCTTTGGATCTGGCACCATGAGCCAGGCAGGTCCGCAAATTCCATCCTAATGGAATGCCAGTCACGGTTCCCTGCCACGAGGGGATGCCGGGAGCACCCTGAGGCCGCAGCAAGAACGTCCTCCTGGAAGAGGTCACAAAACCTAACCCAGAGAAGCAGTCAGTTCTGCTAGAAGGCACGTTTTGAAAATGCCTATTTATTGCAATGCAGTGACGTATCAGGGACAATCAGAGCATAACACGGATTTCGCACTTGCTAATGTGCAATCTCATCCTCGAGAAACACCAGGTGAAGGGAGAGACCTGCACCCAGCACGGTGCCTTGTAGGACACACACACACACCCCCCGCCCCCACATCCTCCATCTCCCGTGCGCCGTGAGCCGCGCCAGCCACACTGGGGTTATAACTTTCTGTCCCATTTCAGACCATCCTCCTTCCACCGTTTCTCAGAAACCCACAAGCCACAACCTTCTGACGCCCATGTCCTCAGCCAACTTCAGGTCTTTTAGAGGTAAAGCCCCATAGTCATTGGACCATCCAACATGGGCAAAAAGGTGCTCTGAATTATTAGGTTCCTACCTTATTTTCTAACGTATCACTGGTAGAGCCTGAGTGTTGTGCGTCTAGCCCCCTCTTCCCACAAGCCCTGCGGTTTGCACTGTGTGGTTTTGCGTGGGTGGTGATTTTTAGGAACGCGTATATTGCATTACAGCAGAACTGACTATACAATTCCTACGCAATAAAGGATAAATCTAGAATTACCAATAGCGACTATCTGTGCACAAAACCACTGTGGAAAGAAAAGAAATCCTGCGGGGTTTGCCCCTCCCACCCCCACTTAAACAACTGTAAAATCCAGTTTCTACATATAATCACTGTCTAAGGGGTTCACACCACTCAGGTTTATGCAATGACATAACTGGAACCCAAGTCATTGTGTACCCCAAACCACGCTCTGCTGGCACCCCCTCTGCTAAGAAAAGGGGGCGCAGCCTGGAAACCGCCAGGGCAAGCTCCTCACGGAAGTGCCCCCACGTCCCCCCAGGTACACTTGCCTGGGTACCATCGTCCTTGGCTCGCTTGATGTTCTGGCGCCCGTCCACCCAGTAGATGAACTTGTCCAGCGGGTCATAGTCGATGGCCTTGACATTCCGCAGCCCGTGCAGGGGCAGGATGAGGTCCGGGCTGTGCTGGTCATCGGGGATCATCCGGCTGATGGCACATTTCTGGCTGAACAGCAAGAAGGCGGTGGGCGCTAGAGTGAGGCAAGCAGAGGAGGGGGCCGCGTGTCAGCCTCCGGCAGCCGAAGAGGGCGGTGGCGGGATGGACGACATCCACTTTACGGTAAAAAGTAGATTTGTGTACGCACCCACTAGACGTGCGCGGAAAAAAGGCGGGAAGGACATGAAGCTATTTCTTGGGGGTGGACTAGGGGGAATTTTACTCTCCTTGTTCCGTGTGTTTCTGCTGTTCCAATATTTTACGAGTGCCTGTGTTATTTTAAAAATAGACATCAATTTATTTTTAAATTATCAAGACTGAAGACAAAAGTAAGGGTGGTGAACCCAAACTCCCACCCACAAATGGTCGCCGTGCTCGGGGCTGTGCAATCTGCCATATGGCTCTATGTGCCCAAGTGAACTGCTGAAAACTGGCAAACTGAACAGTGACACTGGGAGGGGACCCTCCTCTGGGGTGTCACTGAGCAAAGCTGCCTGGGTTCAGAAACTGCGTCACTCAGAACGTGTGGGAGGCCACCAGTTGTAGCTGCTGTCAGAGAGTTACAGCTGGGCGGTGTGAATCCAAGGCACGGCCCCAGGTCTGCCGGCCACTGGAGCGGGGACCCGAGTCTCATGTGTCCCTCCGGGCAGTGGGTTACCTGCACCTCCACTTGACCCCTCAAAGAATGGCCCTTAGGGGGTGGGGACCACAGGGAGCCCAAGAGTGGGGCATCCCAGGCTGTGGCCCCAGGCCCATCGCGTACCAGCTCAGGGCCCTGAACAAGCCCTTCGGAGCCTCTGGTTCCTCATGTGCGTGACCCGGATAAGGAGGACCGGCCCTCCCAATGCCCGGGGCTGCACGGGGCTCAGACGAGGCCCCAGACGACAGGGAGCTTATCAACTGTCAAGGCTGCTCCGAGGCTGAGTTATGATCGGCTCTCTGCTGATGTCACAGAAGAAAAGCCCGCCAACAGGACACACCTGTTCTCCCCGTGGGCGCGTGGGAAGGGCGCTCAGGCTCTCTGAACCTCACTCTTCTTATGGAAATGAGAGCAAAAGGCCTACACTGCAGAGGATCATGGCGAGGATTACGCAAGTGAGCGTAAGGCCACACAGCAAAGGGTCAAGAGCAGGACTCTGGAGCCAGCCTGCCTGGATTCAAACCTGGTTTGTACCTTACCAGCTGTGTGACCTGAGGTGAGTTACTGTGCATCTCTGTGCCTCAGGTTCCTTGTCTGTGAAATGGGGACAGTGATCCTCCCTACCCTATTAAAAGGCACTTAGAACAATGCCTGGCTTTATAAGTGAGTGCTCTCCCCCAGTGACT
The DNA here is from genome assembly GCF_057802395.1 of Ceratotherium simum simum. Taxonomy (NCBI): domain Eukaryota; kingdom Metazoa; phylum Chordata; class Mammalia; order Perissodactyla; family Rhinocerotidae; genus Ceratotherium; species Ceratotherium simum. The sequence continues at coordinate 5,569,053 of NC_141933.1, forward strand.
GGTTTTCACATCCAAAGATCCTCCCATGGAATGTGCCAGCTGAGAGCTTGGCCCAATTACTTGTGTCTTGATGAAGCAATAGGTGTTCCACCCAAGGTAGGCCATCAAGGAGCATTACAGCATGTGCAGTGCACAACCTGCCCAACTGTCCATGTGCACCAAGGTATCCCCAGATAAGAAGCTCCTTTCCACCTTATCCCCCAGAGCCAAGCTGATCTAACATGGGGGTGAGGTGCATGGGGAAAGCGAGGCACTTACGGCTGCAGTTGCGGCTAGTGGGGTCCAGCGTGTAGTGTGAGGCACAGCTGCAGCGGTGGCCACCGGGGACGGCGAGGCAGAGCTGCCCGCACTGCCCGTTGCTGTGCATGCAGTCGTTGAGGCCATCCTGGCGGGAGGAGTGGAACACCAGGATGTCCATCACGAAGTCCAGGTGGCCCTGGATGAGGGTGCGGTTCCGGCCGCTGGTCTTGTCGGCCCTCTCGATGCTGTGCAGGTTCCAGTCGGTCCAGTAGATGTAATCACTGTACTGTGTCAGGCCAAAGGGGTGCGGGAGGTCGTCAGCAATCACAACCCGCTCCTGGCCTGCGTGGAGACACACGGGCATGGCATCAGCCACGGCACAGCCAGGACACGCAAGGGCGCCCTGTTGGGCAAACCAGTTCAACCTGCCGCCAGCCTGGCAACTCACGTCAAAGCCACAGAGCGTTCGACCACTTTGGAAAACGGGCGAGATCGACCGAAGCTGGACGTCCACCTACCCTGTGACTGGGCAAGTCCGCTCCCACACAGCAAGAGACATGCACGCAACGTCCACCCAAATAACAGACAAGAATGTGCACAGCAGCAGCCGTCTGTCACAGCCACAAGCTGGAAACGACCCAAACGTCCGTGCACGGTAGAATGGATAATATAATGGTGGATCTTCATAAAATGGAAATGAGGCAGGGATAAAAAAGAACGTGGGCGAATCTCATAGTCATTAGATTGAGTGAAAGAAGCCAGACACTAAAGAGCACGTGCTGTAGGATCACACTGACAGAAAGTTCTAGAACAGCGAAACTGGCACATGGAGATAGAAGTCAGGGCAGCAGTGACCCCTGAGGAGGATGGTGGGATTGACTAGGAGGAGGCACAAAGGAGCCTTTTAAGGGCTGGAAAATTCCTTGCCTTGATCTGCGTGGGAGCTACATGGGGTATGTTGTATGTATGAGCATCTGCACGTAAAAATCCTTCGACTTGTTTACTTACAGTTTTTTTTACTCTATATATATGTGATATGTCAATAAAAACTTTAAAATACAACTTTAAATAAATCTTCATCCCGTTCAGCCCAGCAGTCTGGGGAGGCAGCTCACCACAGTGGTTGGAACCAGGCTCTGGAGTCAGCCTGGACACCCCGCTCCCCCCCCGATCAGCATGTGACCTCGGGAAAGCCGCGTAAGCTCCTTGACCCTCAGTCTCCCCACCTGCAAGATGGGTATTCTTCAGAGTGCCCGCGTGGGTATCCAGGATACTGAAATGTGATAAATTGTGACAAAGCGGTCAATGAGACTTGTGATGATGTCGTGATAAATACTCAGTGAGATGGTGCATGTAAATGGTCATAGTGCTGGCACACAGTAAGCGCTTGGTAAAAAGTACATGCAGAATAATACCCCCTAAGAGACGCCCACAACCTCATCTCAAGAACTTGTGCATATATTACCTAACACGGCACAAGGGACTTTGCAGGTGTGATTAAGCTAAGGATTGTGAGGTGGGAGATGGTCCTGCATTGTCTGGGTAGACTCAGTATAAGCACAAGCGTCCACGTAAAAGGGAGGACGAGTAAGAGAGACCGGCAGATGCTACCCCGCTGGCCTTGAAGATGGAGGAAGGGGCCACAAGCCAAGGAATGCAGACGGCCTCTAGAAGACGGAAAAGGCAAGGGAACGGACTCTCCCCTGCAGCCTCCGGAAGGAAGGTAGCCAACACCTTGATTTTAGCCCAGTGAGCCCCATTTGGGACTCCAGCCTCCAGAACTGTAAGAGAAGAACTGTGTGCTGTGTTAAGCCGTTAGATCTGTGGTCATTTGTTACAGCAGCCCCAGGACACTCACACAAGCTGGTGGTGATTTTTTACACTCCCAGATCAATTTCAGGGAAACCACCCCAACACAGACATTCACCCAGCACCGTCACCTGGAACGCTGGTGCCACCCTACACGCCAGCAGCGGAGGACTTGTGAAATGAACTGTGCGTGGTCTAACCATACGACAGAGCAGCCGTGCACTGAGCACAGCGATGCACACCTACTGGGGGATGCGATGGGGAACACCCCGGCTCAGAGCCGAGTGGGACAGCGTGCAGCGAAAGGGGTACCAATGGGAGCCGAGCCACGGGGCACGGAGAGTGTGCAGGTGACACTCAACAAGGGCTCTCCCTCCCCCAGGCCGTGCTCTCCAGGTCGTCACTCGTCACACTGTGTGTCGTCTGAACACAAGTATGCTCTACTTCACAGCAAAAACGGTGCCAATGAGAACACGTTCATGACATGAGAACATGCTCGTCACATATGGGAGTAAAAGAAAGCAGGATGAAATTTATATGCATGGGCCGGCCCCGTGGCTTAGTGGTTAAGTGCGTGCGCTCCGCTGCTGGCGGCCTGGGTTCGGGTCCCGGGCGCGCACCGACGCACTGCTTCTCCGGCCATGCTGAGGCCACGTCCCACATACAGCAACTAGAAGGATGTGCAACTATGACATACAACTATCTACTGGGGCTTTGGGGGAAAAAAATAAATAAATAAAATTATTAAAAAAAAACAAAAGAAATTTATATACAGCATGATGACAAAATGACATTTTAAAAATTCTTTTTAAAAAGTGAAAAAAATCTTCAGATATTAACCGTTAAGGATATTTAACTTAAAAATCAATTAAAAAGATTTGGGGACTGAAAGAAATATGCCAACATGTGAATACCAGTTATCACTGAGTGGTGCCATTCTGGATAATTATAATTTTTCTTCATATTTTTCAGAAATTTTCTAAGTTGATTATTTTATCTTTAGGAAAAAAAAGTTATTGAATAAAGACGCTCCCTGACTGCCTCCATCGCACACAACCCCTGCCCCTCGGCCCTGGCCTGAGAGTGGACAGTGTTCCAACAACCATCACTGTAACTAAACGCTCCGAGGGCACCTACTGTGTGCCAGGCTTGGTGGAGTGCTTCCTCCATATTATCTCATTTAATTCTCACCACAGCAGCCATATGAGGAAGGTACTATTAGGGACCTGAGGCACACAGATGTTAAGTAACTTGGCTAAAGTCACACAGCTGGTAAGTGGCAAGGGCAGGACTACAATGCAGACAGTGATGCCCGAGGCTCGTGCTCCACACCCAGCTCTACCCACACAGACACCGTTACCAATCATCCTTCACTCGCCCGGGGCCTCACACCCTATTAATGAAGAGCTCAGTGAATATCTGTGGCATTAATGGAGAACGTGCTGCAGCAGAGTGACAGTCAGGCCCAAGCACATGGCCACCCTCGACCTGCAGGGTCATGCGAGTGTCGAGGGCTCTCCCTAGCTTTTGTCCAAATGTGTCCTCATTCAGGGTAATTAGTGAACTTGCTGATTTCAGGCAACCACAGCTGTGCTGTGACTGGTGTCTCATCTGGTGGCGGCCTCTCGGAATCCACCGCGGGGCTGGGGTGGTGGTCTTGAAGACACATTCACACCTTGCCGTTGGCCTCATGAAGCAGGACAGTCGGCACGCAGGGTGGGGCAGCCCGCCCCAAGCAGAAACCAGGACGTGGGGGTTCTCCCTCCAGCTCGGGCCACACAGTACCTGGGATCAGCCCTTCAGCTCACCTCTGCCTCAGTTTCCTCATCTGTAAAATGGGCACATCTACGCCCACCACAGGTGGCAGCAGCAATGATTAGGAAGGAAGCCAAATCCTCCTCATTGTACAGGGTGGCCCCATCACCTGGTGTGTCACCCGAAAGAGCTAACATAACCACTCCCCCCCAGCAGTATGGAGTCCACAGTCATGTGTCCTGGGTTCAATCCTGTCCCCACTGCTGGGTGACTTGACGTGAGTTTTTTTTTTTAACCTAATCCCAGGGCGGTGGGTGTGGCCTGTGAGTGGTCCCAGAACAATGCATAGCACACAGTAGGTGCTCAGGGTTGGAGGGAGACTGAGTGCGTGGCTCTGGGGTCTGAGTGAGGCTCTGCGACCTTAGGTAACTCCCGTGACCTCCCTGGGCCTCAGTTTCCCCATCAATGAAAACCTGCGCCATGTGGGGTAGGGTCAAATTAGAGTCCTGGCACATGGCTTGGCTGGGACCCGGCACTTAGTAGGCGTGCAGGAAACAGCCGTCACCCGGGCCTCTGTTGACACACCTACAGCAATGGCACCAGGGGTGGAAAAGGACAGCCCCCGGGGAGGGCGAAGGTGGAGGAGAACTCAGAGGCATGTCCACACCTTCTGTGGGGCCTGGGGACTCAGGTCAGAGGGCACAGGGCAGCAGGGGCTGAGAGGTAGCCAATGCCCAGGCCCCGGGAAGTTCCACCCCTGCAGGGCCGACGCCCTCCGCCCGGCAGGTCCCCGCCCGGCCCTCACCCAGCATGTTGGACGACTCGATCATGTTGGTGTCCAGGTCGGTCCAGTAGAGACGCTGGTCGGCGTAGTCGATGGTGAGGTCGTTGGCCCGGCCCACCTTGTCCACCAGCGTCATGCAGTTGGTCCCGTCCATGAAGGCCCGCACGATCCTGGGCTTACCGCCCCACTCGGTCCAGTAGATGTAGCTAGAAGACACGGGAGCAGGGTGGGGCGGGCTCAGCTGCGTCCACGCTCACCGCAGGGCCGGGGACACCGCCGCCGCCATCTCCCCGGCCTGGCCCTCCCCATCCCAGAGAAAGCCGCATCAATGACATTCCTCCAGGAAGCAGGGAAGGGGCGAGACCCCTGAGCCCCCACAGTCCCAACGTCCCTCCGGGGCTGTCACTGTGCCACCTCCTGCCCCCTGAATTCCCGCAGCAGATCACCCGCACAGTAAGCATCGATACCCCGTTTACGACACCAACCGGGCACACAGACAGGTGACCGTGTGACAGAACATCCAGGCTGGACTACTTTTGTCAGGCACAAACGCTGACTAGGGGCTGGACAGGCTGCCAGGGTGACTGCGGGGGTGGGGACCAGGATGAAGGTGGGCAAATCGAGGGTCCAGTCCCGTTACTCAAAGAGGGCAGAAGACAGGACCCCCGCGGCAGGTGGGCCTTGTGGGGCCAGGATGCACACAGCTCTGCTGCCCCCAGCGGCTCCCCCTCCCTGTTTCTTCAGCAGCAGCAGCTCCAGAAAAGGAAACTCATCTTCTCCTTCCAGGACTGTGTACGTTGTACTTGTCCCCTCGCTAAAACCTGGACCTCTTGCTCCCTGTTCTGCCATCCTGAAATCTTTCCTTCCCTAACAGAGCATGCAACAGGCAGGGTATGGGGTGCTCCACACACACCACTGAGGCTTTATGGGGGGAGCGCTGTGTCGGCGGCACAGAAAACCCCAGGGCAGCGGCAGACTCTGCTCTGGCCCCTCCGCTCTGGCCCCAGCGCCCGGGCGGGGCCCCCAGGCTGCTGGCGGATTAAAGCACTCGCCTCACAAGGCGGGTCTTCAGCCACAGCTAAGCAGCCTACAAGAAGCCTGGAATCTGAGGACCTCAGACCGCGCTGGGACAGCAGAGTCTGGGGACACGGGGAGGGAGAGCCTAGGACAGGAGCCCGAGACAGGACTTCTAGGCCCAGCCCTGCTCTAACCAGTCACGTGACCGTGGGTAACTCACTCAGCTTCTCTGAGCCTCAGTTTCCGCATCTGTAAGATCCAGGACAAAGGTATCCACCCCCCGCAGGCCCCTGGATGCTGCAATGCGACAACCCACGTGAAAATGACCAGCACAGTGCCCGATACAGCGGCTGCCGTTCCTTCTTTCTGCTCTGTGCCTCGGTTTCCCCTCTGCGAAATGAACTAAATGACCTCCAAAGGGTCCCACGGGCCCCGGCCACCTCAGGGCTAGTGGCGGTCAGTACTGCTCTAGGCACAGAGTGCAACTGGGCAGCCACCCACCGCAGCCCAGGGTCATCACCTCGCTGGCTGATGTCGAGAGGTGGGAGGGGACAGGGACATGTGTGCCGGACGAAAACGGCCCTTACCCTTTGGTGGGGTCCAGGGCCAGCGACCTCGGGTTGTCCAAGTCCCTCCACACGAGGACCTGCCGGAACTGCCCGTCCAGCCGGGCCACTTCAATCCTGTTGGTCCCGGTGTCGGCCCAATAGAGGTTCTTGCCCATCCAGTCGACGGCCATGCCTTCCGGGTAGTCGAGGCCAAACTCGACCACGTGCTCCACGGAGCTGCCGTTCATGAAGGCTCGGCTGATGGTCTGGGAGCGGGAGAGGAGGAAAGGGCCACCGTTAGCAACCTGCACTTCCGCAGACACCTGACCGTGAGAGGCTCAGCCCCCGGCAGCAACTGCCGATCACATCTGTGGCCAGACAGCCAACATCTGAGAGGTTTTCAACGAACATCTGAAATGCAGCAAAATACAACCTTCCTAGGAAAACAATTTGGCTGTATTTATATATATATGTATTATATATATATATGCAATGAGCCTTAAAAAGAGTTGTATCCTTTCACCCAGTAATATTCCTCCTGAAATTTTATCCCAAGGAACTAATAAAAATACAAAAAGTGAGGAGTTACTGAAAATACAATAAAGGCTTTACACACACAGATGTCATTATTGTGGTACTGTTTAGAGTTGGGAAAAGCTGGAAGCAATCAGAACATTTAAAATAAGGGAATGGGGCCGGCCCTGTGGCTTGGTGGTTAAGTGCACGCGCTGCGATGCTGGTGGCCCGGGTTCGGATCCCGGGTGCGCATCGAGGCACCACTTCTCTGTCCAGCCTGAGGCCGAGTCCCACATACAGCAACTAGAAGGATGTGCAGCTGTGACACACAACTATCTACTGGGGCTTTGGGGGCAAAAAATAAATAAAATCTTTAAAAAAAAAAATAGATAAATAAAATAAAATAAAATAAGGGAATGGTTAAGTATAACAGGGAATATCCGTACAATGGAATATTTTATACATTTAAAGAACTATGTTAAAGAGTTTATAATAGGTTAATAAAATACCAGTTATAAGGTTAAGTGAAAAAACCGAGATACAGAATTCTATGGAGCATAGGACTGTGATTATGAGAAATACTAACACAGGAAAAAAAAAAACAAAGGAAATACCCTGACATGGCAGCAATGGTGGACACGGTGGGGTTACGGGTGATTTTTACTTTCTTCTTTATACTTTTCTATTTCCTTCTTTCTACAACAAACCCTTATGACTTTTAAAATCAGAATATCTTTAAGAGACATGTAATAAAATTGGTAGAATAAAAGAAAGATGATAAAACTGTTTCCGTTGTCCAACACTTTAGAACAAGGGTTAGCAAACTTTTTCTGTAAAGGAGCAGATCGCAAATATTTTCAGCTTCACAGGGCACACGGATCTGTCGCGGTAACTCAACCTAGTGGCACAAAAGCAGCCCGTGCAGACAATCCATAAACATAATGGGCGTCACCGTGTTCCAGTAAAACTTTATAAAATCAGGAGGCTGGCCCCCGGACCAGTTTGCCAAACCCCGCTTTAGAAGACGAAAAAGCCTTTCCCCGTGTTTATCCAGGATGTTTATATTCGTACCGTGAATGAAGAAAAAGCCTGCTAGGCAAGAGAGCAGTGGTGAGGGAGTGGGTGGGGAGAATCTGAAGACAGTCTCGATTTTTAACAACGTTTCACGGATACACGTGTCCACTGGACCTGCTCATTGTAATCATTCATGTTTGTTTATTAAAATAGGTTCACTAATATTTTATTGGCTTGAATCAAGTTACAATAAATATTATATTTCTTTAAAAAAATTTTTTTTAAGGCTTTGAGGTGGTACCATCCCAGGCAAGGTGTTCACAGGAGAGCTGTGCGTGTAGGACCCCGAGCGGACAGTACCTTCAGGCTGACGTCTGTCCAGTAGATGTGGTTGTTGGAAACGTCGAAGTCCAGCGCCGAGGCCTCCTTGACGCCTGTGAGTGGGATGGCCACGTCGTTGTTGTTGGTCTCGAGGGAGATCCTGTGGATGGCGGCTCTGCTGGTGAACACGAGGAAGGCCTCGGGGACGATGCAGGTCTTCATGTCGCTCAGCAGCTCCAGGCCGATGGGGCAGCCACACTTGGTGGCGTGGGGCGTGAAGAAGCACAGGTGGCTGCACCCCCCGTTCCTGTCCGCACACGGGTTGGTTCCTGGAAGGAAACACACAGGCTCTCAACATCAGCAGCCCAGCAGAGGGGGGTGCACTCCATCCACAGTCGTGTGTGGCTTTATTTCTGCCAGACGTCAAATGGCGAGAGTAGGTGAGATGACGGAAACCAAGGTCCTGCCCTGGTGCGGGGAAGGGGCAGTAACGATGGAAACAAGGGCTGGCTCTGGGACCAGAGCATCCCAGTGCGTTTTAGCTCCTTCTGTCCACACAGTAGCCTGGGAGGATGCCATGAGGCAGTGATGGGACAAGTCACCCCTCCCGGGGCCTGGACTCCTGGCCTGCTGACTGGATTGGAGCCTGAGATTTCACCCAGATGGTTCCTCCGATTCACTGACCCTCTCAGCAACCTTGAAAACTCAGACTCGCCCAGGACGGCCCATGGTACCTCTTTTTTCTAAAGCAGATGGGACTTAGCACGCTCATTTATTTTTGGCCAGCCTGTTAATCTCATTCATCTACTGGAATGCTGCTAACATTGGCTTTAATTTCGTGTTAAGTATTTCGACTAAAAAAAGAATGCTTTTCCCCATCTCCCTCAGTAAATCCTGAGATAAGAAACAGAAAGAGAGAGAGGACTTGGGGGGAGGAGGAGAGAGAAGCCCAATTTCTCAACTTTAAATCACACTCCATGGATACATCTTTTTTCTTATCTCTGGGGTTTTACTTTTTGTTTTCTAAACAATCACTCACAGGGAGGCCTCGCTGGCCACAGTGGATAACGAATAAAAGGCGACCAGCAAAACTCAGCTTGTCGATTCCAGCATCTTTGTATCAGGAGGGCAGCTTGCGACTAGAGGCCTTTCCCAGCGACACAGACACACTGGCTGCTCCGTCACCTCCACCGCCTCGCCTCCAGGCCTCTGCTCAGCTGTCCCTTCTGCCAGACAAGCCCTGCCCCCCCCCCGGCTCCCTAAATTCCAAGCTCAAATTATTTCTGTCGTGTTTTAAAGCCAGGCATCCCCTAACGTCCCAGCTGTAGCCATCCACCCGGTAGCAGAGCTTACTAAGGGGGGTCTTATCACTAGCCTGTAAGGTACTTGAGGGCAAGCACTGAGTCCTCTCTGGCCATTCACTCAGCAAAGACTTGCTGAGCACCTCCAACGTGCAGGCGCTGTACCAGGCACTGGGGCCGCAGCGGGGAACAGAGCCCCGCCCCCACGGAGCCCCCCAGGCCCGTCCCCCCACCACATCTGGACGCTACTCTCCCTAAGCTCGCTGACCTGCATTCGGCATTCTTTTCATAAAGACACACATCACCGTGTGAAGTGTGCTTCTTACGGATCCTGGCTTTCAGATAACAGGTGCGTGCTTGCCTGTGTGTCCACTGGCCACAGTGGACAACGATCGCAGCCCTGCCCAGGCATGAGGTCAAGGCAGACCCGGCATGAGACCTGAGCTACACGGCTTTGCCCCCTTCTCCCCTGTGTAAATGGAGCGACACTAATGTTGTAATTAGTGTATACAGTTGCTTTGGGCACTAAGGCCCTTAGCCAGAGCCTGGCACAGCAGGCATTCAGCAAATGTCAGCCATTATGACAACGACTGCCAGCAGTGCTGGTCCACGGCCACTGCCCAGTCACTATCCCTGGTCACCACACCACCCCATTCCAACCTGTCCTTAACCAGATGTCATCTCCTGTCCTGCCCGTCCCCAGAGTGGGGCGCCCCAGCTGGACACTTATGCCCCAACTTTGGCCCCTAGCTGGGCTGCCCAGGGACTGGAGGGCAGCCACAACCCTGCTGCTGCTTATGCCAGCCGGCACAGCTGACCCGTGGCTGGAGGCTGACCAGACTCACCGACGACCTTGGCCACGTTCACGGCCTTGAGCCCCATCAGGTCGGGCAGCTGGTCGATGATGACGTCCCGGCTCGCCTGGATTTTGTGCACGCGCTCGATGCTGCGCCGCTGCCAGTCGGTCCAGTAGATGAAGTCCCCCAGCAGCGTGAACCCGAAAATGTGCGGGAGCTTGTCCTCCAGGAGCGTGCGCCTCTTTGTCCCGTCCACGTTGATCACCTGCAGGACGGCAGACACAGGTCTGGACGGGCTGGGGCCCCTGACCCAACCCCGGGCCTGAGCTGCCTGCAAATCCACTCCCGGCAGCCTCAGCTCCGTCTGCACCTTGCCAGGCCACTGCACAAAGCCGGTGCCGTGGCTCATCGAGAGAGCTGAAAGAATGACATTTTCAATGATGGCCCGGCTCAGGTCCTTCCCACAGCTTCCCCTACCTGGGTGCAGACGCTGTGCAGAGAGAAAGTGCGTGCTGTGGAACGGGCAAGAAAAACAGGTGTCCTCTCCCTTACTGATTGACTGGCAGTGGCTGCCTGGAGTACCAAGGTGTGGGTCTCAGACCAGGTAGGCTCATTGATTAGTATTGCCTGCCCCGGATGCAGCACAGGGAGGCCCCAGATCACACCGGCGACATGGAGTTGAGTTTTGAAAGACTAGACAACTAACCCACTGTGGGCTCTGGCCAAGATCTCCCACTCGTCTGTGGACTAATTTCTTGCTCGGTCAGGACCAGATGAACTCGGAGGGCGCTTCTGCTTCTAAGTCTGAGCCTGTAGCAATAAGATGCTTTCCACCCCCAGACACACCAGTGGCTCTTTACTCAGAGAGAGAAGAGCTAAACCTTTTTCCTGAAGAGTCAGTGCTGATTAAAAGCGTCAACCAGGGGCCGGCCCTGTGGCTTAGCGGTTAAGTGCGCGCGCTCCACTACTGGCGGCCCGGGTTCGGATCCCGGGCACGCACCAACACACCGCTTCTCTGGCCATGCTGAGGCCGCGTCCCACATACAGCAACTAGAAGGATGTGCAACTATGACATACAACTATCTACTGGGGCTTTGGGGACAAAAAAAAAAAAGCATCAACCACAAAAACCACAGAGGAGAAAAATACTGTCAAACATAGAAACGCCTGAATCAACCGAAACACACAAACAGGAGAAGATGGGATTCTGATGACAGACAATCCTGGAGAAGCTTATGTTAAAGGAAGGTGATAAAAAAGCAATACCCAGACTCTCAGGCCGGGATGAAAGAGACATGATGGATTAACAGCAAGTCTCAACAGGCCCCCTGCACCCGGATTCTATTTCTAGCTTGTCAGAAAGACTGCAAACCCTCTGTTTTGCAGGCAGCAAGCACATAAGATAGACTGAATGCATGTTAAGCAGAAAAGAGCATGGTCCTCTGTCACTGAACAGCACAGGACACAGCTTCTAGGTCAAGCCGGGGGCCCCAGCCCAGCTCTGCCCCCCACACAAGTCCCTGCACCCCCATGGACCTCAGCTTCTCCACCTATAATTGAGGGACCCAGGGAACTTAACCAAGCAAAGAACGCAAAGAATGATGGCTGAGCTCCAACCTGGGGCAATTAAACCAAGATTGGGAGGCCCCGGGCCCAGGGACTAGATCCTGAGAGCAGCTCCCACAGGTGGTTCCAATGAGCAGCCCAGGTGAGAACACTGGATCACACCATCCCCTGGACCATGAGCCGGCCTCACCAGCAGGTAGACCTGCGGCTGTGGCAATTTCTGTGTGGGACTGTGGGCACCACTCCGGGCCCCTCCCGTTAACAGTCAACAGCGAGTGATGGATTAACTCTCCAAAGCGGGCTAGGGTGCTGCTTCCGTTTTGGCCCCGCAATAGGAAGGCGCAGAAAGGCAATGGAAACACGCTGCGTGGTGAACACCAAGCCCCTCAGGGAACCCTCAGCACAAAACTCGCACCCAGGCGGCGTCTCGCCCCGATCACAGCAGACGGGGTGAGAGTAGGAGAAGAGAAAGTTCTCCTAGAATCCACAGCCCGTTAGAGGCTCATCCCCTGTTCCTTCCTCGACACAGAATAACCGGAGCTAGGGGGTCTGGGGAACCGTAGACGCAGGATATTAATACTACAAAGAGGGACCGGCCCCATGGCTTAGCGGTTAAGTGCACACGCTCCACTACCGGCAGCCCGGGTTTGGATCCTGGGCGCGCACCGACGCACCGCTTCTCCAGCCATGCTGAGGCCGCGTCCCACATACAGCAACTAGAAGGATGTGCAACTATGACATACAACTATCTACTGGGGCTTTGGGGAGAAAAAAGGGGGAAAAAAACGAGGAAGATTGGCAATAGATGTTAGCTCAGAGCCGGTCTTCCTCAGCAAAAAGAGGAGGATTAGCATGAATGTTAGCTCAGGACTGATCTTCCTCACACACACACACAAAAAACTACAAAGAAAATAATCCACATCTAGAAAAACAGGATGCAAAGTTTTAATACACCAAAATGTCAACACCATCTCTTTGAGACATTTTTCTCTTCCTTCTCTATTTCTATATTTTCTTAAATAACTAAATTCCAGACATAAATAAGTACATGTTCTACGGAACTGAGGCAAAGGAGTACATTTTTCCAGGCTTAAGAATGATGAAAATGAGTCCTCGGAGGACACGGGGCCAACGAGCGTGACGGGCGCTGGCTGGCAGCACCTCCTCTCTCTCCACCTTTGCCCACCGCTCCCTGGTGGCCCAGAACGAAGTGGGAGGGGTGACGAGCTGCTGCCCCGGGGCTGGGGCTGACTGTGCCCCAGCAAGTGCAGGACCTCTGCTCTGGGTTGGCAGGGCCTGCCTGACTCAGAAGCCACTCCGCCAGCCCAGCACTTTCCACGCCAATCACAGAACCCACAAAGCACCTCGCGGGCTCTCCAGCTTGGAAGAACATCAAGACTCTAACACTTGAGAAAATAAATGATCCCAAAGTGGTCTTTTAACGACAGCTTTCAGCACACCTTGACCCAATCCAACACATCTGTAAAAATATCTCTGTTGGAGCGAGCCTTTCCTGGATCCTGGAGCACACGAGTGGGGCCTGTCTACACAGGGAGCACACATTTCCACATTCCAGGTTCCCTCTGGGCCCAGCTTGGGGGCCTCCACCTTTCCTGGGGCCCTGAGGGTGAGGAGATGAGACACAGGGAAGGTGCCCATCTGACCCCTGGGAGGGTAACGCTTCAAAACAGAGTTCGGAAATAACAGAATCGAATCTGGGGCACCCAATAATGTTGGAGCCAGGAGAGAGCACGGGAGACGGTTTTCCAGGACAGGCGCCAGCACACTGTTTCTGAAAAGGATCATAAACGTTTTCAACTCTGAGGCCACACAGTCCTTGTTAGCAGGAAAGCAGCCACGGAGAGCTTGTAAAAGAATGAGCATGGCACAGTGTTCCAATAAAACTTTATTTCTGCAAAAAATAAAAATAAACTTTATTTGTGGACACTGAAATTTGAATTTCCTCTAATTTTTATATGTCATGAAATATTATTCTTTTGATTTTTTTTCAATCATTTGAAAGAGTAAAAACCACTCTGAGTTTGAGAGTGGTACGAAAGCAGGCAATCTGGCCCGTGGGCTGTGTTTTGAACTCCTGCTCTAGAAGTTTCCGTGTACTTGATTTTAAGGAAAGGAAACTAGACTTCTCCAAGAAGTTAGGTCAAGATGGTTGAGCCAGATGCCAAAGGCACCTGAGTGCCAGCCTTGCTCTCTCAGACTTTCTGGCTTCACCCTCCTGTGCTCAGCTGGCTCCACGCTCTATGCCCAGGTCTGGGGGGGTGGGGGTGGGGGTGGGGGTGGGGGGGACAGAGGCAAGGCGAGCAGAGCAGACACCTGCCCCCTGACCAGCCCATCACACAACTTGCAGATCAACCGCCATCCACGGACACGCCACGGACCCACAGCTGTGGGGTCTGCATGGTGCCCCACAAATCAGTGGACCCCAGAAAGTCACCTGAGGTGTAGTTTCCTTATACTGAATCCTCTGTTTCCAATGACTTAGTTGTGCAGAGACCTGAGCCCAAGACCAACTCTTTGAAAGCACACGTTCAAAGGAAAAAGAGTTCTGTTTTCTGATGGAATAACTACCACACCCAGACACAAAATCCAAAACTAAAACTGTGACGGTTATTCTGTTTCGTGTAATAAAAAAGACCCTAAAAGCACACTTGTGCATGCACGCACAGCTCATGGCTCCGTCGCCTGGAAGCCTGGCGCTCTCCTTCCCCAGCGCTTGTGGACGGGGACACACAGCCGATCTGTCACTCCGCAAAGGCGTTTATTCTGGTGGTGCTGGAAGTCGCCTCCCTCGACTTAGTGAATGTCAGGAGCAGGGGACGGGGGTATTTGTAACTTCTCAGCCTGTAACTCATCCCCGGGCCACCCCGCGGGTATGTGGGTCCCCGCCAGGTACCTGAGAGCCTACCCCAGTGGACATTCACCACGGATGTCAGCTGCCGGGCACGCCAGCTCCTCACGGTCCTGGCCAAGTGAGACAGCAGGGGCCACAGGAGCCCGGGGACCCCGGGGCCTCCAGCAAGGACACGGTAAGCCACACACAGGTGACACTTCCTGCCGCAGAGACGGGCCCAACAGCCTGGACTGGGGGTCGGCCTGCGAGACTTCTCGTTCCATCCTCGGGTCAGAGCTGCCTTGAGGGAAACAGCAGGGAGGCGGCTTCGGAAAGAGCTCAAGTCTCCAGAGGGCCAGAGCAGGCCTCGCTCTTACTCAGCAATGGCCGAAACCAACATCCATCCGAAACCAACCTGATCACAGTGTATGTGTGGTGGTCAGAGCAACATCCACAGACACGCCTGCTTCATGGGTGTGCACAGGGGTGAAACCATCCACGGACACACCTTCATGTGTGCGCAGGGGTGAAACCATCAGGGACACACCCACTTCGTGTGTGTGCGCAGGGGTGAAACCATCACGGACACACCTGCTTCATGTGTGTGCGGAGGGGTGAAACCATCAGGGACACACCTGCTTCATGTGTGCACGCAGGAGTGAAACCATCACGGACACACCTGCTTCATGTGTGCGCACAGGGGTGAAACCATCCACGGATACACCTGCCTCACGTGTGTGCGCAGGGGTGAAACCATCAGGGACACATCCGCTTCATGTGTGCACGCAGGAGTGAAACCATCCACGGATACACCTGCCTCACGTGTGTGCGCAGGGGTGAAACCATCAGGGACACACCCGCTTCATGAGTGTGCGGAGGGGTGAAACCATCACGGACACACCTGCTTCATGTGTGCGCGCAGGGGTGAAACCATCCACGGATACACCTGCCTCACGTGTGTGCGCAGGGGTGAAACCATCAGGGACACACCCGCTTCATGTGTGTGCGGAGGGGTGAAACCATCACGGACACACCTGCTTCATGTGTGCGCGCAGGGGTGAAACCATCCACGGATACACCTGCTTCATGTGTGCGCGCAGGGGTGAAACCATCCACGGATACACCTGCCTCACGTGTGTGCGCAGGGGTGAAACCATCAGGGACACACCCGCTTCATGTGTGTGCGGAGGGGTGAAACCATCACGGACACACCTGCTTCATGTGTGCACGCAGGGGTGAAACCACCAGGGACACACCTGCTTCATGTGTGCGCGCAGGGGTGTTTAAACGCTTTGTCTATTTTCAGGACTAGAAACAGAAGGAAACAGACAGAATCTACACAAATAAGTGAGAGGAGAAGGCAGGGCCTCAGAACCAACGCAGCTGGAAAGCAGCTGGGGCGCTGTCAGGGGAGCTTGACGACCGCCCCCGCCCCGGCGTCTCTAGAGCACTGACCACCTCCGACGTGCTGCGTTTGTCCTGTTACCTGTTGCCCGTCTATCTCCCTCTCTAGAACGTTTGCCCCACCAGGCTCGGGTCTGGCCCTTGCTGCTTTTCCAACAGGAGGCAGTGTTCAGTGAACGCTGTGGAATGATGCTCAGTGAACGCTGTGGAATGATGCTCACCGAGGGGTGGGGAGGGGGCTGGAGGAATGTGGAAGACTTGGGGGGCACTGCGACTTGATGGGAGTTCTGCTCAGGGATGACCCTCTGGGCAGCTGTGGGAGAGGGGGAAGCAAGAGGATGGGGCCCAGCCAGGGGCAAGCAGGGGCCACAGAGAGAGTGTGGAGGTGATAACAGAGGGGCGCAGGAGAGGTCCCTCCTGACACAGACATGGTGTGCCCCAAGTTCCCCCAGGGGTCAGCACAGAGACCCCAACTCAAGATGGACCTCAGAGAGCTCCCATCTGCTTTAGGAACATGGCCCGCTCACAGACAAGCGAGATGATGAGGAGAAGGAGGGGGAGGAGGGGGAGGAGGAAAAGGAGGGGAAGGAGGAGGAGGAGGAGGAGGAGGAGGAGGGGAGGAGGGGAGGAGGGGAGGAGGGGAGGAGGGGGAGGAGGGGAGGAGGGGGAGGAGGAGGAGGAGGATTCCGTGGCTAAGTGAGAGCCGGGTGCTGGACGGGTTTGGAAGGCGTTCCAGCTTCTGGTGGGGAGAGGCACATCCGGGCGGGAACCGGGATGTTGACATTTGGGAAAGAAAGACCCTACATTGGACGGCCAAGTGCCGCCCCCATACAGGAGAACACGGCATACGG
The DNA here is from genome assembly GCF_057802395.1 of Ceratotherium simum simum. Taxonomy (NCBI): domain Eukaryota; kingdom Metazoa; phylum Chordata; class Mammalia; order Perissodactyla; family Rhinocerotidae; genus Ceratotherium; species Ceratotherium simum. The sequence goes on from NC_141933.1 coordinate 5,585,827, forward strand.
CTGGAGGTGACTGGAAGGCATATGGGCTTCCAAGGGAGAGGGCTGGGGGCCTGGGCACGTGGGCTCAGAGAGGGCTCTGGACAGAAGGAACTGCTTGTGGGAGGCCCCCCACTGGGCTTTCACGGGCCTGGCGTCTGCCAAGAAGCACGGTCAGAGGGAAAGGAGTGCAGGGCCTGCACGGCCATCAATTAGAGAGAGCTGAGGGAGACAGTGAGTCCTAGTTACTCTTAGGAATAAAGCTGAATCTTGTTGCTCAAGACCTAAGAGCTGTGGCAGGTCAGCGGAGGGCGGAGGGAGGGGGAAGATGCGCAGCAGGGGGTGTGAGGTGGGAACCGGTCCTGAGGAGGCAGCTGGAGTCACGGGAAAGCCTGAGCACGGACAAGGGCGCCCACAGGGCAGGAACTTCCAACCCAAGGGCTCTAGACTCGGGAAGAAGGGTAAGGAGGCGTCCCAGGGAATTCCCAGCCCAGGAGTGGGAAAAACAGGGAGCAGAGGCAGCTATGGGGACACAGAGCTGCACCCACGGACCTCAGCCTACGCCCAGACCACACGGCTCCACCCTGCACGTGTCACACGGCTCCACCCTGCACGTGTCGGGACCGGCTCGGGTGGGGGACGCCCTCCCCGCAGGTGGGGACGGGAGCTCAGGGCTGCCTCCCGGGGTGAGTCAGTGAGGGAGCAGCCCCGAGCCCACACGCACACCCACACGGGGAGCTGCCCCGTGACCCCACCTGTCACTTATAATGGCAACTGCTGGTCACCTATGGGACTGCCACCTCTGTGTGCTTCCATCGGGCTGACCCGGGGGCTGGCCTGAACCTGATGCCCAGGACGGCCGCCTCGGACAAGGCCAGCAGGAGGCCTCACCTGGAGGGCGGCACGACGTGCCCGAGATCTGGACTCTGTTCCATAAATCCCATCCATGTGCCGCTAACGCCGTCTAGATGAATCCCCGCTTCGTCAGCTCGGCACTTCCAGACCTTTGTTCTCCTCCCAGTTCATCAAGGGATCAGCCACAGCTGCCCTGTGAAGTCCCTCTGGGGGACTGGCGGGCGGAACACAGGAGCCGGATGCCCTCTTCAAAGGAAAGCCAGTTTATCGCCGGATAAAGTTCCTTTCTCCCAGCACCTTCTCTGCGTTCAGAGCCAGGCCATGCGCACAACCATGCTGGACGGAAGCCCTTCTCCCCTCAAAGGCAACTCGGCAAAATATGCCCAAGGCTGGTGCTCGGGCTCCTCAGCACCTGGCTTGGTCGTTGTCTCTGGGCAAACCTCTTGGAAACATCACCATTGCTGGAACCCTGTCCTGACCCGGTTTATATCTCCCCTGCCCATCCCTCCTGCCTGGAGTCTGGCTGCACCCTCAGAAAGTAAACGCAGCCCCTCACCCTCAGCTGTCCCCCCTGCAGGGGCTTCTGTACCTGGGCTGGTGGCCTGATCCAAAGGTTTGTGTAACAGGCGGTACCCCAGGGGCACATCAGAGGAGCATCTGTCGGGCATGTGTTCTCAGCTGCTGGAACAGAGCTGGTGCTCACTAGGTGCTCAGTGGCAAACCCCAAGACCCAAGAGTGAGGGGCACGAGTCCACAGCAGGAACACGTGGCCAAGTCCCCAAGCATGTTGGGGCCACCTCCAGAAAGCTCACCCTTGCGTCAGCTACCGGACCCTACGGCATTTCACCATTGGAAAAAATGCCAGAAGGGTCTGTCCTGGGCTCTGGGCTAGACCCCGAGAAGCTGCCATGACCCACGTGTACCTGCAACTCACCCAGAGCGTCTCCCACTCTTAGGGGGAAAGATGCCCTGAGTTTACACACCGAATGGTCTCCATGTCCATCCATGTCAGCGGCTTCCCAGGTCGGAGGCGGGGGTGGAGGGAGTGTCCAGCAAAAACCCGCAGCTAGGGTCAGCTCTGGGCATGTGGGCAGACGGTAGCAATGGTCTTGGCCTGGGTCAGTGTTCCCAAAGTGGGTGCCACCAGAGCCACAGCGGGGAAAGAAAGGAACCCTAGGTCACGCAGTTTGAGAATACTTACGCAACTCAGTCCCCTCGCAGGAGCTCTGCTTATTTAAGCATATTAAAGGCTGCAATGAGAAAGGTCCTGCGGGAGTCACCTCACATTTCCCGAGTTTGTTTATCAAAGAATCCCAAACACTTCTAATTCTTCAGGCTCTCTTTTTAGGTCTCCCAGTGATTAGCTCCAAATCGATAGGTTAATGCTTATGGTGCGCGGTCCTGGCTCATCCACGTTGGCCACTGCGCACTCGGTGGGCAAAGACTCTGTCCCTTACTCCACGCCCCTCCCCCATCCTCCTGCTACTGTGACGTCACCATTTTTGTTCTTCTGTTGGTTACCCTGGGTACTCTAATATGCTCCTTCCTTGCCCCACCCTTCCACCTCCTAACTTCTGTCCGTTCTATCTACCCATTACCACGGCGGATCACGGCTGTATTCTGTACGGTAGCCTCACACTGTCTTAGAGCTTTGTCTGTGGATTGATTCCACAGCAGAAAATCAAAACCACCTGCTCTCTGCATGACCCTGAGCAAGTCACTGTCCCCTGGACCTCGGCTTCTCATCCACGAATGGGGACGTGCCACACACCTCAAAATACTATCGTGGGACAAGCATGTGAAAAGGCGCTCAACATCATTCACCATCGGGAAAACGCAAATCAAAACCACGAGACACATCAGCACACCCACTAGGGCGGCTAGAGTAACACAAAAGAAAGCAGGAAATTACAAGGGTTGGCAAGGATGTGCCGAAACGGGAACACGTATACCCAGCTGGCGAGGATGTAAACGGATGCGGACCGCGGAAAGCAGTCTGACGGTCCCTCAAGAAGTTAAAGATAAAATTACTATATGACCCGGCAATTCCACTCCTGGGTATACGCCCGAAAGAATTAAAAACAGGTGCGCAGATAAAAACTTGTACACCAATGTTCATAGCAGCACTATTCACAACAGCCAAAAGGTGGAAACAGCCCAAGCGTCCATCAACAGACGAATGGATAAAGAGAATGCGGTCCATCCACACAGTGGAATATTATTGAGCCAAAAAGAGGAATGAAGCACTGACACACGCTACCACACGGACGAACCCTGAAGACATGATACTACGTGAAGAAGCCAGACACAAAAGGCCACGCATTGTCTGATTCCATTCACATGAAATGTCCAGAACAGGCAAATCCACAGAGACAGATGGTAGGTCAGTGGTTCAGGGGGAGAGGGCTGGGGAGGGCAGAGTGGGGACTGACTGCTTGGTGGGTACGGGGTTTTGGGTGATGAAAATGTTCTGGAACGAGATAGCGGTGATGGCTGCACAACACCGTAAATGTACCAGATGCCACTGAATTGTACACTTTAATGGTTAAAATGGTCAATTTCATGTTATGTTTATTTTACCACAATAAGAAAACAACACACTGCAGCGGCAGCACACGGAGCAATGCCTGTCACGTGTCCACTGTCAGCTGGACACATGCATCCTTGGCCTGCCCCCGGGGTGACTGGGGTCCCTGCAGATGAAGCCTCCTTGGCTGACCCCGCCAGAAACAAGGGTCTCACCTTCAGGCTCAGAGGCTTGAGAGACAAGCGTCTTCAAACTTCCTTTAGCCAAAGATCCTTTGAAAAATGACCGTTTATAGGGGAACTCCGACAGGAAATGGCCACAAATGCAGCTAGGTGGGTTTCTGTGGGCGAGGCACCCACTCAGCCCCGAGTCCCCTCCACGGTCCCGCTCAGAAGCGTGTCTTGACACCCCGCAGCACAGACACACATTCGTATTCTCGCTCCTGCCCTCCCGCTGCGAGCTGCCCGGTGGGGGTCTCCCCACGGAGCTGTGAGAAGCGCAGAGGTGACCCCCAGGCGGTGACCACAAGCAGATGAGGATCGACCAGAAGTTACCGGAACTGAGGGAGGGAGGCAGGCATCCACGCCAAGGAGAGGCATGAATGTCAGGGACTTCCCTGTGATAGGGACAAATTTAACTACTATATCGTCAAGAGTACCTCAAAAAAAATGCATCTGTGAACGGATGAATGGCTAAAGAAGATGTGGTATACATATATATATATATATATATATATATATATACAACGGAATACTACTTGGCCATAAAAAAGATAAAACCTTGTCATTTGCAACAACACGGATGGACCTTGAGCGTATTATGCTAAGTGAAATAAGCGAGACAGAAAAAGACAAACACTGTATGATTTCACTCATATGTGGAAGATAAACATATAGATCAGGAGAACAGACTAGTGGCTACTAGAGGGGAAGGGGGAGGGAGAAAGGCGTAAAGGGGCACATGTGTATGGTGACAGATAAAAACTAGACTACTGGTGGTGAAAAAAAAAAAAGGCACCTGTGAGCAAAAAGCAAGTTGCCAAGGAATGCATACAGGACACCACTCAAACTATTCTCGTAAAATCATGCAGAACAAGACTACGCACTGTTCAGGGAGACACCCACATAACACCAAAAAATGTCTTTTAATGCTTGGGAACGAATCGCCAAATTCAGGACAGTGGTCACCTCCGGCTTCAACTACGTTGATAACGGTTATGTCTTAAGCTGGGTGGTGGAAGTGTTAGTGCTATTTTTTATTTAGACTTTGTATTTTGAAACAGTTTAAGACTCACAAGAAGTCACACGAGTAGTTCAGAGGGTTCCCGGGTACCTCTGCCCAGCCTCCCCCAGGATAACATCCCATACCCATCCTATGATGCCCGCCTGATGAAGTATGACGGGCCGCAGGGCCAGCCAGGCCTGGCCTCTGCATGAAACTCGGAGCAAGGATGGCCGGGCTGCACTGGGCTGCATGAGCTGTATTGAACAGTTTCATGAAGCGATGCTCGCCCGTGGCGATGACTCACCTCAATTTTGTCTGTCTTGGCGTCTCCCCAGTACAGCTTGCCCTCTTGCAGGTCCAGGGCCAGCCCGTTGGGCCAGCCAAGGGAGGTGTTCACCAGGACATGTCGCTCCTGCCCATCCAGGTTGGCACACTCGATTTTGGGGTTTTCCCCCCAGTCTGTCCAGTACATGAGGCTGCAGAAGAAGCAAACGTCCATGACACTGTCCGTCTGTCTTGTCCCTGCTGCATCCCCAGGGCTGCGAACATGCCCGTCCCATCACATGGGAGATGCCCGGGAAACACTGTCCCACTGGACAGATGAGCGCCGAGCCCGTGGATTCTCCCACCCCCTGGACCCTATGATCTTTTATATCTGACTGCTGACCCCTTTCCCTGGGGGTCCTCAGAGTCGCCAACTGCAGGGCTGGGAAGGATCCTGGAATCTGCTTCCCCCCACCCCAATTTCACAGATGAGGACAGTGAGGCCCACAGAAGTGGTGACTTGACCGAGTTCATCGGCAGAAGAGCAGGGAGCAGGTCCCGGGTCTCCCAACCCCCGAGCCATGGTCCCTTCAGCGGAGCTGGCAACGAGCTCCTCTGCCTCCTTGCCCCTTACACCCAGGGGACCCACTTCTCATCCTCACTCATTCTCCTTGGGGGGACCATCCTGCCCTTCAGCAGTGGACACGGAGCAGCGTCCATCTACCTGCCCCAACGCACCCCCAGCTCCACAAACGCTGTTTGAGCCCCAGCCCTCTGCCTGGGCTGCAGCCCCTGTGACCCTGCCCCCCAAGCTCTGACCTCTGCCCTTCTACATATGATTCCACTTGCAGAAGCAGCTCCACGGCCAGAGCGCGTCTGAAACCCCCGGGCAGGGCCATGAGCACAGGCTCCACGGACAGACAGGCTGCGAACCCCAGCCCCCGACCAGGCACCAGGAGCAGTCACTTCAAGCTCGGAGCCCCAGCCCCGGGACGTGAAATGGGAGGAGCACCCAGTGCCCGGTGGGTGCTCGGCAGACGGCAGCCACCACCAGTTACCATGGTTACCGCTACTGTAGCCTTAGTCACCCCTCTCCAGGGCTGCCCTCCCTTCGGTCCTTCCAGCTCCTCCCGGCCTCTCCAGGACACCGGCCCACACCCTGAGGACGGCAGGAGGCTCCTCTCCCAGCCTCAGCTCCACCTCTAAGAGCTCCATCCGCTCCTCCTCCCTCAGGGTCTGCCAGGCTAGTGCTCTTGGTCATGAGCCCCCAGGAAGGCACTCAGCGGCCACCCTCTGAGCTGCTGGGGGTCTCAGCAAGGCTCCCCCACCGACTGACAAGCTCTCCCTTTTCACAGAAGCCTAAAATGGGAAGTTGGAACCAGACTGCCAGGTCCAATCCCTACCTCCCAGCTGTGTGACCTTGGACAAGTCCCTTAACCTCTCTCAGCTGCTTCCGCAGTACAACTGTACCTACCCCACGGGGTGAGGGGAGGAGAAAGAGATTCATGCGTGTAAAGCGTTTAGAAGAGGCCCGTACTTGGGAAATGCCACAGCCGCCATCACCACTGTTACCGTCATTAGCCTAGAAATCACCCCAGCAGACCGTTGAATTTCACAGACAGGAGATTGAAGCCCAGAGGAAGAAACGACTTGCCCAAGGTCTCTGGGACTTTCTAGACATGGACACACAGTCTGTGTCAGAGCTTCTCAAAGTCTGGTCCCTGGACCAGCGGCAGCAGCACCAGGGACCTTGTTAGAAATGCAAGTTCTCGGGCCAGCCCAGACCTCCTGAACCAGTACCCTGGGAGCAGGGCCCAGCCACTGCTCTGAATCAGGGGATGCTGATGTAGGAGAATGTTCCAGAACCACGGATCTCTCACACGTCTGTCTAGCCAGGTGGGGAGGCCCGCCCGTCCCCTGCCTTACCCCATTACAGGGTGCAGCACGATGGCACGGGGCTCGTCCAGGTCCTCGGACACCAGGATCTTGCGGGACGTGCCGTTGAGCCGCGTCACCTCGATGCGGTCAGTGCCCGTGTCGGTCCAGTAGAGGTTGCGGGCCACCCAGTCAACGGCGATGCCATCGGGGTCGTTCACCTCAGTGTCGACCAACGTCTGTGCGCCCGAGCCGTCCAGGCGCGCCCTGCGGATGGCCCGCACCTCGTCGTCCGTCCAGTAGACGTAGCCCTCCAGCGGGTCGTAGTCGATGGCGATGGCGTGCCGGATGTCCTCCACCTGCAGCACGATGTCTGTGAAGTCCGGGGTGTCCAGCGAGATCCTCCGCAGGTCCGTCCGCCGGGCCAGCAGCAGCACCTCCTCGGCCCCTGCGGACACACGTGCAGTGGGGTCAGAGGCCTGCGGCAGGACGGGAGCCTGGGCCCGGGGCGGGCACGGCACGGGAGGGGCTCAGCCGGGTCCCCAGGGGCTTCCTCGCAACAACAGGCAACACTGGGTAACGTTCACTGAGATCTTCCTACCCAGTCACGAGTTCATCCTTGCAAGAGCTCTATGAGGCTGGCACTATTTGTATCACCACCTTACAGATGAGAAAACAAGGCACAGAGAGGTTAAGCAAATAGCTGAAAGCCACACAGCCATCTGGTTTCAACCACTGTGAGAGCGGGACACTCAGTCCCTCTTCTTCCCTGCAAGCCCCTCTCCTGGCCACACACCCACTACAAGTCCTGCCTGGGCACTGGGCTCCAGACCCCACACACCGGCCATACTCCTCAAAGCCCCCATGGGGCCCCACCGTCTTCATGCTCACCCTTTGTGGCTCAGCTCAAATGCTACTTCTTCCCTAAAGCCCACCTACCCTGAAAGGCAGCTTCATGTCCCACTATGGCACACATCATCGCACGGTCCAATTCCCTCCCAGGCGGCTGTCTCACTGACAAGGGCGAGCACCCCGGGGGCAGGCGCCTGTCTTCCTCTTTACCACCCCAGCGGTATTAACATCCTTGACTTTGTCCTGGACCCTCCCTCTGGGACTGATCAGGACTTCCAGCAGAAGTAGCACATGTGGCCTCGGGGGGGCTCCCCATCTCTGATTTCAGAGGCTGCTGGGGTCAGGATGTGACTCCCCTCTCCCAGAGCTGGGTCATCGTCCACTCATTGTTCTGATTCTTTCTGGTCTCAAATATCCACAGAACCAAGAAGATGAGGCCCAGGGACCACATCTGGTACTTCGGGGCCACCTGCCAGGTTTCCTAAAAGGCCCAGAATGGGGAAGGACCCACCTGAAGTCATGCAGGGATGGGGACAGGGACGGAACCAGCCCGGACCTCCCTCATGCCCAGGCCCCCAGGCCCGGCCCCTGCAGCCAGCCGCCCCTTCTCCTCCAGGCCTGGTCGAGCTGTGACTCTGAAACAGCAGATGGCCTCCTGCGCCTCAGTCCTGGCTTCTTGCCAGGAGGGCAGAGCTCCTGGAAAGCTGGGGTCTTGCTGAGGCGTTCTGGAGTCCCCTGCTCAGCTTCTATAAGGACGGCAACCCCATTCCGACTCTTCTGCTCCAAGGCCCAGCAGTCATAATCCTATTCCTCCACTAGAGGGCGCAGAAGCGACAGCAACGGCTTCAGAGCCCAGGGCCGGGGAAACTGAGGCAGGTGGTGGGAAAAGTGAGGCAGCTGGCAGTGCACAGAGTGTGTCCCAAGTGCCCGACTGCATTGGAAACCTCCGAGAACCAAACTCAGATTTAGTTAGAGGTGTTCATGCAAGTTCTTGTCTGGTGTGTGTTGGAGGCAGGGGAGGGGAATTCTGAATTTCAACAGATTGCCTTCCTCTGGGCTCCACTCCCAGAAAGTTCCCTTGACATCTGACCTGTCCTTGAAGGCCCAGGTCACAAGCCTCCTCCTCCTCTGGGAAGCTGTTTCTGCCACGACTACCCCAGCGGATAAGCTGACCACACACACACACACACACACACACACACACACACACACAGACACACACACACATACACACTCTCTCTCTCTCTCTCTCTCTCTGTCTGCCCCTCTGCTTGGGCACTGCCCTTACTGGCTCACCAACATTCTGGCACATGCCCCCTTCACTCTCCGCAGCCCCCAGCACAAGGCCATGCCCAGAGCAGGTGCCAACATCCTAAGACGAGCAGGGAGAATTCAGGGCAGAAATCTGGCCCCCACTGTGTGACCTTGGGCAGGTCCCTAACCCTCTCTGAGCCTCGGTTTCTTCATCTATAGTGAAGAATCGTCTGGACCTGACGGTGGCTGAGTCCCTGTCTAGCTGTGACATCAAGGGGACCATAAAATAAATTCTATGGAGGGTTCCAGCTTAACCTGCCACCACGCAGGAGGGTGCAGAGGAGCCCGCCAGGGCATGGCCAGGACGAGCCCTGTCCAAGAGGGCATCTGAGAAACATTGCAAAGAGGCTATTCGGCTCCCAAGCCGAGGCCGGTGGCAGCCTCACCACCCGAGATGGAAAGACGTATGTTGACTCCCCATTCCCCGACGGAAACTGACATTTGGTCCCAAAACACATTTTGAGCCTGTTTCCCTCATCCCGTTCCCACAATCATCCAGACACAATCACCTAAAACAGCACAATCCTCACACCAACCCGCAGCATGATTATGCCCCGTTTTACTGATGAGGAACCTGATGCACAGAGAGGTTAAGCTCCCTCCCCAAGGGCACATAGCAGCAAGCAGGAAAATAAGGTCCCTCAAACACTTCAATCCCTGGGGCTGACACATGCAGGAGGCCCGACGTTGACACACTGCCCAGCTGGCTCAGTCATCGCCCCTGTATCTTTGTGGGCAGTTATCTTAGGCCAGGCCCTGGATCAGGTACCAGGGGTGGCAAGTGGACAAAACAGACATGGGATCCAACACCAGGGTGCTCCCAGGGTCACAGGGCAGAGACCTTCAGTGAGCAAGACCGTCAGCGAGTACACAGTGACAAACTAACCCGTGCTAAGGGAAGCTAGGGCTACAGGGTGTACAAAGGGGGCCTCTGAGGGGCCCTGCTGAGACTGGGGGGCCTGGCCTCCAGCTCTAAGAGCCCCTGGGATTCATGTGGCTGTGACCGTGCAGCAGATGTCGGCAGTGTCCCCAACAGGCACAGAGCCACGGGAGGCTACGCACGCCTGGCCCCAGCCCTCTGGTAAGCAGGTCACCACAAAGCCTTGAGCACACCCCACCATCAGGCAACCCCATTATCAGCATCCCTGAGAATTAAGTCTCTGCAGCTGAGGCAGTAATTAAATGCTGGGATAAGTCTGCAGGTGTTAATTGACTCCCAAGGGGAGTCTCTGACACCCTGTGTGCTGCAGAGGCTTTGAGGTTTTTATTTGAGCTTTGATGAGAAAGACGCAGAGACCAGGACATCAGAGAGAGAGCTGCGGCCCGGCCCATCTGCCTGAAGGTCCGAGCAGGCCGTGCCCGGCACCGAGGTGGTGAAGGGTCCAGCAGGGCAGCTGCAGAGAGAGAACCACCGGCCTGGACTCCGCCGGTGGCTCGCCAAGGCTGCTGCCCGCAGGTCACCCCCAAGGCTGTTCGCAGCGAGGTCCAAGCAGCAGCCCTGGCCTCAGGCCGCCTGGGGTGGGCCCAGGGCACTGTGCCAGCCGTGAGGGGGAGAGGCAGCCCCCTCCCTGGGCCCAGACACAGCCTGGGTGGGAGTTTGTTTAAACACCAGAGAAGTAAACTGTTTAGAAACTAACAGTTTGGCCAAATGGATGTCTTTGGGGTTGTTTAAACAAATGGCCTGCCCCACGGTGCTGCCAGAGAAAGTGAAACCTTCCCGCAGGCTGGGCAGCAGTCCCCGGGGCCCTCAGGGCGGCCTCCCGACCTCTTCTCTTCCTCCCCGGATGCACACACGCAGGAAAGAAGGGCGGCCGCCCTGCCTCGGGGGCCAGGCACGGGGCACGGGGCACAGGCCGGGCCGGGCACAGCCTTCCTGGCAGAGGGTGTTCTCAAAACAAAAAAGCAGACCTGGGGACGGCCTGATGTCACGGACGCGTCCAGGTCAACGCCCTCCTTCCCTGCCAACATCCACCCAGCCCAAGCTGCCCTCCATCACGGGGCACTGGCCCTGGGCCAGGCCTGGGGTCACGCAGATGAGGCGGTACCCAGAAAGGGCTGCCGAACACATCCCCACACATGGGGGCTTATAACAGCAGAAACGGATTCCCTTACTGTCTGGAGGCCAGAAGTCTGAAATCAAGTGCTGGCAGGGCCGTGCTCTCTCTGAAGGCTCCAGGGGAGGATCCTTCCTGCCTCCTCCAGGTTCTGGTGCTGCTGGCAATCCTTGGCGTTCCTTGGCTTGTGGCTGCACCACTCCATTCTCTGCCTCCGTCTTCCCAGGGCCACCTCCGCTGTGTGTGTGTGTCTAAGCTTCCCCTTACGAGGACACCAGTCATTGGATTTAAGGACCACTCTAATCCAGCACGACCTCCTCTTAACTCGGTTACATCTGCAAAGACCCTACTCCCAAGTTAGGGCACATTCACAGTTTCTGGGGGCTGGGACTTCAACATGTTTTTTGGGGTGACACAATTCAACCACAACAGGCAGGGAGGAGAGAGCGAGAGGAAAGAATCCGCGCAGGGCAGGCAGGTTCAGGGGAGGGAACTCCAGGCAGAAGGAGCAGCACGGAGGCCAGAGAGCGCCGGGGCCATCCTGCAGCTGGGGTGGGCAGGGATGGGGCTGACCTATCGCCGCCCTCCACGCGGTCTGATCTGAGCTCAGAGGCCAAGTGCCCACCGAGAGACTGAGTCGTCACACAGGCCACAACTCTTCACCGAGTTCCTTCTGCGTGCAGGATGCTGGGGCAGCTCTGAGCCCACCCCTGCCTGCAAGGAGGCTTCGTGCAAGCAGCACGCTGTGCCTACAGCAGGGGCCCAGCCACAAGACAAACAAAAGCCCCCTGGAACAAAAGCCTGGCGGGAAACACACGCCAATGTCCGCAGTGGCTATCTCTGGACGATTTCCGGTCTTCCTTCGTCTCCAGCAGGGGTCTGCTCATGTTCTCTGCAAAGGGCCAGACGGTAAAAGTTCTGGGCTCTTCGGGCCACGACAGTCTCTGTCACGATCACTAAACCCTGCTGTTGCCGCGGACAAGCCGCCACAGACGACGCGCACGCAAATGTGTGCAAAGCAAACCTCACGTATGGACACGGAAATCTGAATTTCCTACCATTTTCCCATGTCACAAAACATTCTGGTGATTTTCTTTTCAACCATGTAAAAATGTAAAAACCATCCTCAGCTCACGGGCTGCACAAAAACAGGCAGCGAGCCATCCGGCCCATGGGCCGAGGTTTGCTAACCCTGCATGAGAAATATGTGTGACTTTTACAACATTAGAAAGTAAATTCTAATAATAGGGAAAAGTAAGTGGGAGAGCGGACATAGAGGAACTCTCGGTACTCTCCACTCGACTTTCCTGTAAACCTAAATTTGCCCTAAAAGATAAAGTCTATTAATTTTTTAAGTAAATTAAAAGGCATATAAGTCAACAAGAAAACCACCCAAACCCTGGCAAAATAAACAGGCGAAGACCATAAACACAGATTAACAAAAGAAAAAACACAGTCAATAAACATGAAAAATGGGTAACTCCTCGGTAATATGCAAATAGAATTGAGAAGCACATTGCTACCACCTAGGGTGGGAAGACAACACTCAGCGTGGGTGTGGCATGTCCCTGCCTCCCAGGGGCCTGGAACCAGCACACGCTTCCTGGATGGCAACAGGGCTCAGGGGCCCTCTGACCCAGCAATTTCCGCTGAGAACCCAGCCCAAGGCAGCAGCTAGAAATGCACACGGATTCCTGCTCACAGACTCCTGGTCACAGACGGCCACCACGGCTTCCTGATACCAGCAAGACCCAAACCTGAGGAAAAGAACCTGTTACAATCTAAATGTCCCACCATACAAAAACATTAAATAAGTGAAGGTGTTGGGATACAGGTCAGGACACAGGCACTGAACACCATGCTCTGGAGAAGGGCTAACGTGGGAAACGCTCGGGAAACCCCGATAAGTTGGGAAAAGTCAGACACAACGTTGCACACACGATATGAGCAGATCGTGCAAAAGCAGATCTGAATGCAGGCACAGTAAAAAGATGACCGAGAAACACATCACAATGTTAACAGCGGCTATCTCTCGGTGTCAAGATTATGGCTGGTTTTTATTTTCTCCATTATTTTTTATGATGTTTTCCTTTCTACAATGAATGCAAATGTGACTTTATAAGAAGAAAAAAACAAGACTTTAAAAAACGGGTGCAGGGGGTTACCCTTGGAGGATCTCAAGGTCTAGGTGGGAGGTGGGTCTGGACTCTGGGGACAGGGCTGTCTCGCTGGGCGAGCGGGAGCATGGATGACTTAGCCACCCATTCAGTTGCCTCCAGGTTCTGACCGAGTGGGAGGGAGGGAAGAATAACAGGAGAGGAAGGGATGGAGCAGAAGAACCCACAGCCCCCGACAGCCCAGGAGGTACAGCCCCTCTGGCTGGGTCGCCCCTCACAGTTAATCAACCCTCCACACCCCAGTGTGGGAAAAGAGACCTCGAGCAAAGTGACAACACATCCTAGGGCGTGGACTGACCAATCAACACGGAGGAAAGAGGTGGGGCCCCCAAGTCCTCTGCCCCCACCCAGCACTGGGCCCTCGCCATCCCAGCAGGCAGAGTGGACATCACAACTGTCCCCCAGTGAACCGACTGCAGCTCCAAGGTCACGGCCCTCTGTGGGAAGGACGGGCCCCCACCCAGAGGCTCGCACCACAAGGCTCCCCCAAGGCTGGCACCACCCCAGGACAGCTCCTTCTACTGGCTTCTTTTCACGCTGGAGACGGGAAGCCCAGAACGGCCCCTCATCACCTCCCTGACGCCCACCCCCAGCCCTGCTCACAGCTCCAGGGTCTCCCCTCAGCTGCCCCCACAGGAGGTAGAGCCGACATCAGCCCCCTCCCGGGCCTGGAGCCGCGTGGGCAGAGCCAGATCCCAGCGTGGGCTGCCGTCCACCCTACAGTTTCTAAGGCCATAAACAGCTTCACAGTTGGCAGGCGGCCAGCTTATTTTTGTTTTTTAGCAATTGATGAAGTTTCTCCACCGCCCCCCTGGGGTAAGCGGTTGGACAATCGCTGAGACCACAGCCCGGCACCCTGGCCCAGGAAACCGCACAGAGTGACCACAGGGTCACAAGGCACAGAGGAAGTGGCCGGGCCCGGCGCTGGCTCCACTGGAAACCTGAAGCCCGAGCAGCTGTCCGCCTGCACCGCCCACCCCGGGCCTCCCCTCGAGCTCGCAGGAAGGCTGCAGCCTGCCAGGAGTCTGCACCTCCATCTGCACAGCCCTGAAATGGGGGATCACTCCTCTGTCCTGAGGCCTGGGGCGGCCAGAGAGCCACAAGGTCAGTGCCAGCCCTGTGACCCCCCCCAAGCCAGGCCCTTCCTCTGCTGTCCCCAGCTGTGAGGCCCTCATGTGGTCCTCTGCCACTGGCCTTTCCCCTGCCCCCCCGTGGCTGCCCACCATCCAGGCAGTGCAGGCCAACTGTCACACCCGACCTTCGCTCCCAGCCCCACTTCCGCAGAGTGACCCTGAGCAAGCAGCCTGACCTCTGTCTCCTCACTGGTAAGATTCAGGTGTGGATAAGACTCCCCCAGCGAGGCTGGGAGGGTCCCATGACGAAGTTGGTGAGCCCCCAAGCCCGAGGACACAGGCCCTGCACATGTCCCCCTCCTGCTGGCACTGAACACACACCCAGGGACCCGTCTTGGGACGTTCTCTCTAACTAGGGGCAGAGACGTGCCCTGAAGGCTCGCGTCACGAAGCAGGCACAGCGTGGGCAAAGGCAGGGAGGCAGGTGCTCAGAGCGTGGGTCAGAGGGGCCGAACAATCCATTTCGATTGGAAAGGAGATAAATGGGGAAAAAGAGCCTCTGATGACAAGCCGGCGGCCCAAGGCATCAGTCCAGCACATCGGGGCCCCAGGGCACATGGAATTGGGTAGGGCAGAGGCACAAGGCACAGTCAGTGGAACCAAGACAGGGAAACCGCCGCCATCAGCAAAGCCCAGAGAGGGCATGAGGGGCGTGCAGTCAGGCAGTGCCGAGGTGGGCGAAGCCTTTCTCTGGGCAGCCCAGGGGAACTTGACTCGAAGACGCGGGGAGACATCTGAGCTCCGGGCCGGTCTGGGGCTAGACTGGAGCTGGGCTCAGGCTGCAGTAGCAAAGGGGACACCAGACAGGCTGGGGGGGGACAAGGCCAGTGTCAGGGGTGACCGCAGCCTAACTCTGCGGCCAGTGGCCTCGGGGCATCCCCAGAGCTAACCGCACCCAGGAGGCGCCGTTTGGTCTTACGTCCCAGCCCCAGGATGACAGTTTTCTCTTTCTAAGAATATGGTATGCTCCCCTCTCCTCTTTTACCAGATTTAAATGTTAGTCCTCAGGCTCAGACACAAAAGAGCACATGCTGTGTGCTTCCATTTCCACGACGTTCCAGAACAGGCAACACTAATCCTTGGTGAGAGAAGTCAGGACAGCCGCTGCCTCTGCAGAGCGGGGAGGGGGGCTCCAAAGGGCACCAGGGAATTTTCCGGGTGGTGGAAACGTTCCGTATCTGGATTGGAGTGGTGGTTATGCAGACGTATACAACTGTCAAAGCTCATCAAAACGGACACTTAGAATCTGTGCATTTTATTGTCTGCAAGTTATACCTCAATTTCCAAAACAAAAAAGTGAGTGCGCGGGCTCATTCCACCATTTCCTGGGACCATGCAATCTGATTTTCTTGCTATTAAAAATTCACGGTCCGTGGCTGAGAACAGCAGCTGCCTTCTGTTTGCAGAGTCAACGCCAATCACAGCTCGGGCGGCGGCGCCTCGGCCACAAGGGCCTCCTTTCTTTTCCCTTTGACCTACTTCCCTGATAAGTGACAAGACAGGCAGACTGGGAACAAACGCGCCCCTTATTCCCCGGCCCCGGGCTCCGGCTAATCCGCCTGGACAGACGGATGGATGTGAGGGGCTTTGAGACGTCGCCCAGTTGTCAGTCTGCCCGTCAGACCCGACAGTGGACGCCTCTGTTCCTCCCGCCGCCTTGGCTGGCCACATCCCCACCCGGCTTTGTGTTTCCCGTCCCTGCGAACATCTGTTAAAACTACTTCTTGGCGAGGTGCGGCGGGCGGACCCATAAATCACCCAGTCCGCGCCACCCACCCGCCCCGACGCGCAGCCACGGCCTCATCTGGAAAGGTCTGGGCGGGGGACAGAGGATGGCCCGGCGCAGACTGGCCAACCGGGGCAGTGAAGCCATGCGCCCTGGAGACGGCCCCACGAGTCACCTGCCCAGGTCATTCAGGCCCCGAGCAGGGGGTGCGCTGCCCAGGAGCCCCAGCGATGAGGAACAAATAGGCACAAACGTCAAAACAACAGCATGTTCCACGGAGCGCCGGCCGCTGGAGCGAGGGAAGCACAGGCTCCCTTGGACGGCAGTGGTAACTCCCAAATAAGGCCCCACTACTGCTGTTTTTAGCCCAGTCCACATAATTGGAAAAACATGGGGAAAACCCAAGCCAGCTGGGCGCCTCCGTCTCCAGGCTGCTGCAGAGGGGGTGGCAGGCTGGCCTGCAGGCGGAGGGCGCGGGGGATCGCAGCCGGCTGGGAAAGGCTCCCTGCGTACTCATTCCCGGGGCCAAGAGTCACTCGGCCCTGCAGGAACCACAGCTCGGCCCCGGGGTCTCACCCTTGGACTAGGCGGCCGCTTGCTGTGACTTTCCTCCTGGTCTCAGAAGCTACAGGATCCTCACTGGGGCCATTTCAGGAGGGGCTGGGGGACCTGAGACACTGCACCCGAGTCCAAAGGAAGGGAGTCCTGAGCCTCACATCCTCTCTGCGGGGGCCCCACGCAGGCATCCTGGAAAGCACTTAATGTGCAGCTTCTCATTTGATCCCCTAGTCGAGCTCAAGGGGCATTACTCTGCTCTCCCCATTTTACAGCCAGAAAACTGCAGCTCAGAGGGCCAACTGACCAGCCCCGCCCCGCTGGTACAGGGCATCGAGAGGGTCCACCCCCCATTCCATCCTCCCCTTCTGGGGGGACGCTTGCACGCCCCTAGGATATCACACCCCCCATTCATTGGAGTCTAAGCATCACAACCATCTCAGCCCCTTTGTGGGGGAAAGCACCGACCCCTACCCAGGGCTGGCTTTCATTTGCTCAAAATCAGGAAAAAGTAGGATTTACGCACAAAAATTTCTTCATATTCCACTCCAGGAAGCATAAAAGGTCAGACGCCCGGAGCGAGGGCTCCAGGAATCGCAAGTCATGCCCAAGGCCCTGGCTTCAAATCTTGAGATGTTTCCGACTGTGCCGGGTGGCTCTTGACCTGCCGCACGTCAGCCTGCCTTGGGCAGGTGTCAAGTGCAGATTCAGCCCCCACCTCCCATCCCTGTCCCTTGTCAGGGAGACTTTGACTGGGGCAGGGGAACCCAGACATGACACTGAGTCCGAGTAATTTCGACACAGCCAGGCATCTGTCCCTGACCCAAAATCCCTCCCGGCCCAATGCTGGCCTTCATCCCACGGGAAGGGAGCCACATGCCCAGCACACCCAGGACACACACCTCACTCTTCTGCCCGTCACCCACTGGGCCGTTTGGGGAGGGTGCCCATCCACCCTCTGCCCCTGCCTAGCTCCTCTGGGCACCACCCAGCCTCGGTATCTACTTCTGATTCCAAACGTTCAGGGAACAACTACTCTCCTGGCATCAAATCAGACTGCCTGCCTGGCTCCAAGTTCAAGTTTAAACTGAAGCATAGCTCATAACTGTTGGGGGGCTAGGCCCTCCTCCCAACAACCCCATGAATCAGGTACCATTATTGTCCCCTTTTAAAGGTGAGGAAACGGAAGCACAGAGAGGCTGAGTCATTTTCCCAAGATCACACAGCTGGGACGTGAGTTAAGGTATTGTAAAATAATGACAGGACGTAGAAAGCCATCACACAATTGAAAATCAGGTGCTCTAAATTCTGGGTTCGCCTGAGCCTGAATTTCCTCAGCACCACAAAAATCTTTGGCGGGCTCTCCACTACCGACCAAGCCATGTCACCAATCGTGGATGTCGCTTCCGATGCCTTCCCTCCTGAAATAGTGGAAATCGCACCAATGCAGCTGTTCTCCATGTCTGTCTTTCCCAGAGGCCTTTCCTGTAGCCCAGGGCCACCCCTGAGCCATCACAATGTGGGCTAGGTTCTTCACCCCCCTGGGACACCCGACCTCACCAATTCCACGGCCAAGAGGAGATCCCCAAGCAACTCCAGGGCCTCCTTTGCCAGCCTCCGAATTCCATCCTCCCACCGGACACCCCGGCCTTGGAAGGCTCTCCGGGCACTGGCAGCCCTCCCGGGGTGCTGCTCCCTTCCGGCCAGCTAGGCGCCCCGCACAAGGCTTCTGCCACCAGGACCTCAGAGCTTTGCTGCCAGCGGTGACATTCAACAGGATTTAGTGTTTCATTTTTTTCATTTTACCCTTGTATTACCAGCTGCTATCTCCAGGTGGTTTTCACAATCAACACCCCGCACATCGTCGGCAGCCAGAATCCACATTCCACGTGTAATTTATGTCCGTTGGGAGGCAAAACCATCCGTGCCAACGGACGCCGTGCAAGAAGAGAAAAACAGCTATGGTGCTCCGGTAGGAGTATGGCCCTTTAATCAATGTTTTCCTTTAGCATGATATTTTGTGGCAAGGAATAAACACTGGAGTGTGCGTGATCCGCATCCTAAAACCCCAGTTCGCCGGCGGGGTTGTCGCTGTTTGCGAAGTCTGAAGCCCTCAGCCCCATTCAGGCCATGCCCTTGGTCCCGTCTCTGACTCACTGTGTCTGCCCCCCAAACAGACTGAAAGTCTCTCAAGGACGAACCCACTTCTCACGCCTGCCTGTATCCCTCGGGATTAAGAAATACGGAGAGAGATTTTAGAACCACCTCGAATTTCCAGAAAGCCATCCTGGTGGCAAACCCTTGAAATGCTCTGAGAAGCTTCCGGGTTTCTCCTCCACTCAAACTAAAACTTTTAGGAAACTCTGTTTATGCTCCCCGACTCCCCCAGCTGCCCCTGGAACACTTCAACTTCGAACGGGTCCAGGGCAGGAGCTACAGAGGCCGCCACTGGCCCCCAGAACCAACCAGTCCATCAGTGGGAACCACGCTTAGAAAAACACGGAACCCAAATGTCACATTCTTCTGCAAAGCAAGACTCCCGTCCCATCCCTTCTGTCTCCTCTGTGAGCTTCTCCCTCCTTTTGACATAACCCCCAAGCTGGGGCATCTGGAACAAAATCAGAAAGACGCAGGCTCAGCGTAGAAAAGTCCCCCGCCCGGCCCACACTCCCACCCAAGCTGGGCCCCTCGGAATGACAACACAAATGTTTTTCTTCCTCGCACTTGGCATTCTCCAAGTGAGTTATTTGTAAAAGTGTCCTCCACAGCTGGGAGGGTGCACAAGACCAGGGAAAGTGGCCCTGAGCAGCTGAATCCCAGGGAAATCTGCCGGCTGGCCATCCTCACTGAAGGAGGCTGCAAGCTGTGCACTGGCCCCCTGTCCGACAGCTTCCAACAGGAAGGACAGGCTTTGCTGCTAATCCACTGGTTCCACCCCGCAGGCGTTGGTGTCAGCTCCCCACCGCAGAGCTTCCAGCCCCCAGTGCTGTCTCCTCCAGGAAGCCCTCCCTCCCCAGCCACCTCCTCTACTCTGCCCCCTGCCACCCCCTTTCCAGGAGAGGGCTCCCCAGGGCTGCTCTGGGCCTGGATATGGAGATGCATGGTCAATGCATGCAGAAATAACACAATGCCCTCAATGGGCTTGACCACGGGGCTCTCTCCCCAGGGCTCAGAGGCTCAGCCATGGGAATAGTGGGAATAAGAAGGGAGGCAGGGGTCCATGTGAGCCCACAGCCCCCTTCCCCCAGGGTGGGAGGACCCTTGGATGATGGAGGCAAACCTAGGCCTCCAGTAGAACTGCCCCAGCTCCCTCAGGCCTGACGAGATGATGGGATGCCAACCACGTGAATGGCGGATGTGGCTGCCATATACTGGAGACCTACTATGCACAGTGCCTTCAATTCCTGCTAATGCACTGGGTCCTCCACTGCCTCCCTGGGCGGGCGTGGTCTGTGACCCCCATCTCTCATATGAGGATAGGGGGTGTAGGGTGACAAGGCTCTGGGCACCATCCACTCCAAATGACCAACCCACAGCCCTCTGCACCCCAGGGTAGCCTGAGCAAGTCCTTTCTGTAACCCCAAGCTTCTCCAGCTGTGCAACTTCACAGCTGGAGAAAGGATGGGCCATGAGTGGGACTCTATTTGGGCCCACATCCCATTTTTGCTCATATCCCATATTCCTGCAACTCTGATGCGTGAGGGAGCCTCACAGGACCCCTTCACAAAAGTTGACTGCACAAGTTTCCCCATCGGGGCAGGCACTACTGCATGATCCACCTTTTGGGGGGTCATGTCGATCCCCTACTCCTTCCCCACATGTCCATATGCAGCCTGGCTCCAGCCACCCCAAGTGGGCATAGATGGCAACCACACCGGCATCCAGCCACGCTGCTCCCTCTCCCAGAGCACACATCACCAACCGATCGAACACAGGTCTCGGGCAGGCATCACCAATCAATGGTGGCCACAGACACCACATCCAGATCCCTCTAACTCCAGGGCCAGGCCCCAGACCAGCCCCTCAGGGCAGCATGATTTGGAAACAGCAAAAACACAAATGGCATAGAAATGCCCGATGGTGGGGAAGATGGTTCAAAGGTATGACCACTTGTTAAAATATTCTTCAGACGCAAAAACTCATGTTTTTGAAGCATATATATCTCCTGTAATTGCAAATGTGAACTGAAATAAACAATAGCTAGCTGTATAAACAACGCATAGACATAGAGAGTCACACACGGAAAAACAGCGGAGAAAGACACACCAAAATATTCATAGACTCTCTCCAGATTTCCCTGTAGTTTCTCAAATCCACCATGCAGACCAGCTACATCATTTGCGGGGACCACGGCAAAATGAAAATGCGGGGCTGCCTGTTCAAAAGTTATTAAGCATTTCAAGTTGGCAACAGCAGAGCATTAAACCAAGCATGGGCCCTTCTGGACACGGGGCCAGTGTGACAGCACAGAACAAACACCCATGACGTCCCCGCTAACACCAACTCGCTCCTGCCTCAGTCTGTTCCTTCTCCCTCCCAGTCCTCCCAAACAGTGGCGTGTCCTCTTAATGATGTCCCCCCCCCGTGCATGACCCTCCCAAGGGCACTTGGGAAAATAAGGCCCTTTGGGGGGCCTGCAGGGGCTGGTGCACCATACCGCTAACAGACCCTCTGGTGTGACAGCCAAGTCTTCACGGAAGCAGGAGCCCTGCCAGGGAGCAGAGGTGCCCCGGCCCCAGCATGATGACAGGACCACTGCACACAAATACAGACCCAGGCCCGCTGACAGCAGAGAGACCAAGAAACGACCCCGGGTGGAGACCCCGTGTGCTCGGGCAGCAGATGACAGGCTGGCAGCCGTGGGCAGAGGGAGGAAGATCGTGTCTAGTGGGCTGCTCATCTCAGACTCCGCCCCATGGAACCCCCACCTCATGGGACCCCGTGGTGGAAGCCAGCCTACCAGGAAAGGAAAGCCCCCTGCCCTCCTTTCTTTTCCCTCAAGTGGGACTGGGTGCGGGGGTGGCTGCTTCCGGGCCTCTCGCATTAACCTCCTCGCTGGCCAGGTCTGAGTCCGCCCCGGCGTCGTCCAGCTGTGCTGGGCCCTGGACATCCCCCAGGGACAGGCTGCATCCCGGATGCAAGTCATTTCCGCAAGAGCACACCCTGAACCTGACACGTGCAAGTAAAGAGCCTCAGACGGCACCACAGGGTAGGGGGCGACGCTTCATTAAAAAATAATCACAGCACAAGTCCTTGAAGCAGCAAGTGCCTGAAAATCAAGAGGGAGAATTAAAAGGTGGTAAAATACCTGAAACAAAGAAAATAACTTGTGTGTGGGGAGGGGATCCATTGAACATCGTGCATCTAAAAGAAACTCCCATAAAGGGTGCGTTTGCAACCTAAGTTTCCACAGGGGCTTATTATGGCATGAAGACTCCACGGGGAGGGGATGCAAGGATAAAAGTGAATTATAGATTCTGTAACAATGCAGAAAATGCTTATGAAACAGCAGAAAAGCAGAAGACGAAACCACACTGGGAGGCCCACTGTCCCACACCATCAGTGTACACTCAGGAGAGACGACAACGAAGAAAAGGATCGCGGGGCGCTCCTATTTCACGATGTTCTCTGACACTACTGTTCTTTTTACAATAACACAGTTTTTGTTTGATAGGCAACGAGAGCAAGCTCTTAGGGTGCGACTGTGGCATGCCGGCAGCGTGCCCGGCACCTGGGGTCTCTACCCGCCCGTCACAGCCTCGTGCTGAGGACGGGAACCTGAGTTCTGAGTCAGTAACGTGCCGGGGATCATTTGACCATTGGGCAGCACAGCCAGATCTGACGTCAAACCCCAGCTGCTCGGCTGTCCAAGTCCACCCAGATGAGGAGCCGGAACGCCTGAAACCTCCCGATGAAAGCAGCCAGTGCTGAATGGTCCACTGACGGTCCCCACAGGGCACCCAAGCCCGGGGCCGCCCCCCCGCCAGGCCGGCCCCCACCGGCGCCTCCATCTCACCTGCCTTGCACGTCTTGCCGTTGTCCTGAAGCTGGACGCCGGTGGGGCAGGCACACGTGTAGAAAGGCTCTCTTGGGGACAGCAGGCACAGGTGGGAGCAGCCGCCATTGTCCTCCTCACATCGCGTATGGACTGGCGAATACAGGGCAGGGTGAGAGAAGGTTCCAGAACAGGACCCTTGACCCCCACCCCCACCCACCCACATCTACCACTCCTGGTGTGGGCATCCTCCCTGCCCTGCCCCCATCCCCCAATATCCTACAAGAAACCTTCATCTTCTTCAGGGCCCCTCAAAGGACACCTCCTCCGTGAAGGCTGCCCTCCGACAGGATCTCAGGACCCGCCGTGCGGTAATGGTGGGGACCCCGGAGCAGAGGCCTGTCCTATCTTTTTGACATGCCAGGACCCCACGGGATCTGCACAAATGCTTGGTGGCCACACCTGGACACTGGGCCGAGCCTCTCGGTGCCAATGACAACGCTTTCCATCCTCCCAAGCCCTTCCACAACCAACATGCAACTGAACTGAACTGAACTGAACTAACACTTCCGGCATCTCGCTGTGCCAGGGCAGGCTGGAGTGCAGCTCCCTTGAAATGAGCAGTATAGAACCCACTGGTTACTGCAGCAGACTCGCTGGGAGGTGCCTCTCCCTCCCCAACGCTGCCTTAGGCACGTGGCTGCCCCAAATGTGGGGGCGTTTAAGGACCACGACCTTCTCACCAGAAAACAACTCCAGAGTGCCCCCTTCCCTTTGGTACTGAGAGACCCCCGGACCCCCACTCTTAAGTTCAAAGTTAGAACCTTCTACAGCACCATGGCAAGAAACCCTGGTCCCCAAGAAGCAGGTGCGCCCAGAGCCCCGGCCCCACAGGCCACCTGTAACAGGAGCCCTGAGCCCACGCGTTTCAAGTCTGTCACCATCAGGGACCCCTGCCACAACTGTATGGGGACCCTAGCCTGAGGACTGCAACTTAGAACAGATTTTTCTGCACTCTGCATAACACCCCCAGCCTATCCCTGCACTCTGCACACACACCCCCAGCCTATCCCTGCACTCTGCACACATCCCCCACCTGCCCCTGCACTCTGCACACACCTCCCCCAGCCTGCCCCTGCACTCTGCACACCACACCCCAGCCTGCCCCTGCACTCTGCACACACACCCCAGCCTATCCCTGCACTCTGCACACCCTCCACCTGCCCCTGCACTCTGCACACACCTCCCCAGCCTGCCCCTGCACTCTGCACACCACACTCCAGCCTGCCCCTGCACTCTGCACACCCCCAGCCTATCCCTGCACTCTGCACACACCCGCCACCTGCCCCTGCACTCTGCACACACCCCCAGCCTATCCCTGCACTCTGCACACTCCTCCCCCAGCCTATCCTTGCACTCTGTACACACCCACCCCCACCCTGCCCCTGCACTCTGCACACTCCTCCCCCAGCCTATCCCTGGACTCTGCACACACTTCCTTCCACTCTAGCAAGCACCCCCTTTTCTCCTCACTGCTCTGAGGGTTGGCCTCCCCCAGACCACAGGGTGCCCTTGGGGAAGACATCAGCCACCACGCCCCCCGCCCGACTCACAGTAGGGCTGCCGCTCGGGGCTGAGCACTTGAATATCCATGGGGGAGTAGAGAGCACTCAGGATCTCCTTTCTCTTCTCTCCAGTCCTCTTGTTACAGGCGTGAATGGAGCGGGTCTGCCAGTCCGTCCAGTACAGAGTGTCCCCAGAGAGCGTCAGGGCAAAGGGGTGTGTCAGGCTGCCCTCCACCACCTTCTGCCTGCAGGTGCGGGAGGCGGGGGGAGGAGCCATCAGAGGATTCCCCACGGTCCCGCAAGCTCCCAGCCCTGACAGCCTTCCACCGTCACTGCTGACCCCTTTACACCACCCAGGACAGCAGTGGCTCTGATGGAGCAGCGTGAGACCAGGGCAGAGCATCCCAGGAACCCCTCCCAGCATGCGCAGGGAACCTTCCAGACCCAGCCGGCCTCCCGCCATTCCTGACAGTGACACGGGGAGGTGGGGAGCACATCCAGCCACTCCCCATCCAACCCGTTTCTAGAACAGTGGCTGCTTGCAAAGTGTCCCACATAGAAGAAAGAAGGAAGAAAAGTGGCAAGGAGGAAGCCACATCTGGTGACAAAGAGCTGATGACAAGCACGCCTGGCCTGTCCCGATGTTCTAACAATACAAACTCAACCACACTTACTTGCTCATTCCTATGATGCAATGAGTTATACTATCAGAGTAAATTAAACTTGATATCAACACAAGAAAAAGCTTTCTCTTCTATGAATTTACAATGCCCAGCAAATGAGAACTTGTTTTTAATGAGATTACGGACCCCATTGACAGAATGTAATTATACACGGCTGGTAGCGTGTGTGATTATCTGGTTTAATGACCTTCTGCCACTATAGGCTCCTGGGGGGAGCGCTGTGGGTGGGTGGTCACCACATCCCCAACCCCTGGGACAGCCCCCAGGAGAGAGTAAAGCTCAAAAGGTGTTCCTGAACAGCCGAAACCACACGCTCATGCTCTTTCCCGATCTCACCTGACACTGCCTCTTTTTTTGTTTTCTTGAAGTCACTTTTTAAAATTTGAGGTGATTCACATAACCCAAAATTAACCACTTCCAAAGGAATAATTCACTGCTATATAGCAGATTCACATTGTGCAACCACCACCTCTATCTAGTTCCCAAATATTTCCATCACTCCACAGGAAAACCCCGAACCCATTAAGCAGTTACTCCCCATCCCCCCACCCCCAGCACCCACCAGTCGGCTTCTGTCTCTAAGGAGTTGCCTATTCTGAGCAATTCATATAAACGGAATCACACAAGATGTGGTCTTTCGTGTCTGGCTTCTTTCACTGAGCATCGTGTCTTCAAGGTCCATCCACGTAGCACAAGTCAGTGCATCATTCCTTTTGATGGCCGAACAATATTCCATTGTGTGGACTGAGCACGTTTTGTTTATCTGTTCATCATTCATCTGGTGGACACGGGGTTGTTGACCCCTTCTGGCTACTGGGGATAGTGCTACTACGGACATTTGTGTACAAGGATTTATGACCATACTGGTTTCAATTCTTTGGGGTATAACCTAGGAGTGAAATTGCTGGATTCTACGTTAATTCAGTGTTTACATTCTGAGAAACCACCAAATCGTTTTCCACGATGTCACATTTTTTGATCAGAGAAGCAGAGACCTATCATTTCTGGGGCTACTCCTCCTCACCAAGGCCTGCCCCTGCTGAACGCACTGCGGGAAGCTAGTTCCAGGTCTTGGGTCACCTTGCCCACCCTCGCCCCTGCTCCTAGGAAGCCCCCTCTTCTCCGGGTGCAGCTCCAGCTACGCCCCCTCCACCTCCCGTTGGATCCAGGAGCTCCCGGGCACACCAGCCTTTATTGAGCACCTACTGTGTCCAGGCACAGTGCCCCGAGCTTCATGTGCATGGCCGCAGTGAACCCTGTGAACCCCTCTAGAAAGTACAATTACTACCCCAGTTCACACGCGAGGCCCCGAGGCTCTGAGCAGGAGGGACCCAGACAGTCATGGCTGAGAGGGAGCCGAGCAGGTCCAAGTGGCTCCAGTGCTCACCCTCTTTACCAGCACATCAGGCTTGCCTTTGAACAGCCCTGGGCACGTTCATCAAGAGCGGTAGCCACACAGAGCCAGAAGAATCCGGTGATGAGGCAGGTAGAAGATGGACTGAGGGTGGACCCTGCAGTCACAGCGCCTGGGTTCCAACCCTGACTCCGACTAGCTGTGTGGCCTTGGGTGAGTTCAAGTGCCTCGCTGTGTGTCACTGTAATAAGGGTTCATAATAGCAAACGCTTCATAGGGCTGGTGTGAGAATGAAACAGTGAGAATAACCCACTGTGGAAGGGTTAGCTACCATCACCACCATCATTATCACCATCACCACCACCATCATCACCACCACCATCATCACCATCACCACCATCACCACCATCATCACCATCACCACCATCATCATCATCACCACCACCATCATCATCATCACCACCACAATTATCATGTTTCAAATGCCACCATCATCCTCACTGTCCCCTGTCACAACCCCTCAACCAGGGCACCCCCAGCCTACAGCATTTCCAGCCTCTAATCCACCCTTCATAACTGCCAGGATCACATACCTCCCCAAGGACCACGGTTCCCTAGACTGCCCCACTTTTCAAATCTCAAACCAGGCCCCAGGCCAGTCTGTGCTCCCAGGGACGAAGGGATAGAATGTTTCAAACCAGCCAGGGTGCCTGGCTCAGCAGTAAGAAGAGGTCTAGGAGGGACTGAGGTCTCCTGCCACGTTGGAAGTGGATCCTCTGGCCTCGGTCCAGCCTTCACAGGACCGTAGCCCTGGCAGGAGCCTGGGCAGGAACCGCCCAGCTTAGCTGCTCCTAACTCCTGACCCCCCAGAAAACGGTTTGCTGTTTTGGGCTGCTAAGTTTTGGGCATCTTTGTTATGCAGCAACAGATAACTAATACACAAGGCCTGGATAAAATGTAGATCTGCCAACATCCTCAGGTCCATTGGAGTTGGTGTCTGTCTGTGTCTGCAGAGATCCCCCACTCAGTCTGCCCCACGTGGTATCCCCACAGCCCTCAGCACTGGCACCCACACACTCCCCCCGGGGCCAGGAGCCCTGCCAGCGCAGGAACAGGGTCTGTCCTCCCAGGAGGATCCCCAAGACCTGGCACAGTGCCAGCAGGCAGCACCTGGTCAATGAATAACGGCCTGACCTGTACATGGAGGGGATGTTCCTACATCTAAAGCGTAATGAGGTAGGGGGGCTGTGGAGCTAAGCTAAAAAGAAAGCTCTAAAGCAAGGAAAAAATCCTTCATAGTCATTCATTCATTCACCCATTTTACTAAGCACCTGCTATGTGGAAGGCCCTCTGGCATGACTGGGGAATGCAGTGAAGACCAAGACCCACTTGGCTCCTGCCTTCGGGGGGCTTACGTGCTGCGGGGAGGGAGGGGGCACAGTGAACTATTCACAGCCCTGTCGGACCCTCGGGCTTTAGGTCCACAATCCCTTATCTACAATTCTGAAATCTAAAAAACTCTGAAAATCGAAAGCATTTTGTTGCTCATTTAGCGGCAAAACCTGTGCACGGAGACGGGGCTATTTACAGTGTTTTCTATCCCACTTAGAACCAACGCTCTACATTTTGCTATAAAAATATTCACGTGGCAGATGGTAGCTGCCGCCCCAGACCTCACTTGGGTTGAGATGTTAGATGTGGTATGTGCACTCTCTTACTGTTCTAAGTTCTGAAAAGTCTCGAATTCCTCAGGCCCCCAGGGTTTCACATACAAGACTATGGGCCTGAGTTAAGCTAGGACCAGCCGAGGGTCTGGTGACAGCTGGGGCATGGTGGGGAAGGAGGGGCCCGCAGCTGGGCGGCCACTCACCGGAACGAGCCGTCCAGGTTGGCACGGTGGATGAAGCTGAGCTTGGCGTCGGCCCAGTAGAGCTTCCGCTCCTCCAGGTCGATGGTCAGCCCGTTGGGCCAGTAAATGTCCGAGTCCACAATGATTTTCCGGGTGCTGCCGTCCATCCCCGCCCGCTCGATTCGGGGTGTCTCGCCCCAGTCTGTCCAGTACATGTACCTGATGAGGGAGCGGCAGAGGCATGAGGGGAGAAAGCTAACACAGATCTGCTTTCCATCTTTGTTTTCTGTCTACATGGTGCAAACATAAAGCAGAGACAGTGAATTTGCCCTAAAATCTCACCCAAACGAGTTAACCAATGTTTAGGGCTTGGGGAGTTGTTATTTTCAATTTGTCTTCTAAGCAGTTAGTAATATCTTAATTTTTAAACAAAGTTGGGTAATCAAAATATACTGTTTCCAATTTGTTCTCCATTAGCAGAATATCCTGGGCACCCTCTCTTTTTACTAATAGAAATCCTCCTCGTTGTTTAATAGCGATACAGTACTGTAAACGATTTAAGTAACTCTGCATTGGACGTTTGAGTTGTTTCTGATTTTTAGCTACTATGAAAACACTGTAATTGAACCTCTAAAAGGCAATTAAAAACATGTGGGGTGGATATTATTCAGCGCTAAAAAGAAATGAACTATTAAGCTATGAAAAAACATGGAGGAAACTTAAATGCATGTTACTAAGTGAGGGAAGCCAATCTGAAAAGGCCACGTACTGCATGATTCCAGCCACATGATATTCTGGAAAAAGCAAAACTATGGAGACAGTAAAAAGATCAGGGGCTGCCAGGGGTTGCGGGGAGGGATGAACAGGTGGAGCACAGAGGATTTTAGGGCAGTGAAACTATTCTGTAGGATGCTACAACGGTGGATACATGACATTAAACCTTTGTCTGGACCCACAGAACGTACATGGGTATATGAGAACTCTCTATACCTTGCCCTCAGTTTTGCTGGGAACCTAAAACTGCTTTTAAAAAAATTAAGTCTATTGGGGCCAGCCTCATGGCACAGTGGTTAAGTTCGGCACGCTCCGCTTGGGTGGCCTGGGTTCACGGGTTCAGATCCCGGGCGCGGACCTACACCACACGTCAGCCATGCTGTGGAAGCGACACACATACAAAATAGAGGAAAACTGGCACAGATGTTAGCTCAGGGACAATCTTCCTCAAGCAAAAGAAAAAAAGTAGGGAAGATTGGCAACAGATGTTAGCTCAGGGCAACCGTTCCTCAGCAAACAAAAAAGAAAAAAAAATTAAGTCTCTTAAAAAAAAACACACACACATAGGTGGGGTGCACACTGAAATAATAACAGCAGCTATTCCCAGGTGGGTTTGTGGGTGACCCGCCTTTGCTTATCCACATTCTCAAGTTTCCAGCAAGAAACCACCACCTCCCGAAAAGGCTTCCTTATTTAATGTCCCGCCAAGTGAGCAGAGACAACACACTGCGACACCAGGCATCCGAGGTGATGGGTTCAACCCCTGCCAGCATCCAGAGAATGTGCCCAGTTCTCCAGCTCCCGTGGCCCAGGCCGGCCGCAGGGCGAGGCGCCCACCAGTGTGAGCCTAGAGACTGGGCATGGCTCTTCAGTGGAGACGAGAGAGGAACCACACCAGCCTAGAAGGCACGAGTCCCGCAGGTTCCCGCCCCAGTAGGCCGTGGATGAGCCACAGGACATGAGGGGTGGCAGATCTGTTTTGTCTACCCAGCAGCTCTTCTTCACAGAGGACGGAGATGGTGCCCAGGTTTCACTTTGAGGAGCCCCCCTCCCACTGGTGGTCCCTGTAACTCCCTAGGTGGTGTGGTCTCCCCTCCTCCTGGGGTGGGCACGCATGGGTCCTGGCCCATCAGCAAATCCCATTACCCCCGCCCTAGTGACCGCTTTGAAGACAGGTGGCTCGTTCATGCCGGGCCAATGGGAGTCAACCTGGAACACTGACTGGGGAAGGCAGGGGGCTGCCGGGAGCCCCCTGTGGGAGGGCCTGCCAGGGGTGCAACCCCAGCGGGGAGAGGCGGTGCCCTGCGAGTTGAGTGAGTGTGAGAACAGGGCACTTCTCAGACAACCTATTCCGTGCGCCCATAGACCCTTCTCTTTGAGCTGCTTCTCGCTACGACGGGCAAGTCCCCGCACTGCTCTCGGCCTCCACTTCCAGAGGTAAAACCTCGTCCCGTTTCAGCAAACCCTGAGTTGCCGTCCACTAGGGACCAGCGGGGGTGTCAGGGACATGGGAGAACAGGCCCAGCCTTGCCCCTTGGGGGCCTCTGTCCAGCAGGAAAGGGAAAAAGACACACAAGCAGCTGCCACCCCCATCAGTGGGGCCATGCGGGCTTCCCAGAGGGGCATCCTGTCTCAGTTGGTGCACTGCCACCTGCCAGAGTTGTTGTGACGAGTTAACTTGAATGAGCTTGCAGGGGCTTCGTACAAAACATACCCGCCTCCCGGCACCGCAGCAACAAACCAACTGCACCCAGCTGTTGTCACCAAGCTCCCCTCCTCTCCAGACACAGTAGGGACAGACAGGAGAGAGCACGCTTCACACGGACACCTCTCCGAAAAGCCTCTCTTATACTGTCTCCTTTGCATCTAGAGAGACCTCGACTGGCCCAGGAAAAGCGGAATTACTAGCCCCACTGGACAGATGAGAAAACGAAGGCTCTGAAAGGCTGACCCACCCCGCGTCACATGCCAGGGGCTCTGTGTGGTTCTCTGGTTAATGCCAGAGCCTGGCCGTCATATGACTCACCCCCTCGCCAGCAGGCCGGGGCTGTGGGTGAACTTTTCCTGGCAGCCTCAGGCTCACAGGTGCTGTCAGCCAGCTCGGCAAAGGCTCCCGCCAGCCTGGTACACACGCCTTCCTTTCCCTGCGCTCTTCCCACCCCCCGCAGCCTGGAAACGGCCCAGCCTCCCACCGCCTGCCCACCAGGAAGGTATCAAGAGAATCGATCTCAGAGCGGGCCACTCATGCCCTCCCTGAATGCTCCACGGCAGCCAACAGGGAAGGCTCAGGACCTCCGCGAGGAGCATAATTCAAATTCCTTCCCCCGAGTTTCATAACAGAGGCCCGCTGGTTTCCTTAAATGGGGAATCTGCAAGCCACTCTGCGACCAGAGCCCGGCTGGCGTGGACGTGCCCTTGCAGAGTCTGAACGCTGCCGCAGGCCCAGCCAAATTCCACGGAGGAAGATCAACTTCCGAAGAAAAACGCTGCAGCCTGGGCTCTGTGCGAGGCTGGCTGCGGTTGTGGTTGTATGTTATTTTAGGGAAGGGCCATTTTGCATTTTAAAGAGGGGGTTGGGTTTCAGCCCAGCTTTAACTGGAGACCCAAGAGCCACTGCAGCCCCTCGTGAGCTGGGACAGGCCCCGGCCTCCCCCCAGCGCTGGGCTGGTGTCTGCCTGGCCCCAGGGACTTGGGGCCAGGGGGTCCTCCCCAGGTCCTGCTCTGCCACCCCATGGGCACCTGGCACTGGTGTCTCCCCTCCACCCGGCCTGGACGCCTGGGCTTTGCCACCTGCGCAGCTGAAACTGCACCAAGTCCAGTCTCTGAGGCCCATGGGCCCCCCTGGCTGCGGGCTCTTGGTCACATGCACACTGACGTGGACATTCGGTCTGAGAACCTTCCTTCCTGATGACGGCCAGGACAGGTAGCCCCTCATCTGAAGAAGGACCCCAGCAGGGGATGGCATCACACGGGGGCAAAAGGAGAGGGTAGGGGCTCCAACAGGGCCAGGAGGAGGCAAAGCTGACCTTTTCAATCGCACGCCTGTGGCCAGGACGGAGGACAAAATCCACTGCCCCCAGGACTCAGTGGTTAAACTTGTGCCGAGGACCACTATTCAGGTCAGTATTTGGTGAGAATGGGGGTGCTGCCCACGGCTTCTATGCACTGGCCTGGAGTCCTCCCCTCCTGGGAAACGTGGTGCCTAAGGGGACAGAGCAGGCATCTCAAACCTCAACCACATTCCCAGATGAACTTGGGGACCACAAACCTCAACCTCATTCACAGAAGCAACTGGGGACTACAGTCCAGTGTTCTCACCTTCATTCAGTTTGGGGAGTGGGGGACCACTACTGCTATTTTCACTCCCTCATTCATCAGACACGTTACTAGGGCAGGGGAAGGCATGGGGGAGAGGCCGGGGCTTCAGAAGTTCTGCCCAGGGCATTAACACCAAAGTCCACTTTGCTCCAGGGGGCAGGGGTGTGACCCCGGGGAGATCTGGGGCAGAATTCAGAAGCAAGATCAGAAAGGATTTCAAACATTTAATAAGAAAAGCCAGAGCCAGAAACTGACCAGCTCCCAGAGATTGTGCAGGCAAAGCCAGCCTGGATGGGAGTGAAGACTGCTCCAAACCCAGCACCAAGTACCTCTCAACTGAGTGCCAAGCACCTCCCAACTGAGTGTCAAGCACCTCCCAACTGAGCACCAAGCTCCTCCCCACTGAGCACCAAGCACTTCTCAACAGAGCACCATGCACCTCCCAACTGAGTACCAAGATCCTCACAGCTGAGCACCAAGCACTTCTCAACAGAGCACCAAGCATCTCCCAACTGAGCACCATGTACCTCCCAACTGAGTACCAAGCTCCTCACAACTGAGCACCAAGCAACTCCCAATCAAGATGGCAAAAGGCCACAAGGAAGAAAAAAGAAATCTGTGCATGGACATGGAGATTATATTTCAGGAGGTGGGGAGGGGCATTTTTAGCATAACAATAGCTAACATTTATTGAACTCATTAGTTGTTCTTGGTGTTTTCTGCATGACGTGACATGGTCACACATCTGTACAGATGGGGACACTGAGGTACAGAGCAGCACCATGCCTTCTTGTCTTTCTCTCCAACTTACATGCAAAGTGCCAACAAATTCAGTTGGTTCTGTCTTCAAAATAGATCCCATATATGGCCACTTCTCACCCCAGCCCACTACCTCCCTGGTCCAAGCTGCCACCCTCTATTGCCAGGATCACAGGAACAGCCACTAATAGAGCTCCCTGCTTCCACTCCAAATTTGAGTCCCACTCAACAGCCAAAGGGACCCCCTTGAGCGTGAGTTAGACCTGGCGACTTCTCCACTCGAAACCTGATTTGCCTCCTCCTCCCACTTTATGTGCCCCGCCTCCGCTCCTCCCTCACTCTACTATAGCCCCTCCAACACGTCCAGCCCCTCCCACCCCAGGGCCTTTACACCGGCTGTTCCCTCCACCTGGAATACTCTTCCCCCAGACGGCTGCATGGCTCTCACCTTCATCTGCTCCAGGTCTCTGCTCAAACGTCACTAAGAGACCGTTCCAGGCTCCTGACCTACAATGGGAAGCCCCTTGCCTCGCTCTCCCTGAGGTCAGGCCTGCTTTATTCTCTGTGGCACACACCCCTCTCGGACATACTAGCCGTTTACAGTCTTCTCCCCACAGTGCATTGTAAGGACCTCGACGCTGTCCCCCTCAGCCTCTATAGCCACTGACGGATGCCCTCTCTGAGCCAGGGAGACTCGGCCACACCAGCCACCGCCTCCTGGAAGGTGGCCAGTGAGCAGCAGGCCTGGAGCACAGTGTAGCGTGGGAGAGGTCTGAGACACGGACCGTTCACCAGGCAGCGCCGAGACCGTCCCGGAAGGTCAGCCTGGCCCGTGGGCAGCTCAGCCCACTTGGAGGAGGGGGCAAGAGGGGCCTACAGGGACGTCACTACCCGGCATGGCCGCCCTGGGACACTGGGGTTAGGGCACTCTTCTGGTGGGGGGCACCAGGCTCGTCTGGTCTGACCTCAGCGAGTCAGATACCAGGACTGTAAATTCCACCCCACCCTGCCCCTGGTGTGTGTGCACACTGACCCCATGCACACACTTACACACAAACAGGCACACACACTCACATGCACACACACATACATACACTTGAACATGCACACATATACTCGTGCACACGCACACAGGCTCACACCCTCCCACTCTCATACTCAGTGGTTCAGACACACTTGCGTGCACGTGCACGCACCCGCACATTCAGCTTTTACACAAACCAGCCAGCTTCAGAAGGTGCCTCGTCCTCCGACAGCAGAAGCCAGTCTAGAGCACTTTCTAGGTCAACACCCCAAGAACCCCCCTCATAAGGAGGTTTACACGGCATCCCCTCACCTGGCCTGTTCCCTGAGCTACCCAAATGCCAGCCTCGGTGGGACTGGCCTCGGCCTCCCGGCCCTCCTTCCACCCACCTCAGGCAGGCCGATCGGCCCCTCCAGCCTGGTCTGCAGGCAGCGCAGCCAATGTCCCCAGAACAGGGAAGGTCACTGCCAGGGCAACAGCAAGTTGGTGGCATCAGGACCAGAACCCAGGGGTCCTATTGTGTTTCTGTTCAAGATCTCAGAGACAGCAGAGCACTGGACAGACACGGCAGTGGCTCGGCCACTGACAGCAGGCAGGCACCTGACTCCGTGCAGCCCAAGGAAGAGTGTGTCATTCCCGGGCTACAGAGGAGGGGTCTGAGGGCCGAAGAGTGACTGAGCAAACAGCTCTTGCTCGGAAAAGTCTAGAATGAGCATGGCCTGGCTGGCCAGTGAAGCTCAGCCATCTCCCCACCACCTCTCCAACCCAGCCTTCAACTCCGAGTGTGTTCTTCACTTTACCACCACTCACAAACCCCAGCGGGACCTCGTGGCCAAGCCCTGAGCCTTCACAGGTCTCGGTGACCTCAGACAGGGGAGCAGAAAGCTTCTGGAAGAGACTAGAGAAACAATCTCTCAGCAAGTTCTACTTCTGGACAAGGAGTTTCACTTTTTCCGCCTGTTTTCTGCTAATGCAGTTATAAAGGAGTGAAAGGTGCAAATTCTACGTGTTCAAGCATCCACACCTCCTCAGACACCATCACACACAACAGAGATGTTTAACAATTCAAATCCACAGCTGGGCACGTCAGTTGCCTCAGACATGGCAAGTTTAAAAAAGAAACATGGAGGACGGCCCCATGGCCTAGTGGTTAAGTTCAGCATGCTCTGCTTCAGTGGTCTGGGTTCAGTTCCTGGGCATGGACCTACACCAGTCGTTGGTGGCCATGCTGTGGTGGTGGCCCACATACAAAATAGAGGAAGATTGGCACAGATGTTAGCTCAGGGCGAATCTTCCTCAGCAAAAAGAAAAGAAAAGAAACATGACTATGGTACATCAAGGGGAAATAATTCTCAACAAATTCTGAAAGGTGAACTCATTTTTAAGATTATCAGGTTTTCTGTGAAAAAGTTACTTGGGCTCAAGTAAATTCAAGAGGGAAACCATGAACCGTCCCCCCTTCTCCCCAAAAAGGAGAGGCAGCTGGGTTACCCGTGAGCGGGGTCCAAGGCGATGGCCCGCGGCTGGTCAAGGTCCTGCCAGAAGAGGACCTTCCGGGATGTTCCGTTGAGGTTGGCCACCTCGATGCGATT
Organism: Ceratotherium simum simum; assembly: GCF_057802395.1. Taxonomy (NCBI): domain Eukaryota; kingdom Metazoa; phylum Chordata; class Mammalia; order Perissodactyla; family Rhinocerotidae; genus Ceratotherium; species Ceratotherium simum. Next base: position 5,621,272 of record NC_141933.1, read on the forward strand.
GGTCTCCGAGTCTGTCCAGTACAGCTTCTTGCCAACCCAGTCACAGGCCAGGCCGTCAGGTGACACCAGGCCGGAGATGACCACGTTCTGCACGGCGGCCCCCGTCTGGTTCAGGTAGGTCTGCTTGATGGCCTCCTCGCTCACGTCCGTCCAGTACACGGCTCCCTTGGAGAACTGGAAATCTACCGCGGCCGCGTCCTCCAGGCCGCTGACCACGATGGTGGACTCCAGCTTGACTCCGCCGGCGTCCACCAGCCGCACGTCCCGGCGGTTGGCAAACAGCAGGAGAGGTGAGGCTGTGGGGGCAGAAGCAAACTGTGAGGACCACTGGCCCAGCCACAGGCCACACAGCCCAGACAGGGGGCTGTGTGCACGAACCACTCCTGGCACCCGCCCGCCCATGCCCAAGGCCCTCGGGCTCCTTCCTTCCACTCCCCAAGGCGCTGCCACAAAGGTGTCTGGGCAGGCCCAAGCCATGCCATTCAGAGGCTCTTTCAACACAGCAAACAGTGCTGTTGTGACTGAAATCACCAAGGGCTGCTGTTCATCCCAGCCAGGCCTGGGTGACTCTTCCTGCCATGCCCACCACCTCATAAACAGGTCCTCTGGGGGCTGCAGAGAAGTCACATCATCTTGGTCAGTCTGATGCAGGGGAGGGGGACGGGAGGGCACAGCCCTGGCCATGCTGACTGGGAGAGGCCTGGCTGGGATGACAAGTCCAGGCAGGATGGAGCCTCAGGATTCTCTTATAATTCCTGGACCACTGTTCCAGCTCAAGCCCCTTCCTGGGACTGTGGCCTCAGTCTCCCACTCTGGGGGCACCCTTCAACAGCTCCCTGTGCTGCTCTGAGTAAGGTCTGGCTGCCAGGGCGAGCGCCTGGCTCAGATCCTGGCCCCTCCTCTGCAGGATGGGAGGTCGCGGGGAGGACTCGAGGTCAGGACTGTCTATGGGGCTCTGCCACTCCCACCATCACCACCACCGTCACCACTATGTTAGGTCTACAATTTTTTGTGGCAAGAAAGGACATTTTGAAAATCCAACAATGGAATGTCACAACTACATTCCATAGGACACCCTGATCTCTTGCAATGACATAATGCCAACTTTACAGAGGGGCAGAGAAGGCTTCGAGAGGAGGCTGCACAGCTAAGTTCACCTCCGCACCGTGGAACCCTCCTCATGTGCTGGTCGCACGGGTGTATTCGGTTTGTCAAAATGCATCACTTTTCTGTGGATATGTACTTCAATAAAAAGTTTTTAAAAATTAAAAATGGAACTTTCCCTGTTTTCCCAGCTGCTCACAAGAATCCTCCACAACATGCCGAGGGTCCCAGTGGACCCTGCACTCCAGGAGGGCCCACCCACCCATGCGGGAATGCCCTGGTCCCTGCCCAGGGCCAGCACGCAGCAGCTCCTCTATAAATGCATTTAACCCACTACACTCAGCCCGCAGTGCCCTAACTTGAAGACCTTTGACCTTGAGAGAGATGAGAAGGAAAAGTGGGGCTGCCCCAAAGGGTCGGGATCCCCACCCCCAGCCAGAGGCTCCAGGGAGAGGAGCAGCAGCAACATCCGCCACCAGAGGCCTGGCCATCTGGGGGTCAGAGGTCGGCTGGCTGTAGAGGGCAGTGAGAGAGGGGGATGATGCCGAGGATCAGGGAGGGTCCAGAACCTTCAGAGGAGGGACAATGTGTGAAGGCGGGAGGCAAGGGGGCCTTCACAGGGAAGACAGTCGTGTGCAGGATCTGGAGTGCACAGTGGTGCAAACAGCCAGAGCCACCACATACAAAGACGCCCCATGGCACCCGGGTGACTCGGCACTCCCACAGCACGTTCCCATTCGTCACTGCCATGATCCTCCCCACCGGAGCAAGGAGCACCAGTAAGCCCGTTTCGCCTGCGAGGTTTACTGGCCCGGCTCTCGAGGTTCCCTGCAGCAAGGTCCCCTGGCTCGTCCCCACTCATCCCGCAAAGGCGTGACCCGCCCAGGCATGCTGAGTCAAAATTCCACGCTGCGGTTCTTAACCTTCCGGGGGGTCACAAAGCCCTCTGAGAAGCTGGTCCTCTCCCCAGAGACAGACACACACAGGCGCGCGCACATGGGGCTGTCGCCAAGGCCCCGTGACGTCCCCCTACCAGGGTGGACCCCGCTCCAGCCTGAGAACCTCTTGCTAAAGTAAGCAGGGAGAAGGATGTTGACTTCTCTTTCTACTCTAAATAGCACCTCTGGGTGACAACGAAAGGGACAGTCTCAGGAGGGAGTAAGCTCCCCGTGGCCACAAATATTCAAGTGGAAGTCAGTGACTGCAGGTGAGGGACGAGACCCACCAGATGTGAGCATCATCAGGTGAACGGCCCAGACAAGGAGTCTCCAGTCAGCTGCTTTCCAGCCAGGAGGGGACGTGCTGTGGAGGGAGGTGCCACCGGGGGGCGGCAAGCCACGAGCCCCAACTGTCGGCCAGAAACCCAGGAAACCCGTCCCCGCAGCAGAGGTCCCAGAGGGGGCCGGGGCGAGAGGTGGGGAGGCAGGGAGCTCTTGGAAGCTGCCCCAGGCACAAAAACTCCTAGCTGTGCTCTGTTCTTTCTCCCCGAACCGGAAAGACCACATTTTCCCCTCGGTTTCCACTCTGGGCAGTTCAGGTGCACCCTTCAAAGGCCGCAGGTGGCGGGAGAGTTTTTCAATTTCCTGTGCTTTTCCCCAACGAGACTCAGGGAGGGGAGCTGCCATGGAGAGCGGGGCCGGTGGGTGGCGGGCAAGCTTCGGGGAGCCCAGGTGGGGCAGCTAGGGCGGGCACGGGCCCTGGCAGGCAGGCTGTTTCTAGAAAGAGCTGCTCCTGTTTCTGAGATGTTTAGAAACCACCACACACTCAGCTCTTAAGTGTTAAGAGGCACCCACTTCAGTCTCCCGTCACCGGGGGAACTCACAGTGGGGGGGCCCTGCTGCGTGGGGCCGCCCCCCACTCTCCAGCTGGCACAGGCGGCACCTCCTCCCCAGCCCCCTCCTCAGGGCCTGGGCAACCCCGGCTAACGCGGCCCCGACCCATCTCGGGGTCCCTCCTCTCCCAGAAGTAGAGAGCGGCTGGGCCAGGACGGAGAGAAGCCAGCCTCCTCGGAGGACGCAGCCAGGGGACAGCAGAGTGGAAATGTGAGGAAAGGCCGTCAGTGGCGGAGTGTCGTGTAGCACGCACAGGCACCGTCTGGGCACACGTGACCGAACGAAGAACTCACGCTCGCGTTCTCTATTCCAGTGGAGGAAACAGACAATAAGCCATAAATTGATGAGGCAATATGAGTACCTTGGAACATCAACGCCGTGGTTTGGAAAAACAGCAGGGTAACGGGTTTGGGAGAGGGGGCTGACATTTCACAGATGGTCAGGGCAGTCTCACTGAGAAAGTGACAGTTGGGCAAAGACTTGAGGGGAGTAAAGGAGTGCCTGAGGGAGAGTGTCCCTTGCAGAGGGAACGGTCAGTGCAAAGGTCCTGGGGTGAGGCATGTGGGAGGGGGGCAGACACTGGTCCTCTGCGCTCCTTCCCCAGGGGCACATGTGCCCAAGAACCTCTCATCTCACAGCCCCCTAAAGGTCAAGGGTCACAGCTGCATATTCCGCACGTAAGGAAACTGTGGCTCTTGGAAAGGTGCCTTGACCTGTCCCAGGTCACTCCACCCAGGGATGATCCCTTGACTGGTGGCCTGAGCTTTGGGGCAGTGAGAAGAAGAAATGATACAATGCAAGAAGGAAGAGGAGAGCTGGGTGGACAGGCTAGAGCACTGGCGTGCCACCACTGCACTCCAGGACCCACGTGGGGTCACCATAAAAACCAGACAGATTGTCACCTGGAGGCGAGACATCAGAACAATGCTTTCAGAAAACACCGCAGCAGCTGGTATTAAGGACCACGAAAATATTTAAACCTTCTCCCCAGGAATCACCCTCACAGGAATTTATCCCAAGGAACACCCGGAGGAAGGAAAAGATCCTAGTCACAATATTTGTGGCAGCCTTGTTCATAATAAGAAAAAATAAACAATAAAATATCTCCAATGTCAGAGGTAACCAGACTGTTCTCTCAGTGCAAAGTTATGTCCATTAAAGCAATAAGAAAAACGATTGCAGTCACATCAGAAAATGTGTAAGATATCCCGTTAAATCAACACACACACACACACACACACACACACACACTGTAACTCTAAACTCTGATTTGTACTACAATTGCAGTTATGAGAAAATCCCAGGTGGGGACAAAGATTGAAACAGAGTCTGGACAAGGCAAAGACAACCTTGCGGAGTGTCTGGGTAAATATATTTTTAACGTTTGAGCCCCAAATTCCATGCGTGTTGCTATGAAGTTATCTGTGCAAATATGATTTTCAGGATCATCTATCACAAGGGCCAACAGACCAGGTCGCCCCGCCCCCCTTGTGGGAGCCCCGGAGCCAGCTCAGGGTGACGGCTCCGAGCAGCACTGGCTCAGACCTGGCCCTCCTGGCCTCAACATCCTGCTTGTGAAATGGAGCAATTACTGCATGTCCTCATCAGAGACTGTGAGGCTTACACAGGACAACTCATACAAAAGCTAGTCCAGTAGCAGCACATTTTAAACATGCAATAAATAACAGCCGGGGCAGTGGTGGTGGTTGTAATTAACTGTTTCCCTCATCCAGCCCCGGGCTGGCTCGGCTACAAAGAAAAGCACATGGACACAGACTCGGGGGCCTGGGTTCAAATCCCAGCCGGGCCTCCAGCTGTGAGATTTGGGGGAAGGCTTCTCATCTCCACTCTGAGCCTTAGTCTCCTCATCTGTAAAGCAAAAAATGGTAGCTATTCTCGAAAGGCACCGCCAGCTGCTGTGGAAAGCAGTTGGCGAGTTCCTCAAAAAGTCACACATAGTTACCATACGACCCAGCAATTCCACTCCTCGGCATGTACCCAAAAGAACTGAAAACGGGGACTCAAACAAATACGTGTACACACATGTTCATAGCAGCACTATTCACAACAGCCAAAAGGTGGGAGCAGCCCAAATGTCCATCAACAGATGAACGCAAGTCGTGCTCTATCCATACAATGGAATATTACTCAGCCATAAAAACGAATGGAGCTCTGATACACGCTACCACACGGATGAACCTTGAAAACATGATGCCACGTGAAGAAGCCAGACACAAAAGGCCACGTGTTATATGATTCCATGCACATGAAATGTCCAGAACATAGAGATGGACAATAGAGTAGTGGTTGCCAGGGGCTGTGGGGAGGGGAATGAGGAGTCACTGTTTTAATGGGTACGGGGTTTCCTTTGGGGTGATGGAAATGTTCTGGAACTAGACAGAGGTGGTGGCTACATTATATTGTGAATGGACTAAATTCCACTGAATTATTCACTTTAAAATGGTTAATTTTATGGTGAGTTTCACCTCAATTTTTTACAGGCACTGCTGCACCCCGAGCCTGCAATTCCCTGTGACATCCCTCCTTCGTCCTGGCTTCCCAGCGGGTTTAATCAGGAGCAGATGAGCCTCTCTGTGACCCTGGATTTATGCAGCCCCCCTTCGGCATGGCCCTCAGGACACCCCACGACATCCTGTGGGTTCTCGAACCTCCCTCGTGGGCGAGCAGGAGCCGATCAGTCCAGGGTGGGTCTGACGTTCCCAGCACCCTCGGCCAATCGGTGTCAGAGAAAGGCCACTCTGTCCCCTCCTGCCCAGTTGCCAGGCCGTGTGATTATCGACAGTCCCCCTGTGCAGAACTGGGAGTCTAAACACCCCAGTGCCAACCACCCCCTCCACCCCGTGTGAGCACAGCCAGTATTTATATATAGAATTCACAGCAGATGTCTGGGCTTCCATTCCGACAGCCTGGACTTGACGCTGTTCACATGGTTACACTAAACACAACCCAACTCAACGTAACCCAATCCCCTGCTGCTGCACCAAAATCAGCAGCGTTTTCAGGACAGGCCTTATTGATATTCACCCAGCATGACGCTGCTCATTGGAGCAGGCCAAGGCCGGGACACAAACTATGGATTTATCAGTCGGGAACGGTCGTTCATCCTGCGCCAGCCCTGTGGGGAAGGCCAAGAAATGGAAGACAACGTGGGGCCATGTTCGAGGAGCCTACAGTTTAGTCGGGCTGGACACACTTGCACACACACATATGCTCACGCATGCACGCAGCTGAACCACCACCTGTGCAAGAAGCAAAGGCAGGTGAGTGACATGGACAGGAGGTGCCTGGAGGAGAATGAGCTGTTGGGTGGTCCTGGGAGGCTGCCTGGAGGAAGGGAAGACTGGAGCCTTGAAGGATGAACAAGACTTAGGGAATGCCGAGTATGCTCTGGCCTGACATCAAGATGCATCCATGCACTCTAGTTAGTTAATTCTACTCACAATGGCTCATGAACAACTTCCCTGACGCCTGACAGCTCTGGGTGCCCTCTAGCTTGAGTTTCTCAAACCAGGTATTCATGCCACCCACCCTGCGCACGTCCTCGTACTCCCCTCCCCAGGGGCAGGAGCTCCTCCTTGCCACCTCTGCCAGGTGCCACACCTCCAGGTACGCCTGGGTCCGCTTCCACCTTCCCTCTGCTGTTCCTTGTCTACTTGTCCAGCCCTGCGCCAGCACCTCCTGCCTCACCTCCTTCAGGTGGTCCTGGCTGTCCTGGGACCAATACATCCCCTTACACCTTTTACACCCAGCTTCCCAAGTTCTACAAATTCTCTGATGGGATTTTTTTGTGTGTGTGTGAGGAAGATCAGCCCTGAGCTAATATCTGTTGCCAATCCTCCTCTTTTTGCTGAGGAAGATTGGCCCTGAGCTAACATCTGTGCCCATCTTTCTCTACTTTATATGGGACGCCGCCACAGCATGGCCTGACAAGCGGTGTGTTGGTGCGCACCTGGGATCCGAACCTGCAAACCAAGGGCCACCACAGCGGAGCGTGAGCACTTAACTGCCACGCCACTGGACCCAACCTGTTGGGATTTTTTTTAATGGCATTTTATTTAAAGTTTTCACAATACAAAAAAGCAAAAATGTCACAGCTTAGCTGGCGGGACAGAGAGATATACAACGATGCTTATCGCACTATCGTTTGTGGGAGGGAAAGCCTGGTTTTAATAGTTTATTACATTATGTTGGGAGATGGATGGAGGTGAACGCACGTGCATGCTACTGAACTGGACACTTTAAAATGGTTAACACGGTAAATTTTATGTTACGTATATTTTAACACAATTCAAAATAATAATATAAATAAATAAAAACTGACAGTGTAGTCATATTATAGAATATCATAAGCTACCAAAAAGAATGACTTAGAACTATGGCCACAGCCTTCATTCAAGATTTTGTTTTTAAAAGTTGGCCGGTCATTAGAGCACGCCCAGAACATACTATTTATTTGTTTATTTAAGCCAGTGTAGACTCATCTATTCCTATTTCGTTAAATGGGTTAAGATCCAATATTCCCACTTATTTTGACAGTCAAACTTTCCTAGCTTTGGACAGTGAAGGTCCCTTTACTCTGGCTTGCATGTCCTCCTGGCACGTCCCCATCATCCCTCGAGGATTTCTTTACTTGCTGGCACAATTATACGCTCCAGGCTCCTTCTGTGTATGTTCCCTGCCCCAGCCCTGGAACCGGCCTGTTCTCCAGGAGCTCTGTTTCCTTTGAGTGGAGAGCGATCTTTAGAGGCCAAGATCTGGGCCCTGGGGGTGCTCACGGCTACTCGGCGACACAGCTGGGAGCATACGCACAGTCCATCCTCGTTAGTCACAGATTCTCTATCTGAGAGCTCACCTGCTTGCTGACGTTTATTTATAACGCCCAAATCAATACTCCTGGAGCCTTCGTAATCATTCCTGGACACGTGAACGCACAGAATGGTGAAAAAATGAGTCACCCAAGGCACAGGCGCCCAGCCGGGGCGGATCCCGGGGACGCTCTGCCATCTCATTTCAGCTCACACTGTACGTAAGCGTCCCCTCCACAGTCCAGTCAGTGCCACGTCGTTCACACGTCTGTGCTTTCTGCCAGTGATTTAAAATGGCCCCAGGCCTGGTGCTGAAGTGCTCTCTAGTGCTCGTGAGCACAAGAAGACTGCGACGTGCCTCACGGAGAAAATACGTGTTAGATGAGCTTCCTTCAGGCACGAGTTACAGTGCTGTTGGCCGTGGGTTCAGTGCTAACGAATGGACAATACATATTAAATCAGGTGTCTTTACACAGAAACACACGTAAAAGAAGGTTGTGTATTGATCAGCAGATGAAAAAGTTGTGGCCAGAGGCTGGCAGGAACCTAACCCTGTTTCCACTAGGAGCAGTGGTTCAGTATTCACCAATTCAGCGTTTGCGGTGACTTTATAGGACATAACTAGAGTGAACAAGAACTGACTGTATGTATATACGTATACTTTTATACACACACACCTATAACTATTTCTCTATTTCTGTGTGTGTGTGTACACGTGGCAAAAATCCATGAGTTCACGGCAGTCCTTACAATTTTAAAATTTCCTGGGGATACTTTCTTATCTTCCCCCTTTCTACACTTGTCAGTACCTTCCCCAAGGTGGAAACCCAGCTTTTGTGATTGTCAATCCATTGACTTATTTGCTCAATATAACCAGCTCCCCACTATTCCTGTAACCTCTTCAGGCCTGTCACCTCTCCCCCCACCCCCACCTCGCTTCTCGGATGCCGGGTGCCCCTGGCTATGTCACCACTGGCACCTCTACGTGGCAGCCCCTCCCTACCCCACTTCCTCGAAGGCCAGGCACCAACATTTCTGCGCCAGGAAGGGAAGGGAAGAGCACTGTTGAGAATCGCACTGAATCTATAGATCAATTTGGGGAAAACGACGTCTCTGTGATATTGTCTTTATATCCACAAACACTATTTATTTAGGTCTTCTTGATATCTCTGTACTTTTTTTTTTTTTTTTGCATACAGTCTTATGACATTATTCCTTAGATATCATCCCAGGAACTTTAAATAAAATTCAAACCATTTTTAAAATAATAAAACTAGCCCGACAATAACAGAGAGATTTTGCAAAATTCGCATGAATCTTATGATACAACATGAAACTTCAAAGACGCTTGGGTTGGGGTGGGGGCGATGTTTAAGGCGACATGGATGCCTCCCCCGACACCCAGGCAGGAAAGTTCTATTTCCTTTCTAAGAGGAAATGGAAGAAAACTGCTGATCTGGCTGAAATGACAGGGACCGAGGAGAAATCTGTGGTTCCCAAGAGTGCAGGGGACCAAATCTCCCCAGCTCTGAGCTCAGAGAAGTTCGCTCTCTCTTCTCCAAGTGCAATATAATAACTCTATGCTTCTTTGCCAAAAACAAGGCTCAGAGATCTTAAAATGGCTGGAAATAGTCGTTGCTGCCCCATGAACAGCATTCTCAGCGAAATCACACCTCGGTTTCTCTTGGAACTTTCTGAATTAAGGTGGAAGAAATATCATACTCCCAAACTCTCTTGTCTGTGGGCAGCTCCTGGAAGCCAGGGCCCTCCCCGCCCCAGGTTCCCGTCCCCGGCACCCAGCTCCCAGGAGGCGCCCCACCCCCATGCTGCCCTCACTGGGGTGACAGCGGCCACGTGAACCTCATGCAGCCACGACGCCCACAATTCCAGCGACGGAATTTCACGTTTTATCTCGGGCTTTTACCCAACTAAGACAGGCTGGACTCGGTGACACGGTTCTGCAGTTGTCTAAATATTCTACAGGACAGACTTGACATTTACAACAATAATAAAATCTTAGGTTTCCTTTAACCGAACAGATGTTCTGCCTTTTACGGAAAGCTCAGCAAATTTAAACTTGCAGGCCTGGAAGGGCTGAGCCCGAGGAAAATCCTCGATAACATCTCCAAACACCCCAGAATGACTCTACTCCCCCCGCCTCCACTTCAGCTGAACGATCACAGCCCCCCAAAGAGTCCCCATCCATACATCTGCCTCAGGACCCACTGAGCCAGGGGACACTCCCAAATTCTTCTCCCGGCCCCCTCAACCTGGCCTTGGCCCCCCCAGGCTCCTCCACATGGACCCCACCCTCTCCAGCTCCATGTCCTCAGCCATTCCCACCCCCACAAAACCCTCCCCAGTCACCACACCTGGCCCAGGTGAAAGCCGGGTCCTCTATAGGCCTGCCCAGCTCGCCCCACCGCCCTGAGCGTGTTGTCTGCATCCTTACCAGGCAGGGCCCACACCCGCCTCACCAGGGCACAGACGGCCGATGCCACAAGGCCCCACGCAGGGCAGGGCCCGGCTGCCCTAGGGGACGCGCCTCCAAGGCCGGCCCCGGCACACGGGGCTTCTGGCAGAGGACCCTCCTTCCGCCCTTTCCCTTCCAGGTGCTGTCACAATAATGATCGATCAATTGATCGTGTGAGTTGCTGATGTTCGCATAAAGATAATGAATAAGCATCATGTTTTGCTTCAAATCTGGAGCACAAATAGCCAAGGTTGGCATATGACTGTAACCCCTTCCAAAGGATGGCCAGCCTCTTCCCAAGGCTGTTTGGGTTATCAAGAGCTTTTATTACAACCACACGGGTGGGGGAGTTCAGAACAGACAAAACTCGAGTCACACCTCCCGGGGCGCGGCAGGGCGGGCGAAGGCTGGGGAGCTGCTCAAGGAAACTTCTGGAACACTGGAAGTTCTACTCTTGACTGGCTAACACGGTGGGCTATGGGACATTCATCAAGCTGCTCTCCCGAGGTCTGTGCATGTCGCTGGCTGCAGAACAAAGGCCACCGCCTCTCGTCCCCACCTTCCCTGTCCCAGCCCAGCCACGTGGGTCAACGCACTGCTCCCCACACTCGCCTCGCACCTGCCCGGCTGGGGCCTCCTGCCCTGCTCCCCCTCCTTCACACGCTCGCCGGGGACCCTCAACCAGGCCAACCCTCTTCCTCCCAGCTCTGTCACCTCCATTTCCGCTGTCGAGCAGCCCCATCCTAGTCTTTCTAAACCCGACACACCCACTGACATGTGCGCGCACACACTCTCACACACACACACACACACACACACACACACACACACGGCCCTATAGGAAGGCAGTAATTAACCCCAGGCTCAGGCCAGCTTCCCGAGCAGGGAGCACATTTCAAAGGTCAGGGAAGCAGACGAACAGGAAAGAAAGGTTCGGGGGCAGGTTTGGGCGGTGGAGCAGGAAAGAAGGAATCAGTTGCAAACGATAAAAAGAACACGAGGGGCTTGTTTCAGACACCTTAGAACAAAGAAATGCAGGACATGGGCCTCCGGGTCTTCACTAAACAGGGGGATGGGCTGGGGGTCCCCGCTGTCCCCCTGCACGGGGGCGCTGTGGCCTGGGGGCAGGCGGAAGGACACTCCAGCCTCCTGTGCCGAGGACAGGCCTGGACCTCCGTTCCAGAAGAGCCTGGGCTCGGCCGCTCTGGAACATCCTGGGAGACAAGCAAAGGCCCAGGACCTGGCACAGGCCCACTGTGCGCTGGTCAGAGGGACCCCTGAGTGTCATTCAGGGAAGCTTCCTGCCCCCAAAGGCCACTCGGAGGGTCCTGACCCTGGCCCAAGTGACCTGGGCCGCTTCCAGGAGTGACTGTGTGGCCCTAAATCCCACTCAGCAGAGGGTCACCTCCAGCCCAGGACACCTCCAGAGATGACCATCAGGGGTCATCGAGCCCCTCACCTTACAAGTCAAAGTCACTAGCGCCCGGCCCCCAGCCCAACACCCACACGGGACAGCGGACCCCATGGGGCTGCTCAGAGGAAGGAACTAGCCTCTGCTGCGGGCCTGCTGCCTGCTCGGCACCCTCCACCTTGACCCAGCTTATCTCACGACCCCCGATGAGGGAGGAGCGGTCTTATCTAATTTTTTTAGCAGATCACCAAGGCCACGCAGGGGCAGGGGGTCGAGCCCCCTGAGCCTAAGCTGGGCTTTTTCCTCCACAACCTCCCAGAGGGGCACACGTCGCCCTACAGACTCTAGACTCTGAAACTACTTGAGGGGAAAAGTCCACAAAGCAACTAACAAGCAGCTCAAAGAATATAAAAGCAGACAAATGTCACCAAACCCCTTGACAAGAATAATCACCGCCCAGAGGTGACAACTGCGAAGAAGCCACACTAAAGCTAGCATGACAGTAAAGAACAGTGCTGGTGACGTCACACGTCACTTTGGGCACAACCCAGCTCACGCACCAGTAATCGCCCTCTCTTCCCAACCTGTAAAGGTGCCTAGGTAGAGAGGGACACAGCCAATGCATAATTACCATTTTAAAGTCTCTGAGAAGTCCCGCAGGGAGGAAGTCTAGTTCACTTCCTAGATACCAGGGTTTTCCAAATGTATCTACTCATAGAACATTTTTTAGTTTTGACTCCAGGGACATATTTTGAAAGACAACACCTGGAGGCAAAGTGAAAGGGAAAACACAAAGTAAAACCGAATAAGATACGGCTGCAAAGGTACCATAGATCCTGGAAAGTTGGCAATCTCTGGCATGGCCCCCCAGCCGCCTCCTCCCTACCTTCCAAGGACAAGAAGACTAATGTCCATTAAGGCTGGGGGCCTCTACAGAGCCGGGAGAAGCTGCCTCAGTGTTCCACTCTCCCCACACCATGAGGAGCCGCCTTCCGGCCACGGCCAGTGCTGTCAGCCTCGACGAACGGGCTTTCTCCATCTGGTTACCGGGAAATCGCTTGCAACAAACCACCCCAGATCCAAATGACCCAACAGTGTGCAGGACATTGTCCACGCTGACGAAAAGCATCCCACCCCATCAACACAGCATACAACCGAATGATCCCAACGGCCAGGAGCCCCAGGCCGCGTCCTCGCCTCCGGCCCCAGAAGCCCACGCTGGTTCACAGTCTGGTCCAAACTCCAGTGAGGGGAAGACACAGCACACACCGAGGCCAGTTCCCAGAGACAAATCACCTTTTCCAAAACCGAGTCCCTTAACAGAGCCCATTGGTGGTGGAAGTCAGGGTCTAGTTACGAACACTGCACAGAAGAGATTTTCCTGGGAGGGAAAGTGCTTTTCCCTGAAAGCTATTTCCCCTGCTAATTATGTTTCAGTTGGGCAAATATATGTATTTCAGCGCAGTGGCTGTGCAGGGTGCTGACAGGTGTTGGGGGGCCAGAAGCAGAGGCCCGAGGGCCTGAGAGGGAAGGAACCAAAGGGCACCTCGGTCTCTCCCTTGTTCTCCCTCTCTCTCACGCAAGCCCGCACACACACACACGTGCACGCGTGCACTCACTCCGCAAGCCCTAATTTAGCAACCGTGGAATGTTACCAACTCCATCATACCTAGGACAAGTTTTTAGGGAATATGACATTTGATTTATGTCTGCAAATGTGCGTTTTTCACTAATTAGAAGGTTTAGGGCAGCGCAGGGAAAAATATGTATTTCAGAGTCCCAGTTTGACTTGCCAGAAACCAGCCCATTGCTAACATTCTTATTTTCGACAAAATATAGCATTCTGATTACATACCATTTCAGTTCAACGGTTCCCGGTCTGCCAGGCTCCTGGAAGTGGCCCAAGGCCACGGCAAAGATGCAGAGAAACGGTCCCGGGATGGAGACTGACCTGGGGGTCCTGGGCGGGACTGACTCTGCCAGTCCACTCTGATGGAAGGCGAGCCAGCAGCTTTCACCTGAAGTCCCGAGGCCCCACTGAAACAAGCCCCAGGTGGCCGCTCTGGTTGGTACAAGAGGCGGGACCACACAGGAGGGCGGTTCTGACGGCCCCCCGCCTCCCCAGCGGGGGAGGCATCTGTCAAATGAGGAGCCGGGTCCTCATTTCTGCATCTGTCAAATGAGGAGCCGGGTCTGGGGGGGGGCTCAGCACCCCGCTTATTGAAATGCATTGGAGGCTCTTCAGCCGATTTCCTTTACAGATGAAAGAAAATACTTTTATAATTCAAATAGCAATTAAGAGGTAGACACTGGAGCCAATATTAGTCCCTGCGTGACCCCAGGCAAGTTCTGCAGGGTCTCTCAGCATCGGTTTCCCCTTCTATATAACGGGAGTTGTGATGGCACCGGCCCCCAGGGTGGCCGGAAGGGATAAATGAGTCAATCGATGAACATCTCTGAGAACCTGTCTGGTACCCTGTAAATGTGCAATAAATGTTAGCTATTTTTATCTATTAAGTCTAGGCATTTGTATCTCGGGTGCTCTAAGGCAGGATGCATTGACCAAGAAATAAAGATTTTCATTAAATGCATGCCCCAAATAAAGTGACCCCATAGAGATGGTTCTTAATGGAGACCAGTAACAAAATCGCCCTAACTGCAAGCTTTTATGGGTCTCTTGCTGTCCTTGGAAATCAACCAAGGAGGCACTTTTGGGTACTGTGTGTGTGCATGTGTGTGTGGGGGCATGTGTGGTTCACAGCTCCCCCAAGGAGGACACACACCACCCTGTCTCAAGGAAAGAAGGGCCTGGACTCTGGTGATACCCACCTGGATCGATCAGCCTGGTTCTCCAGCCAACTCTGCATCTGCACCGTGTCCTGAAGACCTGCCCTTCGGGCAGGGACCAGTATTTGATGCCAAAAAGACACAAAGAAGAGGAAAGGGGCCAGATCAGCTGCAGGTAACAGACAGCACAAAGTCCCTGAGTCCACCAATGCAACGCAGATACAAGAATTTAGCACAAGGCCACAGCAAACTCAAGGATCCGGAACAAAGGTGCAGACAGTGGTGCCTCCAAGCCACAACCCCGCAAATTACCACCACGGGCGAGCAGAGCACCAAATCCCCGACAGCAGCCAGGGTCTCTAACAGGGCTGGCACAGACTGGTTGTTTCCACCGAGGTGGGAGAAGGTGGGACCATCCAGCCCTCCCCCCAGGCCCACTGGCGAGGAAGACGGCGTTTTCCCAGCGTGGTTACAGGGATCTCATTGTTCTGCCCCGCAGAGAGGAAACTGGAGAACTGAGCTCAGAATGCATTTTGGAATTGGCAGAAAAGAACATCTGGGAAAGGAAACATATTTCAGAAACAAACATACCTTTGTACCAGCTTTTATTTTCTTTAAGTGTTGCAAAAAAATAATCATAATAAAGACGTGCCAAATTTATCATCACTCTGCAAAATCTCCTTTTTATGGGGCAAAATGGGGAGGCTCTGCTTTCCAATGATCTACTGCTCCTGGAAAAGAGCAACCACCTGGGTGCGGAGGCCCGGAGGCTGCCGTCAGGAGCCAAAGGGAAAAGCGGGGCTCTGGACACCTCCATCCTGCAGAGACCAAAGTGGACAGACGAAAGCCGTCGGGTGAAAGAAACCTCAAACCATCCTTGCTGTGGTTCGTTTTTAACCTCTGTCCTCCCGGTCCCTGCTGAAGCATCTCAGGGTGCTGATGTTCTCTGAGGAGCTGGCACTTTTTGGTTCCAAATATTTATGTGGGTTTGGGGGCTGCCTATAAGGTTTAGCACTGAGGACCTGCTCCGATTGTCTTGGGACCAAGCTAAGCAATGGGTCTGGAGGGTCGTAACTCTGCAGGGCCCTAGGTGAGGTCTTCCAGGGTTCGAGGACTCTGTACACAGGTACGTAAAGATGAAGCAGAATGTGCCAGAGAGAAAACCTGGAAAAGCACGCTCCCCGCCAACTCTCTCTCTGCACCTGGTGAGACACCCATTTCTTTGGGCCATTTCTACCTTTCCTGAGTCATGGCGTGCATGAGCTGCTCCTCGAACCCGGCATCACTTAGTCCTCACGGGAGGTGGGACCACACTGACACCCCTTTTTACAGATGAGGAGACTGAGGCACAAGGGGACCTGGTAACCTGCCCGAAGTCACACTCTGCTCATCAGTGACAGGGGAGATCAGGTGCCCAGGTTCTTTCCACAGAACTTGAAGTTCATTCCTTTTGCCTGACGGGGCAATGGAATGATCTCTCTGTAGAAGGGTTGGACACGGGAGCAGCATCCAGATGGTGGGCCCACCCCGAGAGGCGCTGCAGTGCCCCTCCCACTAGCCCAGGAGGAAGCACGGCCCCTTGGCCTCTGTCTGGGTCCCCTCAGGACTGTGGCCTCCCCCCACCTGACCACATGTCCCTGTCCTCTATTCCAGGACAACCTTCCATCATCAGGAAGAAGAGGAAATGGAACAAAGAGATGCATGCTGCAGCCTGGTGCTCCACGCTGCTCCTTCTCAGCAGAGAGAGAAGGTCCCGGAAAGCAGAATGGGCCAGGCTGGCAGGTCAACAGCCCCTCCTGCTCGTCTCTGGGTGCCCACCCCAGACCCCACCCTCCCAGGGTGGGCAGGAAAGATAACCATCCCTGCACGACACAGAGTGAGGTCCGGGTTCTCCTTAGACTCAGTGTTCCTATCTGAGGAACGGGGGCGAGAAAGCCACACAGCAACCCAGGAGCATGACTCCACACTCTCCCAGGGACCCCCTCCCAGGGACCACGTGAGGTCCGCAGGTGCCTCGGGGGTTCTAAGCGTGGAGCTACATGTCTCCTACATGACGGGGCCTAACGCTCCTGTCGCACCTGCGCCTTGAGTTCAAGGGTGGAAGGAGGGAGCGCCCACCCCTCGCTGGTTCACTCTGCAAACCCACATCCCCACTCTGAGCCTCACTGGTGACCACGGAGATGCAGCTGGCCTCCCTGCCTCCAGGGCTGGTGCGAAGGTCAAAGCAGTGGAAGAACAGTCCACCAGGCAGCAGAAGGCAAACGCTGCACGAAGAGAGGCCATGTGCTCTCCCGAGAGGGAGGAAGCCGGGGGCCGGGTGGCACAGGAGCCAGGGCCAGGCACAGGCACAGGAGAGAGGCGGTGCTCTCCCGTCACAGCCCTCACCTCTGGTACAATTACCCCTGGCCACGTGTCCGAGTGTGCCGTGCCGGTCTCTGGGCTGGCCTGGGCCATCCGTGAGGACGGAGCCCCTGCCTGCCGGTGCTCATCCTGACCCCAGGGGGCTAGTTCTGTGCTGGGCACACGGGAGGGAGTCAGTCAGCACACACCTGCTAGAGGCATAAATTATTCCTGGGCCACAGGTAACAACAGGAAGTGAGGAGAGCCAGAAGCCTGCCCAGGCCAAGGAGGAGATGGGCAGGTCCCACCTGGGCTAGCGGCCAGAGGGCAGGCGTGGGGGGAGGGCCGGGATCGCAGGGCCGCGGGGTCTGCTCTCATCCCACAGGCTGCAGGAGGTGGGGAGCTGGGCTCCCTCCACGTTAGAGACCCAGTCTGGCCCACAGGCTGGAGAGCAGCATCTTTCCTTAATTACGGAGCACCTCCTGGGCACAGAGCCCAGCCAGC
Source organism: Ceratotherium simum simum (assembly GCF_057802395.1). NCBI lineage: Eukaryota > Metazoa > Chordata > Mammalia > Perissodactyla > Rhinocerotidae > Ceratotherium > Ceratotherium simum. The sequence goes on from NC_141933.1 coordinate 5,638,549, forward strand.
AGTCCAGGGGAAAGGCACTGACCGCCGGCATCCCAGGGCAGGGAAGCAACACGGAGCAGGGACCTCGGGCTGAGGGTGGGTGGGAAGGGGAGGGGAGCCCATCAGAGAGGAGGCCCCAGCCCTGCGAGTCGGCCAGGCTGGCCTGTTAGCAGGCTGTCAGGAGAAACACAACAGGGAATGGAGAAAGCAGGGTCCCTAACAACTTCCTCCAAGCAGGGAGAGGCGGGAGTGCGCTGGCAACATCTACAAATAGACGGGCAGCCTCCAGAAACAGCCCCCCGTCACACCTCTGACAGAGCAGAGGCCCGAGGAGGAGACCTGCCCTCAGACACCGGCACCTGCTCTTCGGTCCCAGGGCTTCCGGAGCCCAGCTTCGAAAATGATGCCGGCTTTACCTGGGCAAGGAAGCAAATTCGGTGCCAGAACCATCAGGCTCCAACGGCAATTAACGCACCTCGACACTCCACCTTCTAATCAGTGATGGACTAAATGGTCCACGCTGGGATGGTTTCCGCCAAGCCACCTTTCCGCTGGAGTTGAACCTGATTCCAGAATCCCCCGAGGGCTCGTTCCCTGGAGGATAACAATTATGATAGCCGTAATAACCCTAATAGCTAGTAATTATTGAGTGCTTACCAGGAGCCGGCCCATGCTAAGCACGTTACAGCCCTGCCTCATTGTATCCTCAGGCATGTCTAGGTGGGGGCACTGATTACCCCTGACAGGTGAGGAAACTGAGGCCCAGAGGAGTTAACTCACTGGCCCAAGGCCCCAGAGCTGAGTGCAGCCAGGAATGTGAGCCGAGCTGGAATGGGTGGAGGGGGCCTACACATGCCCCGGGGTTCCAGGCTCGCTGCTGGGATTCCTCTGGAAGCCCCCCTCAGCTGTTCATGGCAAACCTGGGGGGAGTGGTGCCAGCAGGGAAGGAGGCTGGGGGTTCAGGGTGTCCTCAGTCCAGGGGTGGCGAGACAGCGGCTCTGCTCAGAGGCCACCCCAGGCGTGGCTGCTGGAGGGAAACACACACCGTGCCACATGTGCCATGGTGGGGTGAGCTTCCGGAGCGTCCTCCCCAAGACCAAGCTGGCCTTAAAGACTACAGGCAGGCAAGAACGGAACGAGTTCCACCTGTCCTCTTCACACCTACAAAGAGGAGGCGGACACTTGACCCAAATGCGTCCCCTGTCACTCAAGGACCTCACGGATCATGGGTCAGAAGGCATCCCTAACTCAGCATCTTCATCAGCGTCACCAGCCTGCTCTGCTGATACAAGCTAGTGAAGCTCAGAAAAACCTCGAACCTCTCAGTTTCCCCATCGAAAACACAACACCCCGCCAGATTCCAGGTACCCGGAAGAGACCTAAACCCTTATCTCAATAAAATCAGATTAGGCATTAAATGCCTGAGAACTCTCGCCTCACAGGTCCATAGTCATGCAGACAGGCCCACTTCAGGCAGTTCCCTAACTTCCCTAACACGATCCTTTAGGCATGGGGGCACCGCCCCAGGGGTAGGGGGTAGTGTGTGTGGTGGGGTTCTGCCTTCAGCCACATTCCATCCTGGTGCACTGGGGCACCTGGCAGGCCTTGGTACATAGAGAGGAAGCTACTGGAAGGCCCATGGTCTCGAGAACTGGGCCATGCAGAGACACAGGAGCCCAGTGGGAGAAATGTTCACCTGGAGGAGACCTCTGAACGGGTCTTTCTAGATCCTCACAGATGGAACAGAGCAGGGGCCTGCCCAAGGCCCAGCGCCCACCTCGTGGCCAGACCTGCCTGGATCCCAGAGCGGACCCCACTTCGGCCTCCACATCAGATCTTCCCAGCCTGCCCCAGGGGCCCCCAGGTGTACCGGCTCTGAGAGGCGCTCTCAACGCGGGAAAGCCCAATGGTAACTCCCCGTGAGGGGCTGACAGAAACCCTGCAGGCCTCTGCTGCTGCCAGTTCACAGAACCCCACCAGCTCTGCTGGCGATCACGCACGTCTGGGATCGATAAACAGAAAAGGTCATTACCAAACAAGTGGACTTTCCTTGAAAGGATAAAATTTTCTAAAATGGAGGGAGAATTTTTTAAAAACTAGAACTAGTAGCCAAGAGGACGGAAAGTGCCCTTTGCTCTGCTCTTTCATCTTGAGTAACCCTCCGTACGTCTCCAACTGTACGTCTCAAACTGGGCGCTGCTCAAGTGCCTTCTGGAAGAAGGCCGAGGAGGAACTGAAAAGACGTAAATCCTCAGTGGCCGTTCTACCAGCTCTGTTGCATATCGTCTGGGGGTCACAGGTGAGACCACCACGCTGGGCCCATCCCATCTCTGAGCCTCCCCTGTGGACACAGCACTCGGTACCCGGCCCAGCAGGTCGGGGGCCCCGGCAAAGGGTGACATGCATCGGGGCCGCTCTGTTCACAGACATTAGACCAGCTGGTCATCTGCTCTGCAGGGGGGGCAATGCTGTGGCCACAGCCCGCAACAAGATGACCAGGCCCATGCTCCTCTCTGGGCAGGGGGTGCACACCACGGGTCCCCTGCACCAGGGGCTGAGATCTGGCATCTCAACTGTGGTGAGCCGACACTCCACTTGGCTCTTGTGAGCCGAGAACTCTGTGCAAACACAGGCGACACCATGAAAGCCAGCGCCAACCCCTCAGCGTGGCACTCCGAGCGGGCGGTCAGCAGTTCATGGGTCCTGCCCAACCTAAGAGCTGCAGCGGACACAGTAGGCGTGATGAGCATCTCGAAGAAGAGGGCAGTGGCGGGGGAGGCCCACAGTGGCCGGGGTCAGGAGCTGGGCACTGCCCACTCGCCCACAATACAGCACAGACCCCAGGAGTCAGCCGGGTGCTGCAGCAAACTCATGCAGAGAGCCGGGCAGTGACCACTCGGCCCGAACACGCATCAGACACTCAAGGGGGCAATGCTCTCTTAGTGCTTAAGTTCCTGAAAGCTCATCAAAAACATCCCTCACTCAGCTACCTGTCCTGTAGTTATAACTCAAAAGCACCAAAATTGGTTTTTTTAGCATAAAAGTTCATCATACCATTATTTTTACTTTGTTGCATGACTGAAAATGTTCATACAAAGTTTTTTGAAAAATGATGAAAATGACGGGTGAAGGATGCAGGTGCCAAGCCCCACCGGGGCATCTCAGAGTCAGGGCTGTGGAAGGCGGGCAGGTGTTACATGGATACAGGACTTCGCGGTCAAGTATGTTCGGGATGCACTGGGTTTCTGGAAGTAAAATGGCTTTATTTATACCAGGCCTTCTCAGAGTCCATACCTCGGAAATATGGACTCTTACTGGGGGAGGGGGTCCCACACTTGGCCCCAGAAGCCTTTTGTCATGTGGCAAGACAGGTGTTCTACAATCTGGGAAACAGCTGGGTTGAATTTCGGGATGGGGGCAGGAGCTCACAACTCAGTAGATTTAGGGGCCAGAGGAAGTAAAGTTGGATAAGATTTGCTCCCTGGACAGACGAGGCCTTAGGAATCCTCTAGACAGTTACTGCACACCAGACACCACGCCAGAGGCAAAAGGACAAGGATCAAGACAGCCTCTGTCCCCGAGGCCCTCCAGGCTGGGTTGACCACTGAAGGTTCCGGACTCCAAAGAGACGGATCTGGCTGGACAAGTGTTCACCCCGGGGGAGCAGAAGAGAGGGCTAAAGCCAGCTGAGAGCAGCATAGAACACTGGACCCAAAAGTTCCAACTTTAGACACTGGGAAACCAGCGTAATTTTCTGAGACAGGGATGGATATGATGAAACGAGGTTTAAAAAAATTAATCTGGCTAGCGTGAAAGATAAATAGGCAAGGGGAAGGTTCTAGAAAGAAAGGAGCCCAAGTAGAAGCTGATGGAGTCCTCCACTCCGAATCCAGGCTTCCACAGAGGGAATACAGCGGGGGCCTCCAAGTGAGGCCTCAGAGCCGGGGGTCTGGGCGGGGGAGGAAGCAAGCAGAACAGGCGTTCCAGAGTGTGGGCAGGCACGGAGACAGGGGCCTGCTTCCGGAGAGCAGAGGAAAAACAGGTGACAGTCAGCTCTGAGCTTCCAGCCTGCGGCAGATGGAATCCGGCGAGGCCAAGCCAGTGCCCACCGTACCCTGATTACCTCCATTCAGTCTCCTTTTGGGAACCAAGTTGGCACTGGGGAAAGTTTGGAGAAATGGCCTTCGCCCACAAAAGCAAGCTCGAGAACACATCTTGCTCTGAAATCACCCTGCAGCGAGGACGCCACTGGGTTCCCATCACGGAGAACGCCTGTTCCTTCCAGGGCGGAATCCAAGGGGGGCAGCTGCCCGCGAGCGGACAGTCTGGAGGGCACCCAGGCAGACGTGTTCTGGAAGGGCCACGCGCTCGGGGGGCTCTTAACGACCCATTGAGCAATTTCCTGAGCGTTTTGTTCGGCAGGTACCGCCTCCCCATCTGGGCTAATAGAGGAGTGCAGCCCAGGGAAGAAATTAAAGTTGCTCACATTTTGTTCTGGAACAAACTAGGGGAGGGGAGCGATAATTTATGCGGTAATTATATTTGCCTTTGGGCTAATGCTGGAATTAGCTGCATTAGAGCTGGTTTCCCCAGCAGATGCCAGCGTGAGCGAGGAAGCACAACACTGGGGCGATCCAGCACAAACATTACCTCTGAAGCACTCCACGTGCAAACAGAAAGCAAAAAGGTGAAGACCAGCTCCATCGCGGCAGCAGACAAATTTATTTCCACAGCCAGAGACCAGCTTGCCTGTCAGAGACCACTTCTAAAGTCCAGCCCTCTGCCACCTGTTGAAGGTCACCATTTAATGTCCCCGGATCAAGAGATCAAAGGATGGAACCTGACGGCTGACTCTGAAGTTTTAAATGTACGAGAAGAGTCAACACAATTTTTTAACAAGAACAATGAAGGAAGAATTGCACAATCAATCTTAAAATATACTATGAAGATACAGAGATTAAAACAACAGCATGCTGGTGCAGAAAGATACCCACAGGTCAGCAGAGCAGGATGGAAGCTTCTAGAATAAGGAGCCAAGCATCTGTGGACACTGAACACAAAAGAGTGGCATTTGAAATGAATGGGGATAGGATGGGCCATTCCCTCAAGGTGTTGGGACAACTCCCTATCCACTTATGGGGGCGGGGAGGGGGGTACCAGGGACAGTTCAGATCCCTATCTCAAACCATATACCGCCCCCAAAAACATCAGATAGAATAATATCTGAATATAAAACACAAAACAATAACAGTCCTGGAAGAAAATAAAGGAAGATGTATTTAAAAATCTGAGGGTAGAGAAACAAGGGACAGAACCCAGAAGCCATGAGAAAAGACTGGGAACTTTGGTTACATGAAACTTTTTAACATCTTTATAATAGTAAACCACCAGAAACAAGGATGAAGGACTAGCTAAAGACCAGAAGAAAAATCTGGAACAAATATAACAAAAAAATTAATGTCCACACCAAATAAAGAGCTCCTACAAATCAATAAGAAAAAGATAACTCAACAGAAAAATGGGCTAAGGATGAGAGTAGGCAATCTGCAGAAAAATAAATACAAATGGCCAATCAACCAGTAATGAGGGAAGTGCAAATCAAAAGGTGTTATAATTTTTGTTTTAATTTTTATTTATTTATTTATTTTCCCCCAAAGCCCCAGTAGATAGCTGCATGTCATAGTTGCACATCCTTCTAGTTGCTGCACGTGGGACACGGCCTCAGCATGGCCGGAGAAGCGGTATGGCAGTGCGCGCCCGGGATCCGAACCCGGCCCGCCAGCAGCGGAGCGCGCACACTTAACCGCTAAGCCACAGGGCTGGCCCAAAAGGTGTTATAATTTTTAATCAAACTGATTACAAAAAATAGAACCTGGTAATCGCCAGTGTTGGAGAGGATACAGGAACGCACGTACTCTCACAGAGGCCTGGGAGGGTACAAATTGATGCAGACTTTTTGGAGGAATTTATCGGTATCTTTGAAAACTTATAAATGGACATACTCTGACGAGGAACGTGTCTCACAGAAATGCTTGCACACACGTGCGTAGATACGCATGAGCAAGGGCGCTCACTGAAGCACGCCTTGTAATAGCAGTAATGCCTGGAAAAACTTAAATGCTCCCCAACTGAGTAAAAGCCAAGAAGTATGATATACCCATACGACGAAATACTACTTGGCTTTTAAAAAGAATGAAGATCTAAAAGTAAAGATACAGAAAATGTTTCTGATACATTAGCAAGTGAAAAAGACAGACTATAGAATGATCGAGAGTGATGGGATTTATATAAAAAACATGAGGATGTGTTCAAAAAAATGTAACACGTTAAAATACGTGTTAAAGGTCTGGTCATCTCTGAGGGGAGAAATAAAGTAGGCAATAAAGGAGGAGGCCCGTCTTCACAGACAGAGGTACCATGGAACATGTTTAAGCTGTTTATACGTGTGTCTTGCATTTAAATATATATATATTTGTAAAAGAAAGCAGTCAACGAGCACTTATAAAGATGCTCAATGTCATTAACCATCAGGAAAACGCAAGTCAAAACCACAATGGGGTACCGCTTCACACCTGCTAGGAGGGTTAGAACCATAAAAAGGGAAAATAGGAAGGGCTGGCCAGGATGTGGAGAAACTGGAACTCTCGTGCATTGCTGATGTGAAGGTAAAATGGTTCGGCTACTGTGGAAGACAGTCTGATGGTTCCTCAAAATATTAAACATAGAAATACCACATGATCCAGCAATTCCACTTCTGGGTATAGCCCCAAAAGTGAAAGCTGGGTCTCAAACAGATACCTGCCCACCAATGTTCACAGCAGCATCATTCACAATATCCAGAGGTGGAAACAACCCAAGTGTCCACCAACAGATGAACGGATAAGCAAAACGTGCTCTCTCCATACAAAGGAATATTATTCAGCAGTAAAAAAGAATGGAGTTCCGATACATGCTACAACTTGGATGAACCTCAAAAACATTATGCTAAATGAAATAAGCCAGACACAAAAGGTCAAATATTGCATGACTCCACAAATATGAGGTCCTTAGAATGGGAAAATTCATAGACACAGAAAGTAGAGAGAAAGTGACTGCTTAATGGGTACAGTTTCTGTTTGGGGTAATAAACAAATTTTCGAAATAGACAGTGGTGACGGTTGCACAACACTGTGAATGTAAATAATGCCACTGAGTCGCACACTTAAAAGTGGGAAAAACAGGCCATTCTGACGTCACCGTGACAACCTCCCAGGGGGTCCAAGGCAAGAGAGATCCTGAGCAAGGGGGACACAGAACGGTGGACACGTGATTCTGGGCAGAGACTCGGTCAGAACCTGAGGTTCCAGCGCCACGCGGCTGCTGCCACCACGAGAGTGCAAGGCAAAGCCTCACCGGGCAGGTGAGCCCATAGGTGGGCCAGCGGAGTGTCAACTGTCCCCAGCCAGGTGGGGGCAAAGGCTGGGCTGGGAGGCGCACAGATAGCGGGGCTGCTCAGGGCCCGAGAACAGGCAGGACAGATGTGGGCAAGGGCACTCCCTAGTCAGCACACAGCCTCGCGGACTCCCCCTTGCCAGGGGAAGGGTCAGCGGCCAGGTCTGCTCCCGCTTGGAGCTCCAGTCCAGCTCAGGGCTGCCAGCCACTCCTGGGGGCAAACCAGCGCCAAACACAGAGCCCCAACATCTTCCACCACTCCCGGCCCCCAGCTGGACGAGGGTGATCGGGATCTTTTAAAAGCGAACCTGGCCCTGGAGGAAAGGGCCCCCGTGTCCTCCTCCCAGACACTGGTTCACTGAACCCCAACCAGTGCCCTGCAAGGCAGATGCATCGTCCCAATTTTGAGGACGGGGAAACTGAGACTGAGAGCTGGCAAACCGCTTTCCAGAGCTAAAGAGAAAGCAGAGAGCAGCCTGGAGCAGTGAGTGGGACCCTGGGGCCCTGTCTGTGCGGCCGCAGCTGCCTCCGCACATCAGCACTTGGACCTGCGCTGTCCCCAGGACGGCCCCGCAGGGCGGCCTGTCTCGGAGCAGACGCCACTGCTTTCTGAGCAAATGAGTCAACAGGCCCGAGAAGGGGAGGGGCTGGATGCAGGCCCTCGCTCCCACTAGAGTCCCCCCATTTTGAGAGCGTGTTAAGTGACTGTCCGAGAGGCCTCATGAGCACAACTGTCCAGTTTCTCTCAGGGCTTCTGTGATATTGAACATGGCCTTCAGTCCGTCTCCCAACAACCTCCTTCCCCGAGGCCAGCTCTGGCCCTCAGCTTGTCCTCCGCCTGGCACCCTTTGCCTCTGAACCGAGACATGGATCTAAGAACAAATCTGCCCACGTCCCAGCACAGCTTAAAACAGCTTCCACTGTCCAGACCCCAAGAGGACACCACGGCCCCCAGCCTGTGCCCACTGAGAGAAGCACCCAGCCAAGATCAACCCATCAACGGGGGAATGGAGAAGCAAAATGTGCTCCACCCATAGGGTGGAATATTGCTCGGCCATGAAGAGGAATGGAGCACTGACACAGGCTACAACATGGACGCACCTCGAAAACATTAGGCTGAGTAAGTGAGGAAGCCAGACAGAAAAGGCCACGTGTCGTATGAGTCCACGTATATGAAATGTCCAGAACAGGCAACTCCATAGAGACAGAAAGCAGACTGGCGGCTGCCAGGGGCTGGGGGCAGGGGAAATGGGAAGTTATTGTTTAACGGCACGGAGTTTTATTTTTGGGTGATAGAAATGATCTGTAACTTGATGGAAATGGTAGCTGCACAACATCGTGAATGTTCTAAGTGCCACTAAATCGTGTACTTTAAAATGGTTCATTTTAGGGCCGGCCCCGTGGCTTAGCGGTTAAGTGTGCGCGCTCCGCTGCTGGCGGCCCGGGTTCGGATCCCGGGCGCGCACTGACACACCGCTTGTCCGGCCATGCTGAGGCCGCGTCCCACATACAGCAACTAGAAGGATGTGCAGCTATGACATACAACTATCTACTGGGGCTTTGGGGGAAAGAAAGGAGGAGGATTGGCAATAGATGTTAGCTCAGAGCTGGTCTTCCTCAGCAAAAAGAGGAGGATTAGGATGGATGTTAGCTCAGGGCTGTTCTTCCTCACAAAAAAAATAAAAAATAAAAAAATGGTTCATTTTATATTATGTGATTTTCACCTTAATCAAAAGAAAAATAAAGATCAGTTCAGCACCTTTCACCTAGTACAGACCTGACTCCAGCCTGCGTTTCCTATCCACCCTCCCGCCCCCGACTTAAGTCTTCCAGAAGCTTCCATCGCCTTCTGGATCACATCCAGACTCTGCAGTGTGATCTGGCCTTTTTCAGCAGAGAAGACCACCCGGCCCTTAAGGACGGGGCTCCAGGACTGTGAGAGAGAGCCCCCGGGTCTGCCTCTCCCACAGCTGCTCAGCCGGCTTCTGTTTGCCTGCTTCCCTCCACACGGACCCTCCCGACAGCAAAGGCCCAGCCGGATCTGCCGTTCCATCCGTCCTGTCTCGTTCTATCCCCAGCACTTCACACAGTACCAGGCGCCAAAGAGTAACAGCAACGAGAATAAGAGCTGATACAGTGCTGGGTGTGTATTAACTCCCTGAATTAGTGGTATTAAGTATTATTACCCCCATTTTACAGAAGAGAAACCCAAGGCACACGAAGGCGGAGCAAGTTGCCCAAGCTCCCCCACATGGCAACCGGCAAGGCTGGGGTTAGACCCCGGACACTCGGGCCCTGCCCACAACGTTCATCACCCCGAGGGCCTCCATGTGGTGCTGCAGCAATAAACGAGTCAGACAGCGCACTAAACATCCAAGGTCGCACGCCGAGGAAATCATCCAGACTGAGTAGTAATGGCTTCTAGACCTTCCAGCCCAGAAAGATCAAGGACCCCGTTACACAACAGGCCTCGCAGCTCGGCCACCACCAGTCCCTCGCCCAGGACAGGGATGGTGCTGAGGATTGCACACACATTTAAGTCTTCCAACTGCCTAGGGTGGGGGGGACCAGGGGATGACACCGGACACAGAGAAGCTAAATCAGTCAGCCAAAGTCAAACAGCTACTGAGCATGTAAACCTGGGCTTTCTGTCACATCACAAACGGAGAACAGTCTGAGCCCAAAGCCCTGGCTCTCAGGCCTGGCAAGCCCACACCTCAGGGCAGGAAGCCATGCTGAGTCCTCACCTGACTGCACCCCCCACCCCAGCGTGCAAATGCTGCTAAATGCCTGAGCGGTGACACAGTGCCGCTGAAATTAAACGGGTTCCAACTACAACGGGATCTCCACGGCAAATGTTGGATCATCCGGGTTGACAGCGTGAATTCTTGGATCTGAGCGGGAGGGTGAAAGGCATGTGGGCTCTGCTTTAAAAAGCAGAAGGTCCTCTGGGGGGACTCCCTCAGTGGACTCCATGCAGAATTTAGTTAACACCCACCTGCTGGGCCCTTTGGGTGCGCCTCGCAGTGAGCATCTGCAGTAACCACCCTGCGGGGGGCCCTGGAAAGGCCGTCCTGGAGCAAGTGCTGTGGGGCCAGAGGGGAGAAGCCCGGGCCGTGGGTCTGGGGAAGGCCATTCCCATGATGGGGGCCACAAGAACAAAGGCATTTCCGTGGGCTCACAGCTTCAAATTGCAACAGGAAGCAATCAGGAAAAATAATTAGCTACCAGCTTACTGGCTCCACTCCGGACCAAGGCATAAATCTAACATAGAAATGCGGGATATCACAAACGGAGAACAGTCAAAAATCGCTCTGCAGAAAGATTCCTCCCCTTCCGTCCATTTTAGGACTGGATTACCACGTTAACCAGTGCTCTGCAAACCTCGTGTTGACATACTCCCTAATGTTAAAATAATCAACTCTATTTTTGCCTCACATACAACTGAACTCCACAGATGTGACTCTGTCGGGGTTCGAACCGCACACCAACAGGCGTTCGATTCCAGCAAAGTCGCCCCAAAAGGTACAGGAAACTCAAAACTGCAACAAAGTGAAAGGCAACGTAGCCGGCTGAGAAACCCCACCTTTAAAACAAACATCTTCCCAAAAAAAACCCTTTTGCCTCCGTGATCCAGGCATTTCCGGAAAGAAAAGGAGCAGCGTTGGCCTGGACTACCCAGATACTGTCATTGTTCTGCCGTCACCTTGTTTTGCTGGTATCAGACATGGCTGAGAAATGTAAACACGTTCCTGAGAAAGACAAATTTGGGGTGAAAGCACCAACAGTCTCTGGGCTTGGGCTGGGAGGTTGGCAGACTTGGGGAAACACCCCCTTCTCTAGCCCCCCAAAACCTCAATGGAGGGGCCCAGGCACTGGGAATGCCACCAGAGCCAGGCCAGGACACCTCCCTGCGAAGTCCACACTGGAAATATTCAGGGAGACAGCTGTTTGCCTTAAAGAGGCCCAGACAAAGGGACCCGAGGGACCCCCCCTCCCCCGGCCCCAAACTGCCACCAGCAGAATAGCAGCCCGGAGAGCACAGGACTCGCTGGCCGCGTCCCCTTGGCCAGCCACACTCCAGAAAAACAAAACACTCACGTCCGAAGAGAAGGCTTTAGGTAGGACAGACTGGCTTCAAAAACCACATGGCAATCTCCAAATTAAAAGAACATGTGTAGCGTTTCATAAGGCGCTTAGGTTTCCCGAGTCCTCCTGACCTCAACTCCACCCCTCGGGACACACCAAAAGTCGGAGAGAAAGGTCCCCAGCCCCCGACCTCCCACAGGGTGTGCACAGCCGAGAGCCGAGCACGCTTCCCTGCCGCGCCGCGCTCCGGGACCACGTCACCCCGCGCGGCGGCCCCACGCACCGGCCCCCGGGGTGGACACCGACCGCTCGGCCGCCACTGTGCGGGGCCCCGGCGGCCAGACGGGTCGTCCTGCCACCTGGCAGGTGTCAGTCCGTTTGGAAACCGACAGCCACGCCGAGCAAAGGGGGCCGCGCGACAGGCCAGGCCGCCCGGCGCGCGGTCTCAGAACTTTCTCTGCAACTTCAATCAGTTCTCGGAGCTCGCAGGCCGGCCGCGCGGCCATCGGAAACAGGCTCGCCGGAGAGTCCCCGACGCAGGGCGGCCAGGCCTGTCTCCGGGCCGAACGGCCCCGCTCTGTGCCCGCCCGCGGGCCGGGGTCCGCACGGGCCCGGCACGGCCTCGCCCGGCCGGCTTCCCGCGGGCGCACCTCCGAGCGCGCCCCGGGCCCGGGCAGGTGAGGACCCGCCCGCGCCGCACCTGGCGGGGTCGGCGCCGCCCGCGCGCCCTGCTCGCCCGCCCGGGACGCGGGACGGGCCCCGGTGTTCCCGGGAGGGGCCCGGGCGGGCGAGACAAAGGGCCGGCGCGCGGCCCCCGGGCGGCGGGGGGCGGCGGGGACCCGCGGTGCGCGCCCCAACTCGCCCCCAACTTGCCAAGTCGCTTCCGAGGCGGCGCCGCGCACTTGGCCGCGGGGCCGCCCGGGCGCCCGGGCCATTGTCCCTCCGGCCCGCGCCCACCTACCCGCGGCGGGGGCCAGGCTGCAGCAGAGCGCGAGCAGCAGCAGCCGGGGCGGCGCCGCCTCCATGTTGTCCGGGGCCGGCCGGGCCCGCGCGCGCTCACTCGGGCTCCATGGCGCGCCGGCGGCTCCTCGCGCGGCTCCCGGCGCCTGCCGCCTCCCCCCTCGGGCGCCGCGGACCAGGACGACGGGGGAGGAGGGAGGAGGGCGCGGGAGCGGAAGCCGCGCCGCGTCTCCGCCCCCCGCCGCCGCAGCCCGCCCGCGCCCCCCGCGCCGGCCGCGCCCTCGCGCGGGCGCCCCGGAGCCGGCCCCGGGCCAGGCGGCCGCCGCGCCGGCTCCCCACGGCCCTGCCCGCGCCCCGCGCCGCCCCCGAGGGGCCCCTCGGGGGCGCGGGGTCGGGCGCCGGCTTTCCACCCCGCGGGGCCCGGGGACTGAGCAAGTCCCGGAAGCAGGTGTGTCACCTGTAGAGCTGCCGGGACCCGGCCTTTACCGATGGGGAAACTGAGGCACGGGGGCGGGGCGAGGGAAGAGGGGTGGCCCGAGGGCACACAGAAAGGCGGTTTTGGGGCTGGAAGCCAGGGGCCCGGAGCCAGGTCTGTGCGCCTTCCTGCGAGCGCAGCCACCCCCGGCAGGGGCCCGTCGGGGCGGCCCCGCGACACCTGTTCTCGCCGGTGAGGGGCGCCGGGGAGGGCAGCGAAGGGCGACCGCCAGGCGATGCCGGGGCAGGGACAGAAGCGGATGATGCAGAGGGGCGGGAGCGGCACGGGCTGGGAGTGGGGATGGGCTTGAGGTTTTATTTTTAAACTAAATGTCTGCCCTCTACGTTAATTGTGGTGCACGGAGACCGGGCAGTACACGCTGCGTTCTTCCCAATATGCTTCTGGGCGGGCTGGGGGAAAAAGGCCCCCTAGGAGCGCAGACCTCCTAGGTCTAGAATGAGAGGCCTTGCGCTCATTCGACAGGCAGGCGCTGGGCGTCCCCCATGCTCCCCGCTCTGTGGCCCCCTGAGCGTCAAGCTCAGCCCTGCACTCTGAGGGCACAGGAGGGGCTGCCAGGGGCCACGGCACCGGCTCTGGACCTGTGGTCCCGAGTTCGAACTCAGGCTCTGCTGCTTCCCAGAAGCAGGTGTGCCCTTGGGTTCGATATAACCCCTCTCGGCCCACTTTCCTCCCTTTTAAAATAGGGATAGCGATGCCTACCTTGCAGGTGCAGAGAACTGGTGGCGACAGATGAACAACCGGATACGTGCGTTCTTCATGCATTTGTGACAACTTTACAAAGCTAGTGGTCAGACAGAGCGTCTCTGTCCCCTGGGGTTTGTTCTAGGGAAGGAGACCAAAAGAAGACAGATAAATTAAAAATATATATGTGCATACGCCATTAACAGACTGTGAGGAATGCTGGGAAAACTGGAGGGTGTCGCGCTGCAGTGTCTGGGGGAATTCTGACTGAGGCGGGAAGGGACGTGTGAGCCACCACCGAGCAGCAGGAGAAGCCAGCTGGGGCCAGTGCATGTCAGACCCCGAAGAGGAGTCGAGAATTTATCCCAGAAGCAATGGAAGCCATCGTAGGGATTTGAGTAGCAAAATCTCCGCTGATTCTTCTCTTACACCCGTGCCCAAGCCCAGTAGCACATCCTGTTGGCTCCACTTTCAAAACAGACGCAGATTCCCGGCTCTTCTCACACCTCCACTACCACTACCCCAGTTTGGGTCGCCTCTCACCCCCTGATGGGTCTCCTGCTTCTGGCCTTGAACCCCTTCAGCCTGATCTCACAGCAGCCAGAGTGAGCCTGTTAAAACAAGTCAGATCACACCCCTCCTCTGCTCAAGAACCTGCTATGGCTCCCATATCTGTCAGAATAGAAGCCAAAGGCCATATGGCACCTACAGGGCCTGATCTGGCCGCACCTCTCCCTTTATCTCTCCAACCTCCTTCTGGACTCTTCCTCACCCTGCTAAGCCACAATGGCCTCCTTGCTGGTCCTCAAACACACCAGCACACTCTGCCTCAGGCCCTTTGCACTTGCTGGTCTCTCTGCTGGAACTCTTTTACCCCATTATCCACATGGTTCACTCCCTCACACCTTCAGCTCCTCATCCAGCCTTGCCTGACTCCCTTTGAAAATTGCAAACCAGCCCCCCTCCACCCTTGCCGGCACCTCCGGCTCCATTTTTCCGCTTTACCTTTCTTCTTTGCACAGACCGCCATCTGACAAACTGTTTACTTATCTTTCTTCCCTCCACTGGAATGGAAGTTCCATGAGAACAGAGACTTCAGCTCTTTGTTCCCTGTGGATCCTTTGAGGCTAGACAGGGCCTGGCACATGGTAGGTACTCCATAAATGTTTGTTGAATGAATGACTGAAGTGAAAAGATCTGATTTACATTCATAAAAGGAGCACTCTGGCTGCTGAGTGGGGACAGGACTGTCAGGAGGGAAGAGGGGATGTGGGGGCTGGTCAGCAAGTGGGTACCACGGTAGCAGCCAGGGGAGACGGCCACCTGGACTGGCAGGGGTGGGGGGCTCATGAATGGTGAGAAGGGGCTGGATTCCGGATGCTTTAGGACGAGCTAATGGGACTTGCTAAGGGCGCTGGCTGTGGGGATGAGGGGAAGGGGGTCCAGGGTGGCCTGCAGTAGGGGCTTTGCTAGTGGACACTTATTACAGCAGCTGGTCCAAAGTTCTAAATCTGAGAAGGGATCCGGAGAAGCTGAAGACCCTACGCTCAGTGATGCAAATGACGGAAAGGAAAATGAACCGAGATATAAACAAACAAACAAACAGACATTGGGATTCTGTATTCTCAAGGAGGGAGACGGAACGCTTGACTCTTGAATGGGAGAATTCGGTGTATATAGAAGAGGCCAGTTAAGTCAGGGGGTGGGGGAGGCTGGTAGCAGCTCCTGGGGTGCCCTGGGCTTTCCTGTGCCAACTCTTGGGATATCCATTGTGGAGGGGCCACCGGAGACTCCTCGAAAGGAAAGGGACTGTGCCCCAGGTCTTGAGGCATCAGAGCGAGATCCCAAGTTGCCTGATTCCGATCAGAACTTTGAGAAAAGCTGTTTGCAAAGAACCAATGAGAACTAATCACCATTTTATCCTGCAGAATTCCGGCATCACAAGGGCGGTAATTTTTAGACTCTTCACTAATGTAAGAAGCAACCAGAGAATGTGCTAAGCTTCCACTTCCCCAGAAGGCTGCCTGTCACAGCTCACCATGCCACCAAACTCTTCTTCGGCCTCGTGTTTGGAAATGTTCGCTCTCCATTTATTCCTCTGATGCAAGTTCCAACCCAGTGAAGTCACAGGGGATTGGCACCTGCTGGATCTAATCGTTTCCGGGGACAGAGGCTCAACCGGGGTCCATTTAGGGCCCATCTGAGGATGACATCTCAGCCCCGTGACACTTGGGGAAAAGTGCCTTTTTGGTTTCCCTCCCCAGTTGGAACATGCTGACTCTGGAGAGTTATTCTGGGCACGAGAACCCCCCCGCCGGGCAGGCCTGGCGGCTGTGGTCAGAGGTGTGCCTTGGGCTCCCGCAGGGTTGGGCTCTCTAAGCCACGAGCATCCTCACGAGGGCAGCTCGGTGGAGGCGCGCAGTGGGAACATCCACTGACCAGCCTATCCCTCAGATCCCCAGGGCCTCCCCGCTGCAAGGGCACCACCTCCCGGCATCCGCACCAGGAGCAGGCTAGAGAAGGCGGCCGTCGGCGCAGGGTGGTGGGCAGTGGACAGCTTAGTTAGTAGCTGGCCACAGTCTCCATGGAGATAGCTGGGGTGTGAGGGACACAGGCTGGGCTTCACCTCTCTGAGCCTCTGTTTCCTCATTCATAAAAATGGGAACAATGGTGTTTGCTCCACTTCTTATCTCTCGGTGCTGGTGTGAACCTCAAATAAGATAAGACTTGTAAAAATGCACTTTATACTTTAACGCGCTGCATTAATGTGAATGGTGATTACATGGACCCAAGACAGGGCATGAGCATGGCCCAGCCAGGCCCCTCCTCTGATAGTGGTCATCCATGCCTCAGTCTCTGCAGTCCTGAGCTTCGACCCTCCTGGTGACGTGGCTTGCTGTGTAACCTGCGTCCTTGGGGAGAATGTTCTAGACAGAGCCACACAAGTGTCGGGTCCACTTAGCAGTTTTATTTTCACTGCAGATTAAGGAGTTGACATTCAGGTTTCATTTTCCTTTCTAAGCGCCTTAAAGACACCTGAAGTGGGTTGAATTGTGGCCCAAAAAAGGTTAGAATCCACATTCTAATCCTGGAAACCTGTGAATCTTAATTTATTTGGAAAAATGGTCTTTGCAGATGTAATTAAGTTAAGGATCTTAAGATGAGATCATCCTGGATTATCTGGGAGGACCCTAAATCCAATGACAATTGTCCTTATAAAAGAAAGACGGAAGGAGATTTGAGACAGACACAAGAGGCGGAGAAGGCGGTGTGAAGATGAGACAGAGATTGGAGGGATGCACCAGGAGCCAAGGGGCCCCCAGAAGCTGGAAGAGGCAGGAAGGAGCCTCCCAAGAGCCCCTGGAGGGAGCACGGCCCTGCTGACCCCTTGATTTCAGCCCTCTGGCCTCCAGACTGGGAGAGAATCAATTTTGGCTGTTTAAGCCATCTGGTTTGTGGTGATTTGTTAACGGCAGCCCCAGGAAACTAACACAATCCCTAATCTTCACAACCCATTTTACAGGGAAGGAAACTGAGGTCAGAGAGGTGAGCGCTTGTCCAGGGTATCGTCTCTGACTGTTGTCACACTATACTGGTCAAATTGAGTAGTTGCAACAGAGACTGTGTGCCTGTGAAGCCTAAAATATTTGCTATCCGGCCCTGTACAGAAACATTCACCCATCCCTGCTCTAGGGGGTCAGATGGTGACACCTGTTCTAGAAAAAATAAAGCAACATAAGAGGGTCAGGGGGTGAGGAAGGCCTCACTAGGAAGGGGACATTTATCCAGGAACCTGGAAGAAGGGAGGGAGGGAGCCTTGCAGCCAGCAGGGAAGGCCCGTGCAAAGGCCCTGAAGTGCAGTGAGGGGCCAGAGGGGCTGTAGCAGAGACAGCCAAGTACAGAGAGGAGCAGGCCAGCTCTGCAGAGCTGTGGAGGCCATCTCCTCTGAGCGAGAGAGATGGGGGGACCCTCGGAGGGCCAGGAGCATGGGATTTGATTTCCATTTTACAGAATCTCTCTGCTACTGTGTGAGAAATAGAAGGGACGGGAGAGGAACCAAGGAGGCCAGATGAGGGGCCATTGCTGTGGTCCAAGTTCAGGGTGACCAGATGGCAGCAGCAGAGATGGTGAGAAGTGGTTGGATTCTGGATCTCTCTGAGGGTAGAGAGGATGCGGAGGGTAAGGTCAAGGGTGAGAGAAGGAAGAGTCGAGGGTGATGTCAGAGTGTTTGGCCCTAGCGCCTGGAAGGTGGGGGCTGCCATGCACTGAGATGTAAGTATTGATGAATGAAAGGGAGGAGACCCCGGGGGTGGGGGTGGAGTCCCCCTTGAACTTGTCTGGCCGAGATCCTATTAGATTTCCCAGTGGAGGAATAGAGTGGGCAGCGTCCGGGGTTGGGGAAGAGGGCTGGGCTGGCATAGAAATGCGGGAATCTTCAGGATTAAGGCTGTGATCCCACAGGAGCAGCTCTGAAGGAAGGGGTTTGAGGGCCGTGCGCTGGGGCCCTGCAGGCTCAGAGGTGAGGAGGAGCAGGGCAGCGTGGCTCCCGGGACCCAGGGCAGAGAGTGAGTGGAGGGGCAGGGCCAAGAGGGGGCGGCTGTCCGACGAGTGGGATGGGGGTAGAGACTGTCCACTGGACCTAGCGAGCAGCCGGTGGCCCGGGACCCTGAGGAGAGCTGTTTGGAAACATGCAGTGGCTCGCGTGCACCTGACTATTCCGAGGGCCGAGCACATGCTAGGCACTTGGTTGAACATGCAGGACTCCATAGGGCTGAGGCAGAAGGCCCCGCGGTCAGTGCACCTGGATGGACACTGGGTGGCTGCCATGCCTCTCTGGTCACCCTCAGGGGCAATGAAGTCCTCGGGGCCCTTCTAGTCCCAAGAACAGCCTCAGATGAGGAGCTGCAATTCCAGTTCTGGTTTAATGATCAGACCTAAAGTTTATTCGGAGTCCCAGCTTTTCCTCCGTTCCAGCCCAACTGAGTGGGCAGGGGAGCCACAGTGGGGAGGAGCTCTGCTCCTCAAGGCCAGAGCTGGGGGGAGGGAGGGACAGAGGGTACGGAAAGGAGGCGGGGAGACCGGCGCCCCTGTGACCCGGACTGCTCAAAACCTGTAGGTTCTGGGCCGGCCCGGCGCCGCAGAGGTGAAGTGCGTGCGCTCCGCTTCAGCGGCCCAGGGTTTGCAGGTTCTGATCCTGGGCGCACACCCATGCACTGCTTGTCAAGCCATGCTGTGGCGGCATCCCATATAAAGTGGAGGAAGATGGGCACAGATGTTAACTGAGAGCCAGTCTTCCTCAGCAAAAAAGAGGAGGATTGGCAACAGATGTCAGCTCAGGGCTGATCTTCCTCACACACACACACAAAAACCTGTAGGTTCGGGGGTTCCAGATGTGGATTCTTTCTCTCTGGGGCTCTTTGTGGTCACTTGGGTATTTCTCAGAGGGCGCCTGACCCCTGTGACACACGCCTTGGCCCAACCATCCAGGAATCACAGCCACCTGTCCAGTTCCACGGCTGGCCAGGCAGCCACAGCCTTGACCAATAACGTATCAGGCGCAGAGCAATCACCAGACACACCTGTTGTCCGCCATCCAGACCCCAGCTCTGGGGACATTAGCCCCCCTAGTTCCTCAAAGCCTCCTTCTCAGTCTCGAGATTAGGCGGATGCACCTTGGAGCCTCTCTCTCTCGCTCCACGTACCCCTCTTTTATACTCTCAAGGTGGGCCGTGGGCCATAGAGTGACCGACCACTCCGGTGTGCCTGCAACTGAGAGTTCCTAGGACATGGGACTTTCAGGGCTAAATCTGGGAAGGTTCCAGGCACACCGGGGCGAGTGGGTCACCCTGGGGCTGCAGAACCAGGCTCCCTCCTGCAGGGCCCTCACCTCGGGCGAGTGGGCGACCCGGGATGAAAGAGCGAAGCAGACCCAGCAGCGTGCCTGCCACTTGAAAGTTTTAATCACTGTTCAACACAGCAGTGCCCTTTAAAAAAAGGTGGAGGGATTTTTCTGCATAAAAAGAGACAAAAGAGATATGCCGATTGATCTTTTTAAAAAAACTGTTTAAAAAAATAACTCTAATGATATTAAGAATTAGGAGTATTTTTTCAGATGTGACAAAACTATCCTGTTTACATAGGAGAATCTTCTTAGGAGCTCTCTTCAAACCATTTAATGCAGAATCTCCAAATTGTCTGAAACGTACTTTCAATATTTATATTTCTGGCAAATGTGGCAAAATCTTAATAAATTTTGAAGCTATGTAATAAAATTATGGGTGGTCACTGTAAAAAAAAAGTTATACATCAGCCCACAGATTGCAGAGTAAGGAGTGTTCTATCCCGCTGGCTGGACAAATACACCTCATAACCCCAGGGAGGCAATGCCATCTAGACTTTGTGGACTCCTCTGTGCCGGGGCGAGGTGACAGGAGACCCAGCCCGGGACCTCCCTGGACTTCTGCCCCGGGTGAGGTTTCCCGGGGAAGGGCGGGTCTGGGGGAGGTGCCTGCACAGCCTGTGACTCCGGCTCTGTACTGTTTGGGTAGAGAATTTGGGGTCCAAGTACAGGGGCAGGTGTGGGGGGCATCAGGGAGCATGTCACCCGTGGGGCATGGGTGGGCTGGGGGGTGCAGTGGGGGCCCCCTAAAGCTTGGAGCCCCCGGCAGGATGGCATGTATTATTTTGTTTTAGGCCTTCAATATCAGACAAAACCAAGGCAGAAAGTCCTGTCTTAACTCCATCTCAAGAGAGAGACCACGGCTCAGGACAGACATGGCACCTGCCCAGGGTCACACAGTTGGAAAATGGTCAGGCTAGAATTTGAACCCAGGCCTCCGGGCTCTACCATGGCCCTCCTCCTGCTGGGCTAATCCCCTCCCTTGCACTGACCACCTCCCCTTTCCCAGGTCCTCGCCCCCTGCAGGGACCCCTCCTGCCTGGCCGAAGTCCAGCTCACCCCCCTCTTCTGTTTCCACCCACTAAGCTTGTAAACATGAGCAAGATTCTCCCTTCTTAAAAAGTACAAGAAAACCTCTCCACTGCCCTTCATTCTTTCCTCTCCGTCAGCTCAGCTGCCAAGCCTCTCCAACCCAGCGTCTACACTCGCTGCCCCCGTCCTCATCTCCTGCCCATTCAGTCCTGGCCCTGCCATGACCTTCCTTCCCATTGCCAGCCCCAAAGGCTGCTCCTGCTGTATCTCGTGTCTGGATTCTGCAGCCCCTCCCACCCCACACCTCCCTCCCTCCCTCGCTTCCCTGAGTCACCTCCAACCTCCCTTCAGCTGCTCCTACCCCCCAACTCCGCCCCTCCTGCTCAAAAGCTCACCCCTGCTTCGGGCACGACCCTCCTGGGTGCCATTTCTCTCCATCTCCACGGCTAGCTGCAGGCCCCTGGGCTCTCCCCGCTGTATTCCGTCCCTCGGCACGGCCAGCGTGACGGTCCTAAAATGCCCATCTGACCGTGGCCCTCCCTGCTCACAAATCCTCTATGGCTCCCCAGTGCCCTGTGGCTCCTGCTCCTGCCAGCTTCCAGGGTCGGAGTCTCCTCTCCCGCTGGCATCTGCTCCCTCCCCGCAGGCGGGCACAGTTCGTCTGGGCTGGTCAGTCCTCCCAGCCCCAGGGTCTCTGGGTCTAGCTGTTGCCCTCTGCAGACATTAGGGTCATCTTTCACTGAGTGAGGCTGGGGAGCGGTCAGATTGGGCCAGAGATGAGGAGTGGAGGGAGAGTGGCTGCAGAAACTCAGTGGGGGGTCGGGGGGGGTGAACGAGGTGAACTAGGCCTTCACAGAGGGTCAGCTTGGACGGGCAGCTATGGAGAGGCCTGGCACTCCCGGAGGGATTGAGGGGGCTGCGCCAGGGTGTGGAACAGCGCCTCCCAGGTCTGGGACCCGGAGCAGCTTGTTTGTGGGGTGTGGAAGGTGATCTGTGGGCAGGCAGGTTGCAGGGGCAATGAGGGCTCTGCCCCAGTGGAATATTGTGCAGTTTCCTCTCCGGGCCCTTCCTGGAGCTCAGACGTGGGGTGGGTCTCGCCCTCGCCCTTGCCCTTCCTGCAGGACACACTGCATCCCAGTGGGATCCCAGCATGGCCATCCCCAGTAGCTGAGATGGGAAGGGAAGTCACGGAGGGCGCCCAGGACAGGAGGTTTCGCCTGGAGATGGTGCTGGAGTGTACAGGTCTCAGGGCTGAGGCTGAGGGCATGCCTGTGGGATCTTGGGTTCCTGCTAGTCCCTGAAGGCCCTCCTTCTCCCCGCTGAGTCTTAGAAGCAGCAGCAGCCCCCGGGCCCTGGCGGGAGTGGGTAGGGCTTCTCTGGCCTCGTGGGGCCAGCAGGATAGCTGGGCCTGGCGTTGAGCCTGAAGATACACTTGCTGGGCGCGGGGGCAGCAAGGAGGCCGAATCTTCACAAAGGCAGCGAGTGAGACCCTGGGCTCCCTTGCACCTCTGGGGGCTCCCACTGGGCGCAGCAGGCGAGGCTGAGAACCCGATGCTTGGGAGCTTCTGGAGATGGGGGACGAGCCTCCTGCCAGTGACCTCTCCCGGGTCAGGATCACACACGTCCCTCCCTGCTTGTGAGTAATTCTCTGACCGAAGGTCACAGCAGGCAGGGCACCCGGCACCTTTGATGGGCAGCCCCCGCCTCACAGTCAACAAACTGTGCTGCAGACTTTGTACCAAGACTGTTTTCTCCCTGCAAGGATGGGGCAAACCACAGGTCTCCCTGCTGCTCTCCCTGGGCTAGAGGCAGCAGGGCGAGGTCTCCCAAGCCCCTTTTCCAGGTTCTCCAGGAGCGCCACTGAGCCCTGCTTGCTCGTGAAATCCTCCTAACAGCTCCTCAAGGAAGGTCTCTCTTATGCTCATTCTGCAGACGGGGAAACTGAGGCCCGGGGCAGGCTGGGTGATTCGACTGAGGTCCCTCAGCGAGCACATAGTGGAGCCTCGGACCCCGTTATTTCTCCTCCCCACAAGGCCCTGTGTCCTTTCCGGGGGGAGGAGGCGGAGGTGGAGGCGGGCCAGTAGGGCTCTCGGACGTCTTCCTGCTCCGGCCGCTCAGGTTCTCGGGCCTGCAGGACGCCGCTCGGCCACGAGGGGGCAGCAGCATCCCGTCCTGCCCGGCTCTTCCTGGCGATCTTGGGACTCGGAGAAGAAACAGCTCTGGTCAAAATGGGGAGAGGGTCTGGGAGGATAGACCTCGCCAGAGAAGCGACTGCACACGCCTGATGCTGTGGAGATAAAAGGAAAGGACGCGGGATCCCGGATCAATGCACACGGTTTGAATCCCCACTGCATGACCTTGGACAAATTGTTGGACCCCTGGGGACCTCAGTTTTCTCATCTGTGCCAATGGGGTAATAGTAGCTGCCTGACTTGGCTGAGTTGGGGATGAAGACAACCAGGAAGCAAATATAGAATGTTGCTCCAGGGCACACAGGGCCCCCAGGTGGGTCAGCAGGGGGGACCAGGGCTGGCTTCCTGGTGCATGCCTGGAGAAGGGGGCCTGGACAGCAAAGCTCCCACCTCATAACCTGTGGGTAGGTCCTCCTCAGGGCGGGGCCTCTCTGAGTCTCCCTGGCCTGCCCTTGCCTTTCACACTCCAGGCCCACACGCCTACAGGTCTGTACCAGCCACTGATCACCCATGTCGCCCCATAGGGAGACTCTGTTATCATCCCCATTTTGTGACAAGAGAACTCAGGCTCAGAGAGGCCAAGGAAGAGTCCAGGCGACGTGCAAGTGGCCTGGAGCAGCGCTGTGTTAGAGAAAGGTTGGTGTCCAGGAGGCTGAAAGTCAGAGAGGGAGGAGCCACGATTAGGAGGCAGTGCTTATGGTTTTAGTTAGGTCAGTGGAATTTATTTTCTATTTTCTATTCTAATTATAAAATTAATTCATGCTCACTGCAGAGAAGTTTGAAAATATAGGCTAAAGAAGAGAACAAAAATCATGTATAACCTCATGGCTGAGATCTCATTACTATTAGCATTTCTATGTATTTCCTTCCAGTCTTTTTTTCCCCAGGCACCTACTCAGAGACGATATCTTTAAAGCAAAATCGTGGTCAGGAGCTTCTGTTTCTGGCAAAACAACAGACTAGATATGCAGAGAACTCCTCTTGGAACGAAACACGTAAAAACACCAGAAGCAATATTAATGTTAAAAACATTTTTTAATGCGTGGTAGAGTTGGTGGGAAAGTAGGGGCATCTTTAAGGCCAGAAATAATAAGAAAGCCATCTCATATTTTTGAGGCAATTGGCAATTTGCACACTAATTACAGCAGAAAACTGAACACTGACAATGTTAGGAAATTATTACTTAAAATTGTAGATGTGAATACAGATATTGTGGCTGTATTTTTAAGAGCGTTCTTATCGTTTGGAGATGCATTCTGAAGTATTTCCAGAGGAAATAGTCTGATGTCTGGAATTTGCTTCAGAACCTACTGAGGGTGGGTGGGCTTTGAGACTGGCTGGGGGTTAACGATTGTTAACAATGTGTGATGATTCATTGGGGTCATTATACTATTCTTCTTATATTTATATATATTTGAAATTCTCCATTGGAAAAAAAAGTCAAGGAGGTCTGCAGCTGGCCTTGCCCTGGGGCGTTTCACTCCCAGGACCCTCAGAATTGAGTTTCCCTGGTACAGAAGCAAAGGGCCTGAGCAAGGTGGTAAGTCAGATCAGAAATCTCCCCAAAGCTAAGGAGCCCCGGAAAAAGGATGTCCCCAGTGAGTGTGCAACAACAACAAAAATCGGCCCCACGGGGGGTCATGGGGTGGGAGGGAGACTTCCCTACACTGGCCTTGGCTCTGAGTAGAACAGAAGAAATTAAAAGGAAGTAAAACGTCTCCCTGAGCATCTCAACACAGTGATACCCTCCTGGAGCCTTGGAGCCGCGTAAAGACCACGTTCAGGATGTCGTCTCGAGTGGTCCCGGCCGGTAGAGCCCCACAGAGCCTGGCAAGGAAAGGCGACTCTGGAGCGATGCACTTCAGCCCGAGCCCTCACAGACGTCCCGCTAATAAAGTTACATGATCACAGAGCTCGTCAGGAAGGGACCACCACGAGCGAGAGGCGGCAGGAAAAGCCGGCTGCTGCCCCAGAGCAGCAAAAACTGCAGCCTCTCCACTGTCAGTTACGAACTATAAAAAGGTCTTCAAATGCTCAAAGAAATAAAAGAAGATTTCAGAGGATGACAAAGAAGCAGGAAACCATCACATTTACAGGCACCGTGGAGAAAGGGACTAAAGAGCAACTCCAGAAATAAGTCATAATTGAAATTAGACACATGAATGGATAGGTTAAACAGCTGACAAGAGATGCGGGTGTGCAGAGACAGATCAGAAGGAATGACCCCAAGAGAAGCACAGAGAGATGAACAGATAAAAAGGAAATCAACTCGCCTAGTCCTGGGAGGAATGTAAGAGGCTGCAGCCACTTTGGAAACAGTCTAGAAACTCCTCAAAAGGTTCAACATAGGGCTGCCATATGACCCAGCAAGTCCACTTCCTAGGCATCTACTCGAGAGAAATGAAGGTGTACGTCCACACAAACTTGCACATGAATGTCCACAGAAGTGTTAGTCATAGTAGCCAAAAAGTGGAAACAACCCACGTGTCCACCAACAGATGAATGGGTAAAGAAAATGTGATTTATAGATACAATGGAATACAATTTGGCAATAAACACACACTACAATGTGATGAATCTTGAAAACATTATGTTAATTGAAAGAAGCCAGGCATAAAAGACCACATATTGTATGATTCCACTTATTGAAATGTCCATAATAGGCAAATCCATAGAGACAGAGAGTTGATAAGTGATTGTCAGGAGCTGGGGCAGGGAGTGAATGGGGAACAGCGGGGTTCTGAAGGGTATTGGGTTTCTTTTTGGGGTGATGAAAGTGTCCTAACATTGATTGTGGTGATGGTTGCATAACTCTGTGAATATACTGAAAACAAGTGTATTCGACACTTTCCATGGGTAAATTCTATGGTATGTGAACTATATCTCAAAAGAAGTTTTTTTTTTTTTTAAGGAGATTAAGAGACACGGAAGATGGAGCGAGAAGATCTGACAGAGAAAATCAGTGTTACAGAGGGCAAAACTAGAGAGGGGGCAGAGGCAATATTCAGAGTGATCATGGTTGAAAGTTTTACAGAAGTGATGAATGACACCAAGTCCTCAGACTCAGAAAGCCCAATGAATCCCCAGCAGGATAAAAAAGAGAAGAAATCCACACCAACACACGTCATAGGTGCATCATTCAGGGTCCAGTAAGGAGATAGAAGCCACACAGTCACCGAACAGGGAAAGTTTATTCTAAAGAGCTATCAATTATAGCAGGGATTGGAGGAATGGGGGACTGGGTGGTAGGAGGTAAAGAGAACTCTAAAGAACACAGGAAAAGCAGATTTGAGGAGCAACCCCCACCCCGCAACCAGAGCTGAGAGAGGACGCCCAGAGCAGGGGATCCCCGGGCCGAGATCCGGACCTCGCTGAACAGGACAGTGGCTGGTGGAGTAGGTGGCTGAGGTGTCATGCCAGCAGCAATCACTGGAAATCCACCCTCTAGAGTGCCGGGAAACCTTTCACAATGAGGTGTCACGCGGGTGGCCCTCTGCTAGGAAGCTGCAGCCGCCTGGGGAGAGGAACACACAGAAACAGGATGAGATGCCCCTCCTCCGCCCCCATGGTCCCTCCAGCTCCCTTATCACAGAGCAGGCAATCAAGGGTGGGTTTGGGGCTGAGAGTCAGTAAATTCGTAACTAGTGAAACGGCAGCACCCCAAAAGGAAAGAGCTCTCTAAACCAGCCAGAGAAAATGACAGAATGCCAACAAAGAAATGCCAGTTAGACCGACAGTGGACAGCAGAGAAAGATCTTCAAAATACAGAAAATACTCTCAATCCTGCGTTCTACACCCAGAAAAACCATCGTCAAGAACGGAGGCCAAGTAAAGACTTCTCCAGACAAACAAAACGAAGAGAGTTTTCCCGTGGACCCTCAGCGTTTCGAAAAGCTGCTGAAAAATGTTCCTCAGAGGGAGAGAAGGTCTGAGTTGCCAGAGGGAATGGCGAGGAGAGAAGATGGTAAACGTTTGGTTCAATGGAAACAAAGTATCCTACAAAATAATAGTAACATCCAATTTGCGTGTGAGAGGAAACTAGGTGACAGCATTCTCCCTCATTTGTTCATTCTTCTGTTATTTATGGCGATATGGACTCATGGACGTGGGTTTTGTTCTTTGGGTTATAATCACATACCATCGCCATTTATGTTGTTACTCCTCTTGTTCCAGTCTGGGCCATTTGGCTCCTGTCCCTTTGACACACACCCGTCATTATGGGTGGGTTTTAGCACTTCCTGACTTTCTGGCTCTCTGGGATTACCCTGTATCTCCCCTGCCCCAGCCCTAGACCGGTTAACCACTTCTCCAAGGGGCTGGTTCCTTTTACGAAGAACGGTATTTAGAAACCAAGATCTGGGCCCTAGGTGTGTCTTTTTTTTTTTTTTTTTTTTTTTAGTTGATTATCTTGGGCTTTCTAGCTGTTTAATCATATCAGCTAAAAAAAAAAAAAAAAAGGATGATTTAACTACTTCTTTTCCAATGTTTATATATATTATTTCATTCTTTTTTCTAAATGCATTTTTTATTTTGATCTTTGTATTTTTAAGCAGGCAATACAGTCACATAAAATTCATGAGATATGAGAGTAATTGCATTTTTTATGTAATTTTTGCCTTGCTTTTTTTCACCTAACATATGTCCTGAGCATTTTGCCATATTATTAATGGTTCTTTAAAAGCCTCATTTTTAATAGATGCTTAATAATTCCTCCTATGGATATAGTACAATTTACTTAACCACTTCGAATGACATATAGCCATCTTCCAGTTTTTCGGTGTGAGACCTAATACTGAAACTAACATGTCTGCACATACACCTTTGGGCCTCCGGTCGTGTGAGAGTCACCTGGGTCAGACTCCGTTTAGACTCTGGATTACACGGCTGCTGCGGCATACAGCTGCAGGTGGAGAAAGCCTTGGGGGTCAGGGGTCAAATCAGAGCAGAGACAAAGGGCTGTACATCGCTCCACAGCTCCTGGGTGCTCCATGGCTGTAGGATCTGGATGAAGGTTTATTCTGTCAACCTGGCAATTATTCATCATTCATTTATTCACCCCACAAATAGTCATTGAGCACCTACTGTGTGCCAGGCACTCTTCCGGGAGCGTTAGATATCAAAGACCCCTGCCATCATGGAGCTTGTACTTTTTTTGGGGGGGCGGGGGTGGCAACAGCTAATTAGTAATAAATGTAATAAATAAGTAAATTGTGTGCTATGTTAGAAGAACCATGAGTAAAAGAAGGTGTAGAGCAGGGTCGAGGAATCAGGGAAGATCTCACAGACTGCAAAGCAGAGACCAGAAGGAAGGGAGAATGGGGTCAAGAGAACATCTGGAGGAAGAACATTCCAGACAGAAGGAACAGCCATGGGCCGGCCCCGTGGCTTGGCGGTTAAGTGCGCGCACTGTGCTGCCGGCGGCCCAGGTTCGGATCCCGGGTGCGCACTGACGCACCGCTCCTCTGGCCATGCTGGGGCCGCGTCCCACATACAGCAACTAGAAGGATGTGCAGCTATGACAGACAACTATCTGCTGGGGCTTTGGGGGAAAAATAAATAAATAAAAAAATCTTTAGAAGGAACAGCCAATGCAAAGTTCTTGGGTTGAGAATGTGCCTGTGCCTGACTTTTTTTCATTTTAATTATAAGAGCATTTTTCCATCTCATTAAATGTTACAAAATGGGCCGGCCCCGTGGCTTAGTGGTTAAGTGCGCGCGCTCCGCTGCCGGCGGCCCGGGTTCAGATCCTGGGCGCGCACCGACGCACCGCTTCTCCGGCCATGCTGAGGCCGCGTCCCACATACAGCAACTAGAAGGATGTGCAGCTATGACATACGGCTATCTACTGGGGCTTTGGGGGAAAAAATAAATAAATAAAACAAAATAAAATATTACAAAACTATTGTCTGAATTCTACGAAGAGCGAGTGAGCCTGCTGCTCTTTTTCCCTCCCAGATGACGAGGGAGTAACTCTTTCCCACATTGCTCTCCATATGCCGTGGGCCGTGGCAGGTCCTGGGGATGGAGGCTCTAGGCTGTGGGGCCTGTAGTGAACCATCCCAGCTAATGCCAGCACAGGCGGCCGGATGCCAAAAATCAGAAAAGAGTTAATTCTTGGCTTTTGAGTTTTAAAACAGACCCTTGAAACTCACAGAGGAGGCAGTGGGTTCAGGGAGGTCAGGGGAGAGGGTCAGCTCGCCCGGGAGGAGGACGAGACCCTGAGGAGCGCAGTGGTTAGAGCCCTGGGCCGCAAACCTTTTGGTCTCAGGACCACTTTACATTCTTAATATTTTTTGAGGGCCCAAATAGCTTTACAAGGGTTCTATCTACTGATTTGTCCCATATTAGAAATTAAAACCAAGACATTTTAAAATTATTTATTCTTTTAAAAATAACAAAGATAAATGCATTGCATGCTAAGACAAATAATGTATTTTATGAAAAATAGCTATATTTATCAAGGCTAAAAAGAGTGGCATTGTTTTAAATTTTTACCAATCTCCTTCATGTCTTGCTTCTCATATCTGTTTCTGCATTCAATTTATTGCAAAAAATTTGTTGTGTGGGTTGAAGTATACAAAGAAAATGTGGCCTACACAGTCACGTGGTTAGAAGGAGAAGAGTATTTTGACGCTCTTCAAATAATTGTGCATAGTCTTGGTTACTACACCAGAACTCAGCCGGTGGTAGTTTCGTGAAGGGGAGCTGCAGTGTGGAATCCGGAAACAGGTGAATAAACTTGAACTTTGTAACATTCGAGTCCAATTGAGTTAAGCTACTGTTATAGCAGATGGTGTTGTCTTAATATCAAAATGGGTATCAGAAGCGGGGTGCTAAGGTTGAAAAAATGAAAAGGAAGAGAACACTAAGATGTGTGGCGTTGGTGCAGCTGTCAGGCAGTAGGCAGTGTGGAAACTGATGTCAGACAGACCCACGTAATTCAGTGGCAAAGCGTGAGGTTCAGCCGTCTCCCACGATGACGTGGAAGGTCAACCAGATACCCGCTGAGCTTGCAGACGTAGAGGAAGATGGGCACTAGAACAGTAACAGTGCACCTGGGTTGTTACTAGTTACATTTAGCCAAGTATTAGAAGAAAGAGGTGTGGGCAAAGTGGGCCCATTTTCAAGCAAATGTGAAAGGGAGCAGGAAGAGTCCAGAAATTTGGGACTTTATGGATTAAAAACATCCAATTTCTTCTAGACACCATGTAGTAGGAAACAAGACCACCAAAGCTTTGGGTGGCAAAGACCCATCGACACTCAGCTCTGTAACCAAGATCAGACCGCATGGGAGAGGAGGGGGCTGTGGTGGTGAGGAGGCAAGGAAATAGAATGAAGGTTGAGAATTGGGTTCAAGAAAGGATTGTGAGTGTGGTTACTTGCCCATGCAAACGGGCTGGAAACAAACAGGTCATTCTAACCCTGCTAATTCTTTGAGGGATTATATTGCCAAAGAAGTCATGAGACCAGACTTTAAAACCGTGTACTGGTCGGGCATTATAACAAAAGCGACCTGCAGGCCCCCACACTTGCACAGGCAGGAAGTGGGCTGCCAAAGCTGGACATCCCCCAGGGAGGCATAGTCCTCAATAGACACTTCAGATATGGCCCCAGGAGACAGTGGACAGGAAAGAACCTTCCAGAGGGTGAGGCCAGCGCTTTGTTATTTCTTCAATTACCACCCCTGCCTCGACTCCTCTTACTTCTAGAAGTTCTGTCATTCACGCCTTGGGTCTTCTGGATCTGATTTCCAGATCTCTTATCTATTTCATATTGATTTCCATTTTCACTGTAATCTTGTTCTCCGTTGTCAGTCTTTCCATGTGATCTTGCAGCAGGTTCTCAGCAGTGACCATCATTTTATTCACTTCCTCTTTCGAATTTTTAATTTTAGAAATGATGTTGTTTTCATTTCAGAAAACTGTCTGGCTTATTTGCATCTCCTTGGGGGTTCCCGTTATTCTCTTTTGAAGCCTCATCTCTGATTCTGACTCAGCAGGAGCCCCTGGTGCAGCGGGGTCTCACTCCCTCTGGGTACTGAAGCTCTACCAGTGGGTTACCATTGTTTTCTCTGCCAATGCAAATGTGCAGGTTCCTTTGGCTCGTGGATAGGTCAGGGTTTGGGGTTCTGTGGTGGACATGGATGGCCCCCCGGCTCGTGCACACCCCTCCCCCAGGACTGAAGTGCTCGTTCCCCCAACTGCTTGGAATGTGGGCAGCTGACCACCCTCCGTGGGGCCCCTCTCCTGGACTTGCTCTTGGACAGTGACAGCTAACTCTCCCAAGGTCCTGGCCCCTTCCTGGGGCAGCACATTCAATGACAGGTCGATGTGGAGGTATAAAGGTACAGGCCCCTTGTCCCAGCTCCAGAGATCCCTGTAGGATGGGCTGAGGCCTCGCTGTGACTGCATCTCAGTCCAGCTTCCTCCTTTGCCCAATTTTTCTTCCTTAACTTCCCCACAGGTGTTGATCCCAAGAACCCTCCCCGGTAAATTACCTGCACACAAGTCAGATCTGACTCCCAGGGAACCAGACCTGCTCATGTGTCTCTCAGGCAGAAGAAAACCCACAGGTAGTGGAAGACAAGGGAGCCTTTCTTGCAGGGGGCTGGTGGGAGAGCACCCAGCACACTGGGGCCCTCCACAGAGGTGTGTTGGGGCAGGGTACTGTCTTTTCTCGGGGGCAAGCTGAGGTGAGCCTGTGGTGAATGGGAAAGCTCTGCAGCCCCCAAGGAGGGTCCCTGCTGTTGTAGTCAAAGAGATGAAGTGAAAGTGTGGAAATAAACAAAGACCACCCACACGAGAACAAGCAGAGGCTATTTATTGATTCAGAGCTTATACAGCGAGGGAGTCAGCCACCATCACTTGCATTTGGCAGAGGAGTGGGAAAGCTTTATGGGGGAAAAAATAGAGACTTCAGGTGTTCCGTGATCAGTGGCTGTTAGCCTAGTGGAGCTGGAAGTGGGCTAACTAAAAGTGGGGCATCCTGCGTGATTGATTAGGAGAGCAGATTTGGTTTCTCTGGTTTGTCCTAAGATGGAAGCAGGGACAAAAATTATGGACGTTGTTGGTTATTCATCAAATCCTGGCCATGGCGGGCTGATTCTTACAGAAGTTATGCTTTAGCTTCCTGCATTGTTACTAGAGATATCAGTGTGGCTTCCTGCAAGTCTGACTGACAGCAGGCTGCTGTCCCGAACTGTTTATTGTAGATAAGGGGGTTGTGCAGGTTGTGGGTCAAGGTTCTGTTTTCGCATATGGCCAGGCCGTTGTCCATTTGTATGTTCAGTCTCTCAAAAGAGATCCAGGGATTAAGGACACTGGACAAGGGGCTCTTCCTTGGAGCAGAATCGGGGTCTCGTCGAGGGCAAAGAGACCTCACATTGCCTGCCTAGCAGGATTTCACCATTTCAGTGGACTGCCGAGTCTCGGATGTCTTTCGTTGTTTCCTTTCTGAATGGAACTCTTCAATACAAGTTCCTATTCCTGCTTCATTATTGTGAATTAGGGGAGGCAAGCCGGGGGGAGCAGGAAAAGAAATTCGCTCTGAGCTACAGCATAGTAAAATCAAAGACAATGAGGACATTCCTAAAAGCTGCAAGAAAAAAAGACCGATGGCCTTCAGAAGAGAAGCAGCAAGACTGGCAGCTGACATCTCGATAGTGTCAATGGAAGAGAGACAGTGAAAGGGTGTCTTCAGTGGACTGAGAGAAAACAACTGCCAATCTCGAGTTTTATACCTAAGGAACACATGTTTCAAGAATGAAGGAGAAATACAGACATTTTTCAGGCAAAGAAAAGCTGAGAGAATTTACAAACAGCAGATCCTCATTAAAGGAACTTCATTTAGGTCAAAGGAAAGTAGCCACAGATGGGAGGTCAGGGAAAGAAGAGGAATGAAAAGAAAAGAAGAGAAGAGA
The DNA here is from genome assembly GCF_057802395.1 of Ceratotherium simum simum. Classification (NCBI taxonomy): domain Eukaryota; kingdom Metazoa; phylum Chordata; class Mammalia; order Perissodactyla; family Rhinocerotidae; genus Ceratotherium; species Ceratotherium simum. The sequence goes on from NC_141933.1 coordinate 5,671,227, forward strand.
AAATAAATAAGTAAACAATGTTTGTAAATAAACATTGTCTAACAGAGTATTGAAAAACAGCATCAAGGGCCAGCCCTGGTGGCCTAGTGGTTAAGTTCAGTGCGCTCCACTCCGGTGGCCCAGGTTCAGTTCCTGGGCATGGACCTACACCACTTGTCAGCGGCCATGCTGTGGTGGCGGCTCACATACAAAATAGAGGAAGATGGGCACAGATGTTAGCTCAGGTAAATCTTCCTCAGCAAAAAACAACAACAACAACAACAAACAAACAGCATCAAATTAAAATACATACCAATGATAACACATAAATCATGGGGAGGATAAATAGACTTATAAGTTCTGAGAGTCTTATTCTGAGAGTCTTATATCACCTGGGAGTCGGATTAAGTTTAGACATTGATAAGATAGATTACTAATGTTTTAAGTCTAAGAATAATCACTAAAAGAATAAAAGAACAGTGCATAACTTCTAAATCGGCAGAGGGGAGAAGTGGAATGATTTTTTTTTAAATAATCCAAAAGAAATCAAGAAAGGAGAGACAAAGAAACACAGAAGAAGTGGGATATATAGAAAGTACAATATAAAGCAGTAGAAAAAAATCCAAATAAATCTCTAATTACATTAAATGCAATGTAATTACATTATATGCAAATCCGTAATTATATTACATATCTAAATATTCCAATTAAAAGATGAATATTGTCAGATTGAATTTTTTAAAATATAATCACTTCTGTTTAAAAGAGTCAAATCTAAAACATAAGGATAGAGAAACATTGAAAGTAAATTGGTAGAAAAAGGTATATTATACAAATATTAATCAAATGAAAGATCCTTTGTATATTAATGTCTGACAAGATAGACTCTGAGGCAATTTTTAAAAATAAAGATGACCCCATTAGAAAAATATTCAACTCACCAGGAAAATATAACAATTCTAAATTGATATGCACCCGATAACATGGCCTCAAAATAAGTAAAGCAAAAATTGATAGACTATCAAGGAGAAATAGAAAATCTACAATCAACAGAAGATTTTAACTTTTCTCTCCCAGTAACTGATAGAACAAGTAGACAAAAAATCAGTAAGGAGGGGCCGGCCCCATGGTGTAGCGGTTAAGAGCACGCGCTCCACTGCTGGCGGCCTGGGTTTGGATCCCGGGCGCACACCAATGCACTGCTTTCAGGCCATGCTGTGGCGGCGTCCCATATAATGTGAGGAAGATGGGCACAGATGTTAGCCCAGGGCCAGTCTTCCTCAGCAAAAAGAGGAGGATTGGCATGGATGTTAGCTCAGGGCTGATCGTCCTCACACACACACACACACAAATCAGTAAGGATATAGAAGATCTGAACAACATAATTAACAAATGACTTGATTTACACATATGAACACTGCAGAACACACATTCTTTTCAGGCACACTCAGAACATTTACACACAGTAACTACACGCTGGTCCACAAAGCAGTTCCAACAAATTCCAAAGGACTAAAATAGTACAGAGCGTATTTTCTGACCACAGTGCAATTACTCTAGAAGTTGATAACAAACAAAAAGCTGGAAAATCCCTATTTATTTGGAAATTAAGAACACACTTTTAAACAACAAATGGATCGGAGAATAATTCAGATAGGAATTTAGAAATATTTTGGACTGAAAAATAGTGAGAGTACTATATCCCAAAACTATAGGGTACAGCTAAAGCAGTACATAGAGGAAATTTATAGTCTTATATGCATATCTTAGAAAAAAAGAAAAGTTGAAAGTTAATGAGATAAACATCCATCTCAAGAAGTTAGAAAAGAACCTGAGGGGCCAGCCCGGTGGCGTAGTGGCTAAGTTCATGCACTCCGCTTTGGCGGCCCGGGGTTTCGTGGGTTTGGATCCCGGGTGTGGACCTACACACCACTCATCAAGCCATGCTGTGGCAGGTGTCCCACATATAAAGTAGAGGAAGATGGGCACGGATGTTAGCCCGGGGCCAATCTTCCTCAGCAAAAAGAGGAGGATTGGCAACAGATGTTAGCTCAGGGCTAATCTTCCTCACAAAAAAAAAAAAAAAAAGGAAAGAACCCGAGAATGTTTCTCTGTTAAAGGGAAGTTGCCAATAGAGGGCGGGAAGGTGGGACATACAGGAGGAGAGTAGCTGATCAGCAGGATAAGGTCCTCAAGGAGACAGCGGAGAATAGAAGCCCCATCCCAGGTGAGGAGATCATCTTTTACAGGAGAGAACACCTCTTCCAACTTGACAGGAAAGGATGGATGTCGATTCAGGCCCGTTTGCAGGTGGAGAGGGAGTTGAGAGAGTTCCTATTACTTCTTCTTGAAGAGAGGGGCAACCTTCTGCTGAAAGTGAACAAGAGGGGGTTTGAAGAGGGTAGAAGAGGATGGGAGCGAGCATCTACTGGGAAAGCATATGGGATTTCTCGCAGCACTGTTGAGGCAGGAGACCATGATTCATCCTCAGCACCTGGGGGTGGGCACGAAAAAGGGGAGCAGCTGCGTTCATCCAGGGGTATGGTGTTGCCAGGTAGGGTGTGCTGGAAAAACAAGGAAGTCGAAGATATTATATTGGCAAGAGAGTGACTGACTTGCTGGGTCACAGAATCCAAGCTGGAGGAGGAAGGAAGCGAGGGCAGAGCAAAGGGCGAGAAAGCAGAGAGGGGAAGGGGCCACAGGAGTGGATGAGGCCCAAGAGCAGGTGCAGCGGAAGTAACGAGGTGGAAGAGCTGCAAGGGCAGTACAAGGGGGGGGCCTGCAGGAATAATCTCGAGATGCAGCCTCTCCACACGAAGGATGACCGGATCCTGAGTGCGGCCTTGGGGTGGGAGGCTGAAGTGAAGAAGCCATGAGGGTCACTGGGACTGGGAGGAGGAAAGCCAGAGGAGCACAAAGGTTGGAGTTCACCTTGGTGATCTCAAAGGAGGAGTGGGGGGAGGCAGTGTTCTGACGCCGTGGGAGGTGGGATCGGGAGTTTGCTGGAAGGCAGCGCCCAGGAGCTGTGGAGGGCGGCATAGTCTCCCTGAAGCTGCAGAAGAGAAGCACCTCTGTGTGTATTTTCAAGGCGTGAAAAAGTTTTCCCTAGGGCTTCTCCCAGGCTGCCTTTCTGGAAACACTAAGCGGAAACTCTATAAACCAGCTTTTAGGAAAATCAGACATCTCCTAAACGAGTGAAATCCACGGAAGACAAAATCTTGCGGATAGGAGTGTGCGTGTTTGGGGGGGTGGTGTTAAGCGTGGTCCGTGAAACCTAAGTGCTACAGGGAAACCCAAGTTAAATCAGAAATGTAAAGGGGAGAAACATGCAGCCTTTCCCACTGGGGTCCTGGTCAGGGTTCACTGTGACACACCTTGTTATAATCGGGACAGTGAGTGAGGTTTAGTGTTTAGAGTCAGTCAAATGTACCTGGGCATTCCGATCCATGTGGCTGGAAATAAACAGATGACTGCGTGGAACACAGATGACATGATGACACCATAGGGTTTATGGTGGTTGTGACAATCTTAAGGACAGAAAGCAGGCTTCCTTTATTTTCCAAGCACACTCTGGTTCCAACCAGGGACTCTCGTTGCTTTTTGGGTCCTCTATACAGACAGCCGATCAACGTCATTCTTGGAAAAATTATTGGGATCCGCAAGACTATAACTGGTTTATTTGTTTCTTTGTTTTTTTTTCTCTAGGTAAAATAGTATCAAATCATATACCTTCTTCTCAACGAACTATTTTTCCATTCTGTTGTCAGTCCTTCTAAGTGGCATAACTTGAATTTCTAACAACAGCCTAATAAGGAATGTATGGGTCCACAGGTTTATGCCTCAGCAATTACATGTTATACTATTCTAAAATATGTATTGGGATCAATTTGTCTTTTGTTGTTGCCGTTAAAGAATATTTTTCCTTAAAAAAAGCTTCTTTAATGGGAAATTTTTTCTACTATAAAAATAATACTTTTTAGAAATTTTGAGAAATACAAAAAGTCATGATAGTTTCTTTGCTGTTTTTGACCATTTAGTGTTACAGATGAATGTTAGAATTAGTATTTTCTCAAGTTCCAAAATACAAAATGAGTTTTTGATTAAAATTGCATTAAACTTGTGAATTAATTTGGGAAAATTTACATCTTTACGAGATTTCATTTTCCCATCCAGGAACATGATATATGTCTTCATTTATTCAAGTTTATTTTTAAGTCCTCCGTACAAAGAAAATTTTAAAACTTGACTAACCTGAATGTTTCTCACTCATATATCCCTAGGTATTTTATAATTTTGTGATCAGAGTAACTGACACTGAAAATTTCTTAGCTGGTTATTGTTGGTATACAAAAAAATCTACTGACATACTTATTTCGTATCCACACAGATTATTAACTTGTTCTAATAACTCTTAATTGATTTTAATTTGACCCTCTTAGACATTCTAGGTAATTAATCATATCTTATGTAAATAATGAAAGCTTGTCTTAAAAAATACATGCTATTTATTGTTCTTGTCTCATTCCTTTGACTAGAACGATGTTCACTAAGAGCTTGAGAACAGGTATCTCGTTTTTGATCTTTCTAGGAACACTTCTAGGTTTTTTTAACCACTGAGTATGATGTAGGATAATAGTTTGAAATAATTATTCTTTATTATATTGAGTAAATATTCATCTATTCCTAGTTTACTAGGAGTTTTTATCAAACCGTGTTAGCCCTTTTTCACTAAATTTGTAATAGACATTCCTACCATTTCCTCTCCATCCATGTCATATATAATGAATATCTGCTTGCAATAACCACCCAGAATTCCTCATCAAGATTTTTTAATAATGACCACTTCAAAATTTTGGTAATCAGGATACACAAGATATGTTGTTTGCATAAGCAGAAGATAAACATTTAAAACCATTTTTTTTAACAACAGTTTCTGACAGGAGTCCCTGCTCAGTCTCAAAGTCCCTCCACCCTCCATTCTCCATTTCTTGGACTCTGAGCCATTTTCCTTGGGTTCCTGCAATACGAACACCTCCAGCAGCAGCACCGCCCCTGTCTGTGAAGGCCGCAGTGGGCTCTGCAGCTGCAGCAGAAAGAGGTGCTGGGTGACAGCCCCTCCTTAGGCTTGCTCAGGGCTGCAAGCCTGAGGTATCTGTATTTGCTCCCTACGGGCCCCGAGATTTGCCATCAGACCTTTCTCTGCTCTGTTACTCTTCACAGAGCCGGACAAGGTGGCCCTATGGGGCCAACCCAAGGCTGATGGTGAGCCAAGGCACACTGGTTGAACTCTAGTGTTACCTGCAAATTTGATAAGCATATTCTTCATCCTTTCCCCCAGGACACCCAATAAAGCTATCAGCTCTTCAGTTATTGGGTGGAGTGATCTATGTTCATGAGGCAAGGATTTGTTAGTTGTGTCATTCACGTCTTTAATAATCTTACTGGCTTTTTTTTCTTGGGGGGGGTTGTCTGCTTGTTCTATACATTACTAAAAGAAACATATTAAAGTCTCTCCCTATGTTGAGGAGTTTTCTATTTCTGTCTCTGCCAATTTTGCTTTACGTATTTTGAGGTCTTGTTATTGGGTGTATTCCAATTTAGAATATTTAGAACTGTACATCTTCCTAGTGTGTTGAATTTTGATTCATTATGAGGTGAGTCTTTTTAGCCCTAGTAAACTTTTTTTTAAAAATCAACTTTATTGGGGTATAATTTACATACAACAAAATGTATCTGTTTTAAGTGTGCAGTTACGTTTATTCACACACACACATTGAGGTAACTACCATCACAATCCTGTTTTGACTTTTTTTACAGCAATGTTTGTTTTTTTAGTTACATTTATCAAGGCATAACTTACATTTAGTAAAATTCACATTTCCACAAGTTGTGACAATGTATACAGTCGAGTAACCATCACCACAATTGAGATATAGAATATTTCTATCACCCCAAAAAGTTCCCTCACGTCCCTTTTAGTCAATCTAGGGTTGCCAGATTTAGCAAGTTTAGCTGGGAAATCTGTATTTTATCTGGGAACCCTCCGCCAATCCATCTTCCCTCATCTCCATCCCCTGGTGACCACTGGTTTTGGTCTCTATTCTTTTGTCTTTTCATGGATGTCATATAAACAGAATCATAGTGTAGGTTGTCTCTTATGTCTGGTTACTTTCCCTGAGCATAATGCTTTTAAGATTCTTCAGTGTTGGTGAATGTTTCAGTAATCTCTGCTTTTTTATGGCTGAGTAGTAGTCCATTGTATAGATGTACCACAACTTGTGTGTCCATTCACACATTGATTGTCATTTGGGTGTTTCCAGCTTTTGGCAATTATGAATAAAGTTGCTATAGACATTTTCATACAGGTCTTTGTGTGGACATGTGTTTTCATTTCCCTTGGGGAAGTCCTAGGGGACTGCCAAACTGTTTTCCAAAGTGGCTATACCATCTTGCATTCCTACCTGCAATTTATGAGTTCAAGTTGCTCTGAATCCTTGCAGATACTTGGTATTTTCATTTTGGGCCTGGAAGGGGGACAAGGGGCCCCCAAGGTGCTGGTATTGCTCTGTTTCTTATCTGAATGCTGATTATACAAGGGGGTCCAGTTGGTGAAAATTCTTCAAGCTATAAACGTATATGTACACTTTTCTGTATGTATAATAATCCTCAATAAAAAGTTTTCAAAACCACATAAAATACCTTTGAATAATTCCACTAAATTAACTTAAAATGTGTTGAAATTAAAAACATCCTTTTTAAAAAATTGAAATAAAAAAACTCAGTGTAAATCCATAGCAGCCTGGTCTCATAATCTTTAAGATTTTTTTCCCCCAGCTATCCATAGTAAACATTGAAAGGCAAATTAATATTTCTAAACATTATAAGTGACAGGTCAGGAGGACCAATCCAGTGATGCATATATAATTATATTCCTATCCTCACCAATTATCCATTTTTATTCTGAAAATTCCATAATTTTAATGTCCTTAATTTTGTGTTCAGAGCATAAAAATGAAACTTCAATTACTAAATAATGACAATAAACAGTAGAGCATGAAGGGACGTATTGACCTCGTTGTTTCCCTAGGAGTAATGGTTCAGTATTCACTGAGTCAGTGTTCATGGAGACTTTATTAAACATAACCACTGTGAGTAATGAGAATCGACTGTATGGCGAAACTGAGGGACAGAGTCCAGTCTCTTGCTCACTGTCACTCGGCTAAAGAGTGGAAGCGCCAGGATTTGAAGCCAGGCAGCGCTCCTCGAGAGCCCTAACTTTCACGTCTCGCATGGACTTACACTCAAACAACATTGTAATTCAACAACGAAGAGGACCAGGCTCCGAGTTTGTTATTAGCTATTTCTGTATAGAAAGCCCCTGAGATCATCTGTGCCCTGAGATAAAAGCTTGAGGATTTAAGTGTATCTTGCTCTTTCCTGCATTCATCAACCGCCATCAGAAGCAGCTCGCCCACACTGCTTTACGCTTCATAATACTCTACAGAAGCAGCTATGTGGTTCCCAGAGGTGCACTCGATGGACACTAGGTTCCAGGTGACCCCAATCCACTGAAAGGTGCCAGATTGCCCCAGGAGAGAATGAATTTCCCCCTATTCTTGACCATGTCAGTAAGATATTTCCGTTGTTGTCTGAAACCTATTTTCTCGTAACTTCCTAGACTGGGGGTTTGCAAACATTTTCTGTAAAGGACCAGGTAGTAAATATTTCAGGTTTTTTGAGCCATACAGTCTCTGCTGCAACTACTTAACTCTGCTCTTGTCATGCAAAAGCAGCCAGACAATACATAACGAAGAGGTGGATCTATATTCCAATAAAACTTTATTTACAAAAGCAGACAAAGGGCCGGCAGACCCCTGCTCCAGACCATGAGCTCCTTATGGAGGGCCGTGCCTTATCTTTGTAATTTCAGCCCTACCAGTAAAATCTGTCTCAATTTTGCCAAAGAGGGAATGGAAACACAGAATCACAGACACTGATTTTTGAGGAAGGCAAGCCCTGAAGTGCACCTGGCTGTGAACTGCACTTGTGAAGTGAACACAGATACTGCACCTCTCATGTTAGACATGAGCTAGTGGGGAAAATTAAAGCCAACACAAAGCAAACAGATCTTGTCCTCACAAAGCCTCCCGACTGGCCTGGGTCTCAGCAAACCCATGTGATTGCAGGATAGTTCTACACCACTTGAAACTCTGAGCTGGAACCGGGTGGTGACAGCTCTCAAAAGCGTTTCAGATGCTCCCAGAGCTCACGGCTGGCAAGTTTGCGCACCCTCAGTTTTCTGTGAATGGTTTAGTTTCGTAGCCCAGGACCCCCGGACAGGTTTTAACCTGTCTGAAAATAAAGCCTTTTGATTTATTCCTATGAGACCGTCCTTCACAGACAGGCTTCGGTTTGGACTTGTAGGGACCTGAGAGGGTCCCTAGACGGTCAAAATCCCATAGATTGGGATTTTGTCACAGAACTAGTACCTTGCAAAGCCTATTTCTAATTAAGGTCAAGTCCCATAGACTTTCCTCTACACTCCATTTTGCCCCATTGTTAGCCCACATCTAACAGTTACAAAACATTTTGTGAGTCTTGTTTCCGCGTCTGTAAAATGGGGACGAAGAATTAAAATTGCAGAATTAAGTTAATGAACCTACAGGAAGATCACTGAACCAAGCACAGGGCTTGCCACGCTGTAGGCGCTCAAACCCCTTTAGCTGCCATCCCTGCTATTCCTTACTCCTAGGACCCCCAGCGCCCGCCCCCAGGGGCTGGATCAAGTCCGAGGGAGGACGGCAGGAATGTGGCAGGGGTCACCCCCTCGGGGTCGGACCCCTAGGCGCCGTCGGGGTATGGCTGAGCTCAACCGGCCCCAGCCCGACGCCCCGGGTCGCGGCGGGCGGCGGAGCCCAGGAATTTCCACTTCCGCCAGAGGCCAGTCTGAAATAGCCGCTTCCGGCCGCGAGCTGGCTGGAGCCCGGGCCGCCCCGCGGTGGGCGGGGCCTGGGAGAGGCCACGCCCCCAGCTTCCGGCTCGCATCTGGCTGCTCCAGGCACCGCCGCGCCGCTCCTGGCTCCAGTCGAGCCCGCCCCGCTCTGCTAGGCCCCGCCCTCCCATGACGTCACTTCCGGGGCGGTCCGGGCGGGGCCCGAGCTGGGGTGGCTGACCGCAGCAGTCCTGGCCGGGGGCCGTGCTGCTCCACTGCCGGCCACGTCCCCACGCCGGACCGCGGGCGCTTCCCCGCCGTCCGAGGGCCGCCGGGCCGCCGCAGGCCTGCCGCGCCCGGGTAAGGGACCCGCGCTGCCGTCCGGGGAGCTGCTGTCACGGCTGCCTGAACCGGCTTGGGGCTGAGAGAGGGAGGAATGGGGCGGGAGGAAGGTGAATGGGGGCAAGAGGGGCAGCGGAGGTGAATGGGGGCAGGAGGAGAGTGAATGGTGGAGGAGACGCAGAGGAGGGCGAGTCGGAGCAGGAGGGGCAGAGAAAGGTGAACGAGGGCAGAGGAGGCAGAGGAGGTGAATGGGGGCCCGAGAGGCTGAGGAGGGCGAATGGGGACAGGAGAGGCAGGGGCTGTGAACGGAGGCACGGAGTGCAAGAAGACGAGGATTGGAGGTGAAGAAGGAATGGAAGGAGTCAGTTGGACACCGAGACTCGACTCGGAAGGAGCCTGGATGGGGGCTGGAGAAAAAGGAGGAAGGCAGAAGGGGATCCCAATCCAGACAAGAAGAGGCCCGCATTGTTCCAGTTTGGGAGTGGAGGATGGGAAGGTTGGGACACTCCCAAATGAGTGAGGAACTACAAGGTCTCCCAGGGAGGCCAGAACCAGACTGGGCCCCAGGAAGTGTTGCCCTCAAAGAAAGAGTTGGCCCTTCTGGTGACCCAGGCCTTCTCCAGGCCCTCTCTTCCTAGGAGGGGACTGTGCATTTTCATCCACTGCCTGCCTCCTCCCTGTGAGTCTGGATGGCTGCTTAGAGTGTGCAATTAATTGTTAGGCTGATAAGAGGAATCAGCATCCACATGGTTTGCCATAAGACATACATCGTCCTTAGAAGTCTGCCTATAACAACATGCAGTTATTTTTTTCCTTCCTGGAGGAAGCATCTCTAAAATTTCAATAAAATCGGTAAGGAAAGTATTTAATATAGGAATTTGCTGCTTATATGCTGGACTTGCCTAAAGGACAAAGGAATGTCAAATTTACCCACATTGCCAGCAAAAACTATGACCTTGATCAGCATTTAGCTGTGATACCAAAACTTCCTGAAACCTGCAAGCAAACAATGTAATTAAGACGATACCCAGTGCTCCAGGTTCCCATCTGTCACAGAGACCCATCCTTTGGACCACAGGACAATGTCTGTATACACAAAACCGCAAGCCTGTGTTCCTTGCGTTCTGCTACCAAAGTTCAGCCGGGCAACGTGTCAAGATATGGTATCTGTGGTTTGCCCTGTATCTGCTTCTGCAATTCTTACTCCTTGGTGTGTATAGCTTCTCCGGATTGGAGCAGGGGCCCTGGCCACGTTGCTGTGGATAAATAAGTATTACTAGCGTGACAGAATGTGGGGGTAACCCTGGTAGTCTCTTACCAACCCTGAGGATTACTTGTATTGGATCTGAGGAACCTGTCTAAGCCAGAAAAAGGAATTAAGCAATTAATTTGGAGTCTGATTTCGTGTAACTTACACGAAATCAGTGTAAGTGTTATATGCAGCACCCTGCATATACCAAAGAGGTCTATAGATGAGTTAAAAATCAACGCAAGGTGGGGAACACAAGAAGAAGGGAGATGGGGGTTGTTAGGAGGCATCACAAGGTCACGGAACAGAAGAGGGTCAGGAAGATGGCACCCAGGGCCACAGTCTGGGGATGCCTTTTTAATGGAAGTGTCGCCTGGCTCAAGGGAGTGCTGCCACTTCCATGCAGAACTTGTGGGGGGCTGACCCCCGCAAAAGGGGAACTCCCAGCACCAGCCTAACCTCGTGCCTCCATCTGCCCTGGTCTCCCCCTTAATACTAACAATTCTTTCTTTCTTGTTCCCCTCCTGCCCCGGGGGTCTCTCCGTTCCATCTGTTATGGTCTGAGACTTTGATCTACCCAGTCTCCCTGCACCAGAAAATAATGTGAATAACTGGCCAGGCCCTCATTTAAGGCTCCCTGAAGCCTTTGCAGGGGAAAATATTATTTTAAATCTTGTTGATGGTTTGTCCATTGGGAGTCAACTTATAAAGATTAGTGCAGATCCCCACATGTGAATCTTGACATTTAGAATATGCTGTTGGAAAGTGGAGGCAGGACCATACCAGAGAGATGAAGTCACGGCACAACGAGGGCCTGTTCTTGACTCTACACGGCAGCCAGTGCCTGTTTCTGTGGGAGTGATCACCAGCCCCGCTGGCTGGGGGTTTATAAACAGTGATGGTAACCAGCAGAAGTTTCCTGAGAAATGTATGGGGTTTCCTGAGATAGCCTTATAGAGATGCTCCATGTATGCATTCGTCTTTGCATTTGTAACTGTGGGTGTGATTGCACACACGCATGTATGTGACTGCATGTGTACACATAGGGCAGTGTGCGTGCATGTGTGTGCCTGTGCATGTATGCGTCTGTATGTCTGTGTGTGTACATGTGGGCATTTGTGTTAGGGAGTGGGCCCGTGGTGCTCCTCACACCTGCCAGTATCTGCCACTGTAGGAGGGGATGAACTGTCTCTTTATTGTCCTCCTGAGTTACGTTACATATTCGTCAGTGAGAGAATCGTTTGTGCTGGTTAATATCTTTGCATTACAACTGTACTACTGGATTCCTTTAAAGCTTTGGTTGACTCCTAGAAAAATGCATTTCCTGATATGTAAATCATAAAGTTTCTCTAAATTATTAAAATCTATACATGAAACTGTATCAAGTGGGATTCCTCTGTGCCTTTCTGCCTGGTAGGTCAAAGTACTTGAAGAAAATCGGACGTTTTCTTTCATTGCAGTCTTTCAGAAGTGTTTTCCAAGAGTGATACATGCTTGTAAAAAAAAAAAAGACATAAAGTAGAAAATGAAAATCACCGGTAATTCCATTCCTCAGGGGCAACCGTTATTAACGTTCTGGTATAAATCTTTCCAGACCCCTTGACGCGTGTTAATTTAAACAAAAATAGGATACTGTTTGTGACCTGCTTTTTTCACTTAATGATACATGCTGGGCATCTTCCCTTGTCAATAAATAGAAATTTGTATATTTTTTTACAGTTGCCATAGTATTTTATATATGAATGGGACCATATTTTATATAACCATTCCAATTCTTCACTATTATAAATAATGCCACGATGAACATTTTTGTAGATCTCTCTCTTTGGACTTCTGTCCAATTGCCTCCTTAGAAGAAATTCCAGCACTGGAAAGTGCTACATCAGAAGTTTGGACATTGAAGGTTTTAATACATATTGTCATTTTCCCAGTATAACGATGTACTGAATGCTGCTATTTCAGTGCTTCCGTCCTCATGGGAGGTTTTCCCCTTGCTTCTCCTAAGGGGTGTTTACTCTTTCAAACCCTAGATGTTACCAGAGTGGAGCATCTGCCTGCGTCCCACGTGTGCCACAGAGCATGCCATGGCCTGGGAGTGTTCCACGAAACTGCTATCACCTGCAAAGCCAGACCTCACCCAGCGAGCACACGGTGCCAAGCCCGCAGCTCTCCAAGGAGGAAGATGGCCCAGCCTGGGGGCACGCCCTGAGCAGCTGCCTCTGGTGAGTGTCTTCGGCCTGCCCCTGCAGGCGGGGCTGCCTGGTTGATGACAGGACAGTGAGCCCAGAGAGGGCCCTGAGGGGGCTTTGTAGGCTCAAGGAGGGTCAAGGAAAAGGGGAAGACAACAAAGCCCGGAGGGCCCGGTCTATGGCCCTTCACCATCAGAGGTTGTGCCTTCTGAGGTAGTGCAGGAGGATGGTCCACTGGTGGGAGGGGATGGGGACCATGTGGTCCTCTGTGGTCCTCTTCTGTTTCTGTGGCAAATGCCAGTCACCACAAGAGGTTCTCTCTGGCCTTGTGTTGTAATACGGTAATACTTGTGGGAGCCCCTCTTGCTGCACAGGCGGAGGGGGCTGCATCTCCCTGATGCGGGGGGTGGAGGCGACACCTCATGGCAGAAGGGGCCCGGGGAGGAGACCAACCAGCAGCTATCCTCGGACCAGGAATGAAATGGTCCTGTCTGTTCCAGGGTGGGGAACTGGAAGGGAAGGAGGGAATCCATTCAGCCGGTTGAACCAGTTCCTCCCTGCCTCCACCCACTCTTAAGTGCGCCGAAGTGCTAGAGCAGGGCGTGGCAAACTCAGCCTGTGGGCCAAGTCCCACCTGCTGCCTGTTTTTGTCGATAAAGGTTTATTGGGACACAGCCACGCCCATCGTTTCCATCTGGTCCATGGCTGCTTGGGCACTACAGCAGCAGACTTGAGTAGCTGAGGCAGAGACCACGTGGCCCACAAAGTACAGTATTTGCTTTACATCTAGCTATTTACAGAAAAAGCTTGCCGACCTCGCTCTAGAGATTTGTAGCAAGGGGGCAGCGGGAGGCCCTAAGGCCTTGGGGGCATTCAAGAAGCCCCTGGCACATCATCCCACACCAGCAGACCCCAGATCTGGGCTCAGACATGGGGAGCATGTTGGGCTCAGGGGTGGTGGCATTTTAAGTGCATTCAGTAGACGTGACTGACTGAAGAGAAAGCCGTTGGAATACAGTCCTTTACCCAGAGCCCAGCTGCGTTCTTCAGCTGATGGGGGGTGGGCGATCTTTGTGCCTGACAGCTTCCAGTTTCAATTCTTGCCTCTCATGATACTGGTCTGTTTCTTCTCTCCCCACCCCACCCCCGCTTGTTCCTGTGAGAACAAAGAATGCCTTTTGCATTCTAGAAAACAGATGCGAATCCACGGTTTGTAGGGCTGAGTAAGTTTTCTAAACCTGTAAGACACCAGGACCCCTTACGGGCCATTTTGGGGGGAGAGTGCGGCATGAAGCTAGACTAACGTTAGTGACTCTCGGAAAGGGGTTAGAAGCATCAGGGAATAGCCAGCCTTCCAGAAGTGTTTCTGCTCCAAGGGGTTTTTCCAGTCATGAGGCCACTTTAACAGGAGGCAGCAAGCTACCATGTGGCCACCCCCTAAACATACCTTTATGCTGCGTTTGTGTAGCTCCCAGCAGGGTTGGAAGTGCCTCTTGGGGTGGGCTGATGACCAAGCCGGGCACTGGGTTGGGAACTGCAAGTATTTCATGGGCCCAGTGGGGGCGGGAGCATGAGGGAGAGGCCGGCGGGGATTGGATTTTGAAGGCTGCCTCGGCCATGTTAAGGAGCTTTGGGGTTATCCTCGGATTGTAAGGGGTTTAAGCAGTGGAGGCAGTCAGCTTTGCATTTACGAGGATCTTTCTGGCAGCTGTGGGGTGGGAGGTGGATCAGGGCCAGGATGGGGATGCTCGGTGATCTGTTTGTGACTCTTCGGGCTGATGGAGGACAGTGAGCCTGCCCCGATCACCAGGAGCAGCCTGGTTCCAGGGCCGTGGAGCATCCATGCCGGGGTGAGGAGTTGATCAGGACATTTTCATTCAGGGTGACTCGAGGGCTCCCTTCCATGACGTTCTATGGAACGTAAGAACTTCACGGTAAGGGCTAGGGGAAAGACTTTAAGGCCCAGGCTGTCTTCAGGCAGGACTGATTTTGGAGGCAGCCTCAGGAGCCCCATTGTCATCGCCTGCCCTCAGACTCCCAGCATGCCTGTGTTCTGCTTGCTCTGAGCCCCAGTTGAGTGTTTAGTCGTGGGACTAATCATGACTGCGTGAGGCCGGGCCGTTGTCCAGAGAAGGCCTGGGCCTTGCAGGCAGCCACGTGGGACTCAGGGGGTTGGACAGGGCTGGGGACAGGATCAAGGAGCACTCAGGACCAGCAGGCCATGAAGTGATGGGACGCATGAGGCCAGCTGGCCCCTCAGCTCCCCATTGCACCCCTGCAGCAAGGGACCCCAGCCTGCCAGCACGCGGGAGGGACCTGGGCTGAGTGTGGGGAGACCTCCGTGCACTCAGGAAGCTGGCTCTGGCCGAGCCAAGTCCTCATCCCGGTGAGACTCGGCTGTGGTGGCCTCTCTGGAAGTTTCTATAGTCACACTGTTGCCCTTGCAGACAGCTGAGCTTCTGCGACCAGGTCCCCTCAGCCTGCCTGCTGTCTCTCGCAGGGGCAGTCTCTCACAGTGACACTCCCTCATGGAGTCCCTCTGCCTCCTTGAGCCTTGTCCCCTCCTGCCTCCTTGCTGGGCTCTTCTGATGCCCGCCCCCTCGTCTACCCCTCCCACTAGAGCACCTTCCTGCACTGGTCACACCCCTGTCTCAGGCCTGCAGGGGCTCACATCCTCACCCCTCAAATCCAAACTGCTCTATGGTGGCCCCTCTCTCTCTAGTCTAATTCCAGGTCTCACCATACCATCGCTTGGCCTCTGGCCCTGCTGTTCTCATCTGCTGCTCTCTCCCATCCTTTCTCTACCGGGTGGATCCCATCCATCTTTCAGATCGTGGCCCAGGTGTCACTTTCCCAGGTAACCTTCCCTGGAACCGCCCCCCCCAGTTGAATTCAGTGCCTCCTCTGGGCCCCTACAGTACCCTGACCTCCACCACCCGCATTTGGGGCCTCTACACAGAGGACTAGCCTCCAACTTGCCCGTCAAGGCCTGCCCAGCGCCATCTCCTCCCTGCTTCCCAGCATTGAGTCACTCCTCTGCTCTATGCCTGTGCCAGCTTGCAGTGACTTCTTTTCTATGTCTCCCACTGGATGGTGGACTCCTTGGAGGAGGGAGTTGTGTGGCTTTCATCCTGTTGTCCTAATTGCACTGCCTGGCACATGAGCAGGCACTCAGGAAATATTGGATGAATGGGTCGTGGGTGGATAGGTGGATGGATGATGGATGATAGATGAATGATGGCTGGATGATGGATGATGGATGGATGGATCGGTGGATGGATGGGTGATGGATGGATGATGGCTAGTTCACTGAATGATGGATGGGTGGGTGGATGGATGAATGGGTGGATAAATGGATGGCTAGATGATGGCTAGCTGGCTAGATGGATGGGTGAATGGATAATAGATGGATGGATGGGTGATGCCTGGATGGACCATGGCTGGCTGGCTGGCTGGCTCAGTGACATCTCCCACGTGAAAGGTGTGGTCAGCTGTCACAGGGTGCACAGTAGTGCACTGAGCCTGATTTGTGTCCTGCAGACCATGGGAGATGTTGAGGAGAAAGACTTGGCTGACCTTGGGGATTGGAAGGCCTATGAATGAGGCCAAGTCTTGGCCCCCTCTCTACTGCTCGTTCAAACTCTGGACTCTGGGGTGGGATAGTGAGCACTTGCAGAGGTTGAGACACAGTGAAATTGGGTCAAGAAGTGCTTTAAACTCATCAAATGCAGGCTCTTGGCAGATCACGAGACTGCTGTGGCTGAGATGCGTTGTGCTCTTCCTGGGTGCCAGGCCCTGGTCGAGCACCTGGCTTGGTGTGTACCCGGGACCCTGCCAGAGGCCCTCACAGCAGGTGCAGTGCCGTGCCCTGTGCCCTGTGCCCCGTGCCCCAGGCAAGGCTGTGTATTACTGACCAGACGCCTTCTTTTCTGACCACAGATCCCTTGGCCAAGCAGCAGGGAATCGTGAGCCTGTGAGCGGCTGGCCGGGAGCCTGGGGGACCACCCAGCCTTGCTCCCGGCTCACCCACAAGATGTGGACGGCCCTTGTGCTCATTTGGATTTCCTCCTGGTCCTTATCTGAAAGCCAAGTGACATCCCAGGATCCAAGTAAGTGAGAAAGCTGTGTGACTGCTGGACAGGCTGAGGGGTGTCTGCAAGTCCAAGCCAGCGACTCTGGAGCCCTAGAGCGCCCCAGCAGCTGGGCCGGGAAGGGTTGTCAGGCCGAGCTTCTCAGGGCCAGCGTTGGTAGGGAGCCCCCAACAGGACCAGGCCTCTGAGCCCTGAGAGGGTCACTTGGTGGGCCCTGCAAAATTTTATTTCTTCTGTAAACCTGATCTTCATTGCGGAGTGCATCCATTCATACATCAGATATTTAATTGCGCTCCTACTCTGCGCCAGGCACTGTTCATCTCCAGGAATTCCTGCTGCGGATCCTTTTGTAAAGCCGAGAATCCTTTTTATGGTGTGAATACCTGGGCAACGATTTATCTGCTTTGTAAACCCGGGTGTGCGTTTGATGGGTTTTTTTTTTTTAATGGTGAAGCACACCTGTAATGTGAGACTTTCACTCTGCTGTTTGGGGAATTGGATCAAAGAGTGAAACTCTTAAGCCTTTGATGGGCTTGGGGTTCAGAGAGGGCAAAGGAGTTTGTAAATCAAAGTGCCAAGTGCAGTGGCAGATGTGTGCAGCGAGCAGCTGAGAGGGAAACGTGTTCACACGTCACCTCCTTCCTTCGCACTGGGCTGAGAAGAAGGCAGGACAGAGCCCCGGCCAGCCCCACGGGCCAGAAATTCAAACGATTGCTGAGTAATCCATCTGCACAGGGTTGAAAGTGATTGTATCTTTCTCTCCCTTTTCTGACTTGAAGGGTACTCCGTCCTCAACACGACGTTGGATAAATCAGTCAAGACAAGTACATTCAAGGAAACAGTTACAGGAGTCTTTAATAAAACATCCGAAAGAATGACCGTGGTGACACCTTCCCCTGTCACATTGACCAGAGGGACTTTGGTAGCCAACCGCACCTCTCCTGCAGATACAGCAGAGAGAACAAACAGGACAGATATGGGCACTCCGGCGACTACAGAAGGTGCCCCTGACCGAGTAGCCTCCGGGGTGCCCACCCCACCCAGCATGGCGTCTGCAGGGCCAGCCCCGTCCTCCTCTGCTGCGCTCAGCACACCCCATGAGCAGGCGCCCAGCGGCAGCACGGTGCCAAGAGCAAACACTCTGATGACACTGGCCACGAGCGTGCAGACTGCTACTGGGAAAACAGCAGGGGCACACGGCGTGCTGGGCACACACAGTCTTCCCGAGCCCACATCCCACACCTTCACAGCCAGCCCTGTGCCCCCCACGAGTCCCCACGCCCCTAATGTGCCCACACAAGGCCCCACTGTCCCAGCGTCGACGGCCCAGCCTGTGGCTGACACAGCAAACAGGCCCACACCCACCTTCTCGAACACAACCGCAGAGCCCACTCCCACCTCCGTGGCTTCTGTGTCCACGACGGCGGTGACCACTACCAAGCCACAAGGGGAGGAGCCGGCTGCCAGCACAGTGCCAGCAGCTGTACCTCACACCAGCCCAAGCCCTGAGGTGGAGCCCACGTCCTCCACGACACAGCCAAGCCCTGCTCTGTCTACCCAGGGGCCCACGGGGCCAGGCACGCCCCAGACACCGGCGCAGGTCGAGCCTGAAGCCACACCTGGTACTGCTGCCGGGCAAACGCCTGGGAGCTCAGGGGACTCGAAGATGCCAGCCACAGACTCATGCCAGCCCAGCACCCAAGGCCAGTACCTGGTGGTCTCCACCGAGCCCCTCACCCTGTCCTTGGTGAACAAAAGCCTCCTGCTGGCGGTGCTGTTGCTCGGGGTGACCCTTTTCATCACAGTCTTGGTCCTGTTTGCCCTGCAAGCCTACGAGAGCTACAAGAAGAAGGACTATACACAGGTGGACTATTTGATCAATGGGATGTATGCAGACTCAGAAATGTGAGGGGGCGGTGGCCCGCGGGCTCCACCAGGGCCCTTGGAGGGCTGGGCCCATCCGTCCTCCCATTCTGCCTCTAAGACCAAACCAAGTGCTTCCGAATTCTTTGGTGCAATTTAGGAGATAGGCCAGATGCTGAAACATTTAATTGCTGTCATATTAACTCCATGAGCACTAAAGAGTTGCTGCTTCTTTCATATTTATTTTTGTAAACGATCACATTGATGGAGCAGGCAGTGATTCTGCCTCGGGGTGGGGCGGGCGGCCCGGCGTGGATCCTGACCAGAATTAAAGCAATGACCGCTTTCCGTTCAGACCGTGTCTCCCCATTTGTGTAGGCTGCGTCCTGCCCACCATCGCACCCAGGGAGCCTTTTCGAGGTGTGTATGATGGAGTTTGTTTTCGTAAACATTTAATCCAACACGAGACCCTGGAGGTCCGCTGTGTCTGGGCCGCTTTCTTGGGCTTCGCTCTTATGCCCAGCCCTGCCACCACTCGGTGGAAAAGCTTCAGCCTGTGAGGATATCTGGCCCATGTGGAGATGGAACCCCTCCTCTGACCCTCCTTTTTCTGGACTGTTAGGGGGTGAGCCTCTTGGAGCCCCATTCAGGCGTGAAAGAGCTGAATCCAACATGTAAACCACATATGAGCACGCGGTGTAGCCAGGTCAGCCTGGACCTGCTCAGACCAAACTCTGGGTGACCCTGCACGGCTCATGCTGTGCACTCACCTCATGGAAACCCAACAAGGTCATGCAGTGGGATGGTCACTGCTAGCCCCTTGCCCCAAGTCACCCTGGGGAACACCAGGCCCGAGTGAGCCCATGGCCCTCTCTCCCTAGCAGAACGATTGCCCTGGGTTCCAGGCCCCATGTCATGAACAGCCCTCAGAGCCGACTCTATGTGCCTGTCACATGCCAGCCGCTGTGCTGTGGTTAATGCATGTAACTCATTCAGCCCCCAACCCCAGGAGATCAGTGCTGCAATCCCCATTTTAAAGGCAGGGCCACTGAGGCACAGAATGGAGGTAACTTACCCACTGAGGGCCAGCGTTAGGGTTCAACCGGCTCTTTCTTTCACTACTTTGCCCAGGTGAGCTTGGCCTTCTGGCCTCTCTCTGCCCATCTTCCCAAGGCTGGGAGAGCTGCTGGGCAAACACGTCAAGCTGTGTTCCCAGGCCAGGTCTGCAGCTGCTAGCTGTGTGACCTGGAGCAAGTGTGGAATGTTCTGGAGCTCAGCTTCTTCATCCATAAAATGGGGAGACACAGAGTAACGTCATAGACCTGCAGCGTGGTGCCTGGCCTGAATCGGGGAGGGGAGTCGACTCTTGCTTCTGACTGCTCTGAACTCTGAGGAAGAGGCCTTTTTTTCTGGAGTCTGGTTTCCTCATCGCTGAGATCTCCCTGAGCCAGGCCTGGGTGCCCAGCTTCTCTTCAATTCTGCCTCCTGCAGAAAGGATTTCATATGGTCGATAATAAAACACAAAAATAGTGAACTCCCGAACCGTTTGAAATAACGTGAGAGCTGAGGAAGGAGAAACATACAGAGCACAGAGAGGGGGTCAGAGCTTCCGCATGGCCCTCACCCGGCTTCTGGCTCTTTCTCACTGGCTGGAGCCCAGCGGCCCCCTTTCCCCCCTCAAGCCTCTGCCCATCTCAGCCATGCTGTCTGTCCCCACAGCTGGGCTCCAACCAGCCTGAGTCCTTGCGTCTCTCCCTTCCAGAGAGACGCCGTCACACACCTGAGCCCATCTGCACGAGTGATCACAGGAGCTCGCCCTGGCCGTGGCTGGGAGGGCGTCAACCTCACTGTCCTGAGCTCCGGGTCGGCTTGCAGCATTGTCCTCCAGTCTGAGAAGCCACCTGCTGCCTGGGACAGGCAGCTCTGCACAGCAGGGTAGAGAATCCGGGGCCTTAAGACAAGGCCCTTTCCTCTGCCACCGTCACCTTGGTGGCCTGGGCCAGGCCCAGCCTGCGAAGGGCAGGCCCCACACCCTGGCCGGTTGAGTCTCACCCAAGAGAGCCAGACCTCAGAGGGTGTTGTGCACACTGGGTGCCTTGTTCCTTTCCGGGGAGGTAGGACAAGGGGCAGCCCCCACGGCTGGCTTTCATCCTCAGCTTGTGACCAGAAGCTCCTTCCTGACACCCCTATATCCAAGGAATGGGGCTGTGGGATGTCCCAGGGCTTGCCTGTCCCCTGCCCCAGCGAGGGACTCGAAGTCCTCTCATCCCCTCCAGCCCTCCCTCCCTGGGGGTCCTCTTCGCCACCATCCGCTGTCGTTTTGGCTCTCCTCGTGGGCCACGAGTTTGTAACATCCAAGGATAAGCTCAGCATCGGCCCGGGGTTGTGTTTGGCTCTGAGGGTTGTTCCTAAGACTAATGGCATTGCTGCTAACCTGAGCCAGAAACCGGTGGTTCACCCTGGAGTCCAGTGGACTGTCCTGAACATTCCTGTTAGTGGGCCACCCCCCTATCTGGGGCCCACCACCCACTGCCAGTTCTGACCCAGGTATCCCCCACTCTACAGCCAGGGACCCCTCAAAACACAAACCTGACCCCACCTTTCCCTGCCAATAGCCCTTCCCGGGGGAAATGCCCAGCCACTCCGCCCAGCTTTCCAGGTCGGGGCCAACCCTTCCAGTGGGTCCTGGCTGAGTGGAGCATGAGGGAAAGAGCCGGGCTCAAGAAAGCTCACAGGAGATGGAGAGCAAGGATAGCCCCCCCATGCAGGCCTGTCCAAATCTAGAGGGGCCGCACATCTGAACCCTGGCCTGTGCCCCTGCCGTGGAGCCCTCCAGACTGCAGTGAGCCAGGCAGCCCTTCCCAGAGGGCAGGAAAGTCCCACTCAGCATCAGTTCGTTAGGCGTTTATTGAGTGTTCATTGTTTGCCAGCCGACTGGGGATTCAGAGATGAACTGCCTGCCCCTGCCCCCCCAGGAGCTCATGGCCTGGTGGGTGAGACGTGAGGAGCGTGATGAAGAAGGTATGAGGTGGGCACGCAGGAGGCACCTGCCCCGCCTGGGGAGCTCAGGGAGGGCTGCCTGGCAGACGGGACTTGGAACCTCTCTCTCCCGGGCGTTTTGCTCCAGCGGCAGTGGCTGTGGCAGGTTCAGTGCGCAGAGCAACACTGGCACACGGGAGGAGCGGGGTCCCTATTCAGTGGATGGGAGTCTGAATGGAAGGTGCCAGAAGGCCCAGGTGGAATTGACAGTCAGATTTGTGTTTTGGCCCCTGAGGAAACTGAGGCACAGGAAGACCAAGTCGCTTGCCCAAGGTCACCCTCCAAGCAAGTGGCAGGACAGGATTCCCTCCAGGTCTGTCTGTCTGTCTGCAAATGTTGGCCGTGGAACAGGAGCCCTGGCAGCCGGGGCCACACGGAACACCAGGCTTGAGCCCTCTCGTCGTCTCCTCCTGGGCAGCCCGGCATCCTCAGGCCAGAGAAGTCCAAGGGCTCCCCCTGGTGGTCGAGCCTCCCTCCAGCCTCCCTCTCTCACCCTGGGTGCTGGTTCTGGCCAGAGACACTGGGTCCTGCCCTCCACACTGCCGTGCCCCCAACCTCTAACTTTCCCCAGGGGAATCCCTCCAGCCCAGCTCCCCTGGTGCCGGGAAGCCTTCCTGGTTCCCCCACACTGGAAGAACTCTCGCCCGTTTGGTGCTCCTAGACCAGTGGTCTCTTGTACTGTGGAACATTCTGGGTGGAATTATGTCCTTTGCGCGTGTAACTGTCTCCTCACCAGAGGGAAGCCACAAGTTCAAGGAGAGTGCAGTAAAGTCACATACAGGCCCCTGGGCTTCTGTCCAGAACCGACAAGCCATGTCCACACTCAGCCACAATTTTTATATCTACAACTTTGTTTAAAAACAAGGAGACCCAGCAGAGGAACTGATAATAGCTAATATTTTTTGAGCACTTACTATGTACCAGGCTCGAGCGCCTTAGAGCTATCACCTTATTTAATTATCTCAGACTACATCCTCGGCTCCCCCACCCCTACCCACAACTCGTCCTCCGCAGAGCAACCGGACGGTATTTTAAAAACATAATCTAGCTCATGACACTCCCCTACCTAGATCCTTCCAATGGCTTCTCCCTGCGATTAGGAAGAAAATAGCAACATGTGGACTGAGAACGGAAGTGGCCAGTGGAAGGCATTCATGAACAGTCAGGGAAATGGGGGATCCAGGCAGAGGGACGAGCGAATGCAGAGCCCCAGGACAGAGAGAAGCCTGGCGAGTGTGGGCAGCAGAAGGGCGGGGGGTGGGGGGGGGGCGGTGGAATGGAAGAGACAGGTCGGGTCTCTGTGTTAATGTCCGGCAATTTCCATAATCAAAAGTCAAAAGAGAAAGAGAAAGGAAGGGAGGGGTGGAATTTGATTTAAGTCTCCTAAGTAAATGATGCTTCTGGTTGCGACATGGAGGGCGGGTTGGGGGCAGCGCACAGGGACCCAGCTGGAGGCTGCTCTGTTGTCCCGGGGAGCGATGATGTGGCTTGGACTGGGGTGTGTTCGCACAGATGGAGAGAAGCTGATGAACTTGGGGACATGTTCTGGAAGCTGAGTCAACAGGACTTCCACTCTTTCTTTGCACACACCCCACAAGCACGGAGCAGAAGCCAGGACGATCCCTACGTTTTTGGCTTGAGGGACTGGGATGGAGGTGGTGTCATTTCCTGGGGGGAGGGGAAGAGTGAACCCTTATTTTCCGTGCTTACACATTAACTCATTTAATCCTTCTACAACCCTTTGAGATAGTACTCTCATTATCATCATCACCTCCAGCTCACGGAGGGGAAAATGAGGCCTCAAGGATTAGTGACGCTGCCCAGTGTCACACAGCTGGTGGGGGGCAGAGCCGGGATTCACGCCCAGGGACTCTACCCCAGCTTCCACACTCTTACCACTAGGTTCCGCTGCCTCCTGATGGGAGGATGTGGGAGGATTGGCGGGTAGGTGGGCAGGAAATCAAGAGTTTTATGGATGGGTTAAGGCTGTGCTATCTGCTGGATGTCAGGAGGACATGGGATACGAGTCTGAAGTTCAGGAAGGTCCCCCTGGGAGAGAGAAATCGGGAGCCATTTGGCATAGACATGGTGTTTGAAGCCAGGAGGCCAGATGATATGGTCTGAGAAGAGAGGGGAGGAGAACCAAGGAGACCAGCCTGGCGCGGGTGCAGCCAGCGCTCAGAGTCTGAGCAGAGGAGGGGAGAGAAAGCGTGTCTTCTTCCACCAGGAGACTGTGGCCCCCTGGAATCCGAGAGAAGAGGATGTTTTGAGAAGGAGGAAGTGGATAACTGTTTCAGATACTGCCCAGGGCCGGGTAAGAAAGGGACAAAGGAGTGGCCACTTATTTAGGCAAGACGGACATGCTAGGTGGCCTTGATGAGGGTGGCCTCAGCCAAGTCCAGAGGGGGAGGGCCGAGGAAGGCAGGCCTGTGAGCAAGTGGGCAGTGACCACAGACACCAATTCTGAGAGGTTTTGCATGGGACGGTGGGTAGGGACGGTGCAGTGGGTGGAGGTGGACAGGGGACCAAGAGGATTTTTTGAAAATAGAGATCCTCGAGCATATTTATTTGTCGAGGAGAATGGGCCAGTAGAGAGGGAGAAACTGTTGATGAAGGGGAGGAAGAGGAGGAGTGCAGGAGCAAAGTCCTTAAGAAGGGAAGGGGTTCAGCCCTGAACAGTGCTTCACCGCCTCCCCACATGGTGGGAACTACTATTATGCCCCTTTCCAGGTGGGGAAGCTGAGGGCGCGGGGGGCGGGGGGGAGGTTAGGTGACTTGCCTGAGGCCACACATAGGTAAGGGCTGAGCCAGGCCATAAGCCCAGTTCATCTGGCTCCAACACCCACGCTCCCAACGCCGATTGACATAAAGCACCGGCTCTGTTCAGTCAGTGCTGCCACGGCCGTGTGGGCCAGTCTGGCGTTCTCAGTGAATAAGCTCACCGTGCCCCATGAGCAGGCACGCGGGAGGCTTGGTTCCACTTCGCTGACTGCAGGGTTACCCAGTGTGACAGGGCGCTGCGCGAGGGAAGCAGGCACAAGGATGTGCAGGTGAGCAGAGAGAAACCACAAAGGGGGCTCGGAAGGGGTAGGCCCAATGCATGAGGTCCGAGGGCCCTGTAAATGGAAATGTATGAAAGAGGAAGACCCCACCCCCGCCTCTGGCCTTTCTCCTGAATCTTTGGGAGACCCCCAGCTCAGCATTTCTGAGCGCCCCAGAGGACAATTCCACTTTATTCCATAAGCCATGAGCGGCTCTTTGTCTCAGGCAACCTTTGACTGCAAGGAACGGAAACCTCGGGCCTTCCCAGAGAGACGGGGATTTGTCACAAAGATGCAGGAGCCAGGACTCTTGGGAGGTGGGCTGTCCACTCCTCTCACTTCCTCTTCTCTCTGCACGTCTCTGTGCTCCTCTCTGCAGAGCCGCTGTCTTTACAAGACTTAGGGTCTGCTTGCTCCGGGGGGCTCTGGCTCGTAATGTTGGCACCAACAGTGGCCCATTTAAGCTGCAATGTTCAACTTCCAGGGTCCCCTGTGGTCCAATCCACTGTGGCCAGGAGGCTGTCCCTAGTGGGCTGTGGCTGCAGCCCAGCTGTTAAAAAAGGAGTGTGGACAGAGAAGAAAAGATGCCCATGTCTTGGTGGGTCTCTGTTCCATCTACCAGGCCCTGGGCTGAGCTCTGGGGCACGAAGATGCGAAGGATGTGCTTCCTGCCCTCGCTAGTGGGGAATTCAGATGGTGGACAGCCACAAGCAATCAAAGGTTACAGGAGGGGTGGCTGCCCCCAGGGCCTGCTTCTGAGCACAACTCAGTGCAGGCACTTTACAGGGCTATTGACGGTGGTATTAAGACTACAGATGCAATTACACGACTCGGTTTCTGCCCTAGAGAAGCACACAGGAGGCGTGTATTAGGACGTTGTTGGCAGCATTATTTGAAATGGCGAAAATTGCACATGATCTAAGTAGTCTTCAATAGTAGCCCAAAGTGTGAACAGCAGTTAAAAAGAATGAGCTAGAGCTATCTGTAACAGAATCAGTAGTTTTCCAAGACATATTATTGAGCAAAAAAAGAAAAAGAAAGTTACTGATTGTACAGTATAATACTGCTTGTATTATGGAGCTACCTTTGCTTGTAACTATATCACAAATTTAGTAGTTTAAAATGATACAATTTATTATCACACTTTCTGCGAGTCAGGAATATGGGCATGGCTTAGCTGGGTCTTCTGCTTCAGGGTCTCACAGAGCTTTAACCAAGGTGTTGGCTGGGGCTGCGTCCTCATCTGAGGCTCATGTGGGGAAGGCTCTGCTGCCAAGCTCACGTGGTTGTTGGCACATTTGGTTCTTTGCCGGCTGGAGGCCTCCATCACCTCCTTGCCATATGGTTCATTCCATAGGCGGTTCACAACATGGCAGACTGTTTCTTCAAAGCCAGCAAGGGAGAGAGTCTCCAAGCAGGATAGACATTAAAATGTTTCATTTTATTGTGATAAAATTTCCCATTTTAACCATTGAAAAGTGTACAAGTTCAGTGGCATCAAGTACATTCACAATGTTATGAAACTATCACCACTATCCATTTCCAGAACTTTTTCAACATCCCAAACAGAAACTCTGTACTCATTAAGCAATCACTGTCTACTCCCCCTCCCCCAGCCCCTGGCAACCTCTAGTCGAGTTTCTGTCTTTATGAATTTGCCTATTCTAGATGTAGTGGAATCATGTAAGTGGAACCACACAACATTTGTCCTTTCATTTCTGATTTTAGTAATTTGAGTCTTCTTTCTTTTTTCTCTTAGTCTATCTAGCTAAAGGTTTGTCAATTTTGTCGATCTTTTCAAAGAACCAACTTTTGGTTTCACGGATTTTCTCTATTGTTTTTCTATTCTCTATTTTGTTTATCTCCATTCTAATCTTTATTTTCCTTCCTTCTGTTAGATTTGGGTTTAGTTTGCTCTTCTTTTTCTAGTTCTTTAGTGTATTCTGTTAGGTTATTGATTTAAGATCTTTCTTCTTTTTTAATATAGGCATTTATAGCTGTAAATTTCCCTCCCAGCACTGCTTTCTCTGCATCCCATAAGTCTTGGAATGCTGTGTTTCATTTTAATTCATCTCAAGGTATTTGCTAATTTTCTTTGTGATTGCGTCTTTGACTCATTGGTTGCTTAAGAGTGGGTTGTTTGATTTCCACATCTGTGAATTTTCCAGTTTTCCTTCTGTTATTGATTTCTAGTTTCATTCCATTGTGATCGGAAGAGATACTTTGTATTATTTCAATCTTTTAAAATTTATTAAGACTTGTTTTGTGGCCTAACATATGATCTATCCTGGAGACCGTTCCATGTCGACTTGAGAAGAACGTGTATTTTGCTGTTTTTAGGTAGAGTGTTCTGTACATGTCTGCTAGGTCTAATTGGTTTATAATATTGTTCAAGTCCTCTAGGTCCTTACTGGTCTTTTGTCTGGCTGCTCTATCCATTGTTGAAAGTGAGGTATTGAAATCTCCAACTATTATTGTAGAACTGTCTATTTCTCTTGTCAGTTCTGTCAATTTTTGCTTCATATATTTTGGGGCTCCTTTGTTAGGTGTGTATATGTTTATAATTGTTATATCTTCTTGCTGGATTGAATCTTTATCAATATGTAATGTCCTTATTTTCTCTTATAACCTTTGTTGACTTAAAGTCTATTTTGTCTGAAAATAATATAGCCATCTAAGTTCTCTTTTGGTTACTATTTGCATGGAATATCTTTTTTTCATCCTTTTACTGTCAATGCTTTGTGTCATTATATCTGAAGTGAGTCTCTTATAGATAGCATATAGATGGATCATGTTTTTAAATCCAATATGTTAATCTCTGCCTTTTAATTGGAGAGTTTAATCCATTTACATTTAAAGTGATTACTGATAAGGAAGGATTTGCTTTGCCATTTAACTATTTGTTTTCTGTATGTCTTATACAATTTTTTTTCTTCAATTTCTCCATTACTGCTTTTTTTGGGTACTTAGTTCATTTTTTTTTTTTTGTAGAAAACCATTTTGATTCCCTTCTTCTTTCCTTTTCTGTATATTTTTTAGTTATTTAGTGGTTACCTTGGGGATTACAATTAATATCTTAAATTCATAACAACCTACTTGAACAATACCAACTTTATTTCAATAGTATATCAATATTCTGCTACTATACATCCCTAGTCCTTCCCTTTTATGTTGTTATTGCCACAGATTACATCTTTATACATTGCCCACTAACATAGATTTATAATTATTGTTTTATGCACTTGTCCTTTAAATTGTATAAGAAAAAAAGATGAGTTACAAATCAAAAGTACAATAATACTAGCTTTTATATTTACCTATGTAGTTACCCTTACCAGTGTTCTTTATTTCTTCTTATGGCTTTGAGAATCCTCTCCTTTCAGCCTGAAGAACTCCCTTTAGAATTTCTTGTATGGAAAGTCTACTGGTAATAAACTCCCTTAGCTTTTGTTTATCTGGAAATGTCTTAATTTCTCCTCCTTTCTTGAAGGAGAGTTTTGCTGGATATAGAATTCCTGGTTCACAGTTTTTTTTTTTTTAGGACTTTCTACATATATCATCCCACTGCCTTTTGGCCTCCATGGTTTCTGAGGAGAAATCAAGTGTTAATCTTATTGAGAATCCCTTGTATGTGATGAGTTGCTTCACTCTTGATGCTTTCAAAATTCTCTTTGTCTTTGGATTTTGACAAATTCACTATGATTTG
Organism: Ceratotherium simum simum; assembly: GCF_057802395.1. Lineage (NCBI taxonomy): Eukaryota > Metazoa > Chordata > Mammalia > Perissodactyla > Rhinocerotidae > Ceratotherium > Ceratotherium simum. The sequence goes on from NC_141933.1 coordinate 5,699,658, forward strand.
TTGCGATGTGAGTCTCTTTGGATTTATCCTGCTTGAAATTTGTTGAGCTTGTTGGATATGTGCATCAATGTTTTCTTCAGATTTGGGAAGTTTTCAGCTATTATATCTTCAAATATTTTTCTGCCCCTGTTAGAGTCTGAGCATGGTGAGGAGGGCATTCATGTTGGGGAGCAGGAGTGGCAGAGCTGGTTATGTTGAAGGAAATTGATCAAGTAAGTAAATAGATTAAGGATTTAGGAAGACATTCTTCTCACAGTTGGAGAAGGAAGATACAAATTTGAAAAAGAAGAAAACTAGAATGAAACCTAGTGTTGAATTGGAATTGGAGGCATTAGTACGACATCACAATTTTTAATAAACTTCTAATTTCTCCATCTCATCTTTTGTGTTGTATTTTTGTCACACAGCTTACTTTTACATATGCTATAAATTACATACTCTTACTATTTTTGCTTTAGATAATTATATTTTAGAGAGATTAGAAATAAGAAAAAAACGTCTTTTATATTTACCTTTGATTCAACCATTTCCAGAGTTCTTTTTTTTTTTTTTGGTGAGGAAGATCAGCCCTGAGCTAGCATCTGATGCCAATACTCCTCTTTTTGCTGAGGAAGATTGGCCCTGGGCTAACATCGGTGCCCATCTTCCTCTACTTTATATAGGATGCCGCCACAGCATGGCTTGACAAGTGGTGCATCGGTGCGCACCCAGGATCTGAACCTGCAAACCCCGGGCCACGGAAGCGGAACACGTGCACTTAACCACTGCGCCAGCAGGCCAGCCCCTCCAGAGTTCATTTTTGTGTGTTTATCAAAGTTTCTGTTTGGTATCATATTCCTCCTTCCTGAAGAACTTCCTTTAACATTTCTTGTAGCACAAGTCTACTAGCAATGAATTCTCTTAGTTTTTAGGTTTTTCTTTAGAAGTCTTTATTTCACCTTCATTTTTGAAAGATATTTTCGCAGTACAGAGAATTCTGGATTGGCAGATGTTTCTTTCAGCATTTTAAATATGACACTCTGTTTTCTTCTGGCTGGCATAGTTTCTGATGAGCAGTTGGCTATCTTATCTATGTTCCTTTGTAGGTAATATTTTTTCTCCCCCATGGCTGTCTTCAATATTTTCTCTTTGTATTGGCTTTTTAGGACTTTGAATATGATGTGCTTAGGATGTGTGTGTGTATGTGTGCATATTTATTTGTTTGTTTTGTATTTATTCTGCTCAGAGTTCTCTGGGATTCGTGGATCTATAGTTTGTTATCTTTCATTGTTTTTGTAAAATTCTTAGGGACATTCTTTAAATATTCATTCTTCTCCATTCTTTTTCTCTTCTTTTGGGACTCCAATAACACGTATTTTGACATTTATCCCACAGCTTTTAGAGGCTCTGTTCATTTTTTTCCCCACTGTTTTCACTTTGTGTTTCAATTTGGGCAATTTCTGTTGACATAAATTCAAGTTCATTGATTCATTCCTTGGCTATGTCAAGTCTTCTGATGAACCTCTTAAAGGAAATCCTCATATCTGAGATTTTTAAGAAATTTAATGCATTTCTATTTGACTCCCTCTTATAGTTTTCATCCCTCTGCTGGAATTCCCCTTCTGTTTGTGCATGTTGTCCACTTTTTCCATTTTATTGCTTTCTGCAATTATCGATTACTTTGCATTTTCTAAAGCTTTATATAAATGGAACAATACAATATGTGCTTTCTTTTTGTCTTACTTTTTTCACTTGTATGTTGTGTATATCAATGATTCATCCCTTTTTATTTCTGAGTAGTATTACATTGTATGCATATACCACAATTTCTTTGTCCCTTTGTCTGCTGATGGACAATAGGTTGTTTCCAATTTGAGCTATTAAGCTGCTACCAATATTTGTGTACAAGTCTTTTTGTGGGCATTTGCTTTTGTTTCTCTAGAGTAAATACCTAGAAGTGGAATGGATGGATCATATGGTAGGTGTGTTTAACTTTTTGATAAACTGCCAAACTATTTTCCAAAGTGCTTGTATCATTTTAAATTCCCACCATTAGTGTGTGAGAGTTCTAGTTGCTCCACATCCTCACCAACATTTAATACTGTCAGTCTTTATAATTTTAGCCATTCTAGTGTGTGTGTAGTGGTATCTCATTATGGTTTTAATTTACATTTATCTAATGTCTAATGCTTTGAGCATATTTTTTTTGTGCTTGTTTGTTATATATTATCTTCTTTGGTGAATTGTGTATTCAAACCTTTTGGCTATTTTTAATTGGCTTGTTTTCTTATTATTGAGTTTTGAGAGTTATATATACTCTCAATACAAGTCCTTTATCAGATATGATTTGCAAAGTTTTCGTTCCAGTCTATGGCTTATCTTTTCATTCTCTTAACAATGTCTTTTGAATAGCACAAATTTTTTATTTTGATGAAGTCAAATTTATAAATTATGGACCCATGTTTTTGGTATTATATCTAAGAAAGTTTTGCCTAACCCAAGGTCACAAAGATTTTCTCCTGTTTTCCTCGAGAAGTTTTATATTTTTATATTTTACATTTAGGTCTATGATCTATTTTGAGTTAATTTTTGTATATGTTGAGAAGTATGGGTTGAAATTTGTTTTTGCATGCAGATGTGCAATTGTTCCAATTCCGTTTGTTGAAAAGACTGTCCTTTCCTCACTGATTTGCTTTTGCACTTTTGTCAAAAATCAGTTGTAGGTATATCTGTGGATTTCTGAAATCTCTATCCTGTTCCATTGCTCTATTAGTCTGTCTTTATGCTAATACTTTGTATTAAGTCTTGAAATCAGGTAATGTTAGTCCTCCAACTTTGTTGTTCTTTATGAAAGCTGTTTTGGCTGTTTTAGTTCTTTTGAATTGCCATGTGAATTTTAGAATCAACTTCTCAATTTCTTACAAAATAGTCTACTGAGATTTTGATTGGGATTGTTTTGAATCTACAGACCAATTTGAGGAAAATTCTCATCTGAACAGTATCAAAACTTCCAACCAACTAACAAGGTGTGTCTCTCCATTCATTTAGGAGTTCTTTCATTTCTCTCATTAATATTTTATAGTTTTTGATGTAAAGGTCTTTCACATCTTTTACCTCATTTTTTCTTAAATATTTCATCTTTCGATGCTATTGTACATAGTATTATTTGTTGCTAGTAGGTAGAAATACAGTTGATTTTTGTATATTCATCTTGTATCTTGCAAACTTGTTAGACTCACTTATTAATAGCTTTTTTGTAGATCCCACTGGATTTTCAACATTGACAATCGTGTCATCTGTGAATAAAGCAGTTTTAATGCTTCCTTTCTAATCTGGATGCCATTAATTTCTTTTTCTTGCCTGATTATGTTAGCCAGAAACTCCAGTGCCACATCAAATAGAGATGAGGAGAGTGGACCTTTAAGTGTGTTGTTAGCTGTAGGATTTTTATAAATGCCCTTTATCAAGTTGAGGAAATTCTCTTTTATTCCTAGTTAGCTTAGCGTTTTTATCAGAAATGAATGTTGGATTTTGTCAAATGCTTTATGCATCTATTGAGATGATAATATAGTTTTTTTTTTAATTTGTTTTGTTAATATGGTGAATTACATTAACTTTCTAATGTTAAACCAATCCTGCATTCCTGGCATAACACAACTTGGTCATGATATGTTATCCTTTTACTATATCATTGGATTTGAATTGCTAAAAATGTGTTAAGTATGTTTGCATCTACCTTCATGAAGATATTGGTCTGCAGGGTTTTTTTTTCCTGTAACGTCTTTGTTTGGTTTCAGTAACAGGGTAATTCTGGCCTCAAAGAATGAGCTGGGAAATATTCTCATCTCTTCAATTTTCTGGAAGGTTTTGTGTAGAATTGGTGTTTTTTCTTCCTTAAATATTTGGCAGAACTTACTAGTGAAGCCATCTGGGCCTACAGTTCAATTTGTGGGAAGAATTTTAACTATAAATTCAATTTATCTGATAGACATAGGGCTACTTAGGTTATTTATTTCTTCTTGAGTGAGCTTTAGTACTTCGTGTCTTTCAAGGAATTTGTCCACTTCATCTAAGTTGTTGAATTTGTTGGCAAGTTGCTCCTAATCTTCCCTCATCACTCTTTTACTATCTATAGATCTTGTAAGTGAGTCACCTCTTTCATGCCTGAAATGGGTAATTTGTATCTTCTCTCTCCCTTTTTCCTGATCAGTATGGCTAGAGATTTATAAATTTTCTTGGTTTCAAAGAACCACTTTTGGATTACTTGATTTTTCTCTATTGTTTCTGTCTTCTATTTCATTGATTTCCAATTTGATCTTTATTATTTCCTTTCTTCTGCTCCCTTGGGGTTTAATTTAGTCTTTGACTGGTTTCTTAAGGTGGAAGCTGACCTCTTAGATTTGAGACCTTTCTTCTTTTCTAATATACATCACTGATACTGTACATTTCCCCCTAGACACTACTTTAGCTGTATCTCACACATTGTGATATGTTGGATTTCATTTTTTTTTTTTCTGATGAAGATTTGCCCTGAGCTAACATCTGTGGCCAATCTTCCTCTTTTTGCTTGAAGAAGATTCTCCCTGAGCTAATATCTGTGCCCATCTTCCTCTATTTTGTACGTGGTATGCCTCCACAGCATGGCTGAAGAGGTGTAGGTCCGCGCCTGGGATCCAAACCCGCGAACCCGGGCCGCTGACGTGGAACGCAAGGAACTTTAACCACTCAGCCATAGGGCTGGCCCCCAGGTTTCATTTTTATTCAGTTCAAAACACTTTCTAATTTCCCTTCTGCTTTTTCTGACCCATCCATTATTTATAAGTGTGTTGTTTAGTTTCTAAATATTGGGAGAATTTCCAAAGATATTTCTGTTATTCATTTCTAATTTAATTCCATTGTAATCAGAGAACACATTTCATATGACCTGCCTCCTTTTAAACTTATTGAGATTGTTTTATGGCTCGGAATATGGTCCCGCTTGGTAAATGTACCACGTGAACTTAAAAAGAATGTACTCTGCTGCTATTGGATGACGTGTTCTACAAGTGTCCATTAAGTCAAGCTGTTTGATAGTTTTGTTCAAGTCTTCTATGTCCTTACTGATTTTTCATCTACTTGTTCTATCAATTGTTGAGAATGGGGTGTTAAGTCTCCAGCTAAAATTGTGGATTTGTCCATTCCTTCTTCTAGTTCTTTCACTTCTTGCTTTATGTATTTTGAAGCTCTGTTATTAGATGCGTAAACATTTGGGATTGTTATGTCCCCTCAATGGAATGACCTATTTTTTGTTATGAAATAACCTTCTTGATACCTGGTAATATTCCTTACCCTAAAACCTACTTTGATATTAATATAACGTGCTCAGATTTCTTTTGACCAGTGTTAGCATGATATATCTTTCCCATCTTTTTGCTTTTAACCTTTTTGTGTCTTTATATTTAAAGTTGATTTCTTGTAGGTAGTGTATAGTTGGGTAATTTTTTAAAATACAATTTAACTATTTTATATTTGGGAGATTCATACAATTTAAATTTAATGTGATTATTGATATTGTTAGGTTTAAATCTATCATCTCGCTTTTTGTGTTCTATTTGTCCCATCTGTTCTTTGTTCTCTTTTTACCTTTTTTCTGCCTTCTTTTGTATTAATTGAGTTTTTTTTTTCCCCCCAAAGCCCCAGTAGATAGTTGTATGTCATAGCTGCACATCCTTCTAGTTGCTGTATGTGGGATGCGGCCTCAGCATGGCCGGAGAAGCAGTGTGTCAGTGTGTGCCTGGGATCCAAACCCGGGCTGCCAGCAGCGGAGCATGCGCACTTAACCACTAAGCCATGAGGCCGGCCCTGATTGAGTATTTTTTAGGATCCTATTTTATCTCTTCTATTGGTTTATTAGCTCAAACTCTTTGCTTTTGTATTTTAGTGGTTGCTTTATAGTATACATCTTTAACTTACCATAGCCTACCTTCAAGTGCTATTGTATCACCTCACGTATAATATAAGAAAGTTACATAGTGTATTTCCATTTTTTCCCTCCTGGTCTTTATGTTATTGTTGTCATACATTTTACTTTTACATGAACTGCACAACAAATTTTTATTTTATTATTATTTTAATTTTATTATTATTATTATTATTTTTGGTGAGGAAGATTGGCCCTAAGCTAACATCCGTGCCCATCTTCCTCCACTTTATATGTGGGACGCCTGCCACAGCATGGCTTTGATAAGCAGTGCATAGGTCTGCAGCCAAGATCCAAACCCGCGAACCCTGGGCCGCCAAAGCAGAGCATGCAAACTCAATGACTATGCCACTGGGCCCACCCCTAAATTTTTATTATTTTTGTTTAAACAATTAATTACCCTATAATGAGATTTAAATAATAAGAAAAAATCTGGGGCCGGCCTCGTGGCTTAGCAGTTGGGTGCGCGCGCTCCGCTGCTAGCGGCCCAGGTTCGGATCCCGGGCGCGCACCGATGCGCCGCTTCTCCAGCCATGCTGGGGCCGCGTCCCACATGCGGCAGCTGGAAGGATGTGCAGCTATGACATACAGCTATCTACTGGGGCTTTGGGGGGAAAAAATAATAAAAATAAAATCTTTAAAAAAAAATAAGAAAAAATCTTATAAATTCATCCACATAGTTACTCTTTCCAATGCTCTTCATTCCTTTGTGTAGCTCACTTCCTCTCTGACAGCATTTTCCTCCTGCCTAGAGGGCTTCCTTTGACGTGTTAGTTTTCTAATCTTTTCTTCTGCCATGTCTTATCTGCTATTAATCCTATCCAATGTATGTTTCATCTCAGACATTGTAGTTTTAATATCTTTTTTTTTTTTTTTGCTTGAGGAAGATTCTCCCTGAGCTAACATCTGTCCAATCTTCCTCTATTTTGTACGTGGGTCACCACCTCAGCATGGCCACCAATGAGTGGTGTAGGTCCACTCCCGGGAACCAAACCCAGGCCGCCGAAGCAGAGCATGCTGAACTTAACCACTAGGCCATGAGGCCAGCCCCAGTTTTGATATCTTGAAGTTTAATTTGGGTATTTAAAAAAATGTTTTCCATGTCTCTACTTAATATTCTTTTTTTTTTTTTTAAAGATTTTTATTTATTTTATTTTTTGCCCCCAAAGCCCCAGTAGATAGTTGTATGTCATAGCTGCACACCCTTCTAGCTGCTGTATGTGGGACTCGGCCCCAGGATGGACAGAGAAGTGGTGCCTCGATGCACACCCGGGGTCCGAACCCGGGCCGCCAGCATCGCAGCGCACGCACTTAACCACCAAGCCACAGGGCCGGCCCTCTACTTAATATTCTTAATCTTTCCTTTAGTTTCCTTAGCATAGGGGATATAGTTATAATAATTATTTTAATGTTCTTGTCTACTAATTCTATCATCTGTGTTATTTCTGATTCAGTTTCAATTGATTGAATTTTCTCCTCGTTATGGCTCATAGTTTCTAGCTTCTTTGAAACTGGCAACTTTTTTTGAATGCCATACACCATTTGTGCTCATTTTTAAGATAATTTTACTTCGTTATGTGCTATTTTTGTATTCATATAAATACTCATGAACTTTGTTCAGGGACACAGTTAAGTTCCTTGGAAACAGTTTGATTTTTTCTGGTCTTGCTTTATGAGGCAGGACCAGAGCAGTGTTTAGTCTAGGGCTAATTTTCCCCACTACTGAGGTGGGATCCTTCTGAGTACTGCATGCTTCTATAAGGTTTCCACTCTGGCTAGTGGGAGCAGGAAATATATTCCTGGCCCTATTTAAGCTATTGTGATTGTTCCTTCTGGTCCTTCTGGGTGTTTCCCCTGGCCTCAGCATTTTCCTCACATGCATGCACCAATTGGTACTCAGCTTAATTACGTCTCAAGGGCTTGCAGATCTCTGAGCACAATCAGTCTCTCTTTCTCTCCAGCTCTCTTCTTTCCAGTACTCTGCCCTGTGAACTCGAGTCTGAGCCTCCCCAGACTCCTAGCTCCGTCTCCTCAACTCAGGGAGGCTGCCATGCTATGCCTCAGCTCTTCCTTGCACAACAGACTGGAAACTCTCTTCAGACAGTAGGACAGTACAATCATTAGGGCTCCCCACATTTGTTTCTTCTCCCTTAGGGATCACTAGTAACAAACAAGAACAGTAAAACCAGTACCACTTATAATAGCTCCCAAAAGTTTTAAGTACTTAAATTTAAATCAAGCAAAGTATGTATAGGATTTATAAGCTGAAAACTACAAAATGCTGATGGAAGAAATCAAATATGACCCAAATAACAGAGAGAGATGCTGTGTTCATGGTTTGGAAGACTTGATATACATAATTAAGATGACAATTCTCTACAAATTGATCCACAGATTTCACTCAATCCCAATTAAAATTCCAGCAGGATATTTTTGTAGATATCAACAACCTGATTTAAAAATTTATATGGAGGGGCCGGCCCCGTGGCATAGCAGTTAAGTGCATGCGCTCCGCTGCTGGTGACCTGGGTTCGGGTCCTGGGCGCGCACTGAGGCACTGCTTGTGAGGCCATGCTGTGGCGGTGTCCCATACAAAGTGGAGGAAGATGGGCACAGATGTTAGCCTAGGGCCAGTCTTCCTCAGCAAAAAGACGAGGATTGGCATGAATGTTAGCTCAGGGCTGATCTTCCTCACCAAAAATAAAAAAATTTATATGGAAAGACAAAGGAATTAGAATAGCCAAAACAAATTCGAAAAAGAACAAAATTGAAAAACTCACACACAATCCCTGGATTTTTAACGAAGATGAAAATGCAAGTTAATGAAGAAAGAATTGCCTTTCAACAAATGATGCTGGAACAATTGGACATCCATATGCAAAAGAAAAAGAAAAAGAAAGAAAGAAAAAATCCTCAACCTATACTTCACATGTTATATAAAAATTAACCAAATATGGAGCACAGAGTTCAATGTAAAACATAAAACTACAAACTCTTAGAAGAAAATATAGAAGAAAATCTTCATGATCTTGAGTTAGGCAAAGAATTCTCAGATATGACACCAAAATCATGATCCTTAAAAGAAAAAACTGATAAATTGGACTTCATCAAAATAAAAAACTTTTGCTCTGCAAAAGACATTTTAAGAGAATGAGAAGATAAGACATAGACTGGAAAAAACATTTATAAATCACATATCCAAAAAAGGACTTGTATTTAGAATGTATAAAGAATTCTCAAAAGTCAACAATTAGAAAACAAATAATCCAATTTAAAAATGGGCAAAAGATTTGAGCAGACACTTCAACAAAGTGGCAAATAAGCCCATGAAAAAATGTTCAACATCACTAGTCACTAGGGAAATGCAAATTAAAACCACACGCTACCCCACTCCAGACCTATTAGGATGGCTAAATAAAAAAGACTGACCATACCAAACGTGGACAAGGATGTGGAGAAGCTGGATCCCTTACACATTGCTGGAATGCAAAATGGCACAGACTCTGGAAAATGGTTTGGCAGTTTCTTATAAAATTAAAGATATACCATTTGGCACAGCAATTCCACTCCCATTTATTTACCCAAGGGAAATGAAAACTTGCATTCACACCAAAACCTGTATCTGAATGTTTATAGCAGCATTATTCATAGTAGTGAAAACCTGGAAACAACCCAAATGTCCTTCCACAGGAGAATGGATAGACAAACAGAAGTACATCCATACAATGGACTATACTTGGAATACTGTCAGCAACATAAAGAAACCAACTATTGATACACCAACACCATGAAAGACTCTCAAAAGTATTACGCTAAGTGAAAGAAGCCAGTCTCAAAAGGTTATTTACTGAAGAATTCTAATTATATGACATTCCAGAAAAGAATGGAGAACAAATCAGTGATTGCCAGGGTTTAGGGGATGGGGTGACTACAAAGAGGCAGCATGAGGGAATTTGGGGGTGATGGGACTGTTCTATATCCTCACTATGGTGGTGGTTCCCCCAGTCTATGCATCTGTTAAATCTCATAGGAGTGTATACCAAAGACAACAACAAAACTGCATCTAATTAAAAAAAAAACAAACCTCAGCTATACATTAAAAATGGTTTTTGTTATATTTTACCCAGCATTTTCAGGTGCTTGTGGCAAAGGAGTTTTCGGTTCTCTTACTGCACCCTCCTGCCAGGGCTGGGCAGTTTCCTGGTACTTTGAACTCTTTATCTGCTGGACGCTCTTCCTCCTCTAGTCCAGCCGCCCACTGCTGTGTCCACGCCCTGGATCTTACTGCCACCAGGAAACGCTCTACCTCCAAAATATCTATGCCATAATGCACACAACCCACTCTCTAGGCCAGTAGTTCTTCAACGAGGGCAATGTTTCCCCCAGAGGGAGATGTCTGGAGACATTTTTGGTTGTCATGACTGGGGACGGGGTGACAGCCCCCACAGCAAAGAATTGTTTGGCTACAGATGTCAAGAGAGCCAAGGTTGAGAAACCCTGCTCTAGCCTATCCTTCCTGCTTCCAGCGCCTTCTTTCCTTAGACGCCCTTGAAGCCCTTTCAACCTAACCCAGACCACCCCGCTCTTGTCTTCAACGCTCTTTCTCCAGCTTGCAGTCCGTGGTGTATCACCTCAACCACTCCTTGGTGAATATTCTCATCTTAGCCAAGACCCCTTTAATTATAAGAAATACAAGACAAATCAAAACAGGGACTTGATTGGAACAACTCAAAGGCAAAACAAGGGTGGTTGAATAAGAGCTAATATTTATTGAGCACTCACATGGACTATCCCTGATCTTCAGTTACCCTTTGAGGTGGCTACCATCCCATCCCGTTTTACAGATGCCCTGTGGAACCCACAGGCAGGAAGGACTGCCAGGCTGACCCAGAGTTTGAAATAGGAAACTGGAAAGACAGCAACGAAAGTGGTTGTTCTCCAAGCTCTGTCTGAACCCCCCTGGTCTCCACCTTCTCTCTCTCTGCAAAGCTGCTCTCTTCTGTCTGTAGACTAGCTTGTTGCCCCTGTTCTGGAACATAGCATGAGGGCTGCCCCGCTTACATGGCCCCAATTCAGGAGACCAGCAGGGTACAAATGGCATTTCTGATTGGCAAATTCAAATCCTCTGTTCAGTTGTTTTTTTAAATTAATAGACTTTATGTTTTAGAACAGTTTTAGATCTACAGAAAAATTGAGCAGATGGTACAGAGAGTTCCCTTATACACCCTTACCCCCCAGAGTTTCCCTATTATTAACATCTTGTTTTAGTGTGGTTCATTTGTTACACTTAATGAACCAATGTTGATACATTATTATTAACTAAAGTCCATAGTTTACATTAAGGTTCACTCTTTGCCTTGTACAGTTCTGCATATCCACCATTACAGTATTATATGAACAGTCTCACCGCCCTAGAAGTCCTTTGTGTTCCTCCTTCCCCATTCTCCCAAATCGCTGGCAACCACTGATCTTTTTACTGTCTCTATAGCTTTATCTTTTCAGAACATTAAACAGTTGGAATCATACAGTACGTGGCCTTTTCAGATTGGCTTCTTTCACTTAGTAATATGCATTTAAGTTTCCTCCATGTCTTTTCATGGCTTGAGAGCTCATTTCTTTTTAGTGCTGAATAATATTCCATTGTCTGGATGGACCACAGCTTGTTTATTCATTCACCTACTGAAGAACATTTTGGTCGCTTCGATTTTTTGGTGATTATAAATATAGCTGCTGTAAACATTTATTGCAGGTTTTTGTATGGACATAAGTTTTCAACTTAATTGGGTAAATACCAAGGAACATGATTGCTGGATTGTGTGGCAAGACTATGCTTAGTTTCGTAAGAAACTAACAAACTCTCTACCAAGTAGCTGGACCACTTTGCATTCCCACCATCAATGAATGAAAGTTCCTGTTGCTCCACAATCTCATTTGCATTTAGTAGTGTCTACTTTTTGGATTTTAGCTGTTGTAACAGGTGTGTTGTGGTATCTAATTGTTGTTTTAGTTTACAATTCCCTAATGACACATGATGTTGGAAAGTATTCTTTTCTCTTCTATTTTCTGAAAGAATTCGTGTAAGACTCATATTATTTCTTCTTTAACACATATTAGAATTGACCAGTGGAGTCATGTGGGCCTGGAGTTTGTTTGTGTGTGTGTGTGTGTGTGTGTGTGTGTGTATGTGTGTGAGAGAGAGAAGTTTTTCATAATGAATTCATTTACTCTGACAGATATTGGGCTATTCAGATTTTTATTTCTTCTTTGGTCAGTTGTGATATTTTTTGTCTTTCAAGAAATGTGGCCATTTTATATAACTTGTCACATTTATTGTAATAAAGTTGTTTACAATATGTATGTATATATATGTATATGTGTGTATGGCTTGTATTCCAAATAAATAATGGTTGTAATTCAATAATAAGAAGACAAAAAAAATTCAATTAAAAAATTGGCAAAAGATTTGAGCAGACACTTTGCCAAAGGAAGATATAGAAGTAGACAATAAGCACGGGAAAAAAGCTCAACACGATTAGTCATCGTGGAAATGCAAATTACAACCACGAGCTACTGTTACACACCCCCTGGAATGGCTAACTCAAAAAGACCAACAGTACCAGCTGTTGGTGAGGATGTGGAGCAAATAGAACCGGTCCATTGCTGGTGGGAATGTGAAATGGTGCAGCCTCTTTGGCTAAGGTTTGGCAGTTTCTTATAGTTAAACATACACCTACCCTTTGACCCAGCCATTCTACTCCTAGATATTTACCCAAGAGAAATGAAAATATTTACCCACAGAAAGACTTGTACATGAATGTTCATAGTAGCTTTATTCATAATAGCCAAAACCTCAAAACAACCCAAAGGTCCACCAGAGAATAGATGAGCAAATCGTGGTACTTATCTGCTTTATCCATACAATGGAATAGTTCTCAGCAATAAAAATGAGCAAATTCCTGATACATCCATTGCTGAATGAATCACAGAAACATTCTGCTTCAATGATATGAAGTTCTAGAACTGGCAAAACTAATCTAAGGTGAAAAAAGTCAGAAGTATGGTTGTGTCTGGGAAGAGACGTGAAGGAACTCTCTGGGGGTGACGGAAATATTCTGTATCTTGACAGGTTGTGGTTATAGGGGAATACCCATTTGTCAAGACGAATTGAATCATACACTTATGATCTGAGAATTTCAATATATGTAAATTTCACCCCAAAACGAAAAGAACTGCAACTAGGTATTGAACTCTTGTTAGTAGGTTTGCTTTTCACAGTGGAATGGGTTAGTAATTTTGAAGTTACCTTCTGCACATTCTGGACTTGAGCAAATGGGTACCTCTGTTGAGGTTAATGGGAGTCGGGTCTCTCACTGTTGGGGAAGGGAGTTACAAATATGGAAATTGGGAGGCATCCGTATGAACTCATGGTTTTTGATTGATAGATAATAAAGAAATATATGTAATCCTATGTGAAATATATATGTGTATTTGTGTGTTACATATATTACATGTGTTTTCTGCCATGCCTGCTAAGATAGTCTAGAAGCAATGATACCCCAGTAGAAATGAGCACACCTGGTGCCAAGATCTTGCTTTCTACATCCATTCTCCACTAAAAGGAAGCTGGCCTTCTTAGAGATCTGATTGGTTCCAGGGCTGGGACAGGGAAAGTACAAGTTGATCCTAGGATTTCTTGTGGCTTCAGAAAGTAAGAAAGTATTCAAAGAATCTCAGGAACACGTCCAAAGGGACAGGAGCCAGCTTGAAGGGGATGCCACTGGCCAAATCTGCGGCAATTTGAGCATCCAAATAAATAATGGTGGTGCTATAGACTGAATATTTGTGTCCCTCCACATTCATATGTTGAAACCTAATCCCAAGTGTGATGGTGTTGGGAGGTGGGGCCTTTGGGAGGTGATTAGGTCACCTCACCATGAGGGTGGAGCCCTCATGAATGGGATTAGTGCCCTTATAAAAGAGACCCTGGAGAGCTCTCCTGCCCCTTCCACTGTGTGAGGACACAATGAGAAGACAGCCATCTGTGAACCAGGAAGCTGGTCCTCACCAGAAACAGAATCTGCCGGCACCTTGATCTTGGACTTCCCAGCCTCCAGAACTGTGAGAAATAAATGTTTGTTGTTTAAGCACCCAATCTATGGTATTTTGTTATAGCAGCCTGAATGGACTAAGACAGTAGTAATGGATTATAACTCATTGAATGAATTAAGAACCTTTGAGTCCATACTGATATAAATAAATTAAGAGATAAACAATAAGTAAATAAATAAAATTGGAATGTGAACTCAAATATGTATGGTGGTAGTGGACCGTAGCCCATTGAATAAAATAAGAATCTATGAATATATCTACATCAATATAAAATAAATACATACATACATAGAAGAGAAAGTAAAATGTAAACTAATAAATACAGAAAGAATGATGAAGTTAGAAAATCATCAGTGGATTCTAAAAGTAGTGGGTAAAAGTTTCATATGAAACAGGCTGTTTACATAGTCTCAGAGTATTTCTCTACAAATTACTTATAATTACAAAGGGGAGAACAGTGCCTTTGCAGAGGTCAAGCCTGGCAGACACCACTTCAACCAAGTCATCAAACCTAACACCCCCAGTATTGGGACAAACAGCGTCATGGGCCTCTTAATATGATGCACCTAGAAGAACACAACATCACTTCTGGATATTCTTGCCACAAATGCGAAACTTGAATCTACCCATGAGGAAACATCAGAAAACCCAAAGTGAAGGACATTCTACAAAATGAGATCATGGGAGACAAAGACTGAGGAATTAAGAGACATGACAACTAAATGCAATGTGTGATCTTGGATTGGCTGCTGGACTGGGGAAAAAATAGCTACTAAGTAAGAGTATTGTATCACTGGTAAGTTTCTTGATTTTAAGAACTTCATTGTGATTATGTTAAGAGAATGACCATTTTGAAAATACATATCGAAGTACTGAGGGGCGCAGAGACATGATGTTTCTTTTTTTTTTTTTTAATTTTATTCATTTTATTTTTTTCCCTCAAAGCCCCAGTAGATAGTTGTATGTCATAGCTGCACATCCTTCTAGTTGCTGTATGTGGGACGCGGCCTCAGCATGGCCGGAGAAGCGGTGTGTCGGTGCGCACCCAGGATCCGAACTCGGGCCGCTGGCAGCGGAGCACGCGCACTTAACTGCTAAGCCACGGGGCCGGCCCTGAAGTTTCCAACATACTCCCAAATGGTTCAAAAATAATATTTATGTGCATATGTATATATGGGTACATACAATTGATCCTCATTATTCATGAATTCCATATTTGTGAATTCATCTCTAGCCAAAATTTATTTGTAACCCCAAAATCAATACTTGGGGCATTTCTGTGGTCATTCATGGACACACACATGCACAGAGAGGTAAAAATTTTGAGTCACCAGAGGACACAGTCCCAGCTGAAGTCAAAAGGTGACACTTCACCTTCTTGTTTCCACTCTCACACTATAAACAAGTGTCCTTTTTGTGGTCTATTTAGTCCCAGTTTTTTGCATTTTTGTGCTTTTCCTTGATGATTTCACTGTTTAAAATGGCCCCCAGGCCTAGAGCTGAAGTGCTGTCTAGCGCTCGTGAGCACAAGAAGACTGTGACATGTCTCATGGAGAAAATACGTTTGTTAGATGAGCTTCCTTCAGGATTGAGTTATAGTGCTGTTGGCCATGGGTTCAGTGTTAATGAATCAAAAATATACATTAAATAAGGTGTCTTTAAACAGAAACACACCTAAAACAAGGTTGTGTGTTGATCAATTGATGAAAATGTGGTGACCAGAGGCTCACAGGAACCTAACCCTGTATTTCTCCTAAGAGCAATGATCCAGTGTTCACAGCAACTTTATAACCACAGTGAATAAGAAGAATGTAAATAGTTGGTGAATATGAGTAATGGGTACATGGGAATTTCTTGTTGTAGTCTTGCATTTTTTTCTTTAAGTTTGGAATTACATAAAAATAAACCATTACCCAAAAAACTGGATCAAGTCACTCTTGGCTTCTCACTGTACTTGGAATAAAATCCAAGATCTCCAGGAAAACTTAGAGGGTCCTACATGATCCAACATCTGCCCTTTCTCCAACTCCATCTCTGGATGTCTCCCACTCACCCACCACGCTCCAGCATCCGTGGTCTTCTGACCCTTCCTAGGAGAACACACCAAGCTCTTTCTCACCTATGGGCCTCTGAATTCACTTGTCGTTTCCCTTGGAATACCTCTCTCCAAGTTCTTTGCATGGCTAGGTCCTTCTCACCTCAAGTCTCAGCTTATATGTCACCTGTTTGGAGAATATGACCTTGGCCACTCCATCTAAGGCAGGCATCCTGCAGCATCATTCACCATCATGGTGGCCACCCCTTATCACATCCCTAATTGTTTTGTTTCTTTGTTTAGTTGTTGAATGTCCTCTCCAGTCTTAGACTGTAAGCTCCATGAGGACAGGAACCTTGTCTCTCATGTTTGCTGTTATTTCCCCAGGGCCTGGTGCATAGTAATGTTGGTTGAAATGGAGAATGAGAATCTCCCTATGAGAGGGACTGGCTAAACTTGAGTCAGATGACCACCCCTGGCCATGGGGGCAGAGCTGTGCCAGAAATAAGCTCTGTGGAGGCTGAGGGCATGAAATGGAAGGTCATGAATTGGGAAGACCCCACAAAAGATGTCTAGTCTGACCTTTCCTGCCCTTGCCCACTGTGCTTTCAGCCACCTGCCCGGCAAAGCCACAGAATCCAGCTGCCTGCCTCTTTCATGCCTTCACAGAGATGCCAAGTGTTGACAGAGGCGATTTCACAATGCTGTGGATGATTCCACCACAAATCCACAATTCCCTGCAGCTTCAGACACTTTGAGTATGGCTTCTAATTTTCCTAAGCTGCTCTCTACTTCTTCGCAGGAGGACCTTTTCCTCTCTCCTCAAGTTGCTCATGGCTTCCTCCACACCCCTTACTCTTAGCTGATAATCTCACCTCCTTCTTCATGGAGAAGCTGGATGCCATCAGAAAGAACTCCCTCACCCACCTGCCGCCAGACATCGCATGTGTCTATATCTGCCCCACAAGTGACGTCCCTCACTCCTCCTGCCTGAGGCCAGTCCTCCCTCCATACTCCAATCCCACCCCCTAGACTTCCTAAGGATCGGCTCCTTCTGTTGCATCCTCTCTCTTCTTTATTTTCAACCTCATCTTCTCCATCAGGCCTGTCTTGTTTTAAGTTCCCACGAAAGCAGACCATAAAACAAGGATCTGGGGGAAAGTAATTATCTCAGGAAACAGAAGTGAGGAAGTAGGTATGGAGGGAGAAAGGTCTAGAAGGAGAGCTTTAATAAGCGGGTTACTGCTGGGGGTAAGTGGGGCTCCCTCCCGTGGGTGACCGCCTGAGGAACAATGTGGAACACGCCCAAGAATCGTCCCACCAAAGAAGAGGCTGAGCATTTATCACCTGACTCCCCCACTGTGGGCAGAGGGTTGCCCTGGGCATTGCTAGGTTGTGGCTGCTCTCCAAGGGTGCCAGAGAAAGTCCCCAGGGAGAGAAGAGAGAGGCCGTCACTGAAGATGGGGATGGGTCAGCATGCTACAGGTGGGCTGAGCGCAGCAATGGTGTCTGTGTGAGGCTCCTGCCCATCCACAAATGTAGACACACAGTAGCCTCTCCCAACAACAACAAAAAAAAAGCTTTTCCCTGGACCCTAAAACCCCCTATTACCCTCTATCTCCTTTTCTTCTAAGCCAAACTTCAAACTTTGAAGAAGTCTACACTCTCTGACTCCATTCTTCCCCTCTGCTCTCTGATAACCCTCCCAATCAGGCACCCACCGCCACCACGCCACTGAAACTGTACTTGTCAATGTCAGGCCCTTCTTTGTTACAAAAATCAGTGCATATTTATACTGTCCAGATTATCTCCCTTTATTTGCTGTTATACCTCTTCCAGCATGTGGCCATCTTATAATATTCTCTTCTCGTCAATTCCATGAGGCCACATCTCCTGGGTTTCTTTCTACTTCTTTGGAAGCATCTTCTTGGTCTCCATTGTGTACTCATCCGCCTCTGCCCATCCATTAAATCTGGATCTTCCTTAGCATTTGGTCCTAGACCCTCTTCTCTATCTACACTCTCCTGCTGAGTCATCTCATCCATTGCCAAGGCTATTCTTTGGTCATCCACTTTGTGTGGAGAGAGAATTGGCCCTAAGTTAGAACATACATAGACTCATGGGGAATAGTGAGTGGTTTGGCTGGCTGATTAGTGGCCTAGGATGAGGAAGTTTGGAAAATTGGGGACAAAAGTGTGGGGGCAGCTGGATGGACATCTGGAAGTGGGCATGAAGTACAAGCATCTTTGTGTTGCATGTTAACATCCACCAGTGAGTATCCACACAGAAGAGGCAGCAAACCAACAAGTAGACAAAATGACCCAGCCGGTTGACATCAACCAGCTTCTGTCATCAGCCACCCCACCGCTGGCACACGGGGAACGTGAATGGAGTAGCCAAGATGGCAGGGATGGAAGCTCTGTGTGGGCCGAGCAGCATGGACTCCCATCTACCAAAACCGATCCAGCTACTGCCTCTGCCCAATGTCCACTCTGCAAGCGACTAAGACCAAAACTGAGTCCCCAATAAGGCAGCATCCCTCAAGGAGACCAGCTGGCCACTCAGTGACAAGTTGACTACTTTGGACCCCTTCCAACCTGAAGGGCCAGGTTTCGTTTTGACAAGAATAGGCATATTCTGGGTATGGGTTAGCCTTTCTGCCCGCAGGGCTTCGGCTAGCACTACACTTACTGAGTGATCCATCTGCACAGGATCCCACAGAGTGTTACGTCAGACCAAGGACCCACTTTACAACAAAGTGGGTGCAGGAATGGCCACAGGACCATGGGATCCCCAGACATCACAAACCACTCACAATGAAGTTGCTGACACGATGGAGTGATATAACAGCCTGTCGAAGGCAGAGCTGAAGAGTTGGTTTGGAGGTGATAACTTGATGAAGATGGATGCCATCCTCCAGAAGGCGGTCTGTGCGACCTTCCTATGGAGTTGTGTTCCCAGTAGGAAGAAGACACGAGTTCAGTCACCAAGAAATAGAAGTAGGAATAGTCCTGCTTACCATCACTCCCAACGACCCACTTGGGGATTTTGTGCTTCCCACCTCCAGCTCGCTGAGCTCTGCAGGGTTAGAGATCGTGGTTCCCAAAGGGGGAAGTTTCTACCAGGTGACACAGCAAGAGGCTCATTGAACCATAATCTATAGCTGCCACCTGGGCACTTTGGGTTCCTTGTGTCCAGGGACCAGCAGGAGAGAAGAGGAGTCACCATCTTGGTGGGGGTGATTCTCCCCAATCATCAGGAGATAGAGTAGCTATTACAATGGGGCAGGGAGGAACACGTTTGGTACCAGGTAACCCACTTGGGCACCTCTCGGTACTCTCTTGCCCATTTTTTGGTGGTAAATAGACAAGTGCAGAACCTCAGCCTGAGAAGGACATGGTGGTCAAGGATGAGAGTCTGGGTCCCACCACGACTGGCCCAGCAGATATGCTGACTGAGGGGGAGGGTAATCTAGAATAGATTCTGAAGGAAGGAGACAATAAATATCAGTTGTGTCCCAAGACCAGCTGCAGTGGAGAGGGCTGTAGTTCACCCATTAACCTTCCCTTCTAAGTCTCCCCTGGGAAAAGACATCCACCTGAATCCTACAGACGCTGCTCCTTATACGGAGAAGGGGCTCCAAGCAGTAAAGAGGTGGACTGTGGCGTGTGTTCTGTTGCACAACTTGGATCCCCTTCAGGCATGGAAGACTTATTGCCCAGCTGCTAGGGTGCTGTTGGCAGGCAGCTCCCTTTAGGGATCACCTCAGCTGCCCCACCCAGGCTCACACTCCCTTCCCAGGGTGGCCGTATCCATGACAGACCAGTATAGGAGTGTGAAGGCTCAATCCTCTCACCCCATCTTCAGAGCTCCCCACGGGGGCTTGCGTCACAGATCGGCTTTTCCCTCTGCCCAGTCCTGCCTCCTTCCCTTCCATTCTCTTCCAAAGGTGTGATCCCAAGAGCAGTCTCTGATCAACCTCCTGCATGTTCATCTCTGACTTAGAGTCTGTTCCCGGGGAATCTAACCTGAAACAAGCACGCTTGAGAAACGCTGTCCCATCAACTTTCGTGAGGGCAGAAAGAACACTTTGGGAAAAAATACAGATGTTGATAACTGAGTTGAAAGTGATTCAGAAGAGTGGGAAGAAGTACAGGAATGCTTTTCCACTTGGCAGCAGATGTTGGCAGTCCCCATTTACACCTCCCCAGCACCCACTACGCCCCTGTCCACCAACGCTTCTCAAAGCAAGCGCCTGCGCCTTTGCCCGGGGCTTCCCCTGTCTGCTGGAGCCTGCACGCTGGGGAGTTAACAGCCCCAGGGAGCAGCCCTTATGCAGTGACCCACAGGAGTGAGGGCCAGTACGCCACCCTCCTGCCTCTCACGTGGGATAGCTCTGAAGCGTGTCCCACGCTGTCGCCCCGAGCTCCCAGCAGGGCAGAGCACGGTTGCCCGCCCACGCAGTAACCAGCTCATCAATGCACCCAGTCCACCAGCTTCTTCCCATCCCCGTCTCCCCTGTCCCCCGCTGGTGCTGCCTGGATCACCTCCCAAATCAACTAGGGCTCTCAAATCTTTTTCTCAGAGGCTGCTTCTGGGGGATGCAAACTGAGACAGTTGGTACCAGACACGGTCCTGGGAAGCAGCCCCTCCGGATGGGATCATTTGCCAGCTGGAGGGTCACCAAGTGCCCACTGTGGAGTGGGAGTTGGGTGGTGATGCCTCAGGCCCACCGTGGCCTCACAATGGCTGAGACTCTCACGTGGTGGCGTGGGACGGGGCCCAGGTGGAAGGGATGCTCAGGCCTAAGCAGCCGCTCTGGCACCTGAGTGACATGGAGCCACAGTAACTCTCAGGACAGTAGAGAGTGAAGTGACCGCTGAGCCCTGGAGGAGAGACACAGGCCCTGCAGCCAACTACTAACCCACAGAGGACGAGCGAGCCAGAGGCCCCAGACAAGCTGGAGAGGCCCATTTCCCACAGCCAGAGGGCAGAGTGTGCTAAGAGTCGAGGCCCACATCTGATTGTAAGAGGGTCCCTGTTACAGAGGAGGCAGAATTCACTGCCCTGGCATTAAGCACAGAGCAAGGCTGGCACTCGGCACGCCTTATCTGCACGGCCCAGGGGACAGTGCGCTGGCTCCAGATTGGGGCATGCTTGGGGCTGAAGCCAGGCTCTGCCACTAAGACTATGTGACCTCAGGCAAGTCACTCTGAGCCTTAGTTTCCCCATCTGTAAACACAGATGTCAGTATGCCCCATCAGAGCCTTTCCCAGTGCGTGGCACATAATGGAAATTCAGTTAACTGGTTGGTGTAGTTTTTTTAATTGTAGTAAAATACATATAACAAAATTTACCATCTTAACTATTTTTAAATGTACAGTTCAGTGGCATTAAGTACATTCATATTGTTGTACAACCCTCATCACCATCTATCTCCAGAACTCTCTTCATCTTCCCAGACTGAAACTCTGTTCCCATTAAACAAGAACTCCCCATTACCCTTCCCCAGCCCCTGGCACCCACCATCCTACTTTCTATGTCTATGAATTTGGCTACTCTAGGGACCTCCTAGAAGTGGAATCATACAGTATTTGTCTTTTGTGTCTGGCTTATTTCACTCAGCATAATGTCCTCAAGGTTCTTCCATGTTGTAGCATGTGCCAGAATTTCCTTCCTTTTCAAGGCTGAATAATATTCCATTGTATGGATATACCACATTTTTTTTATCCATCCATCTATCGATGTACTTGGGTGGCTTCCACATTTTGGCTATTGTGAATAGTGCTGCTATAAACATGGATGTATGGTATTATCATTTTAAATATATAAGCAAGCATTTGCAGAATGCAGCCCTGAACCAAATACTGGTACCTCTCCTGATGGAGCGCCTTTGCCCTTAAGTTACATTTCATTGTTGGAAACTCTGTTCCCAGAGGGAATGAAGAGGAAACACAGGAATCAGGTGGCTTGGTGTGGACCGGGAATTCCTACCTCACCCAACACCAGCAGTGACTGGTCTCCTAGGAAAGAGCCTGGGTCTCAAGAGTCAGAGAACTCCAGACGGGACGGTCATAACCGCTGCTTTCTCAAGCACTTGCCCTGTGCCCAATGCTCTCCCTGCCTCACCCCTGGGGCAGCCGGTTTTAATTTGGAAACAACTCTGTTTTCTTTTCTTTGCTGCAATTATTTTTTCTCACTTCCAGGAAGAGTTTAAAGCTTCAACTCTGCTCTTCCTCTCCTTTTCCTCTCACTTCCATCCCTGGACATTTCAGCCTAAAAGCCATTAGGAGAGTTAAAGTGGGTGCCCATACGCGTGAGGGCAGCCGCAGTGGAGGGGGCCTGCTTCAGAGGGCAGCAGGCACAGGGTGGAAGGAAGGTGCCCATGTGGGGAGGGGCCTGACGTGGGGTTCTTGAGGCTGAGGGGGGCACCCGTGCACAGGGTAGAGGGTGGCCCAGCACAGGGGGTCAGAGTTGAGTGAGGTGGGGATCCACACAGGGGGTGGTCCTGCACGGGGCACGGGGGCCCGAGCAGGCAGAGGAAGTCGTTCACTGGGGGGGCAGCTGGCAGTGGCAACAAAGTCGGTTACAGACAGGGGGATTGACCAAATAAGTGCATTTATTAACTGTAATAGGAACCAAGTGTTCAAGTGTTGGTGAAGGGAGTTACAAACATGGAAAGGGAGAAACCCGAAATGAAGCTGTGGTGTTGGATGGGAAGGGGGTTGAAATCTGTGTTTATATGTAGTTAGATATAGAAATATAGATATGTGTGTGTATAAATATATATACTCCACTGAGAGGCCAGAAAGCAGCGACACCACGGCGGCTCTGAGTACACCTGGCACCCAGAGCTTGGCACCCCTAAAAGGAACCAGAGCTCCTTGGAGAAATGACTGGTCCCGGGGTTGGGGTCAAAGAACAAGGGAGACCTATAAAAAAGAGACAGAAGTCAGCTTGAAGAGGTTCCCTCTGGCCCAATCTGGGGCAATTTGGGCATCAAAATAATGATAAAATGGGTTGAATCGTGTCCCTAAAAAAGACAGGTCCACATCCTAATCCCCGGACCCTGCGAACGTGAGAAAAAGAGTCTTTACAGACATAATTTTAAATTAAGGATCTTGAGATGAGATCATTCTGGATTACCTGGGTGGGCCCTAAAGACAAGCGTCATAAGAGAAAGGAGAGGGGGATTTGACACAGAGAGACACAGAGGGAAGACCTGGTGAGGACGGAGGCAGAGACTGGAGGGAGGGGGCCACAACCCAAGGAATGCCTGAGGCCCCCAGGAGCTGGAAGAGGCAGGAGGAATCCTCCCCTCAAGCCTCCAGAGGGAGTGGCTCCTGCCGACACCTTGATTTTGGACTTCTGGCCTCCAGACCTGTGAGAGAATAATTTTCTGATGTTTTAAGCCACAGGAAATGAATATAAATGAGGAGTCACAGCCACCTCCCTCTGGGCTGAGCCCTATCCGGGCTGAGTGACTCTCCCTGCTTGGTTTAGAGTCCTTTGTAAGGAGACATACCCCGTGAAGAGTCTGCGCCTGGGATCAGGCTGGAATGAGATCCCGTACAACCAGTTCTGCCTTCAGAGGCTCAGAAGCAGGATGCTGGGGGCTTGGACCACTGTGTGGCTGCGGCCGCCTGTGACACTGGTTGTGTGGGAGGGACCTGTGCCTGGCCTGTGGAGCCACTGCGTGTCCTGCTCCAACACTCTGGGGACTCATTTGCCCGTTCCAACCTCTGGATGCATCAGCACGTCCACCCAGCCTTCTCCTTGGAGACCTCCATCTCTCCAGCAAGTTCTTGCTGGTTCCCCTGGCAACTTGCTAACCCAAACCGAGCTCTAGTCTTGGCTGCAGTTGCTGTGGAGGGTCCAATCTCCTGAGGGTCCCCGCCGAGGCCTGGACACTGCAGTGGGCGAGGCCTGGGGGCCGGGGAGTGGATTTTGTGCCTGTGGATTGTGAGGACAAAAAAAATGAAGATTCTGATTCTTTGTTGCTTAGCCTTTCAGCTAGCTCACTGGGGGCTTGTCCCCTTGTTTCTTCTCTTTGACTAAACAGCAAGAACAGTCACACGGAGACCTAGTTGAAGGCCCCCCCTCTTTTCCCTTTGGTGAGCTAGCTCCCTCCCCAACCCAAAGGCCTTCCTGAACCTCCAAGGACCGCCAACTTTGAAGCCAGGGTGTCCACTCCAAATGCCAGGGCTGAGGCCCCAGTCAGTCACTTTCTCTGCTGGCCAACCAGAATGCTCTGGAGGAAAATCATCTCTACTTTTTTTTTTTTTTTTAGTAATTTTACTTTATTTATTTATTTATTTTTTGTGAGGAAGATCGGCACTGTGCTAACATCTGCCAATCCTCCTCTTTTTGCTGAGGAAGACTGGCCGTGGGCTAACATCCATGCCCATCTTCCTCCACTTTACATGGGACACCGCCACAGCATGGCTTGCCAAGCAGTGCGTTGGTGCACGCCCGGGATCCAAACCAGCGAACCTCGGGGCCGCCGCAGCGGAGCGCGCGCATTTAACCGCTTGCGCCACCGGGCCGGCCCCTCATCTCTACTTTAGACTCAAGAAACACCACCCCTAGGAATTTACCAGGGGACAGGTCAATAGCACAGAGAGTATCTGTAAGGTATGACAAGGGAATTAAGGGTGATGAGATGGAGCAAAAACATAACTTCTCACGCAGCACACATGTTCTGGCCAGAGAGGACCAAGGTCAATTTAAAATTGGCTCGAGGCTTCCAGTCCTGAGCAGGCTAGACAGCAGCTCGGAGGCAGCCTGAGGGCCTCCAGCAGGGAGGCTCACCTGGTGGTAGAAGGTTCTATCAAGTCTATGAGAAGCAGGAGCAGTTTTTCCTCCCCGCTCTGAATATCACTCAGCAGCAGCTGGCGCTGACAGTGCCTGGATGGAGGAGCAAGAACTTCCAGGTCCCTCCCCTGCACCTTGAACCTGGAACCTGCGCTTTGAACTTGGGTCATTCCCAGAAGTAACGTCCGGGAAACACCCAAGGAAAAACTATTTTGCAAAATTTTCTCGGCCACGAGACAAGTCATGGAAAACTTGGAGAAGTTTTCATTGAGCAGTAGCCCAGTTCAATTCCCTTTTTTTTCCAGATTTTCCCCCTCTTCTTTGAGCATATAATTTACATGCAGTAATTGTACAGAACTTAGAGTTACAGTCAGAGAGTTTTTACAACATATGCACCCCGGTAACCACCCCCTGGACAGAAGATATTTCCATCACACCAGAAAGCTTCTCATGTCCCTACCTAGTCAATGCCACCTGCCTGGAGATTTCCATCCCCATAGATTGTTTTTTTTCTGGTCTTTGGACATCACATATTTGGAATCACACAATTTGTACTCTATGGTTTATGGCTTCTTTTACCTCTACATAACGTTTTTGAAGTTCATCCATGTTGAAGCTCATTCATTATTATTTCTGAGAAGGATTTCATCACATGGATAGACCACAATTTGTCTATCCATTCATTACAAGTAAAGCTGCCACAGATATCTTTGAAGAGAGAAAGAGAGAGAGAAATAAAAAGAGAGAGAAATAAAAAAGAAAGAGAGAGAGAAAGACAGGGAGAGAAAGGAACAAATTATAACCTATTGAACAAAATAGGAACCCATAAGTCCATAGTAAAACAAATATATTAATACATTGAAAGTTTGATGAGGAATGGGATGTTTACATCCTCTCAAATACCTCTCCACAGAATACTTACTTGTTACAAAGGGAAAACAAGAGATTTTCCAGTGGAGAAGGTTGGCAGACGTCCCTTAACCAAGTGACCCAAGAGAACGTCATCAGTTACAGGTCAAATGGAAATCCTTCACCTCCTGATAGGACTCCACGAGAAGAACACAGCTTCACTGCTGTGACATTCCCGCCAAAGACACCTGACCTTAATACAATCATGAGGAACCAGCAGAAAAACCCAAATTGAGGGACATACTGCAAAACAAGTGGTCTGTAACCTTCAGGAGTGTCAAGGTCATGCGGGTCAAGGAAACATGAGGAACATTCCAGAAGGAAGCTGAAGAGACCGGACAAGTAGGGTACTGCAGGACTCGGGACAAGCTCCCTTGCTATAATGGACATTATTAGGGTCATTGGGAAAATTTGAATGCGGTCTGAAGATTAAACGGCAGTGACCTACCAATGTTTATTTCTTGATTTCGATTCTCATAGTCTGGCTTTACAGGGGGATATCTCAGTTGGAAGGAAACACATCCTGACCTGTTCAGAAGCATCTGAGTTCATGGAGCATCTGGGCGGCGACCTACAGTCATACAGTTCAGAGAAAATAATTCTTTTTGCTATGCTTGGAACCTTCCTGTAAGTTTGAAATTATTAAAAAATAGTAAGATTAAGCTTTCCCTGCCCTTGAGGGGACACGTTTTTCAGCTGCCGTGGGTCCTTTCTGTGTTTACTTCCAGGTGTGTGTGATAGGACAGGGCTGACTAAGCCTGGGCTTCTCTTTGTGGTGGGGAAGATAAAAGAGGGTGTGTGGTGGGAACCCGAAAGACTACCATCCCTCAGGGGCACGGGGCTGTGCCTGGGGCCTGTCTGATTGCCCCAGGTGGACAGAAATCCCAGGACATCTCTGGGCTTGAGGGGCAGGGACGGATCTGTGCGCTTTGTGGGGGTGGGTGGTGCAGAAGCTTCCTCAAAAGACCAGCTTGAGCCCCCGGAGCAGGGAGAGTGGTCAGAGACCCACTTACACCTCCTTTTGTCCCTGTAGCAATCCTGGACGGTTAGCATCATCCTTCATGTGTTGAGCCTCTGGGTGCTGGAGATACAGCAGCAAACAAGGCAGACACAGCCCCCTGCCCTCAAGGAGCTTGTAGCCTGGAAGGGAGAGATAGCTGGTAGAAGCAATGAGTAAGTAAAAGATACAGATGCTAGATGGTGATGTGTGCTAAGGAGAAAAAAACAAAAAAACCCAAAGGCCATCAATGGAGAATGAAAGCTAGGTATTGACCTGAGCAATGAGTAGAATATCTCTCTGAGAGGTAGAAGCTGGCTTGTGTGTGCATGTGTGCGTGTGTTCAATTATAGCCGTACTCTATCTGAAATGCCTATTAAACACCTAAGTGTCTGGTGTCAGAAGTTCAGAGAAGTCCAGGCTGGAGACAGGAATTTGGGCATCTTAAGCACATAAATGATTTTAAGAGTCTGAATGAGACGACCTAGGCAGGTCTGAGGCCCAGCACCTTTTCACAGCTGAGGGGATGGGGTGTAGACAGGCTACATCATTTGCCCCACATCACCTGGCTGGTAAGTTGTGGAGCTGGGATTCACATCCAAGTCAGACTTGTGCCAAGCCCCTGTTCACAGCTGCTGTGAAGTCTTGCTGCTGCTGACCGAGGGGCCTTGGGCAGGTCACTGACCTCTCACGGGCTTGGTTTCCCCATCTACTAAAGGAGGGGTAAGCAGTGGAGGGGTGGGTGGGACACAAGGACGTACAGAGGGTCCAGTGGTGCTCAGGCAGGTGGCCAGGGAGCCAGCAGCCACCCAGGCGGGTCCTGGGTGTGCCCCCTCCCTTTCCCGCCAGTCTCAGACACCTGCTGTCATCACAACAGCCCAGTCTTCCGGGCAGGGGTGGGGGGACCGGGTGAGATGCGTGTGCAGGGTCCAAAAGCCAACACCTATCACTTTACGATGAGAAGCCTCACGCCACCCAGCCTGGAGTTCTGGGTCCGGCCTGACCTGTGGGCCCTCCCTGTGGGTGCAGGATCCCTGCAAGCAAGTCTCTGCCAGCAGGTCACTGGGTGAACTTGGCATTTGAAGAAGGGGAGTTGGAGAGAGATGCAGGGTTGGTGGGACCAGGCTGGGTCTCTGGAGTGCCCCTGGGCTCTGTTGGGGGGACTGGAATAGGCTCCATGGCCTCAGTCAGCGCCCTGGCAAGGGCACGGCTCCCAGGTCAGCTCCAGGCTGGTCTGGTGCTCCTGGTCTTCCGGGGCTGGCCAGACCCCTTCCGATGACTCAGTCTTTCTTTAGAGTTGTTAATATCTTTCCCTCTGCCCAGGCTTGGTGGGGGGCCCACGGCCTCTGTGGCTTAGCACTTCCACTCTGGGGCATCCAGAGCCTTCACAGTGTAAATGCCAATGGCTCCTGTCACGTGGGGGCTGGGCAGGTGCCTGGCCACACCACTTCCTGTCCCCCATCCCCCCTGCCTCTGCCAGCTGGCAGGAGGAGGCCTCCAGCTGGCCACGCTCACTGTGGGGAAGTCGAATTTCCAGTCTCTCCCAGGAAAGCAGCTCCGGGCTGTGCCCTCTCCCCGGCTCAGCCCTGGCCTCTCTTCAGCATGGCTCCATCAAGGTCCTGAGCCCCAACTCAGCTCTGCCAGGAGCTCCGGCCTGCCCTAGGCTGCTCAGCTGAGGCTGGAAGCAATGCAGGGAGGCTGGGGGAGGGACAAACCCAGCACCCAGGAGCCTGAGAGGAAGCTGTGCTTGGGTTTGCTCATCTGTCTCCCCTGCCAGACTGCAGGTCAGGCCTGTTCCCTTGCAAGTCACCGCCCAGAACACTTGGTCTGGCCCTGGGCAGTGAGTAAATGGAGATGCCAGCATCTTGGGAGTCTGGAGGCTTTACAGGGCTGGGGGTTTGGATGTCAGCCTCAGGGGTCCGTGTTGGGGTAGACTCTGGAACACTCGGAGTGGGGAGGACACTGGTGTTCGGGGCTGTGAACGGTTGCCCGGGCATGGTTGGACTTGGGGCCTGGCCACCAAGACCTAGTGGGTCCACAAAGGGCTGTGGCTGCCCATTGGAGGCAGACAGCATTTCCCTCCTGTGCACGCCTCCCATGGGCGTCCAGTGGGGCTGTGTGTGGCAAAGGCAGCCTCAATGGGGTGCAATTTGAGTATTTGGAGCCAAGCGCTGTGAAAATCTTGGAAAGAATGTCTAGTGATATATCAGAAACTAATAAGACCAAAACAATCATTTGTTAGTTGTGTCTGCAAAGAGGAACATGGCAAGGTGAATTCTGATGCCACAGACGATCCCATGGCTTTTAGAGTGAAAGATCAGGAAGCACAGAGCAATGTGCCTGGATTTGCTTTACCTGAGAGGTGGGGAGGCTCCGCTCCACCAAGCTCCCAACCCCCAAGTCGGCCTTGGGAGGGGGGAAGCAGGGAGGGAAGGTGACGACAGTGAGAGGAGCTCTGGTGTTGAAGCTCTAGAGCTGTCTCTGCCTCTGTTAGATACATGCCCTCAGCAAATCACTGTGCCTCAGTTTCCCACGTGTGGAAGGAGTAATATGCATCATGTCTACTACCCAAAGTCGAGGAGGTGGGAAAATGAGGTTGGCACCTGTGTTGGTGTTAGTCAGACCAGTCCTTGTGGTCATCCACACTCTCCCCTGAACCATCCTTTACGGTGTGCCTACTCTGTGCCAGGCCCTGGGGATGCAGGGAAACCAAGGCGGACGTGGAGCTCTTCCTGGAATCGGTCTACCAGCTCCCTCAGTTCCTCAGTTCCAGAAGCCTCTTCCCCCCCCCCCACCCAGGGCCATTGTACCTGTTGGCCCCACATTTCCTGACCACTCCTTTTTCCTAACACACTCCAATCCACCCTCAGGTCTCCAGCTTCCCTAGGGACATCTTTAGGCACCAGCTCCGTGCACTGCCCACCGGTGGCAACCTCAGCTCCTCCTTGATGTCTGTGTTTTTCACCAGAGCACTGGGGGAGGTCTCTGGTTCAGGCCCTGACTAGCTGTCTTAGAGGTCCCCTAACCTCTCTGTGCCTCAGTTTTCCTCCATGGAACTGGGAACCACAATCGTCTCCACCTCCTGGGGGTTGTTGGAAGGAGTGAATGCGATAGGGCACCAAGCCTGGGCACGGTGCCTAGTAGCCAGTAAAGGTTGTATACATGTTACTCCCGTTGTTATTTTGTAGTCATTATCATCAGACTGCCGGGTCCAAAGGGTGGGGCTTTGCACCGTCCCCGCAGCGCAGCACCTGGCGCGTGTGAACCACTCGGCATCTTCCCGACCTGCCTCAGCTCCTTGAGGGGGCTGCATCCTTGGTGCTGGCACTGCCCAACTGGGGAGAGAATGGCGATCCCACTGTGTCACGGAAAGCCCGGCACCCAGTAGGTGCTCAGGAAATGGCCGGTGGACACTAGGAAGCGAGTGGCCGGATGAACGCACGCTCACTCCCTCCTCCCTTCCACAGTGCGCGGTGGAATGCTCGGGCTGCCCACATGGTCTTTAAGGGTGTATCCGCCTCCAATGACACCCATTCCCACAACAAAGAAGCTCGCCTCCGTGGGGCCACCTCCCCTCGCCGCAACCGGGAGGCGCAGTGGGTGAAGAGCCTGCCCATCCCCCAGGGCTGCCCGGCATCCCAGCTCGAGAGCTGTCCCCGGTGGGCGCAGCGGCGACAAGGGCCCAGCGCGGGGGGCGTCTGGCTCGCGGGCCCCGCCGGGACCGGACGAGCGAAGAAACCTCAAGCCGGGGTGGCGCCCGAGGGGCGCACGGCGACGCCGCCTCCAGCCGCGATTTAAAGGGCAGCGAGGGGCGGAGGGATCCCTGCCGACTGCTCAGCGCGGATCCCTCCGCCGCGAGCCAAGCGAGGCGACGACTCGGCCCTGCCTTTCAGAATTCGCCTTTTGTCCCTCCGCCGTCGCGAGCACCCGGCAGGGAACTCATTTCTTTCTCGTGTTTCTCCGCCTCCCGCCGCCGAGTCCCGTAAAAGCAACAGAGGAGGCCCAGGCGGCGCGAGCCACCGTAGTGTCCCTCCGCCCGGCCGAGGGTACTCCTTTTCGTGTCCTTCCACCGTTCCCGGGCGGCGTCCGAGCGGCTCACCGGGGGCGGCGACGCGTCTGCGGCGCGGACGGCGAGGCTCCGGAGCTATGAGGTGAGGGCGCCCAGGCACCGGAGGCGGCAGCGCGGTGTCAGGAGCCAGGACGCGGAACCCCCAGGCCGGTGGCTGCCTCTGGGACCCCGCGGGCGCACGGGAGGCGAGGTGAGGCCCGGGGCGCGGGGCGCGGGGGCGCGGCGCGGTGGGGGCGGGGGGCTCGGGCCGCGCTGGGACTTATTTCCCGACAGCGGAGGGAGCTGGCGGTGCTGCGGTTGGCGCCGCCATCTTGGATTTTACTCTCCATTTTTCTGTGGAATTATTTTTTGGTGATTAATTTTCGTGGGGGCCGGGGAAGCGTCGCCGGGCGGCGCGGGCCGCCAGCGCAGCGGCCGGGCGGCGGGGCCTCGACGCGCCCCAAGGAGGAGCGGGCGGCGCCCGGCGGTGAGAGGGGGGCGCGGGCGGGCGGGCGGCGGGGGCGCCGGGGCGGCGGGGCGCGGGGCCCGGGCGGGGGCCGCGGCGGGGCGGGGGCGCGGCCGGGGGAGGGGCGGCGGCCGGGGGCGCGGGCCTGCAGTGGGCGCCGCGGCCGGAAGGGAGCGGTAGCGACTGCCGGGCAGCGCCGGGCCGGCCCGCGGTCGCACGAGGGGAGCAGCCCCGGCGCTCGCGATTGGGGGACTCTGTTTTTCCTCTTCTCCAATGGGCAGCCGTGAACGGTCTCGCCCAATCTGCTCCCGCGGCCGCGCTCCACTTTGGGTTGTTTTTGTTTGGGCTCGAGCCTCCTCTAGCGTCTCCTCCCGGGCCGGCCCCCTCCCCACTCCGTCTCTCCCTGGACAGCGCTCCGGCTTCTGGCCTCCCTGCCCCGGGGCCCGAGGCGACGCTGGTTCTCCAGAGTGGCTCATTGTCCTTCCACTTGTCCCGAGACGATGTGTATGCGAGTCCTTCCCACCTGTGAGAGGGGACAGACGTGTTTTCAAGATGACAGCTGGGCCCACCTTGCTGGAATGGTATAGACGCGCGTTAGACCCGGAGAAACGCGCTCCCTCTCTATTTGGGTTCATTTGACCCCGTTCTGGAGCTCTTACTTCCGATCCATTGAGTGGGGAAACTTTAGGAAGACTGAGGAGGTGAATGTGTGTTCTTTGAAGTTCGTTTTCGAGAACTTGCCAAATGATCTTATCTAGAGTAGTGAGCAGATGAATTGACTGGTTTTGATTGTCATTCTTTTCATCAGGACCTTGTTAGGTTTAAACTACTTTGACATAAAGTATAGTAAACGTGGCCCCATAGGTCCGAGGACTGGTGTGGAGGATCATCCGAGGAAGCAGTTGCCAGCTGAAACTTTTTTCCTTTATTCTTTAATATTGAGAACACGTATAAATTTTGATGATTAGTGTAAAAGTATCAATATTTTGAAAAGGGAGGGGGAAATCATTTTTGCCTGAAATAATCACAGATAATTTGTACCTATTGAAAAGCGTACTTAAAGAGTTACTTACTGTAGATACAAGTTTACTTTGTAGCCGAACGTTTAGCAACTTGAACCAGAGGTGTGGCCCTCGCTGTTGAGACTCCTATATTCCGAGATTAAAGTCCACAAACGCTTTAATCCCAGCACGTGTGGGAGCTCAGGCCCATTTTCCAGTTCTTACTCTCTAAACGTTCTACATCCTGCTCTCCCTTTCCCAAGCGCTGGCCCCACTAGTTTCCCATGCCTGGTGGCTTTTGGTCACATCCTGCCCAGCATTCCTACACCCCCTTCCCCCCCTCCCCATTCACACCTGTCTTTCAGAAAGGCCCATGAGAATGTTACCTCCTGGCGAAAGCGTCTCTTACACACGCAGGTGCGGGGACTGGTCCACTCAACAGAATGCACACTTTGTCTGGGTCCCCTGCACGATTGTTATGTTGTATTACATTTGGTTGGTTACTTGCCCACACTGTCAGCTTTCTTGTGAGCTTGTGGTGTTATTATGTATCTCCTCTGCCCCGGGGCAGGTACAGCATAGGCTGTCAATAGACACTTGATGAAAGTGTTAATTTATTAATCTCCAAGTTATCAAGATTAATAGTTTGTATTTAGTATTTCAAAGTATGTCCATTCTAATGTTGTTAGAAAACGTTGTTGTCATTAACAAAACAACTTAGTTTGAGAGTGAAAGGAATATTGTGGATACTTAGCCTTCAAGAGGAGAGTAGAATGGGCTCGGTATTTTTACCCATAAACTTTGAAACCAAACTCTTTCAAAGTAATTTCCAGGTGCTCTCTTGCCTGTGTTTTCATCTGTCGTCTTGTACACAGTGAACTGCTTACGTTTTGAACTCTCCGTACTTTAACCAAATACCAGTGGGCAGTCCTGGGGGGAGATGGAGGTGGGGGGGTACAGCAGGATATGCATGTGAAGGAAGTGCTTGTTTGCGTGTCTTTGAGCCTAGCGTTTTGTGGGTGGGGGTGTTGGTTTGTAAATTTTCCCTTGGGTCATATAAATCTGGGATTGAATCTGATCTTTATGTGAGTATCAATTTGTGGGTTTATAGGACACAAGTGTGTGGCCCGGTTGTGTTGCAAAGACGTTTATGTGTGTAGCAGCTCCCTGTCCACAAGAATGCCCTTTCCATGGCTTATGAGGGCAAATGCTTTCAGATAAATCATGTAGATTCCATTATTTTATACTCCTGCTTGCCATATATGAGCTCTGCTTTCTCTCCAGTCACCAAATTCCTTCTCCTTCATGGGCAAGAGTTACAAGACCATGTCAGCCCTAGAACACTCTAGTTCTTGTCTTCCACGCGTTCAAGACAAGCACCATGTGTCTTTGCTCCACTGTGACACACTTGGTTACACAGATATACTAAAAGCAAGGAGAGAACGCGGGGTAGTTGTCGCTGAGATAGAGCGCTATGCAATAGAAGTAAGTTTTTGTATAAGATGGAACTTATTTTTTCAGCCTGATGTTTAGTTACGTTTATATTAAGTGGGAAAAATTTATTCTACTGACGTGTCTTGGTTCAGGAAATGGTTTTAATTGCTGTAAGAAGCACAAGCCCAAATTATTACAAGATAAAACTTAAAACTAGCCAGTGCACTTTCAATTGCAAGCATTAGGGGGTTCTAAGCATTAGAACACAGTGATTTGAAAAGTAATTTCTTTCTTGAATACAATGTCAACTTTGAAATCTTAAAATATATACTTCCTGTTTGAAGCTCTTAAGTTTGAAATGTGAATTAAACCCTGCAGTTTTAATGCCCGAGTTCCATTAACAAGCTGTACAAGGAAGGGGTTCTAGCAAACAGGGAGGACCCTAGGGCTTTGTCTAGAGGATTTTTAACGGGGGAAAGTTTAACACCTTTCTTTTCATTCTTTCTACTAACTCTACACTCCTCCTCCCCCCCAAAAAAACTCTACAGATCTGTTTTTCCTTGAATTCTTACTGTCATCCCTTTTCTTCCCCATAATTTGGTGTTTCCTAGAAGATGAGAAGTGTGGGCTGAGAGGAAAGGTCGTGTCTGATCAATATCTAGCCCTGTATTTATCTGTTAATGTGATTGGAGTTTCTCTTTGTCCTAGTCAAATTAAAGAAAGTACTTTTCAGTTACAAAAATATCTTATTTTGTTCAACAGACACGTTCCCAAATTTTAGTCATGCACATCTTATTTTAAATGCATTACAGGATTTTACTATTTTAAAGGCTTGCTATAGAGCAAATCCATCTGTACAGGAAAGACTCATCACCTTATTTTTGTAAATCAACATTAATGTCTAATGTTAGCTTTTTAAAAAACTTTTCGTTTGATCCCCATATTGCTTGGAGGCAGTAAATTAGAGGGGATATATTATCTTTATATAGTTGGTGATGGAACCAGGAACAATTTGCATTAACTCTTAAAATAGTCTCACAAAAGGGAAAAAAACGTCACTTATCCATGGTCATTCATGGTCTAAATTATCTTTTGCATCACAATTTTCCTTCCCTCTTGCTGAAGGGTGCCTAGGACCATCATACCAGTTCCGTCACTCACTGCCTCTGGCTCCTGCGTCTGCCAGCCAGATTTGGGGCTGCCTGGTGTCTGCGAGACAAACTCAAACACCACATAGTCTTCCAGGGTTGTGTGTAATTATGACTACTATATATACATGTAATTCTGGGGCTGGATGGAGGACCATTAGAGTAAGAATCTGTGCTGCTCTGTCATTTACGTCAGACAGTGGTAGGGCCAGGCCTCAGTTTCTCTGTCTGTAAAATAACTAAACATTAGTCTCTGAGATCATTTCAATCCTAAATTATACTTTATCTTTTACACTTAATTGCCACCCTATTCTCTCACTTCTAAGAGCTATTTTAATCATAGTTTGACATCTCTGTAATTGGTTTACATAGTTCATCTGTATATTCCATGTAGTTTTTCCCCTTTTTTTGAAATGTTAATAAATTGATGGTATAGCTTACAATCAGCTGAGTTTTAGAATTGAGAGACTAGGGTATATCAATGGTCTCAAAAGCTTGATTCTTAAGGTCTGTATGGCTCCTTGTCAGTTGCCATCTCTGCAAGATGTCTTATTTTCTGTATTATAGTACACTGAAGAAGAAAGTAACAAGACGTAGGAAGTATTCGCTAATGATAGCCTCTTTATTTATGGGTGATACACATGCGGCTTAAATATTGCATAAACCCCAGACTGCAGTGTAAACATGAGGGTTCTGGACCCAGCCTCACCACCAAATAGCAGTTTGACTTTAGCAAAGCCACTTCTCTCTGAGCTTTAGCCATCTCATTTGTGATGTTAATACCTGTCTCACCCACCTATAGGGTTGCCAAGCTGCTGAACCCTCAGTCGTGTGTTAGGGTGAAACAAACCGTATTCCACCTTGTACCATCTTTGTAGGAACACCCAGTCAGCAGATTTCTAATGGCACTGGTCTTAGGCAAAAGGCCCCTTCAGTGAAGGGTCATTCTGCTTTTTATTCTGCACCCTTCTGACCTGTTCAGATACTGGGTCTTCATGTGCTTCCCTTTGGTTTTCAAGGTCGCCCATTCACCTAGTAGCCCTGCTTGATTTTCTTGAAAGCTGAAGCTCTCGTGCGCCCTCTAGTGTTCCCTGGACACAACTAATATTCCAGCACCATGAACAGTGCCCGGTGGCTCCCAGTAGGTTCTTGGTAAATGTTGGGTTTAGTGGACTCTGGGTCTGCAGAGTGATTCATTTTGTCTGTCTGATTTGTGTAACAAGGTTGAAGTATCTGATACAGTTTAATGGTCTC
Organism: Ceratotherium simum simum; assembly: GCF_057802395.1. Lineage (NCBI taxonomy): Eukaryota > Metazoa > Chordata > Mammalia > Perissodactyla > Rhinocerotidae > Ceratotherium > Ceratotherium simum. Next base: position 5,735,811 of record NC_141933.1, read on the forward strand.
TGAGGAGTATTTTGATTTTCAAGGAAATGGCTTTTGTTTCATGGTGTGGAGGAATGTGTATTTTTAGCAAGAAAACCAACGTACTCTTAAGAAGGGGGACCTCCCCCGAGTGAGGAGTAAAGGGGGGCCTGATCCCTCAGCCAGTGAACCAGTGGAATGTGGGGCTGTAGAGGCTATATGGAAACCTTCTTTTCCCTCCCCCTTAAAAAAGAAACAAAAACAGACCTCATTCAGGGTCTGGGAGGATTTAGACAAAGCCAGTTGCCTCAGAAAATATTTGTTTGATATCAGGAGTGTTTTTGAAACTCTCCCCCCCAAAAAAGGTGATCGCTTCTATATTTATGCTTTTGATTTCTTTTCGTTGATCATCCAGTCTAAAGTCTATTCCTACATTATTCTCTCTCCTAACGTTCTATTTGTTTCCTTTATAGCTCTTACCAGAATTTATAGTTTCATCCTTGTTGGATTGTGTCTCTTCCCACACTGTATTCTGAGCTCCGTGAAATCAGGAACCATGCCTATTTTGTTCTGGGGTCTTACTCTTCAAATATGGGGCAAAGTATGTTTAAAAATTTGTTTGAGTCAGGATTGTATTGCTTTCTTATATGGTGTCAAGCACATACAGCCTCTCTCAACCCAGCCTTGGCTTAATTTTTTTCTAATTCTCAAGGCTTGCTCTCATTTGTAAAATGTGGATGGTGATAGTAGTATTGTATATACTTAATATTTTTATTGTATAAATTATATATTGTATAATTTGATATTTTTATTATATGTTAATGAATATATTTACTGTATTGTGTATGTTAAAGGACTGTGATGGAGGTAAAGGATGTGACGCACGTAAAGTTATTAGCACAGCTCTTGGGTCATAGTAGGACAACAATACAAAATGGTGCCCAGAAAACGAGAGCTTCGAGGTGTGTCTCTGCTGTGCCCAGGACTGCCGGATCATCCCTGTGGCCTTCAGTTCTTCACTCGCGTCGTGAGCGGACTCTTTTTAGCTGTGAGTTGGACACTGTGCTGGGCATTTCACAGCACCTGTCCCCAGACGCTCTAAGTGGAGATGCTGCTTTGCAGGATCTGTCTCCGTCTCAGTGCCAGTGTGTGTCTTGCTCGTTTTATTTTCTGCTCTCTTCCCTCCTCTTTTTTCTTTCCTTTAACTGCCCATGATAAAGCTCAAACTTTTTTTTGGTTTCATATATTGGCAGCACATTATCTTGTCAGGAGAAGTTAAGTACTTTGGGCGGGCAGTTTATCTCCCTGAGCCTATTTCTTTTAATCTAAGGCTTGTTCTGAAATTCTGTGATTCTTTGAATTGAGATAACGTTGAAATGCTTGGTAAACTGTAAAGTCCTTTTATTAATGTTAATCTCCTCACAGTCCCTACTTCTTTCCTGACTTCTAACATCTTATGACAGCTTCACCTGGGTAGTGCCCGCACCCCTCAAATTTAGCAGATCCAAACATTCTCATCTTTTCTGCAAACGTGTTCCTTCTGTAGTCCCTAACCCAGTTAATGGCCCTCTTGCAGTCTCCCCAACTAAAGATTTCAGGATGACTCATCTTGAATTCCTCTTTGTTCCTCACCACCTGTATCTAATTTGTTACGAAGTCTTGCCAAGCTTACTTGAAACATCAGAGCTTTTCTGCCTTTCCCCACCTGCTGCTACTGTTGCATTTAATTTTGTAACTCGTGTCTCTGCCTCCAGTCACATGCTTTTCCACCAGTGAGGTCCTTTCTGGAGTACAACTGAGCGGATTCTCCAGCCTTTCATCTGTATAACCAAAAAAAGAGGCAAAAGTACCTGCTTTACGGGGTGTGAGAATTAAGTGATGAATATAGGAAGCACCAAATGAATGGAGGAGCTGTTATTTATTGTTGTTTTTAAAAATGGAGTTACAGTAAGAGAAAATGTTTTACCAGATATACACAACAAACTAAATTCCACTGTAACAAAATCTGTAATCCCTCTGAATGTTGATATGGGGGGTGTAGTTTGGCATGATTTTTGATTATACGTTGGTGCCAGAAGTCCCTTTCCTTCTCCTCGGGAGCAGTAGGGAAAAGCAGAGCTGACCTCAGCTCTGTGTCATAAATTAGCACTCCCAGTCCTTTTTTATTCTCTTGAAAATGTGTGCTTTTTCTAATGGATGAGGTGATGTGATTTTTTTCTTGTGGGAGTTATGGTAGGATGAGGAATGGAGGGGAAATTTCTGCTGAATTCAAGTTTTGTGAATAGCGCATCGCCATGTCTGGCCCTGTTTGTTTCTGCATTAGTTACTTGAAAAGAGGAGACAGTTGGAGACTTTTATTAGCAATTTCTGCTCATTTAATCCTTGTGCCAAACCAAGGAGGTAGGCCCTATTTTCATGGTACTCGTGAGGCATTAGTGAGGTCAAATGACTCGTCCATGGTCGCACTGCTGGAGAGTAATGAACGGAGCCAGGGTGGGACCCAGGGGCTTTGCCTCCAGCCGGAGCCGCATCCTGAACCGCTGTGTGCACTGCCTCCGGCAAAGTCTGCCACTTGGCAAACCCAGTGTTGGCCTTTAAGACCCAGCCCAAGAATCACCTTTTGGAAGTTTTTCCCATCCTCATCTTTGCCCAGTAAGAATTGATTATTCTTTGTTCTGCTGACCTCATAGCTTCTGAGGAACTGTGGGCTGTACTTACAGACTTTTGACACTAGGTGGCATCTGTTCATAGAAAAGTAAAATGCTGTTTGGGTCTCAGAGGAAACAGTAACAAAGGAAGCAGCCTTGATTTTATTTATAGGCACAACCAGGTAAGCAGATGGATCCAATACAGAGAGATGTGGAGGCAGGCTTTTTTTTTTTTTTTAGCAGAACTTCTCTCAACAGCCACATCAGGTAAAACCTTTATTTTAGAGATAACCAAGTGAGAGAACTGGAGACAGAAATCTTTCTTATATGAAATTCTTTATTGTGATACGGATTGGACATGGATAAATAAACTATGAAGCAGTATTTTCTGTAATGAGGCAATTAGAGAGAAGTTAATTATATGCCCAGCTGTAGATCAGTGGCGGAATAAGTAAGTGTGTTGTAAACGTCTGGCCGTAGACTTACCACTAGTGGATATTCTGCTTAAAATGTTCTGCTGGGCCGGCCCCGTGGCTTAGCGGTTAAGTGCGCGCGCTCCGCTGCTGGTGGCCCGGGTTCGGATCCCGGGCGCGCACCGACGCACCGCTTCTCCAGCCATGCTGAGGCTGCATCCCACATACAGCAACTAGAAGGATGTGCAGCTATGACATACAACTATCTGCTGGGGCTTTGGGGGAAAAAATAAATAAAATCTTTAAAATGTTCTGCTAAATGAAACATTCTAATAGTTTTCCTCTTTATTGTAAATTTTTATATAAATATAAAAATGTTCAATCATGACACTTCTGAGGAAGGTCTTGGTTAACTGGGCTTAAGCACAGTGAATGAGTAATTAGATGTGTAATTGAGACACCAGCTTTATCTTCAAAATCCATATAGCTCTCTCTGTAGCCATGCTTCCATACCTGCAGTTGAAGAGGGAAAATGACTTTTTTAAAGTGTATTTAAAACAACTTTAAAAAGTTGTTTTAAAAAAGGTGTTTAAAATCTTTTTTCCTGTGACACTTTGGAATTTTATGTATTTTTGGACTCTGTTAACTGTAAAGCATTTTTCCTTTGGTTTACTTGTTCATGGTCTCTGTGTTAGTTTCCTGTGGGTGCTGTAACACATTACCACAAACTTGGCTTAAAACAGCAGAAATGTATCCTCTCACAGTTCTGGGGCCCAAAAGTCCACCATCACTTTCACTGGGTCACAATCGAGGTGTGGGTAGGGCTCCCTCCGGAGGCTCCACGAGGGAATCTGTTCCTTGCCTCTTTCCTTCTGGTGACTGTGGCGTTCCTTTGCTATGGCCACATCCCTCCAGTCTTTGCCTGTCCTTCTCTTGTGTGTGTCAAGATCAGTGTGTCAGATCTCAGTCTGCCTCTGATAAGGGCACTTGTGATAGCATTTCGGGCCGACCTGGATAATCTCTTTTATGTTGAAATCCATAATTTAATCACGTTTCCAAAGACCCATTTCCTTATAAACTAACATTCACAGGTTTCAGGTTAGGACCTGGTATCTTTGGGGACCATTTTCCAGCCTACTCCATCCTGCTTTAGAGCAGTTAGCGCAGCCAGTTTAGCATGATTTGTGGTGCTGTCTCCAGCCATCATTTTATCCTGGAAGGGGGTGGGTGGAGCATTATTAATGCATTGGTGGGAAACTGCTCAGAATCAGGCGCCATTCCCTTGCTGCTCCAAATGGGGCTTTACCACCTGAGTCTGCTTGGGAAAGCTGTTAAATGGCTGAACAAAAATGCATATGAGTTTGACTCTACTGTACAAAAGCTGAAAGAGGAAAGCAGAGATGATACTTCTAATTAAATGACATCAGTAATTTTACAAGTATAAAGACCTCTTCTTTGCTCTGGAGTGTGGTGCTGGATGCCAGCTTAGCACTGACTTGGCGAGACAGCTCCAGGCTTACAGCAGCAGCTCTGCCTTAGGTGAAGGCTTAGTTCTGAATTCAGAAACACAAAAATCTCCAGGCTTTTCTTTCATAGTACTAGCACTCGCTAAACTCTGACGAGGCATCTAAATTCTCCAGTGAGATTTATTTCTGATGACAATATTTACGGGAGCAAGTTTTAAGGATAAAGTGGTCATGAATTCTTGGTAGTATTCTAACAAATTGGCAACTGAGCAATTGCCCTGTCAAACTGCATTATAGTCTGATGATGGAATATTGATCACAAATGCTTCTCATAGCTTTGCAGGGCTTCTTATATTGGCTTGAATGTATCAATTATTACTGTAGGATTCCGTGGAACTTTGGATATGTATTGATTGCAGATGGATTTGGAATAGCCATTGATAAAGACCAATTTGAAATTCTTTGGTGTGTTGTCAAGTCCTTTTGTAATTGTAGATTTGAGGGAAAGAACTCATGAACACTTGGGCTTATATGTAGCAGCTAGTTTGAGACTGGAACGGGGGATGTGGTGTGAAGGGACCTGTAGTGTGTTGGGCCTGGTGCTGGGTCCCAGTGATAGGAAGGTGTACCTTAGCTAGTTTATACCACAGGCAGAAGACAAATGTCATCAAGTAGTTACAGAAAGGAGTGAGTACAGTTGTTCAAGTATATAATAAGGCAGTCTTTGGGGTGGAGGACTGGGAGACGGAGGGGACTGGTGGGCAGGTTGGAAGCATCCCAAGAGCAAAGGCCCTGTGGTGGGCCTCCCACACTAGAGGGCTATCAGCTAGGCTGGAGAATCAGCTGGAGCAAGGACAGAGACAGGTGGGGCTGGGTCCTGCAGGACCTGGTAGGCATTGCTAAGGTAAGTTCTGTTAATGGTAGTTCTCAACAATTTCAAAATACTTTTATTTTTACTATACTGCATGTAGTTTTCATATGTGAGCTAGGCTGGACATGTGAGGCCCTAGAAGGAGAAATAGGTTTTTCACTTATCTTGTGGGACATTATTGGAATGATACCAGCCTGAAGAGTCACGCTCCTGGTCTGTGTGGATTATTTTGTCTGTTGGGGGGGTGTGTGTACAGGTTTGTCTTTGGTTTCCTCTTTGGACAGTGCCTTCTCTCATTTCCATTCTTTTTATTTGTGTTTGTCTTCCTTGTGCTTATTTTAAATATAAAGCTCCTGGAAGTCTGGGATTATGACACTTGAGCATCACAAAGTCCACAAGTGAAGGCGTCCAAAACTTGTAGAAGTATTTCAGTGGCATGTTAGGCTTCCCATCGCCCTAGAAGGCTGATTTTTGAATTGCTGTATTTAAGGTTTTAGAAATTGGCTTTAACTTACATACTCGTGAATGATACAGAAGGATTTTTGTGAAGTCTGTTTTATTTTTTTATGTATATCTTTAAACTTATTATAAAAGTAATATATGCTCATTTTGAAAAGTTGAACCTCTTGAAGAATATATCGTGTAACAGGTAAAAATTGCTTGTAATCTCATTCTCCAGAGATAATCCAGTTAACCATTTGGTGTATTGAATTGTTTTCTTAGCAAATTGTAGCTGAATCACTTGAAAAATGTTTGCTCTGCTTTTTCTCAATAAAGATTTCCAAAAGTCCTCTAGCAAGCTGGAGCCCTCTTTTAAAATGTGTGTTACCTTTTCCTCTTCAGCCACTTGGGAGTTGTTTCCTTGCCACTGGATAATTTCTCTAAGATAAACTGTCTGCGGGCAAGTTCAGCGTTGTACACTGGCTAGAGTTCTTGGTAATGTCACAGGAATTATGTTAACATTCTTGATAATCTTTCAGAATCAATGTTTTCATTTTTCTGACAGATTTTTAAAAATCCTGGTTTGTGTGTAGGACATTGAACGAAATACTCCCGTCCAAAAGCTTTAAGTGAAAAAGGATTGGAACCAGAGTTCTCAGATTGGGCATGAGCAGTTAACTCGAAAGTCGCTGAGTAATTTGTAATCCCATTTGTGTCCTTGGAGGGACAGTGGAGGATAGGAGGGCATCGACATTTGTTCAGGGTCCATCACTGCCGGGAATAGAGGGGGCGCGTTACGTGAACCGAGCACATTTTCTGTGAAACAACTCTGTGCTTTCTTTTGAAACTTTTTCAGGTATCAGAGGTTTTTGTTTGTTCGTTTCCAATTGTAAATAATAGGTTCACTGTAAACATTTTGAAATTTTTTATTATTTTTTTTTTTGGTGAAGAAGATTAGCCCTGAGCTAACATCTCTTGCCAGTCCTCCTTTTTTTGCTGAGGAAGATTGGCCCTGGTCTAACATTCGTGCCCATCTTCCTCTACTTTGTATGTGGGATGCCTGCCACAGCATGGCTTCATAAGCGGTGTGCAGGTTGGCGCCTGTGATCCGAACCTGAGAACCCCAGGCCACTGAAGCAAAGCATGCAAACTTAACCACTACGCCACCACGCCGGCTCGGAAAAAAAAATTTTAATGTTAATCCCATTCCACCAAGGATAGCCATTGCTGTTGGTGATTTGGAATGTGTGGTGGTGATGGTGTGTGTGTGCTTTTTACCTTAGTGGTATTGTAATATGATTAGAAGTTGCTTCTTTAAATACTTGCCTCTGTAAATGCAACTCTTATTTTAGCAGTTTTCAAGTATGTTTTGTCTTGTCCTAAATTGCTGCCCTTTGATTTATGTTTGGTACTAGAATCTGAAGTATGTGCTTCCTTCCCCCTGTTAGTCCAGTGAAACCGTGTAAGGTGACTCTTTCTTTCCTGGGACTTCAGTGTCGGGTAAACCTCTTGGGAACGGTGCTGCCCATCCTGGAGCAGAATCGCAACTGAGTTTCCTTAGAGCATGGTTGCATCGTTTTTGTGAACGCATAAAAATAGAGGGAGCAAAGCCTTGCACAGCACCCTCAGAATTCACCCCATTACCCTACTCAGATGGTCTTTACTCCTCCAGTCCAGAGAATTAACTAACTATTCTATTTGTTTAAAAACTTTTTTTTTAAAAACAAAGATCATTATAAACTCTCTCAGGGCATACTGCTTTCAAATTAACCTATTCCCATCATCTCCCACCCTCTGAATTTCATTTACACGTGTCTCTTTTGGCACATGAAATTTCTGCTCTTTTTCTCTTATTTGAAACAATTGATATAAAAACTTAGGACTCCCTTTATTCATTATTCTTTATAGTCCCCTCTGCCATGTAATTATTTCTCCATGAGCCCATTTCAAGACGTGATGTCCATTTTAGAAGTTCCCTGTCGTTTCTGAGAGAGGCTTACGGATCGGCTGTGGCCCGTCCTGTCCGTGAGTTTCAACTCTCATAAGAGATTTATCTTGTGAGCCTTGCAGTGTGTGCCCAGGTTGGTCTGTCCCTGCCTGGAGCCCTGGCCCCTGGTTGGCTCTTGCTGTGCCCCCTAGTTGCTCCTTTCAGTGTCCTTTGCTGCTGTGTCCTTATCTTGATCTCTAAATATTAGGGTGTCCATCCCTGCAGTCTTGAGACTTCTTTTATCTGTACTTACTCCCTAGGTGATTTCATCTTGTCCCGTGGCTTGAAATGCCGTTAGTACGCGGACTCCAAGTTTATGTATCCTGCTTGGATCTGTTCTCCAGGTCCTCGTATCCCGCTGCCTCTCACCATCTCCACTTGGTCTCTAATGGGCATCTCAAACATGACCAAACTCTTCTCCTGCACCTCTCCTGCCCCTGCCCAAACCTGATCTTCCTGTAGTCTTTGTCACCTCCGTAAATACTGATTCCATTCTTCCATTTGGAGGGATATTTGAGTTCTCGTTCTTTCACACAATCTGTTAGCAATTCCTGTCTCTCAGCAAAACCTTCAGAAAAGCAAAAACCTGAAACGAGCCGCTTCTCACCACCTCTGCTGCTGCAAGCCGCCAGTGTCTCTCGTCTGGTTTATTGCAGTAGTCTCTTAACTGGTGCTCTCTCTCTGGTCCCCCGAATTATTAGTAGCTTCATCAGAACTGCTTTTGTAAAAGCATTCATTTGTGAGCTCCTCTCCACAGAACAAGCAGCTAGCATGGGCCTTTAAAACTGTAGCTTGGGTCATGTCCCTCCTCTGCTTTCTATCTCACTGAGAGCCAATGCCCGAGTCTCAGCAGGGGCTTCGAGGCCCTCTGTGCCATGCTGTTTCTTCTGGCTGCCTCTCTAGCCTCCCTGCTGCCCCTCTCTCCCCCTTCCTCTGCTCCGTGCTCGGACACCCCAGCTGCTCTCCCCTCAGCTGCGTGCTGGCTCTCTGCCTGCTGCACTCTCCGGTGCCGCCTGGACTGCCCCATCACACCCTGCTCCACCTGAGACGCTCCCCGCCCCTTAGAAACTGCTTTATCTTCTCCAAGGTGCTGATGGTTGTTAATTTGTTATTTCCCTGAGCTTCTTCATTAGAATATAAGCACAAATGGGGGCAGAAACCTTGTTTTGTTCTGTGCTGTATCCTCACAGTCTCTGGAATATAGTATATGTCTAACAATTTTCCTGATATTTTTATATTGGGAAATCAGAACAGAGAAAGATTTGTAGCTGTTATGCCATTTGAGGAGTGGCTAGTACTCCTTTCTTGAAAGTTTTTTTGGCCAATTTTGGGATAAATTTGAGGTAATTTTTACTTCTAATTATAGTCAGTGGCCAGTTAGCCCAGACACTGTCAACCAAGCCAAGACCATGGTGGTATTTCCCTGTGAGCCAGCTGCGTTCCGGGCCAGAGAGACTGCACTGTGTTTATGTTGGGAGACCTCTGGGGAGCCGTGAAGCCTTCAGTTTTGCTAGCCACCCAGTGTCTTCAGCCCGTGTCTCCACAGTCGGCTACCATATCAGCCCTGTTAGCTTTTGAAATTCCGTCTCCACCTTTCACATGTACCCCTTCTTCCAGCTTGTAGTCTTACAGGAAGGATGGAGGCAACGAAACAGATTCCACACTCGTGAGGGCAGAACAAACGATGACCTGATAATTAGTAGAGTATATATTCATTTCATAAATTCAAAATTTATAAAGAGCCCCCAAATTTCTGATAGTTTTACTAGAACTGCTTTTACAAAATATTCATTTGTGAGCTTAAGTAAAGTCTTTTGCCATAATGACAGCTGTTGTTATCTGGACAGGTGGAGAGTATTGGAGCCTCTGCTGGAATATATGCAGACAGATGTAGTGTAGTCATACTAGTGAAATCTAGGCACAGTCTTTGACTGACAGGGGGCCGTGCCTGTTACTCTGAGGTACCTGAAGTTCAAACAAAACAGTCTCCATTGACCACAATATGAATGAGACCTGGGTTATGAATTTGCTCCAATTTGGATCATTAACCCACATTTAGTTGTAATTACATATAAGTTAGAGTGGATTTCGGTCTCTGTTCCATAAACTGGGCTGAAATGTGCTGCTAAAATGATTTATTGGTGAGCTTTTTCTAATTCTTAGTAAAAAAAAAAAAATTAGGTTGCTAGATATAATTTCCTCAAATTAAAATTTTTTATTTCATAATTTTTCTTAAAATTTGGCATCTGTTCTTTGCCCTAACAGATGATCTGGTGAATGAATAAGTAACTCAGAACAATAGTTCTCACACTGGAGCTGGCGCCAGAGTCACCTGGAGCGTATTCAAACCCAGGTTGCTGGGTCTCATCTCAGGTTCTCTGCTGTTTGTCTCGGAGTGGGAATCCTGGTTGGGACTTAAGGATTCTCTGTGGAGAGATGACTTGCTATTTCTTTTGTCTCTTAATTCTACCGAAAGCCACATTGCTGTTTTCTATTCCGTATAGTTACATTTTATGTCTTATCATTGAGGAATAGTAGGACTTCTAAGAGTCTTAAAAACATGTTCTTCAGTCATTAGCCCTAAGTTGTGTGTAACGTGGGCATTCTTAGGATGGATTTCCTAAAGGACCAAAAGCACTTCGCCTTCTACTTCTTCTTTCCTGTAGAGTTGCAAAGCTAGGGGATACACCAGAAAGCGTAATGGCAGCGGGTAGAGGGGTTGCTGACGGTGGTGGCTGTGATTCCTGCTGTGTCCGTGCCTGTGCAGGAGCTTCTCTCACTGCCTTTAAGAGCGTGAGCATCTTGAGAAAAAAGAGGTCAGGTTGTAACTTTAATTTACAGTGTAAAAAAATACGGAAATACAGTTTCTGTTAGGTGGTTTAAACCACAACCTCATTTATTTATTCTTTAATTAGTTGAGTGCCTCTGATCTACTTTGTGCTGTGCTAGAGAAAAGAAAAATAAATTCTTTTTTTTTAAAGATTTTATTTATTTATTTTTCCCCCAACGCCCCAGTAGATAGCTGTCTGTCATAGCTGCACATCCTCCCAGCTGCTGTATGTGGGACCCGGCCTCAGCATGGCCAGAGAAGCGGTGCATCGGTGCGATCCCGGGATCCGAACCCGGGCTGCCAGCAGCGGAGCGCGCGCACTTAACCGCTAAGCCACGGGGCTGGCCCAGAAAAATAAATTCTTGACCCTGGGAATTCTGTCAATTAAGGAGGCAGACAGACCATTACTACGTAGTGACATAAGGGCTTTTACTTCCGTTTGTAGCAGGGGTGTCTACCTGGGTTCAGCAGTGAGGGTCAAGGCAAACTTGCTGGAACATGAAGGGATTAGCCAGACAAAAAGCCGGCTCCTTGCATTCCAGGCAGAGGAGAAAAGAAGTGTCATGGGGCATTGCCTTTTTTCCAAGCTTTCGTTGCCTTTATGCTTCAGAAGTATGCTGCTCTTGAGTTCTGTGCCTTTTCTTCTAAGTGTAAATGTAGGATATTTGATCATCTATAGGAGGTCTTATTTAATTTGATAAAATGTAATAATTGAAAAATCTTTAGCTTATAGCTTGATGTGTCAGTAGTTTTACTCACCCTTTCCTGTTATTTAAGCAGCAGCATTTTTCTGGATTTAGCACAGCCTATAAGATCAAAAGATAGGCACAATAAAAGTTGAATACTAATTGAATTTAAATAGTGAAGGAACCAGGAGAAAAATACATGTTAGAGAACAATGATAAAAGTATCCTTAATATGGATCAGATACTTTTTACCTTTTTACCTAAGCATGTCATACACATTTTACCCCACTGTGAATTCACACACAAAATTCTTGTGACATAAAAGAGACCTGAGGTCAAGTAAAAATTAATATTTCGGGCTGGCCCGGTGGCATAGTGGTTAAGTTCACGTGCTCCGCTTCGGTGGCCCGTGGTTCGCAGGTTCGGATCCCAGGCAGTGACCTACGCACCGCTTATCAAGCCATGCTGTGGCGGCATCCCATATAAAGTAGAGGAAGATGGCCACAGATGTTAGCCCAGGGCCAATCTTCCTCAGCAAAAAGAGGATTGGCAACAGATGTTAGCTCAGAGCTAATCTTCCTCACACACACACAAAAATATTAATGTTTTGTATTTGTGTGGGTATCATTCAAGGCATGTCCAGGTATACATTTCTGGGAGTACTTCAAAATAGTTTATCATTTATACTTTTCTGTGTGTTTGTAAAAAATAAGGGAAATTGCCCTTTGGTGTGGTGAGAGAGCCTTGGGCAGCAGTGCTGGCTTCTCCGCCTGGTTCTGCCTCAGGCTGGTTGTGTGGCACTGGGTGTGTACCTCAGTCTCTCTGGCCTCAGTCCCATCTACAGATTGAAAGGATTGTACTAGGATCGTAAACTCCCTTTAGCTCTCAAGTTCTCTGTTTTTTGCTTTCTCATCTTATAGCCCTTTTAGTCTGACGTACACTAAAGTATAATTCCGTAATGAGGTGCTCTCATGGACATCTTTTTTTCTCATTCCATTACCATCAAACGTAATCTGTTATGCTGTCACTCTCCAAATTATTCAGTTCCCAGGTTCAGCTAATTAAAGTTCAGATAGTGAGGGATACCGCTGTATTAGCAATAATCTCTCAGTTTTTGTTGCCATTGTAAAGGAAGGCTAAGGCAGACATTTCATGATGGGCAATACTTTGATATTTGACTACTGGTCCCTTCTGTACCTTGACCGTTGCCTTCAAACTAACAACAGCGAAAAGATGTGACAGCTGTTGTGGACAAAGCTTAATTTAGATGCCTCTTAAGCTTTCCTCAGAACAGAATAGAGAACTTCCTTGTAGTCTACTCAAGGAGTTAATGGAATGTTACCAAAATGTGTAATTTGAGCAGATTATTGGGGTATACCTAGATATCAGCATAATGAGGAGCAAAGATGATTCTTACTGGTAACTGAGAGATAACTATTTATTGAGCACTTAGTATTTACCAGTCGCTATTTGAAGCACAAGCAATGAGCAAGCCAGAATGAGTCCCTCCTCAGAGTCTGGGGGCACTGTAGACCTCAGCATGACACCGGATGGCTGGGGGAGCCAGGGAGTCTTTAAAGAGTGGAAACATGAATTAGTAAATTACTTTTAATACTTTGTATCTTTCTCAAGGATCTGTATAGCTTGGTCTTTTATGTATTTACCTCCCCATTTTGTTTTGTTTTTCATATTTTGTTTCTGTTAGGAGAGAACATTGAAATTATTCTCTAAGCTATTTGAAGAGAGTGACTAAATGCACCTGGGTCAGGCTGTCTGTGGGTATGAAGTGGTTGGGAGAATCCAAGAACATGGTGGTGAATGGCAGGAGAAATGGAGGCAAGTTGTCTAATGACCATCAGCAGACTCAATCAAAAGTACAGCACACGGGAAAGGACACGGTGAAGGCTGGCAGAAACGCGGGCGAGAGGAGGTCGAGCAGATGTATGTACACACTTAACCTGTCGTTCTTTTGATTGTGATATGGGATGGAAATTCTTTCCAGTTCGTAACGTGTGTTCTGTTCTCTGTTTCCCAAACAATTTTACGTTCTCACAGTTAACAGTATAGTGTTTTTACTCTTTCAGAGTTCTGTCAATTTTTATTCTCATCAGACATTGTGTACAACTCAAGTTTAATGTTTAATATAATAACCTTGGTCATTTTTTATATCCATAACTTTATGTTTTGTAGCATTTGTACCTGAATGGTTAATTTGTGCTATAAAAAGTATTAAAGTACTACTCCTGAATTTCTTATGAGTTCAAACTGTGTTTTTTATATTTGGTGTAAGTATAAGTATGTATTTCTTTGAAAACTTGTAGAGTAATATGAATAATAAAGTCAACTAATTTACATGACAAGTGAAATTTAGGGCAGCTTCACGAATTGTCCGCATTTCTTCTATTTACATAGGGTGAACAGTCGTTGATGCTGGCAGTGACGCTCTGTTGATAATGAGCCACTTCTTTACCTCTATACCTCTTGGTGCCGATGAGGCTGCTTGTTGAGAGTTAGAGAAATGGTAGATTTGATACAGGTTTCGTAGTTCTTTTAAGAGTGGTAAAATGCCCCTGGCTAAGTGTAAACCTGAGTAGGCAGCTATATAAGATTGTCCAAAAGTATATGGCCATGTTAAGGAGGACACTTTTTCTATTTCTTACTTTTCTTAAGGTTAATTTAGCCAGTACTGAATAGCCTTAGTTTGTGTTGGAATCAACCTACTCCCAGTAGATTTGCATTAACCTGGGGTTTGTTACAGTTTCAGATAGATTGTACCAATTCTGATTCATTTACTTTTTAGGGATTATGCTATTCATTGGGTCCAGACTGCCATTAACCTTTCCGTATCAGATCAGGTCACTGACTCTGTAAAAACCGGAGAGAAATCCCTGCTTGAGACAGGAGTAGGGAGAGAGCCCAAGACTGAATGGATTCTCCTTGGCATGGACCCCTCCTCACTCCTTAGCATGTGGTGGGAAATTGAGAGATGTAGTGACTATAACAGTGGTATTGGCTCTGGTGAGTAAAATAGGCATCTCTTAAGCTTTTTTTTTTTTTTTTTTTTTTTTTACAAATTGCTCTTGGCCTCCTTTTGTGCATCATAATGCAAAAAGGTCTTAATTAGTTTAATTATTGGAGGTACAGAAGAATTTAGAAAATGAGTGATACAAAATGTACTTTGCCAAGTATAGACAGATTTAGAGGGATAGACTGGAAAAACCCAGAGAGTGTGAAGATGGACAGCATCACATTGAAAGTTATTGGGCAAGAATGGGGCAAAAAGAGAGCCAGTGATGAAGAGAAACAAAGCAATGCTCCATCTTAGATAAACTGCAGCGACTTCACCTAACATCAGAGCCACAAAGTACTTGAGGCAAAAACTGACACAATTGAAGGGAGAAACAATTCAACGATAATTTGGAGACTTCAGTACCCCACTTTCAATATTGGATAGAACAACTAGGCAGAAGATCAACAAGGAAAGAAGAGTTGAACAATACTCTAAACTAACTCTTCTTAATGACTACAATGGTAGAATACACATTCTTTTCAAGTGCACATGAGACATTCTTCAGGATAGACCATAAACTAGGCCATACAACTAGCCTCAATAAATTTAAAAGGATTGAAATCATACAGTGTATGTTCTTAGACCACAATAGAGTAAAATTAGAAGTGAATAACAGAAATTTGGGAAATTCACAAATAGGTGAAAATTAACACGATCCTAAGTAACCAATGGGTTAAAGAAGAAATCAAAAGGGAAATGAGAAAATACTTGACATGATTGAAAATGAGGATACAACATACCAGAACTTACGGGATGCAGCTAAAGCAATGTGTAGAGGGAAGTTTATAGTTGTGAACACTTATATTTGAAAAGAAGAAAGCTCTCAATCAATAACCTACCTTTTCACCTTAAAACACTGGAAAAAGCAGAGCAAACTAAACCCCAAAGCAAGCAGAAAGAAGGAAATAATGGAGTGGAAATTAACAAAATAGAGAATAGAAAGAAAATAGAGAAAATCGACAAAGCTAAAAGTTGATTCTTTGAAAAGATCAACAAAATTGACAAAACTTTAAGCAAGACTGACCAAAGAAAAAGAAAAGACTCAAGAATCGAGAATGAAAGAGGGGACATTACTACTGCCTTACAGAAATAAAAAGGATTATAACAGAATACTGTGAACAACTGTATACCAACAAATTAGATAACTTAGATTAAATGAACAAATTCCTATAAAGCAACAAACTAAAACTGATTCAAGAAGAAATACAAAATCTGAATAAACCTATAGCAAGGAAAGAAATGGAATCAGTAATTTAAAAAAAACAGTAACTACAAAGAAAATCTCAGCCCCAGATGGCTTCATTGGTGAATAAAGACAGATGTTTAAAGCAGAATTAATACCCATTCTTCACAGGCTGTTCCAAAAAAATAGAAGGGAAGGGAACACTTCCTGATTCATTTGATGGGGCCAGTATTATCCTGCTCCTGAAACACAAGACATCACAAGAAAAAAAAATACAGACCAGTATCTCTAACAAATATGGATGTAAAAATCCTCAGCAAAATACTAGCAAATCATATCCATCAACAGATGAAAAGGATTCTACAGCATGACCAAGTGGGATTTATCCCAGGAATGCAAGGTTGATTTAACATCTGAGAATCAATCAATATATTAACACCATATCAGTAGAATGAAAGACAAAAACCATGCAATCATCCTAATGCAGAAAAAGCATTTGACAACACCCTTTCAGGATAAAAATACTCAACAAACTAGGAATAGAAGGGAATTCTTCAACCTGATAAAGAACATCTATGAAAACCCCACCACTAATATCATATTTAATGGTGAAAGACTACAGATGGTCTCCAACTTACGATGGTTCAACTAACGATTTTTCAACTTTATGATGATACGCATTCAGTAGAAACTGTACTTCGAATTTTGTTCTTTTCCCAAGGCTAGTGATATGCAGTATGATACTGTCTCGTGATGCTAGGCAGTGGCAGCAAGCCACAGCTCCAGTCAGCCATGTGATTGTGAGGGTAAACAATCAATACACTTAGAACCATTCTGTACCCATGCAGTGATTCTCTTTTTCACTTTCAGTATGGTACTCAATAAATTACATGAGATATTCAACACTTCATTATAAGATAGGCTTTGTGATAGATGATTTTGCCTAACTGTAGGCTACTGTAAGTGTTCTGAGCATGTTTAAGGTAGGCTAGGCTTAAGTATGATGTTTGGTAGGTTAGGTGTATCACATGCATTTTTGACTTAGGATATTTTCAACTTATGATGGGTTTATCGGGACATAACAATTGTAAGTTGAGGAAGATCTGTAAATGGTTTTCCCCTAAGATCAGGAACAAGACAAGAATATCTGTTCTCACCGCTTGTATTCTAGTACAATAGCATGTACTAGAGGATCTAACCACAGCAGTTAGGTAAGAAAATGAACTAAAAAGCATCCATATTGGAAAGGAAGAAGTAAAACAATCTCTTTGCAGATGACATAGTGCTTGTATAGATAATCCTAAGGAATCCACTAAAAAACTGTTAGAACTAATAAACAAGTTTAGCAAGGTTGCAGGATACAAGATCAGTACACAAAAATCAATTGTATTTCTGTACACTTGTAACAGACAATCAAAAAATGAAGTTAACAATTGCATTTATGGTGGTGTCCAAAAGAAAAAATAGTTAGCAATAAATTTAACAATAAAAGTGTAAGGTTTATACTCAGTAAACTACAAAACTTTGTTGAAAGAAATTAAAGAAGACCTAAATAAATGGAAAGACATCTGATGTTCATTGATTGGAAAACTTAATATTAAGATGGCAATACTCTCCAAATGATCTACAGATGAATGCAATCCCTATGAAAATCCCAACTGGCTTCTTTGCAGAAATTGACAGCTGATCCTAAAATTCTTATGGTAATTCAGGAGACCCAGAATAGCCAAAACAGTCTTGAGAAAGAACAAAGTTGGGGACCCACTCTCAGTTTCAAAACTTACTACAAAGCTACAGTAATCAAGACAGTATTATACTGGCATGTGGACAGACGTTTATCCCTGGAATAGAATTGAGAGTCCAGAAATAAACCCTCATTTTTGCAGTCAATTGATTTTTGACGAGAGTGCCGAGAAAATTAAGGAGGGAAAGGAGAGTCTTTTCAACAGATGTTGCTGGGAAAACTGGATAATCACATGCAAAAGAATGAAGTTGGACCTGACTTCACACTATATCTGAAAAATTAAGATGGATCAAAAGCCTAAATTCAAAGCTAAAACTATAAAACTCCTAGGAGAAAACCTAGTCATAAGTTTTCATGACTTTGGATTAGGCAGTGGTTTCTTAGATATGACACTAAAAGCACAAGGAATAAAAGAAAAAAAAAGATAAATTGAAATTTATAAAGGTTGCAAACTTTTGTGCTATATAAGGGGTACCATCAAGAACATGTGAAAAGACAGTTCACAGAATGGGAGAAAATATTTTCAAATCACACATCTGATAAAGGACTAATATTCAGAATATATAAAGAACTCTTATAGGGCCGGCCCCGTGGCTTAGCAGTTAAGTGTACGCGCTCCGCTGCTGGCGGCCCAGGTTTGGATCCCAGGCGTGCACCAACGCACCGCTTCTCCGGCCATGCTGAGGCCGCGTCCCACATACAGCAACTAGAAGGATGTGCAGCTATGACATACAACTATCCACTGGGGCTTTGGGGGGAAGAAAAATTAAAAAAAAAAAAAAAAAAGAATTCTTATAAGTCAACAGTAAAAGACAAAAAACTCCAATTTAAAAATGGGCAAGGGATCTGAATAGACAGACATATCTCCAAAGATATAAAAATGGCCAATACATGAAGAGATGCTCAAAATCATTAGTCATCAGGGAAATGCAAATCAAAACCACAGGATACCACTTCACAATCACTAGGATATCTGGAATCAAAAGGACAGATAATAACAAGTTTTGGTGATGATGTGGAGAATTTAGAACCCTCATTCCCTGCTGTTGGGAACATAAAATGGTACAGCCACTTTGGAAAACAGTCTGGCATTTCCTCAAAAGATTAAACATAGAGTTACCACATGACCCAGCAAGTCCACTCCTAGGTATGTGCCTAAGAGATTTGAAAACATATGTACACACAAAAGCTTTTACATGAATGTTCATGGAAACATTATTCATAATAGCTAAAAAGTGGAAACAGCCCAAATGTTTATCACCTGATGAATGAATAAACAAAATGTGGCATGTCCATACGATGGAATGTTATTTGGCCGTGTTAAGGAATGAAGTATTGATGCATGGTACAACATAGATGAACCTTGAAAACATGCTAATTGAAAGAAGCCAGTCACAAAAAACCACATATTGTGTGATTCTATTCACATGAAATTTTCAAACTAGGCAAATCCATAGAGACAGAAAGTAGGTTAGTGGTTGTCAGGGGCTGTCGAAAGGAGAAATGGATATTGACTGCTAATGGGTATGGGGTTTCTTTTGGGGGTGATGAAAATGTTCCAAAATTGATTGTGGTGATGGTTACACAATTCTGTGAATATGTTAAAAACCATTGAATTGTACACTTTTTGTAGTTGAATTGTATGGTATGTGAATTATATTTCAATGAAACAGTTATAGAAAATATAACGACTTTGATAGCTTTTCACATACCTACGTGAAAATAATTTGATTGCAAGACGTACTCCTACCCTTTGGCAGGGACTTGCATGTAAGTGTTTATTTTGTTTTTTTGAAAGAGTGGATGAAAAGGTTACACCTTTCACTGTGTCTCTCTTTCTTGCACATCTCAATTTTGAGAGGCTTCAAGTTATACTGCTGGTGTTCTCTAAATTACATGGGCTGACTCCGTGAAAAGACTGTCAGTGACGTACATCAGACTCAACTCAGCACTGGTGAAACTTCATCCATACAAATTTGGCCTTCCTTTCCTCTCTTTATATTGTTTTTCTTCCAGAGTTAAACCCAATTGCTTCAATTATATATTTCAGTCACTTCCCTTCCCTATTTTTATCCATTCATTCAAAATCTGTTTCCAACAGGTCAGTTGGAAATAGGCCTGTCATTCTTTCTCTACTCCTTTTCCCAATTCTGCTACCTTGCTCTAATCATAGGCAAGTTTCTTAACCTCTGGGCCTCAGTTACCAGCAAAGTGGGGGTAATAATCATCTGCCCCAAAGCCGGAAGCCGAAGTTAACTCCTCCTTTTGGTACTTGAGATCTACCATCTGGTACTTACTGCCGAGAGTGTCTGGTGTTCCTCTTGTTTCCTCCTTGCCCCAGCCCTGTCTGTGATGGCCCTTATGCTGTCTTGCTGCAGTAATGAACATCCACCCATCCCTTTTTCGCATCTCTTCCTTGGGGGGGGAAGTAGGGCATCTGAGCCAATGAGTCTCACAGCTCCCCAGATTCTGTTCTTGGGAACCTGATGACATCATCTGCTAACCACATACTCTCAATAATTGTGTTAGTTTGCTGCATTTGGTTTTCTGTTTATGCAAAAGGTACTCAGTTCTTAATTACTAAAACTGATTGCAATAAGTTATTTCAGTTCTTGATTACTACCTTGAATAGACAGTGAAGCTAAAGGTTTTTAAGGTAGATTTAACTAGTTTTCAGTTTGAGTTACTTTTCTTTTTCTTTTCACAGGTAATGGTAATTCAGGATTTGAAGGACAGAGTCGATATGTACCATCTTCTGGAATGTCTGCCAAGGAACTCTGTGAAAATGATGACCTAGCAACCAGTTTGGTTCTTGATCCCTATTTAGGTTTTCAAACACACAAAATGAATACTAGGTAAATTTTAAGTCTTTATCCTGAATGGAACAGATGATGCTGAATTTAAGAAAATAGATGACTAATTTTACTTTACTCAGAATTTAAAATGACGTTAAAGAAAGTTCTTTGCTACAGAAGGGTTTTCTATATGTGAGCCAAAAAAACCAATAAAAGCCTCTAAGCGTCTTGCCAGTTTTAATTCTGTGTTCTTATTTTATCTCAAGATATTTCTATTAAAATATAAAGCTGGAGGAGCATCTTCATATTCTATTTTAAATGTTGATATTATCTTAGCTGAAAGAAAAATCTTACAAGTATCCTGTAAAACCTTGAAAATGTATATGCTTTCTTTTTCTACTTAAAGTAGGTTACATCAGTTGTTTACATGATTTTATTACAGACTTTTCTTCTTTTAAATAATTGCCAGTGTATGTAGGGAATTTTGCCATCATGTTTAATCTTTGAGATTCAGCTAATCGTAAGTCAGAGTGAATATTTAAAGACGTGCTTATATTCAGTATACAGATAACAAACAGATCTGTAACCGCTTTATTATCAAATGCCATCTATATAAGATATTTTTACATTGCTCTTGAAATCTGTCGTCCTTTAAATTTCTTTATTCTAATTCCCTTAAACATCAAAAGGCCCTTAGATAGTTTCATAATTGACTACCACCAAACACTTAGTTAGAGCTTTATATCTTTTATCTCTCAACTTCAATGGCAAAGGGTTTTCAAATCTGGTGGAAAACATAACAGCAGGGGTTTAGAAGGTAGAGCATGCTCGGGGCCACTTGTCACTCTTTTGCTAGCACTGGTGTTTTGTAGCTTCAGTGTCAGTGACTACCCTAGAGGGACTTGATCACCAGGTGGATAGTCACCAGTAATTAGTTGGGGGAAGGTAGGAATTGGTGAATAAAGGTGATTAGAAGAAAATCTTGCATCGTTTTTTTTCCCCTTCTAATTCTATCCCTTGCTAGAATTAAAACAAGGTACTGTATAATTCATTTATCAATTCTAAATCAAGAAAGAAGTAATTCGGGTAAAAATGTGCCTTTGGTATTTTCATGTAATTTCCTGTCATCATATATCTTTACTTACTAAAATGAAGTGAAAAGTTGGAATGGACTTGAGAGATTATTAAGATACCCCTCTGTTGGCGGGAAACTATCTAAAGTTTCTAAATAGGCAAATGGATGGCTGTTCTCTGGAAAATCAGCAGAACCGCTGCAGTCCAATAAAATCTACTTTGTGTTATTTTAAGTCAGTTTTCCTTTTTTCCCAGTGAACATAAGAGACCAGTGCTTATTCTCCTCCTAGAAGCTCCTGATAGTATTTAAGTCACCCTTTAGCCTTTGATTTTTTTCTTTTCTGAGTTAAGAAATGTGAATCACTATTTCACATAATAGTCCAGTGGCATTCGGGATATTACCCCAAAGGCCCATAATTATGACCTGGAGTCATCAAGGAAGGGCTAGATTATGTTCATTATGCCTTGTGTACTGAAATGTGGAAGGATATAAACCATTTTAGAAAGCATTCCATCCAAATGGGTTGTCTTAGGAAGGAACTCCATGTATTCAGAAACCCATGCTTTGACTCTTCCAGAGGATGAAGGGTTACCTGTTCTTGGCTTCTGCAAAAACAACATAATTGATACTTTCTGTAGACGTCCTCCTGGACAACTGCTGCTCATAATTAGTTTTCATATGAGTCACTTGGAGACTCTTGTTAAGATGCAGGTTCTGATTCAGCAGCTGTGGGATGGGGCCTGAGGTTCTGAATTTCTAACACGCTCCTGACTACCTTGGAATACTTAGGTGCTAAACCATCTGGCCTACTGAACTTCGTTGTGATGTGATAAATGAATAAAAAAGTTCCTTATCAGTGGCTTCCTAGGGCTCACTTAAAAACGTATAGTCCTGGGGCCGGCCTGGTGGTGTAGTGGTTCAGTTCACGCGCTCTGCCTTGGCAGCCCAGGCTTCGTAGGTTTGGATCCCGGGCAGGCACTGACGCACCGCTTGTCAAGCCACGCTGTGGCGGTGTCCCATATAAAGTAGAGGAAGATGGGCACAGATGTTAGCCCAGCGCCAGTCTTCCTCAGCAAAAAGAGGATGATTGGCGACAGATGTTAGCTCAGGGCTGATCTTCCTCACAAAAAAAAGAAACAACATAGTCCTAAAATGTAAAGTTTAGGATTGCCACACGACTATTACTATTATAATAATATTAAAACGCAAGATTTTACTATATCCAAGTACCTCTAAATTAAAATTCATCCAGTCTAGTATGTAAAATTTTTTATGAATAGAAGTTGAAGGATCTAAAATTAAAACTGGTTAAAAAGTTAAACATGCAGAAGAAAACATCTATTCATATTTTTCAGTGTAGCGCTTAATTCTACTCATACAGTTCCTGAAATAGCCATCGATGGTGTAGGTAATCCTCCTGTTCCCGCTTAGACCGGGTTGGTTTTGCAGCAGTTTTGGCACTGTAGGCCAGTGTGGCTGAGCAGTTGGCGTTGCTGTCAAGAAGTGCTCTCCGCCTTTCACCAGAGGCATGGGTGTCAAAGGTGTTTTAACAGACTCTCTTGTAAGCTGACATTTGAGGAATACATAGAAATTTTATTAATGAAGCTTGTTAATCTTAGTTAAAGGTATACATTTTCATTTAATCTTAGTGGACTTATTTGAAAATAAAACTATCCCTTCTAGTTCTTGATCTTTTTAGTAAGAATTTACCAGAATGTTGACTGATATCATTTTCAAAGATATTTTTTATAGAAAATAAGGAAAATCTGTAGTGCTTTATTTGAATAACCATAAATATTTCTTAAATTATTAGCTTATGGACTTCTTTCTCTTTGGAGTGCAAAAGAAGTGACTGGAAGATGTGATTGGAGCTTGGATTTTAATTCTCCAAGCTGTCTGTATGTTACTGGTATAAGTGGTCTCTTTGTTCTTATGTTTATACATCTCTAATTTGATTGTCATTTTTTAGTTTCTCTTTTTTTTTTATGCCCTTTTTCCTCCCTTCTGCTTCTTTCACTGTACCCTCAGGAACAGTGTTCAGAAACAGTAGATGGTTAATGATTTCAGAATTTCCCAAACTGGCTATGTTCTGAATGCCTATGTTTTAATCTTAATATATCCCTATATTTACTAACAATTAAGTTTGTAGCATGAATACCTCGAAACAGTATAAACAAAACAGTAATTTTAATTTATTGGGAAGTATTTAGATTTAGTTGACTTTTGTCAATTATGAAACTTAAATTCTTCCTTTTCATCAGAGAAGCGTTATTAGTAATACCTCTGATCTTTTAAAAAGCTAGTGGGGAGATGGATATTGTAAAGCAAGGATGATGCTTTCGGTAATGCCCCCTTGTTTAGGCTGCAGACCCAGAGATTTCACAGTATCCTGGGGAGTCGGGGAGACTCAAGTGAGCAGTGAGCTGAGCAGGAAATAAGAAGAAATGACAAGAGTCATCTCAGGGCACTTCTTCTTTGGAACTTTTCTAATCCAAACTTGAGCCTGTACAGTCTTGACTCATCCTTCCAATACTGTAACCATCTAATTTTTATTTTATTTATGTATTTGATTATTCATATTTGCTGTTGGATATGAATTTATAAATCACTTTAAATGTCACTTGAAAATTAAATGCTTGACTAGAAAACATAAAGATGTTTTTAGACTTTCTAACTTAATATAATCAAGGGTAAAAGGATGTTATATGGGCAGGAAAGAATTTTAGCATCCTGGCTTTTGTTATCATGCTGAGCCTACCCGTGTCTTCATCAAGTTCTTGAATATCACAATGTTTTAAGGCTTTCTGTTACAACTAATATTGTAAGTCTGCTTAGAAATTACAAGTACAAATTATACAAATAGTTTTTTTATTGTTGTTGTTTGTTTTTGCATTTATATAGCGCCTTTCCTTCGAGGAGCTCAAGGCATTTTTCAAAATCTGACAGTTTTCCTCACAACAACCCTGTGAGGTAGGTAGAGTGCATTACAAGCAATAATAAGATACCAACTAACCTGTTTCAACCTTTGTAATATTGTTTATGTTGAGTAATTGGAGATGTCAGCATAAACACGATTTTTAGAACATTTTGCAAACCTTTTAAAATAGTTTGTCTTAGTAATAGATATATTTAAAAAACCACTTGTACTCCATAACAGGGTAATTTTAAGAGAAATCATTCATCAAAAGATCAGGAGTCACTCCCTGGGATTAGCTGAGCACTGATTGCAGGCCCCAGCCAGGTATGTTTCTGGTTGTTGTTTATTTTCAGGTCAAGAAGGAATGAAGAGCTGTGGTTTTAGCATGACTCCTCCTCTCAGCATCTACGAACTATCAGTTTGTGATTGAACTTGCTTCAAAGGGGGAAATGTGTTCACGATGTTGCCTCATGGTTTTCTTATTTTATATCTTAAATATTTGAGTATTTTTCTCTCTCTTCCTCTCTCCTTCCCTTGCTCCCTTTTTTCTGTCCCCCCTCCTCTTTCCCCATCCCTCCAGTCAGCTCTTGACTGTACATGCTAATGGAAGGGCACAGTAGTACAGCTAATACAAATCTACAACTTTTCTTCATTGCCACAGTGGTCTCTTGGGTTTGGAAACAGAAAAACCAAATAGCAAGAAAACCTGGGAAGTCAGTCTCTGGAAAGAGTGGGGAACAGGTGTGTGGGAGTGTGAATTCATGTTTTTTTCTGCCCCTTTTAATAATAAATGATTGTAAATGATATATTTTTATTTCTTATACCACCCATTGATCGGAGATGTGGGAAGAGAAAAATAAATGTTTGGTTTATTTAAAGTTGCAAGTTTCATATTAAGAGAGGGAGGAAGGGTATATTGATTTGGAAATGCCAGATACCTGGTTCTCTTGCCTCCCCTGCCATCTCACCCCCAAATACTAAATTTAAAAGTATGTATTTGCATCCACCCCTTTCACTGTATCATCAGTAGAACAGCCAATGCTGTCTCTGGCTGGGCTCAGTGCTGGTTCTCAATGGCAAACACAAGTCAAATCCTGTTCTAATCATGAAGGGACACAAGAGGGCCCTCGTAGTCCAGATAAGAGAGCGGCATCAAGAAAGGCCTGGGGAGTAGTCCCAGGCCTTCCACTAAGCAGCCCTCATTGGACCTTATTTTCCTCATTTGTGGAACAAGAGAGTTGTTTTTAGATAATCTAAATTTTCTTCTAGCTTTAAGAACCATGGTGTAAAAATAGCTTTGTGCAATTTGTGTGGGAGATTTAGAGTGATTATCATTAAGGAGAGGACAAGAGGGTATTTTTCTACTCAATAATAGAAAATTACTTTAATTTTTCCTAAGGTCCTCAGTGCCTTTTGCTCTGGCCCTAATAGTTGGAACAATCTTACGCTATTAAATAATTTTTATTTCCCTGCAGTATTTGTTATAATGGGATTTGACTTGAACTGTGAGCCAGGTGATTTTGATGTACTTCTATAGGATTATCGAAAACAACTGTCTCTTCCCCTTCCTGTCTGCACTCAGAACCATTTTCTTCTTCCTTTGCCTCACTATCATTTCACGCCTATAGCAGCCAACTGTGACAGTAAGTTTTGACAGTAAATTACATTTTAAGTGAAATGGAGGTTCTTGCTGGTGTGTAGCAAGGGGCAGATTCAGGGATTTTGTTTGTGTTGTAAGGCAGTAGAAGTCAGGAAAGTAAAAACAAAAAGCACAGGAAACGTGGAATCAAGAGTTGGTTATTTTGTGTTGGTTTTAGCACATAAATTGTTTGGCATCATGAACAGAGAGTAAACAAAACTAGGGAGAGCTGAGTGGCGTCTTTAGATAGGAAGGTACGTGTTTCAGGAAGTGGAGAGGACGCATAAAGCCTGTCAGGAAGAGCCAGTGTCCATCCCGGGTTTGCACCTTACCTTTCTGTCATGTTCTGAAGAGCTTTAGGGAGTTTAGCTCTGCCTCTGACTTGCTTTCTAATGTGTTGAGCTGTGCGATTTATTTTGAAATAAGAGTGTCACCGTTGGTCACTTCCGCATGGAACATGTAAAGATTGCTTGGCTCTTTCTGTCATTTGTAGCCCTGCCACTTAACATGGATTATTTATCATATTTTTCAAAGTGAACTATTGCTTTCTCATGTATTGTGCAAAATATGGGTTGTTTCCTGCCATTTCATATTTTGTATTGCTTGAAGTGATATGCCTTAGCTAGCAGCTGATTGGTTGTCTTATCTGTCGTTTATATGCAAATAACTCGAGTGTAGGGTTGCCTCAAGAAGGCTTTAGATTGAGTTTCTTAGAGAAACCCAGTCTTGACAGAATCACCTGTGACTACAAGTAAGTAGTTTAATATAACTGTGTGGAAGTTTGGATACTTCCACAATTTGCAAATATTTAGATTATTTTAGTAGTGCTATTCTGACAACCTAGTTAAAGACATTCTGAATTGTTGAAAGGACTTCCACTCATCTGTGAGGGCTGGTTTGCCAGTTGATTGGAATAGAAAATAGGGCGTTGTCCATTTCTTCATATGATATCTCTAGGTTGTGTTTGAACTCTTTCAGATAGTTCTGCTTAATAGTTCTGAGAGCTTAGTGAAGCTAGAGTCTGTAGCCAGTAAATTCCTGGAAGTGTCACCATGCATTAATATATCTGAGGTCCTCTAGAGATCCTGTCCAGTAGATAGTGTTATACCTGTTCTGGACCTCATGTCTTCCCTCTTCCTTGTTCTAGTACTTTCCTTTACTGTTGTTAGCCAGCTGATTCCCTCAGCCCCTGTTTATCTCTTTGAATCCAGCCTTTTGTTTTTTAAACTGAATATTTATTTTCCTTTTTTTCTTCTTTTTGTGAGGAAGATTAGCCCTGAGCTAACATCCATGCCAATCCTCCTCTTTTTGCTCAGGAATATTGGCCCTGGGCTAATGTCCGTGCCTATCTTCCTCTACTTTATATGGGACGCCACCACAGCGTGGCTTGACAAGCGGTGCATCGGTGCGCGCCCAGGATCCGCACCTGCAAACCCTGGGCCGCCGCAGCAGAGCGCGTGCACTTACCAGCTATGCCACCGTGCAGCCCCTGAATCCAGCCTTATTGAGATCTTCTGCTTAGATTTCCTCTCACTTTGCCTGCCTTCTGTTGATTGTTTCCTGCCTTTATAGTAATATTCTGCTTTTTCTTTAGAAAGCTGAATTTTCCGCTTTCCTCATTGCCCATATCAGTGTCAACTCCAAAACCCCTTCCCAAACAAATACAGCTTGGTTATAATTTCCGTACCTTAAAGTGCTATAGCAGTGTGGTTTGTACCATATTAACATTCATTTGCTTATTGATGCCTTGCGTAACTGTTTGATGCATGTATGTATCTCTTAGTCCCAATTAACTTTTCTATTCAAAAACAGAGGCTATGTCTTCTTTCTCATATTTTTCACCACAGCACCTGTGCATACAGCATCTGATAAAAAATCCTTGGTGAAATATTGTGGCTTAAAATCTTACTGAAATGTTATGAATACATTTGTGATAGCTTATCAGAAAAAAAAAAAATCTGCTTCAGTGCTTCCTTTGCTGGACTTGGTGCTAGATCTGATCTCAGTTTTAGCATTTTCAGGTTTATGAGATGTGCAGTTTTGAATGTTTGAGTAAGATGCAAATACTTTTTCTCCTGAGCCACTAATATTTTTTCTTAATGTATTTTATTTGAATAGCAGTCTGTAATTCCTTTTTTTGTTGTTGGATGTTAAAAAAAAACCCAAAACCTTATTTGGGAAAATAAGCCAAATGAAATTGACATGAGAAGAAATTTTGAAATTAAGATCCAAGTTCCTTTAATCATAGTACACGTGTTTTATTGAGAACACAGCTTTAGAACAAGGGGCTTACATGGCCCATGCTTGTGTCGTGTGTTAATGTCTGCCTAGCATGTGATGTTCTGAAGTCATTATAGCCAATTTTACAATAGAAGCCTTTTAAAATTCTACCCCACCACTTTGTCCTTACATCACCAGTACAGCAGTATCACTGCTGCAGTTGTACTTTTTGCCCTCTCTTTGTTCTCTGAATGCAGTTAGCAAAGATTCATTTGACATGGGTGTTGGAACATCAAGGTGTGTTTCAAGACCTGTTGGGATGCCTAGTTTGGGGTTTTTCTATCTGTACGTAGAGAGCGTTTTTGTTTATGGCATGGTTTTGTTTGCTGCTTCGTTCTTCTGAAGCTCATTGCCTTGCATTCCTATGGCTTGATTCTGCATGTTTTACAAAATTCTTGTCATTCTAATTCTCAACTAGACAAACTCTATTCTAGATCTTTCATTTTGTACCTTCCAAAGTAGAGGACTAGTAGTAGCCTGAATCAGACAGCTTTCGTTTGAATCATCTGGTCACCTCTCAGTTAATGAGATAACAGTGAAATAAAAATATGAAAATACCTTATGAAGAAAGAGAAGTTATATTTCCTGGTGATCAGTATTACTTGAGTAGTAATTATCAACATGATTGATTGTTCTCTTTTGTTAGGTCTGGCTGTTTTTAGGTTATTACCTGTTTCTCAAGATCTCTTAACAGTGGCCCCAGGATGATGGCAGATAACTAAAGTTATGGTTTTGATTTCTTTCAGATTTCGGCCAATTAAAGGAAGGCAAGAGGAACTAAAGGAAGTAATTGAACGTTTTAAAAAAGATGAACACTTGGAGAAAGCCTTCAAATGTTTGACTTCAGGCGAATGGGCACGGCACTATTTTCTCAACAAGAACAAAACGCAGGAGAAATTATTCAAGGAACATGTAGGTTTAGTAATAAGATTAATACTACTGTATTTATCCGTCTGGATAAGAGTAAAGGAAACGAAAGCCTAAATTTTAGTGAACACTGAAACTTTGAATCAGTTTTTCATAAGACTAATCAGTATGAAGATCTAATAACACTTAAGATCATTTCTATGGGGCGCGCCCCGTGGCTTAGCGGTTTAGTGCGCGCGCTCCGCTACTGGCGGCCTGGGTTCAGATCCCGGGCACGCACTGACGCACCGCTTGTCCAGCCATGCTGAGGCCGCATCCCACATACAGCAACTAGAAGGAGGTGCAACTATGACATACAGCTATCTACTGGGGCTTTGGGGGAAAAAAATGAGGAGGATTGGCAATAGATGTTAGCTCGGGGCTGATCTTCCTTACAAAAAAAAAAAAAAAAAAAGATCATTTGTATGACTATCCAAAGAGAAAACTTTGTCATCTGTAAGTGAAGTGCATTGTGAACTTTTAAAGTAACATAGCCAAGCTATTAGGTAGATGTGAAATTTTTCAACTATGTGAAATTTTTAGTGTGTGTGTGAGGAAGATCAGCCCTGAGCTAACATCCGTGCTAATCCTCTTTTTTTTTTTTTGCTGCGGAAGACTGGCTCTGAGCTAACATCTATTGCCAATCCTCCTCCTTTTTTCCCCCCAAAGTCCCAGTAGATAGTTGTATGTCATAGTTGCACATCCTTCTAGTTGCTGTATGTGGGACGCGGCCTCAGCTTGGCCGGACAAACAGTGCATCGGTGCGTGCCCAGGATCCGAACCCTGGGCCACCAGTAGTGGAGCGCGTGCACTTAACTACTAAGCCATGGGGCTGGCCCTTGAAATTTTTAAATAACAGCAAAGTTTTTTACTTAATGATCTTAAATGTTTACATTGTTGGTGGTGGTTTGCTTTTATAATTCTGAAAAAAATCTAGCAGGATAAATAATATAAAGTTAATACCAATTTTTTTCCTGTTTTAGGTATTTATTTACTTGCGAATGTTTGCAACTGACAGTGGATTTGAAATATTGCCTTGTAATAGATACTCATCAGAACAAAATGGAGCCAAAATAGTTGCAACAAAAGAGTGGTAACTATTATACTAGTATAAACCCATTAAGTCATTTTATTTCAAGTTCTCCCTTAAACTACTGTTCAAGTGCTAAGAAGGTCGTGGGGAGGAATGAAGCCAGAGCTCACCCTTAAGGAGCTGGCGCACGGCCAGTGCTTCGGCCCAGCGACCAGGGTCAGGGTGGTGAGATGAGAAGTCTGAGTTAAACCAGGTTCTGTCTCTAAACTAAGCCAGAGTGCTTTTTGTTTTCCATTTATTGAGTCTGGTGCCTGCTCAGTGACAGGACTACTGAAAGGTTAGGGGTAACCTGGCTTCCAGAGTCAGTCTTTCACTGGCCTAGAAGAAAGGTTGGGTATGAAGTCTTAATAATCCCAGGAATTTCCCAAGTGGAAACTTCCTAACACATTGCCTACAAAAAATGTGTATGTATGTACCAGCTTAAATAAAAGTAATAAAATTGAGCCCAGCTTGGAGGGATAAAAGCCATACATGGAAGAGAGAATATGTGATTTTTATCTATCCTCTCATGCCTGTTCCCTACCTTATCTCCCAGAAGAAGTATGTAGCCCCTCTCATATACCACCTCCAGTATTTCTTATAGCAAAAAGTGTAGGGTCAGGTACCTACAAATGGAGTGGGCAAAGAGCATTCTCCCCTCCCAGGCCTCTTGAGTGGATGTGTGTTCGTGAGTGAACGTTGTTTCCCTTGGGATGGTGTCAGCCTGCTGATCGGCTCCCGTGGCTCCCTGTGTTGTTGGGGGTGGAGCTTTGAGGTCTCGGGTTCTAGAGCTGCACTGTCCAGTACAGTAGCCACCAGCCATGTATGGCTATTGAGCCCTTGAAATGTGGCTAGTCTGAATTGAGAAGTGCTCTAAATGTGATGTACATGCCAGATTTTATATTAAATTGTATTTCTTGTTAATATTTCTTATACCGATTTACCTGTTGAATTATCTAGTGGGTTAAAATATATTACTAAAAGTAATTTCACCTGCTTTCTCTTGACTTGCTTAATGTGGCTGCTAGAACGTTGAAGTTGCGGTGTTTGGCTTGCATTACATTTCTGTTGGGTGGTGCTGCTCTAGCTGGGGACGTCCTAATTCTGGGTCCTCACAGCCCTTTACTACTACCTGTCTCTGTCTCCTTCATCCATTGTCAGCAAGGTGAATTCAGTGCAGCAGGTATTTGAGTCCTTTCTGCCTGCAAAACACTATACTAGGTGCTGCAGGGGGTCAGAGACAGGTAGCACAGTTCCTGCCCTGGAGGACCTTCCAGTCTCCGATGGAGATAAAGCAGCCGCACAGGCAACCATGCACAAGGCTGCGGGGCTTCCAGGCGGGATCCAGGGTAGTCAGCCAAAGTACGCACGGCCAGGTCCTCTCAATCCCTGGTGTTTAGTGGACAGGATTATTTGATTAACAGAAGCCGTATTATTTATAATTACTAGTAATTTTTAACATCACATATTTTAAATAGGAAACGAAATGACAAAATAGAATTACTGGTGGGTTGTATTGCCGAACTTTCAGAAATTGAGGAGAACATGCTGCTTAGACATGGAGAAAACGACTTCAGTGTCATGTATTCCACAAGGAAAAACTGTGCTCAGCTCTGGCTTGGTCCTGCTGCATTTATAAACCATGGTAAGCTGTCTTTCTCAGGTGTTAGTTAGCACTGGTGTGGGGCAGTACTGCTAAAAATTAGAATGCCGTATCACACTGTGTAAAACCTTTATCTTCTTTTAAAGGAGGGTTTGAAATACGGATTCTTTTTCTTTTTTTCCACAAACTTATTAAATATTCCTGTGCTCTAACTTGAGACCTAAATTTCTGTCAAAAGTTGTAAAATTATATGGAAAGCTTATTTCAGATTTCTGTAATTGTTCGTGTTTCAGATCTTTCCTACAGTTAATTGACTTTATCTTTTGGACATTTTTCAGATTGCAGACCTAACTGTAAGGTAAGCATAAAAATTTTTTATCTCAAGTATTTTGTTTCTGCTTCAGGTATGAGTTTCTTAATGAGTTAACTTTATTTCAGTTTGTGTCAACTGGTCGAGATACAGCGTGTGTGAAGGCTCTAAGAGATATTGAACCTGGAGAAGAAATTTCTTGTTATTATGGAGATGGGTTTTTTGGAGAAAATAATGAGTTCTGCGAGTGTTACACTTGTGAAAGGTAAAGTATTAAGTAGATGTTCAGCTTTTACAATCTTTTAACCACCTGATGATTATGGGCATTAACTCACGTTATCTCCTCATCATTTAAATGCAAGGATACTCTTTTATGTTCTGTGCATCGTACCCAGTACAACGTGCATGAACAAAATCAAAGGCTACAGAAATATTTAGGGGCACTGGCACCTGATCCTTTAAAATCTTATTACTACCAACTGTTGTTCTTATGAGTAAATCAGAATACAGATATTCCTAAGGAGAGAATGGGAAATACCTTACACACTCGTGCGCATGCACACACAGTGCCAGCGTAGGGGTGCCCCCAAAGTAGCAAGTGAAGTTCACTACTAATAGTCATGTAAAAACGCTGAAGTTGTCTTGTGTGTTACCAACCTGTGTCTTCTGGAATTTTTATGTTTTAGTGCACATACTCTTCATAATTCCTAAAGTCTGTCACTTAGTGAGGAACTCTTTTTGGAGTTCAAGATTCTGGAGTCCTTGTAGAAATCCCCCGGATCTGCCTTAGCAGGACTGCATGTTCACACTTCTCACTGTAGTGGCTTCTGCATACAGGAGCTCACTGAGGCGGCCTCACGAGCTGTCCAGGCTAGTGCTGCGGGAAGGCTGACATTACAAGGTAGCGCAGACTTGCATAGGCCACACTGTGGAGCAGACCTGGATTTGTTGAGCCCATTTTACATACCTTGCGCGGTGCTGGACACTCTACCAACCCTGACTCCTTCAGTCCTCACAGCCATCCTGTGAGAGAGTGAACTAGTAATGTGCCCACATGGCAAGTGCAGAAACCTAAGTGTCTGAACACCAGGGTCAGCCTAACTTCAGAGCCCTCATCCATTTCATATTGCTTTTGCAAATCGGAGCAAAGATTTCCAGTAGTTCTGCTTCTCCCACTTAGAACACCCAGCCTACAGCCACCAGCCTAACTGTTTCCCTTCCTTCCAGGTAGCCAGGGGTTTCTCTGCTCTCATGAGAGAGCAGAGGCACAGAGTCCTAGTACTGCCCCTTCATGAGAGAGCAGAGGCACAGAGTCCTAGTACTGCCCCTGCTGTGTCTCTCCCAGCTTTGGGGGCCTTGCCATGAAGGAGTGGCAGAAAACCTATTCTTGATGCTGCTGAATTTTTGCCCCTTTTTTTTTGTAGGGGGCGAGGAATAAAATTTGTTTTTCTACATAAAAAATGGTTCAAATCTTTGTTAAATCTTAGACAAGTCCACAAAAAAGACCCTTTAATCCATGAAGTAGTTTAATCATAGTTGAATAATGCTTTAAAATCATTTTATAGAGGCAACATAGTATAGCAGTTAAGTGCCTGAGATCTGGAGTCACACTGCCTGGGGTGGAATCCTGCAACTCTGCCTTGCATCAGCTATGTGATCTTGGACAACTTAGCTGCTTTTGTGCCTTAGGTACCCCATCTGCAAAATGGGGATAACATCAGAAGCTATCTCTTAGGGTTGCTGTGAGGATTAAATGAGTTACTTCACATAAAGCATGTAGAACAGCGCAGAGTTAATACTCAAATGTTAGCTATCAAATTATTTTGTGGTTTCTGGTTGTTTTCCCCTTAGAATATAAGCTCCTTGAAGGCAGAGATTTTTATCTTTGTCATTTACTGTTATATCCCCAGCCTCCAGAACAGTGCCTGGCACATAGTAGATCCTTGAGGAATATTTGGTGAATGAATGAATGAATGGAGCAAATGACACACTAAGTTTTTGGAGGCTGTCCTGAAAAACATACCCACATACTCAGGATTCCAAACCACTCCTGAAACAGCTCTTTCACTGGTTTAGAACTACACGTGTCATTATGCCCCTTGGGCAGATTAGTTCTCTTCCATGAGCATCAGTTTCTCACTGGTCAGATGAGGGTAGTCATCTCCTCAGGCTTAGTGTGAGGAATAAATAGAAACATGTGCAAATCCTCTTTAAGTGGAAAGGCGTAATACAGAACAGTAGGCATGGCTATTGTCAGACTATTTGAGCAGTTGGATTTAAAGATTGGCTACGAATACTCTTGAAATTCTCTGGAACACTAAATTGTTTCTGCCTTTCTAGAAATTAGGTGAGAGGATGAGACTAGTCAAAGAAACTCATTCAGTTATTCATCAGATATCAACTGAATGGTTAGTTACTTTATGTTAGGCCTAGTATATGCAGGGTAAACAAGATGAGCACCATGCCAGCTGTGAGGGCAGTGCAGTGAAAGGGACACACACACAGTGCTAGGAGCTGGAGGGTGAGAAGAGGTGGCCCAACGAAGACATGCGAGTGGACAGAATGCTTACAGAGGCGCTGAGCTCATGGGTAGAGTGTCCAGGGTACATTGGATGCTTGTTTCTGGGCCATAACCATCCTAACACAATGGCAGTTGTGGTACATTCATAAGTAAGTACTGCAGATTTCACTGTAGAAAATTTGAGAAATAAAATCTAATGACCAAAAAATATGAAGAACCAAAATATTTTAAAGCTTATGTGGAAGTATGTCTGATGATAGCCAAGAAAAAATTTCTAAAGTATAGTTAAGGGAGATTTGCCTTAACATATATTAAAAGTTACTATGAAACAGTAGTGATCAAAACTTGATGATAGTGGCCCAGAAACAGACAAATAGTTAAGAGAACATGAATACAGTCCTGAAATAAAGGCAAGTAAGTATGAGGTCTTAATACCACTTATGGGGAAATGATGATTTCTTTAATAAGTTATGTTGGTATAATTTATTGCGCATCTGGAAGAAAATGAAGCTAAGGCCCCATCTCACGCCATATACAAGGTAAATTCCAGATAGTTTAAAGATCTAAATTGAAAAATGCAATGCAAAACTATAAGAAAAAAATTAGGAGAATATATGTCTAACCTTGGAATAGTGGAGATCTTTTGAAAGAAGTAAAACAAGAAATGGTGAATACAAAAATTTTTGAGTGGCCAAAAGTAAAGTCAAAGATGGATGATAAACAACTAAAGGGAGAAAAAGGATACATATTGCCAAGAGTTAATATCCTAATAACAGAATACTCCTATAAGCTCATGAGGAAAAGACTGACTCCAGCAGGAAAGAAAGTAAGGCGGATGCTGCACAGAAAGTGACGGCTGTGGACAAGGACATTAAAACAGTAATTGGGTATTCATTTCACTATCAGATTGGCAGACTTTAAGACATACTGCTGGTGAGGATGTGGAGAAGCAGGCACTCACACAATGTCAGTAGGGGCGTAAATTGCTGTAACCTTTCAGGAAAGTACTCTGGCAATATTTGTTAAAAACAGACTCACCCTGTTACCTGGCAGTCATTCCCATTGGGAGGATCTGTCCTGTGGAAACGTGAGTGCTAGTTAGTAAGGATATGGTTTCAAGAGCAGTAGAGCAGCAGTGTTGAAGGTGGCAAGTGAAAACAAAAAACCCCACAAGTTTTAGTAATCACCATTGGGGAGGGGTTGAATAAATTATGGAATGTTTATTCAATGTAAAGTACAACTTTGAAAACGTGTTCAGTTCAGATTTATTTGTCCATGATGTAATGATAAGAAAGCTGATCGTTGAGTAAAATGTATGGTATTATCCTATTTTGGTTTTCTTTGCTTAAAAAGAAACAACGTAAATAAATGTGTAGACCATGGTAAAGGAATGGACTGTTGGCAGATGGTTAATGCTGGTACCTCAGGACTCTGGGGATGGAGGGTGGTTGGGAGCTACTATTTACTTTTGCTTTATGGATATACTGTCCTAGGATTGTTTCACTTTTTACATAAGTTAAGAAATAAAGGAGGTAGAGAAGCAGACGAATGGTGGAGTTTTACTTAAAAAAACTCTCATTTCCACATAAAATAATTCCACCACAATCATTTATTTTGTGTTTGTGTACTTTTTTTTTTTTTTTTTGTGAGAAAGATCAGCCCTGAGCTAACATCCATGGCAATACCTCCTCTTTTTGCTGAGGAAGACTGGCCCTGGGCTAACATCCGTGCCCATCTTCCTCCACTTTATATGGGACGCCGCCACAGCATGGCTTGACAAGCGGTGCCTCGGTGCACGCCCTGGATCCGAACCTGGGCCACCAGCAACAGAGCGCGTGCACTTAACCACTACGCCATCGGCCCGGCCCTAAGTGTACTTTAAGTATGGCCCATCTTTCAGGAATGAACCAGAAATGTTACAACTTAGGGTAAAAAGGCATAGAATATCTGAAAATACTTGATTACTTTAGTTCATATGAAATTAAATAGCCTTTGGGATTCACTCATTTACTTTCTGAATATAGTTTAGAGTGGAGTGGAGTGTAACTGGTTGCCTGCCTGGTGAAGATTCCCTAAAGGTTTTTACATGGATTTCTAGTACACCTTTTGAAAAAAGAATTGAGGCAGTCCCACCATAAGTTTTTGTTGTAGTTTTTACAAAAGCATTAATAAAAATTGAATTCCAGATGCATTCTGGAAAGGTGAAGAAAGCAAGAATGCTCACCTTACTTACCAAAAATAGTTTCTGCATTAGGTTTAGGCCTGTGCTCTCTAGCATGGAGAGGTAAGAACGTAGGGAGAGAAAATAAAATTTCCATTGTCCCTTAGCAAAAGGTGAAACACTGATTCCTCCGGTGAGAAAAGTTATCTTCTCTTCATCTAAATCCTAGAAAAAATAAATCGCATGGGATTTTATGGAGGGTGATACTGCTTTCATGATGGAGGGTGTTCACAGTTTTGCCACAAGTTCAGAAGCTGTTATTATACAGCTTTCACAAGCTAAGGCCAATAAAAGGCAAGTCAGTGAAGGCAGTTTTGGCCAAAGAGATTTCTCATTTTTTAAGTGCAATATGTAGTGCTTTTTTTTAACCTCATTAATTTAGAATTTACTTATTCTTTTGAATAGAGCTGGATATAAATTTACCTTTATACACTGAATAATGCGAAGATTTGCAAAGCTAGATTCATTTAAGGAAGTTTAGGAGGACCTCTTATAAGCACCCTCACTTCGGAAGAATTTACATAAATATAAATAATTGACACAGGTTACATATCATTCTTATCTAGTGGTGAAAGCAAGTCTTTTAACGTCTTATTTAGTAGCATTTTATTAATTATGATCATTCATGTTTACTTCAGTAACAGTTTTTATTGTTCCAGAAGTCAGATTTTCACTAATGTAGCCTAGCCTTCTTATAGTATTTCAGTTAGGATCTGTTTGTATCTAGCATTAAGTTCTAAGTAATGACTTAATGTATGGAAATTTTCTGATTTCTTTTTTTAATTCCTTAATTCTCAATATTCAGTAATGTGTTAAATAGTGCAGAACAAAGCTGGAATATAATTAACAGGTGGGTTATTTAAGCTACAATTTAGACCTAACTGTTGCACCAACCAGTTTTGAAATTGAAGAATTAGTTATTTATTTTTACCTACACATGAAGTTCTACAGGGTCCAATAGTTTCTCATGGGCAATTAACAATTGATTGAGGGCCGGCCCCGTGGCTTAGCGGTTAAGTGCTCGCGCTCCGATGCTGGCGGCCTGGGTTCGGATCCCGGGCGCGCACCAACGTACCGCTTCTCTGGCCATGCTGAGGCCGCGTCCCACATACAGCAACTAGAAGGATGTGCAGCTGTGACATACAACTATCTACTGGGGCTTTGGGGGGAAAAAAATAAATAAAATTAAAAAACGATTGACAATAGTCATAACAATTTGTTTTGTTATTTTAAATCTAGAAGGTTTTTTGCATTGATTTTATATACATGTTTAATTTCTTTTGAGATCCTAGGCTTAACAGATTTTCAGTGATGATTGAGGCCTCATCAGTTCATCACATCTCTTGACCTGATGTGGCCAAGTGTCCTCAGCAGCAAGCTTGTTGTAAGCAAGGATGCTGTTTGTTTAACCTGTGCTGTTTTCTCTTTCAGACGGGGAACTGGTGCTTTTAAATCCAGAGTGGGACTGCCAGCGCCTGCTCCTGTTATCAATAGCAAATACGGACTCAGAGAGACAGATAAACGTTTAAATAGGCTTAAAAAGTTAGGTGACAGCAGCAAAAATTCAGACAGTCAGTCTGTCAGCTCTAACACTGATGCAGATACCACTCAGGAAAAAAACAATGCAAGTAAGTAAGGGAGATTTGATAAGCGTATCTTTTTTTTTTTTTTTTTTTTTTTTAATATTTTCACACAATTTGCTATCTAAAGCGTGCTTCAATAGTTTTGATCTTTTAAATATTGAGAGAAGCTCTGGGACTCATGCGCTTCGGCAGTACTGCAAGGTTCTAGAAATGACTTGAGCTCAGAAGCAGTCTGTCCTGCCTCCGGATTCAGTCTGGTACTCTAGATGGAATTGTCTGCCTTTCAGGAATACTTGGTAACTGGATATGGAATTCTTCATCATGTGTTCCAGGGTCGTCATATGTTTGAGAGAAACATTTTCAAGGTGTTGGTTTCACTATAATGATGTCGTTAGGTTCTCTGAGAAGACAAAGGACTGGGTAGGGTCCCACAGACACATGCACGTTCCTGTGCCTAGCCAGTTTGTTAGGGTGGGTGATGGACTTGGGGAGTTGATAGCTTCTGGCGTCAAGGCTTCCCCCTTTTTAGTACTTGCTTGCCTTTTTCAAAATGAACTGACCCAATTTACCAAACCACCAGTTACCAGACTCAGAATTGTGATAGAGGAGCATTTTGAGTGTCACTATACTGTGACGTGTTGTGTAGCCACCAGCAAAAGTAGCAAGAGAGGTGAGAAGGAGAAGGAAGCAAGCTTTAAGATACCAGTTGTGTTTGGGGCAAGATCTAATGGAAACTGGAGAAAGAGAGAATGAAGAATAAAGAGAAAAGAAAGAGAAGAAAGCCTAAATGAGCAAAAGAAAACACCTCATGTTCCTGGAGCTTTGAAGTCTTGGAACCACTCTGATTGCTACTGGGCTTCATCTGGTAACACTAGTCTTCTCTAGGTGCCGCTAGAACAGTCGGGTCTTGAGCCTGACTGGTCTCTAACAGGAATAAAGCCTCAAAGCTTTGGCTTGGCGATCCACAAAGTGGGCCTGTTGGGGCACTATCCATGTCCATGGTTACTTCTTAGCACCTGAGTACTCCTGGGAGCTGGTTGTTTTAGGCTCTTCTCCCTATCTTGGTTCCCTCCCCTGCAGGACATCCTGGAGGAAAGGGAAGGTGTCTCCCCCAATGGTGAATGTCACTGCCGTGAATTCCTGCATCCACCTGCTGCTGGGGGTCAGAGCCTGGCATCACCTCGTAGTGTAAAAGCAGTGCTGTGTTCCTCTTCCACTTGGTAGCGTCCAGAGAGAGCGAAAAGAGCAGTTAGTCCATCATCCACTGTCGCCTGTCGGTTCTGATAATAAATGCAGCATAATCAACATTTGTTTTCTGAGTCTGGTTCCTTGGTGAAACTGGAGACTTGGTGAAGCCCACTTTATAGATATATACATAAAAACACTTAGAAGCGTGCTGCCGGACGTATATGGAAACAGCCGCGACGCTGTCCACAGTGAATGGCTCTGTGACATTTGTGGGGGTATTGTGTTTTTATGCATTAACTATATTACTATGTGTAGATAATGAGCTCAGTACACCACTTAAAAGATCAGAATGCAGATATCTTTTGGAAAGTGCTGAATGTACTAACTGCTATGTGGCCATCTAAGGAATATTTATTAATAAACCAAATACTTAGCAAAAGCCTGCTAGTTGTTGAAAAGATACAAAGGTGTATGAGACTCGGGCCCCTCCCTCAGGGAGCTTATGCCTTAGCTCCAGGGTAGGACAAGTACACAAGTGACTGTGCAGAGCAGACCATTAATGCCATTTTCTAAAGTAGAGGGAACGGCTAATCCCTTTGAGCTGTAGTCTCAGTATTACAGAATAGAAATATAGCACTTGCCAGTGACTGCTAATGTTAGGTGCTCACTTTACTCACATTACCTCTCTGCAGAAAAATTGTCTTGAGTACTTCACGGGTTGGTGTAACTAACTTGGAGGGTCGTGTGACAAAGTTGATAGATGTGGCTCAATGCTCTGAAGGAGCTGGAGGCTTACTCCACTAATCTCTGAGGCCGTCAGACATTCGGTCTGGTTCACAGCAGTATTTGCTCAGGCTGTCACATGTGTTCTCTTAGCTGTATTTCTTTTGGTGTTTTGTGTCTCAACCATACTCTTCTGCCTGTTTGAAAGAAAGACTTGTTGAAACTGCAGCTGGTAGCAAAGCCAGAGCTGCCCAAACCTTTCTCCCAAGGGAGTGGGCATCCATCGTGTGTATAGATTTGGACTGCTTTTTCTGGGCACAGCTGCCCATCTTTATTCTGCAGTTTGTCTAGAATTTAGAAGCTGACAGAGGCACTGCTTTCTTTGAACAGGATGTATGTTCTTTTTAAAGAAACATTTCTGCCTAGTCAGAAGAAAAATTATTTCTTCCTTCCACACAGATCCTTTTTTGAAAGGTGTCTCAGGAGCCACAACTTGACTGTTTTGCTTTAGCATCCAGAGAGAGGCGACAACAAGAAATCCATTTTCACACATTCAGTCCACAAACCTGAAGTATAATGCCATTATTGGAAGATTCTGGTTTCTTAGGCCTCTTGTGGCTCGATGGCTAGGCTACCCCCATAGTCAGTGCTGTGCTCTGGGACATGAGTCACTGCAAATGCCACAAGTCAGCGCAAGACACAGAGGCCTCGGTCGGTGGAGTAAGTTTATCTTGACTGGGGAGTGCCTGTCCTGGAGAGAGTGGACTGGGTCACCACTTCTCACTCTAGCCTGTCACAGACATCCCTGATTGGTCTGAATACTCTTTTCTGCTGAGCCTACAGGCTGCTCCAGAGTCCTTTCCAACACTCTTCCAGGCAGCTACTGCCGGTCTGTGTTTGTCATGTGAGACAGAAGCTGCTTGTTGTGCCTGATAAACTCCTTGAACTAAAGTCTTTCAAGTCCTGTTGAGGGTTTTCTGGATCCTCAGGTTCTGAAGATGCCAAGCTGTGTGCGGTCCTTGTATTTACTTTGGTTCACATTGATAGCATGCGTTTCTGGGGCCTTTATAGTGAAGAGCGTGGATGTAGCCAAGCACTTAGGGAGCTTTCACATCATTTTGCTCTTGTATCTGGCTGTAATTCTTCATGCCCATACAGGGCTGCTGTATGGTTTTGGGGACACCCTGAAGTGACTGTGATAGCCATGCTGTGGGTCCTTAATCCTTGAGTGGTGACTGGCACCATAATAACTCTGTGGTATACCTTAGAAGCAGTGTAATAGAGTGGTTACAAACTTGGACTCTTGAGCCACAGAATTCGGTTCACATCCCATCTCTGCCACTCACCAGATGGATGATCTTAGACATGGTAGTTCATGTAAGCTTCGTTTTCCCACAGCTGTAATAGCTCTTACTTCAAAGAATGCTTATTAGGATTGAGATCATACTAATTTGGCCATTTTGCACAGCACCTAGTATATAACAATTGCTAAGAATGTGTATCTCCACCTAAAGTTACTGTTTATGCATTTGAGATATGTCCCAGCCACTAGGGAAGAGACTCATATATGATGTATTAGTGCTGAAGCCAGGGTAGCCACAGGCATACCTTATCTCCACTTCCCTCAGGATCCCTAGGCTCTCAATAGACTTTTATTAGTTTGCCATTGTGG
The DNA here is from genome assembly GCF_057802395.1 of Ceratotherium simum simum. Taxonomy (NCBI): domain Eukaryota; kingdom Metazoa; phylum Chordata; class Mammalia; order Perissodactyla; family Rhinocerotidae; genus Ceratotherium; species Ceratotherium simum. Next base: position 5,777,613 of record NC_141933.1, read on the forward strand.
CCCCTGTCTTCCTCCTTTAGCCTGTGTTACTAACGTTCTCAAACCCCTCAAAGACAGTGTAGCACCTTTTTGGGTCAGTGAAGAGCCCTTGGCACTTACTGGACTCTCATCTTAGTCCCGTTGCTCATGTCTCTCTTGCCCAGCTTGTCTTTGTCTTCCTTGACCTTTGATTGGTGAGCACACCTTTTAGCTGGGCTTTTGATGAGAGAATGCTTTTCAAACAAAATGAGAATACACAGATAAATACATAAACATGAAAGTGAATTCTCCGTTGAAATAATCCAGAGCATCAAATTTAGTCTATTTTGTGCTGTTTAGAACACAGACACACTGAAGTGCTTTGTCAGTGGTTCACTGCAGTCAGCTAACAATGACTGTCTCGGAAGGAAGGGGTGGAAGGGGGAGAGCCCAGATTCAGAATCACTATAAAATGGTTCATCTAATGGTTTAAAATTAAGTGCCCAAGTAAAGAGAGTCTCAGGTGTCGTGAGAATACATTGGAATGGAAACCTGTCATACGTAGAAAGTCAGGACAGGCTCCCTGAGAGAAGGGTTTCCCAAACTGAGTCTTTTTTTTTTTTAATTTTTATTTATTTATTTTTCCCCCAAAGCCCCTGTAGATAGCCGCATGTCATAGCTGCACATCCTTCCAGTTGCATGCATGTGGGACGCGGCGAGGCCAGAGAAGCAGTGCGTTGGTGCGCGCCCGGGATGCGAACCCCGGCCGCCAGTAGCGGAGCGCACGCACCTAACCGCTAAGCCACGGGGCCGGCCCCCCAAACTGAGTCTTAAAGGGGGGTGAGGGCCGGCCCTGTGGCTTGGTGGTTAAGTGCGCGCGCTGCAATGCTGGCGGCCCGGGTTCGGATCCCGGGTGCGCATCGAGGCACCACTTCTCCGTCCATCCTGAGGCCGAGTCCCACATGCCGCAACTAGAAGGATGTGCAGCTATGACATACAACTGTCTGCTGGGGCTTTGGGGGGAAAAAATAAAATAAATAAAAAAAAAAAAAAAAAAAAAAAAGGGGGGTGAGAAGTTGGCCAAGTGAAGCATATTCAAAGTAGAGGGAATTTCATAAATGAAGATATGGGGATGAGTGTAGGACTTGAATAAAGTTCATCATGGCTGGAGTGGAAGGTGGGAGGAAGGGATGTGACCATAATTTAAAACTATGGACCTTATTCTTAGGGCATTAGGTAATTGAAAGGTTTAAAGCCCAGAAGTGATGTGATGTACTAGGAAAATCATTCTGGCTACATGGTGGAGAGTGGAATGTTGGGGAAGCAACAGGAGAAACCAGAAGAGGTGGGAAGCTATCCCATAGTTCAGGCAGGAGATTGTGGCACTGGAAATGGAGAAGATGATTCCAGTGACGTTGCAGGAGTGGACTCCACGGGACATGGTGGTTGATTGGGTGAGGCCGTTAGGGAAAGCAAGAGTCAGGGATGACCTGGTTTCTGCTTGGGCAGCTGGGTGGATGGTGGTGGTATTGACCAAGATGGAGAACTTAGAAGGAGAAGTAGCCATAAGGCTTGATGGTGAGTTCAGTTTAAACATGTTGACTGAGGGGCTTATGAGACAGCCTCAGGGAGATCCAGATGCCAGTGGGCATTTGGTGATATGGATCTGTAATTTAGGAGAGAATCGGGCTAGAGAAAGTGGTTCGGGAACTGCCAGCACACGACGGTAATAGCAATGGAGGAGTGGATGCTTACCACCCAGAGCCCACGTGTAGAGTTTCCAAAGGGCCTTAGGCCAGCAGAGCATGAGGAATGCAGTCTAAGGGGCAAGTGGAGGAAGATTGCCAGGGACATGGAAGGAAAGTCAGGAAAGTGCTCTCATGGACAGCCAGGGGGGGAGGGTTTTTCAGGAAAAAGGATGATTAGCAATGTCACATTCTGCAGAGAAAGAAAGGTAAGGGCTGAAAAGTATTCACAGGGTTTCATGATAAGGAGCTTGTCAGAGTGGCAGAGGCTCTCGGAGGAAAAGGCTGCATCCAAATTACAGGGGGATTGCCGTCAAGACTACAATGTACGTGTGATCGTATGTGACGTGTAGGGGTGATTGCGGGAACGAAATGAGAATGGGGTGGGAAACAGAAGAGTAAGGTTGAGAACCACTAAGCTCCCGGGCATAGATCCTTGAAGAGTCATAGGCTGAGCAGAGGGTTAGCGTAGCCACGTTTGAGCAAGCCAAGCACCAAAACACTAGTGTGTGTTCACATCAGTAAACATCTCGGTCCACCTTGTAGGAAGACTTGTAAGCTTATAAAGAAATACTCTAGCGAAAGAATTCTCTGAATATCCTTATATTTAAAAAATCATCTCCAGTAAGTTCCGTATAATTCTGGTTCATAATCCATCAGTTCTCAAATTGAATGGCATCCAAACTTCACTACTCCTACTCTTCTAAAAATAAGTTGCCTCCGTTGTAGCAGCCCACATGGATAAGCATGTTCTTGGTTCAATCAGTGGATCTCATTCCTAGGAATTCTGCTGGTTTTGGTACCCTGAAGCCATTTATGAGCCAGTCTTCTTGAGTACAGAGCCTTCTATTGGTGGTTTGATATTTTTGGAATGCTTGTTATACATTCTTGCTCATCTCTCTCAATAAAAATTAATGGTAACTTACTTGCTTAGCCATGCAGAAGGAACAGCAGTCACCCTGGCAACCCTCAGGCATGTAGTAAGCGACGAAGTCTTTGTTGGGTAGTGTGCTGGGCTTATCCACATTCGTTGTTTTTTATTCTCCCCATTTTCTGGTGAGAGGTGGTGATTGTTAGTTTGGTCATCTCAGCTTCCCTAGGGAATGATTTAAAGGAGTATTTTGATGGGGAAGAGGTTTTCAGGTGGGAGATGGGGACACTAAATAATTGAGAAATTGACTCATATAAAACAGTATAAATACAGGTCCAAAAGTAAATGTGGAGAAAAACATGAAGACGGCAGAAAGTGGCAAGGTTGGAGGCTCATTATGGGAGCACCTTAAACTCGACTCACACATAAGCCTTTTGAGAAGTCATTTGACTGTCACGTTAGTTCTCAGGTTGTCATTCTCAGTAGGGTCATCACAGCCTTTTTGTATCCTGGTCCAGAGGAAGGAAATTGGATCTCCGATTGTCCCGAGAGTGTAACTCCAGCAGCAGTCTCCTTCCCTCTTTCAGTTTGATCCTTGGCAGCCCACAGTCCCTGGAGGGAGGGAGCCATGTCAGTTCTGAAGCCCTTCGGAGTCTCTGCTGCTCCTCTCAGAGCTGACAGGAACTACTTAGAATAGTGTGGTTTTCTGGGGTAAACGTCTGTTGGGAATAACGATATATGGCTCCTAGGATCTGTTTCTTGTTTGAAACTGTTGTGGTAGGATTTGTCTCGCAGAGCCCATTAGTAATGTATTTCAGTCCTGTATTACTGGTCAAGTAATACACTTTGAGTTAATGAGTAATAGATTTTAGAAACATTTAAAATGATGAATTTAAGAAGAATTTGTGAAAGGAAAAAAAAAACCTATGATTTTTCCTTAGCTTTACTTCAAATCTTTTATGTGGGAAAGTACTAAATCAGGAAAAGAAATATTTAGTTTGGACCAGTATCATGATGAGGGACAAGCTTAGAGTGAAATGTAGATCCTTGCTGTGCTAAGAGCTCTTTAACCATGAAATTACTTACCTCAAAAATGAATAGATGCGGCAGAAATGAGAGAACTTGAAGGAAAACAGCGTAGGGAATGTTTATGTGCTGGCGGAAACTGAACTGGGGGTCTGTCTGCCGTATGTTTGTATAACCTGAACGTGTCATAACTAATAGTCTGGGTTTTGGCATTGTGTTGTTGAACTACTGTGTTACCAAGGTGGTTTTTCATCCTTTTTTTTTTTTTTTTTCCCTTTGCAGCTTCTAACCGAAAATCTTCAATTGGTGTGAAAAAGAACAGCAAGAGCAGAACATTAACAAGGCAATCTATGCCAAGAATCCCAGCTCCTTCCAATTCTACCTCAGCTAAGCTAACTCACGTAAATAATTCCAGGGTACCAAAGAAACTGAAAAAGCCCGCAAAGCCTTTACTTTCGAAGATAAAATTAAGAAATCAGTGCAAACGGCTGGAGCAAAAGAGTGCTTCGAGAAAACTCGAAATGGGAAACTTGGTACTTAAAGAGCCTAAAGTAGTTCTGTATAAAAATTTGCCCATTAAAAAAGATAAGGAGCCGGAGGGACCAGTCCAAGCCTCAGTGGCTGGTGGGTGCTTAACTAGACACGCAGCAAGAGAGCACAAACAGAACTCCGGGCGAGGTGCTCCTGCTCATGGGGAGGGCGCTCCCTGCACGTACACAACCAGGCGGTCAGTGAGGACGAGAACGAACCTGAAGGAGACCTCTGACATCCAGCTTGAACCAAACACATTGGACGGCTGCAAGAATGGCTTGACGGAGCCTTGCCCCGACAGTGACGAGCAGCCGACTCCTGCCGTGCCGGAGGAAGAACTGGCTCATGAGACTGCACAGAATGGGGAAGCAAAGTGTCATAAGAGTGACAACAGCATGTCGAGAAAGAAGTCAAGACAAGGAAAACTTGTGAAACAGTTGGCAAAAGCAGAGGAGTCCGCTCCGGTGCATGATTCCCCTGGCAAAGCCGGCGTGGTGCCAGACGTGATGGGGCCCCACTCAGACCAGGGCGAGCACAGCGGCCCAGAGCGCGTGCCTGGGAGCTACCCAGACTGGCCTCCTTCCCCTGGGGGTGCTGCGGTGGTGACATCAGATGGCTTCAAAGCAAAAGACAACTTCAGAACTGCAAAAAGTAAAAAGAAGAGGCGAATCACAAGGTATGATGCACAGTTAATCCTGGAGAATAACTCGGGGATTCCCAAGTTGACTCTTCGCAGGCGTCATGATAGCAGCAGCAAGACAAACGACCAAGAGAACGATGGAATGAATTCTTCAAAAATAAGCATCAAGTTAAGTAAAGACCATGAAAATGATAATAATCTCTATGTAGCAAAGCTTAATAATGGATTTAACTCAGGATCAGGCAGTAGTTCTACAAAATTGAAAATCCAGCTCAAACGGGACGAGGAGAGTAGGGGGTCCTATACTGAGGGGCTTCATGAAAATGGGGTGTGCTGTAGTGATCCTCTCTCTCTCCTGGAGTCTCAGATGGAAGTTGACGACTACAGTCAGTATGAGGAGGAAAGTACCGATGATTCCTCCTCTTCGGAAGGAGATGAGGAGGAGGATGACTATGATGATGACTTTGAAGATGATTTTATTCCTCTTCCTCCAGCCAAGCGATTGAGGCTAATAGTTGGAAAAGACTCTATAGATATTGACATTTCTTCCAGGAGAAGAGAAGATCAGTCTTTGAGGCTTAATGCATAAGCTCTTGGTCTTAATCTGACCTGGGATACCTACTTTAAAGAAATAAAAAATTCCAGTCAATTATTCCTCAACTGAAACATTTTAGTGGCAGCACTTCTGTTGTCTCTTCCCTTCTCAGCATAGTGCTGTAGAGTGTACAACGCACTGACTCTGCTGAAGTCTAGTTTGTGCAGATTTTTATTGTACTTTTTCAGTAGCCTTCTTATGTGCAATTCGGAGGTAGAGGTAAAGCCCTGTTGTAAAATAAAGGCTCAAGCAAAATTGTACAGTGACAGCAACTTTCCACCCAGGACGTTGAAGACAATAACGTGGCTACACAGTTTTCTTTTTTTAACTTTAAGAGCATCAACTGGCTCTTTAATATATGACTAAACAATAATTTAAAACAAATCATAGTAGCAGCATATTAAGGTTTTCTAGTATATGCTAATATCACCAGCAATGATCTTTGGCTTTTTGATTTACTTGCTAGATGTTTCCCCTTTGGAGTTGTGTCAGTTTCACACTGTCTGCTGGCCCAGGTGTACTGTTGTGGCCTTGGTTAAAATAGCAAACCATCGGTTGGGAGTCAAATTGGTTTCTTGGAAAAAAAAAAAAAAGTACAATGACATGCGTGACCGCCAACTTTTCAGTACGTTGTCTGAGGGTGGCAGTGTGCAGGATGAGTTTCGATGTGGCGTATTTATTGCTTGTCATGTAAATTAAAGACCTTGTATTTAACACTTTTCAATCCTTTTAGATAAAATTGTTCTTTGCAAGAATGATTGGTGCTTATTTTTTCAAAAATTTGCTGTGAACAATGTGATGACAACAAGCAACATTTATCTAATGAACTACAGCTATCTTAATTTGGGTCTTCAAGTTTTCTGTTGCACTTGTAAAATGCTACAAGGAATATTAAAAAACTATTCACTTTAACTTATAATAGTTTATGAAATAAAGACATGAGTCACAGCTTTTGTTCTGTGGTAACCTATAAAAAATGTTTGTCTTTGAAATTCATTGTAAAGAACTGAAAGCAATGTATATGTTGTAAATATTTGTGTGTTGTGAGAAATTTTTGTCATAAGAAATTAAAAGAACTTACCAGGAAGGTTTTTAAGTTTAGAAATATTCATGCCAATAAAATAGAAAATTATAAATATATAGTTTTAAGCACTGCATCAGTGGGAGTTCTTGGCTTATGTTAGTTTATGTATGAAAATATCAAAGATTTTTTGACTATATTATCAGTTAAACAAAAAAGAGGAGTCAGATTTAATTTGTTTTTTGAAGCACTTTGAGAAGAGAAATTAATTTTAAGTAACTTAATGAGCAAATTTTTGATTACTACTTTATGTTCAATACCAATCTTTCATTTCTTTGGGTTATTTTACAAATCACTGAACAAAGGATTTGGGAATATAAATCTGTAACAGGTGTCTGACGCCAGTGGATCTCTATGTCTGGGAAATGTGAACATGTACTTTCAGATAATTCCGTGTTCCTGAGTAAAATCAATTTAGAGGATTTGTGTAGTGTCTAGAGAGAAGTAGCCCATGTCTTAAAACATTAAAAGGAATCTGCAGGTAATGAAAAGTCCAGTGGAGAAAACCTCAATGCTTACTGTTACGACTTATTGATTCCTACCAGTTTCCAGGTTCTGGAGACATCATTTAAACTAAGTTCCTTAAAACTATTGCTAGTAGGTTTCAAATAGAAATTAATAATACTCATAAAAGTTTTTTAAATTTAGAATTTTTTTTCTCCTTACGTTCTTCAAGGAATCACTTGTAGTCTTACATCGTCTCCTGTTTGCTGCGGTGCAGTTAACCCCTCAGGTATTCATGTGGTAGCGTGTGGCCGACTTCCTTGCCCCACACACTCTCCCCCACTTTGCTCCGTCTAGCCTTCCTCACCCCGAGAGAGAGGGCGGCCCCGCTAGGCCTGTGGTGAGGCCCTCGGAGCGCCTTACACCGCGGCCAGTCCGCACAGTGGCCCTGTGTGGGAGAAGTGGGAGACCGTGCCGCTAAGGAAGGTCAAGCTTAGACCCCGCGTCTGGAAGCTCCCACCGTAGTTTGGGGTGTTTTGAAGAGGTTCCGAGACTAAATCCTGAACCGTTTCTTGGAATACCGACAGTAGCCCTGTCAGGAATTTCAATCTTAAGGAAAAAGTAACAAAATACCACATTTCCCACTCTTCTCCATTTTTAAGCGTTAATTTTAGTAACTTATTTATGCCGTTTGTTTTCACTTTATTTCGGCCTGTCTTTTGAGGCCGACCTTCCCGTGGGTCTGAGCAGTGCCGTTGGGCAGCGGTCACTGCCTCAGGAGTCGGTGTGCACAAGCGCTCGGCAGCCACTGCTGGCGCCTTCCAGGGAAACCTAATTTCCGTTCCGCAAGTTAGGGGCCTCGGAGCTGTTCCGGCTCTGCTGTGGAGCTTCAGTGTGTGGAAGGGCGAATCCACAGCCTGGCGACCACTTGGAAAAGGTTGCACTCAATAAAACTTAGCGTGAGCTCATGCAATGATTGGTAAAGATTTTGGCATTGTAAGAATTAGGAAGTGATGGTAGAAACATATGTAAAGTATTCAATTTTCAATCATTTTTCAAATTACTGTTTTAAATTGTTCTGCTGAGTTGTAATACTTTTGAGATACAATGTATTCCTTGTACTGAAAGAATGAAAAAAGGACTTTTTCAGCATTTGAGGTAAGTTCTTTAACGTTTCATTAAAAACATTTTTTACAAATATTTTGTACATGCACTTGCAGTATTGAGGTTAATCATTTTAATAAATTCGGAAATTAAAACAATTTGGCCGGTGTTCACTGTATCTGAGAAGAAAAAATTAAAGTGGTGACTTCCTCCACAAGGTTTTAATTTACAGTCGAATTTGTAAAATCGGAGTTTCTAGAGCTTTTCAGTGTCTGTGAGTGGGGAGTTCTCTGAGCCCTGGTCTCCTTTTGCTGCTGGTGCCGCTGAGTTTCAGAGAAAAGGGAGAAGCTCTCATTCTTCTCACAATGGGGAGGCTCCTTTTGTTTATCTATCTATCGATCGATAGATAGATCCTATCTATCTATCTATCTGTTTTTGGTGAGAACACGGCCCTGAGCTAACATCTGTGGCCATCTTCCTCTACTTTCTTGTCTGTGGGACGCTGGGCTTTATGAGTCGTGTGTAGGTCCTCACCCGGGATCTGAACCCGTGAACCCTGGGCTGCCGAAGCGGAGCACACAAGCTTAACCACTACGCCACCGGGCCGGCCCGGGGAGGCTCATTTTAAGCTACATACCCCCTAGGCCTTGAGCCCAAGAAGGCTTGTGCAAGCCAGTTCTTAGTGGTTCCTGAGTCACTGAATTGGACAAAACTGGCACATCCGGAACTGTCGTGGGTCCTTTTTTCTCCCAGTTACTGTGGCAAAACCCAGTTGGAAGAGGACTTATGACTGGCTCAGGAGGCTGGAAACCTGAGTTTGCCCAGCTCCGCAACATGCGGGAGACCCTGGGCAAGCTGCTAATCCCCAGAGCTCATCTTGCTAGCGAAGCGTAGACGTCAGCGTGGACACTGGCCCGGTCACCAGTTAAGCTTCAGCATGAGCTGCGTCCGCTCTGATGAGTGCTGTCAGGGTGGGAGGTGCAGGCCGGACCGCAAGGCACTGACTGACGGGTTAAGTGACGTGTCTGCCCAGACGTGGGTTCCCAGTAGGAAGAAAGGCTGAGGGATGGCCTGTCTGTTCAGTACTCAGGACTCTCATTCAGGCTCAGGTTTTCTCTCTGCTCTGAAGTGAGTTATTCCTTTGCAGTAACCAGGGGTCACGAGCTTGCAGCGTGCTGCCCAGAGCCCTCTGTGATTTCTCTTCTCAGGTGCCAACTCTTGTCAGTGATGTGCACCTCATCATGTTTGCTGCAGAACCCCGCAGCACTAAGCACGGTGCAAGCTGCCAACCTCAAGGGCACTTTTGTAGCTCAGGGTCATGGTAAGTGTGACCCTGGCACACAAGTAGGTGAGAATATCAGTCCATGTCGAAAGAGCTTGGGCATTGCTTGTGTTTGCTAGCGATGGGGCCCAGAGGAAAGATGGGTTTGGATTCTCCAGGAGGGGGCAGGGTGTGTGGATGGGCAGGATTGGGAAGGGGGTCCCCACCCAGGCCGCCCCCACCCCTCTTCCCGCACCTCTGCTACTCCACTTTCCCGGGACATTGAGCTTATATTCGTAGAAACGGTTGGAAAGCTGCTGATCTGGAGGACAGAAGACAGCCTGCAGTCTCAGAGAGATGACTTTGTAATGTTCTTTTTAAAAAAGTCAGTCTCTTTTCTCCTTGTGAGATTTGTGAGTTTTTCTGCTAAATTGCGGTGGACAGTGACTTCTGCCCTTTGGAGGTAACTCACCCAGTTGAGTCTGCCAAAGGGAAGCAGAGCGTTGCTGGGTCTGCTCAGGGACATCAGAGGGCTGGCAGGGAATTTGCAGATGGGAACCCAGTCGAGACCCAGAGCAGGTGGTGTCCAGAGTGGCAGGAGTACAATGGCATTTCTTTTTTTTTTTTTTTTTTTTTTTTTTTTTTGCTGAGGAAGATTCACGCTGGGCTAACATCTGTTGCCAATCTTCCTCTTTTTGCTTGAGGAAGATTCGCCCTGAGCTAACATCTGTTGCCAGTCTTCCTCTGTTTTGTGTATGGGTCGCCACCACAGCATGGCCCCTGATGAGTGGCGTATGTCCAAGCCTGGGAACTGAATCCAGGCCACGGAAGCGGAGCACACCGAACTTAACCACTACGCCATGGGGCCGGCTCCACAATGGCATTTTTTTAATATTTATTGAACACCTATTACGTATTTGGTGCGGCCGGGGGTGGGGAGGCAAGGTTTGGGAGCCTTGGGTGTGGGGTGTAATTAAAGCTGTGGGAGCAGGTGAGATGACGGAGGGGAAGAGGCCGGACAGGCACAGGCAGGTGCGTTGTCCTGGTCCTGACCTGGGAGAGTGCAGCCTGGGGCGGCGCTTCCAGGAGGGGCTGCCCAGTGGAGGAGAGAGGGCGAAGTTGTGCTGTGCAGGAGGGAAGGCTGACGCTGGAAAGGGAGTGGAGTTAAGGAGGTGTTTCAAGGACAAGCAAGTCTAACTGTTGGGATGGGAGGGGTGGGGGGTGAGTTCCAAGACAGGAAGTGAAGGAATTATTCAGAGTCTGGGGAGGAGGGTGGTCTTAGGGGTGTAGGTCCGTCTTCCTTGGTAACGAGGAGAAAAGGTGGTGGGTGTGTGTGGGAGCAGTTTCCATCCTGAGGGCTTCTATTTTGTCTAAGGTAGGAGGCGAGGTCAGCTGAGAGTAACGGGGAGATGAGGGCCCCCAAAGCTTGAGGAGTGTGAAGGAGATTTGAAATTGAGAAAGGGAAAGCAAGCTGACTATAGAAACGTAGTATACTTCATTACAGAAATCTTGACCTGTCACCTTTTAGGCACCAGTTGGTGGTGCAGGCACCCATGGGAGCCAAGGCTGGTGGCTGCACTTCTCCGCGAAGGTGTGAGGCTCTCAGCCAGGTGGGAGCCACAGAAGATGCCACAGCTGGAAGACATAAGGTTCAGGTGGGCAGGAGAGGGCTTGCACGAAGAGCCTTGGGGTGCACACGGGTTAGGGAAGAGAAGATGAGTCTGCAACCCCAGTGGGCCCCTGGGAAAGTAGAGGTGCCCAAGGCCTGGAGGCAGTCCTGTGCTCAGAGAACAGCAGAGCAGTAGCTTGACAAGCCTGCGGGGAGGAGAGGAGGTTGAGGTCAGAGGGCGGGCTCTCAGAACTTCAGATGGGCTGCATCTTCAATGATGACAAGGTCCCAAAGGGGCCTGGAGGAGCGTGTCCTGCTTCTGAAAGACAAGGACGTTGGACAGAACTGAGGTCACCTGAGATGACAACAGACAGCCTTCACCTGGGAACCAGGCAACCATGCCCGTAGCCAGAGAGAAACAGCCTGTAGGGGACAAACACGTGGAGACAGGGGTGGTGAGGGCACCTTGCGGGGCCCCCAGGGGAGGTGAGTAAAGCCTTGGTAACTTCAGTTCAATGAATGAGTGAGTCAGCCTGCCCAAGGAGAGCGCGGGTGGGAGTCCCAGAGCAGAGGGTCACTCCAGCCCACGTCACGAGGCCCCACCTTCACCGGGTTAATTCTGGAAGTCTCTGTTTCCTAAAAATTCCGTTGGGTGACAGCAATCACTGCTTTTTACTTTCGTTTCCACGAGGTTCCATGGGGCCGGGAGAACTTCGTCCAGAGGTTATCATGCGGATAAGTGGGGCGAGCCACCCCCTTAGTCAAATATGCTTAGGGAGCTTGGAGAGTGGGCGAGGTGCCACGTGTGTTTGCTGGGACCCCGAGGGGTGCGGACTCCTCCTTATCAGAAAAAGTGAGTCAAACACGAGGATGCCTCGGGACAGCGAAGAAAAGGTCCAAGGTCTCCTCTAGCCCGGGGAGCGCGACTGCCATTGTCACAGGGACTCAACGCAAATGTAACCTAGGCACAGAGGAGGGACCAAATCTGACCAGGAAGTTTCTTGTGTTTCCCCTAAAATACAAACGTGGTTCTCCTGGGACAATCGATCTCCCACGGGTGGACTTTGGAGGCTGTACTTGTGTGAGTGGGAAGCAGGGTTCTGTTAACCTTCCAGAAGCGCGCCTGTGAAGCGACGGGCTGTCCACTGTTCCTGTGAGTCCCTGGCAGCACGTGGGGCATTTTGACGTCGTCACACCAGCCGCGCTGGGGATGCCAGTCGGCCGCTGAGGGGGAGTGGCTGGGAACGACTGGGAAGGAGCAGGCGGCGGTGACTTCGCCCCCAGCCGCTGTTGGGTTGGAGGAGGCCCTTCCAGGGTCCCTCTCCTGCAAACCAAACAGAACAACCTGTACTTCCTCCTCTCGCCAAACCTCACTTTCCTTCTTGGGGGAGGAGGGTGAGCGAAGGCCTGAGCCTGCCGGCCTCCGAGGGGAGCAGAGCTGACCCAGGAAACGGCTCAGCCTGGGGTCACGGCAGGCAGGGGCACCTGGCCTGAACCCCCCCCACCCCAAAGGCTGCCTGGGGCCAGGCCACGCGGCCGACGTGGCTTCAAGCAGCACCTTCAGCCCTTCTGGCCGGCCTAGCTGCGTGAGCACGGACAGAGCGCTTCCACTCTCTGAGTCTCGGCCTTCTTACCTGGACACCGGGTAACAATAACGCTGAACTGCGGGGTTGTTGAGGATGCAGTCAGAGTCCCTGCCAGTTGGTCCCTCACGTGGGGCCGGCACCCACGTCAGCAGTTAGTGTTGGCTGGCGTCAGTCTGTGCCACCCCAGCAGTCTGTGCCCAGCACCCCGGGCCACACGGGCCTCTTTTCCCGGCCCCTGCCCTCTCCGTCTCCGGCCGACACCTGCTCAAACGGCCTTCATCACAACCTTCTCCACCCAAACTTCCAAACGCCCGGCCCTGGAGCTGGTCTCCACTGTTGACATGGATGCAAAACGATTCCAGGTCTTTCCTCCTCTGGCTGATGCCTCTATGTCAGCCAAGCCACGCCTCCTCTGCCCACCCGGCACACTGCTCCGTCCCTGTTCCTCTCCTGCTTCCACAGGGGTCTTTCTGGACTCACCTGCTCCCTTGACAACCTTCCCTACTTGAGCGCCAAAAAGGTGCTAGACACTCACAAGGCATGGGGGCTACGGCATGATCACAACCCAGTCCTCTCCCTCACAAACAGCAGATACACAAACATCGAGAAAGGGTGACAGATGCTTGAAGAGACGTATGTGAGAAGCACTGAGGGAGTACAGAGCAGGGGGACCCAATTTCTGCTGGGGAATCAAGGCAGGCTTCAGGGAGGGGGTGAGATTAAGAAGAATCTTGAGGGATGAATAGGAGTTCATAAACCCAAAGGGCAGAGAGGCAGCCAATAGGTGCAAAGGCCTGGAGACACGGAAGGACAGGGTGTCCTCTGGGAAGAATGGTGAGAAGTTCGGTGAGACCAATCCAGAAGTTAAAGGGGGTAGGTGGGGCCCAGCCTGCGGCCCTGAGGAGCCTGGGGGGCGGCGGGGGAGGGAGACAGGGAAATCACTGGGATTAGGGGCAAGGGCTCTGGTCAGGTGCCCTTGGGACAAGTTCTGTCTCCACCTCTTCCTGACTTAGCAGCCTCAGTTTCCTGGTCTGTAAAATGGAGATGATGTCGTATCTACGTCGTTGAGGATTAAATAAAACAGAACGATGCAGAGGCACCAGTCTCACACACGGTGCGTGGTCAGTAACTGTTAGTTGCTTTTATTTCCTGGAGTCTAATTCCAAAGGCTTTTTCCCTGGCTTCACCCAATCACACCCAGCTCCAGCCTGGGCCCCCCACCCTCCTCCTGGTCCCCAGCCCCCACCAGCCATCCCGGGAGGCCAGAGAAGAAAGGGCCGGGCCTCTCACTGTGTAGAGAGGGAAACTGACCCCTGGGAAGAACAGCGCCTTGCCTGGGGTCCCACGATGAGTGGGAGGCAGAGGGGGGTGGGCCTTGACCCGGGGCAGTCCTGGCCCCTGAGCCCCCAGCCGGCCGTGGCAGGCAGTGCCCAGGCAGGGCGCCCTGCGCTCTGAGTCAGCCAGGCAGCGCGGCCAGCGAGGCAGCTGCTGTTGACATGTGATAACGTGTTTGTTTAGCTGGAGCCACTCACCAAAGGGGTTAATGTTCAACGCCCTCCAGCCCCCGGAGCTGCAGCGGGGAGCTGGGCAGGAGACCCTCGCCAGCCCGGCTGCCCTTCCTCCCCAGACAGCGACATGAGTCAGCTGTTGCCTTGGAGAGGGCAGTGAAGGCTCCAAGTGTCCCTCTTGGATCTTGGGGAACACAAGGCCGACAGGCTGGCTCCTCATTGCTCCTGGGAGAAGGAGCCCGAGGCTTGGAGTGAGACGTACCACCAGTGTCACACAGTCCACCACATCAGGCTGGGCTGGGGGCCTGCGGGCCCCTGGGAGGCCCTGGGGGGTAGTGGCTTGAGGTATGCTGGGGGAGCTGCTGATCAGTGGCCCTGGGGCTCATGGGGTTAGGAGGTCTTCACTTGCTTTTCCCTTTGCCTGGCCCCTCCCTCTGCCCCACCCCTTACCCCGAGCAGCTCCTTATCCCCACTCAGTTCTCCTGACCCCCCTTCCCACCCGATCTTCTGTCTGCTCAGCCCTGATCCCTCCAGCCCCATGGGGTCCCTGGGGCCTGACAGGTGTCACACAGAGGGAGGCCTGGGCGAGCCGCAGGCTGATGAGGAAGGGGCTTCCTCCATGGAGAAAGAAGCCTTCAAGGCGCTCCAGGCCCCAGTCCTCAGAGGTGGGCTGGGCAGGGTTCAGGTCACCTTGAACCAAAGCTGCAGGCCTCCACCGGCCCTGGTCGCCCCTGGGCCAGCCTCTCCTCCTCCCAGCAGGGAAGTGGGGAGCCCCGGGGCCATGCTGGGCACAGGGGCTGTGCTCAGATGCCCCAGGACCACTTCATCCCACCCAGTGACTCCCAGCAGAGAAAGGCTCAGGGAGGAGAGCCGCTTGCTCTGTGTTGGGCCCAGGGACGCAGCCTGCAGTCCGGGATGGGGAGGGCGGGTGGCCCAGGGGGATGTGGGTGGGGGCAGCAGCCTCTCTCCTCCACCTGCTGCTGCCACTGCCTTCGTGCCAGGGGAGCGTGGCGGACCGGCAAGGAACACAGTGTCCTCTGGCCGGCCCTCTGGCCCACCTCCGGGCACAGAAATGCCGCTTTCCCGGGCCTCCCACGCAGCCCTGAGGGCTGGCCGCATGAGCACTGAGCTCAAAAACCCAGCCTCACCCAGCCTCAACCAACCTTCCAGATCCACCTCTGTACAACCACGAAATACAGAGGGGGAGACTGAGGCCCAGTGACGGGCCCAGGGTGTGCGCGGGGCAGGGGCAGAGCAGGCACGAGGACCCAAGCTTCTCTCCTCCAGGCTGCCTGCTCTCCCTGGGGGCAAGAAGACAATGTTCTGAGGAGGGAGCGACACAGGAGGTGGGAGAGAGAACAGGGCACCCTCAGCTGCTACTGAGAGAGGAGTAAGAGGGGGGAGGTTGAGGGGTACCCAATGGGAGAGGAGGGGGCAGCCTGCTCACCTGCCTGCCCAGGTGGGACGCAAGCCCAGCGCCACCCACTTCTGAAGCCTTCCCCTCCACCACCCGGTGCCCCGGGAATAGTGGACGCAGTGAGGGTGCAGAGGGCCAGCCGGGCTAACATCCGGGCCTTGGTCAGAGAAGAGGCAGACCCGGGCTGGCCTGGGTGTGAACCAGAGGGTGATCTACACCCCACGCCAGGCAGCCTTGCAGGTCCCGGGTCAGATAAACAGACTGTAGCCAGGGTGACAGCGTGTTATTGGCCACACAGCTTCCAAAGGCCTCAGTGTCAGCTGAGTTGAGAGGAGCCTGTTAAGATGGGCTGACTTTGGACTCTGGCCATCGGGAGTTGCAGAGGACAGGACTCTTTTCCCCTCCTCCAGATCTGGCAACCCAGGGACCGGCTGTCTGCAGGGCCACTCACTCCGTGATTCGATGCACTTATTCACTCTCTCATTCATTCATTCGTGGGAGTTTGCTGAGCATCCACTCTGTGCCATGATCTACACTGGGCACCAGGGAATCCCCCGCTCCCTGCCCTCAGGTTGTCCACAGTCTGGCAGGAGGACACACACACACACACACACACACACACACACACACACACTTTAGCTGGGGCTCTGAGGATGGCAGCCCAGGTGACAAGGACCACAGAGGAGGCATCCTGGAGAGGGTGGCAGGCATGGCAGGGAAGGCTTCTCAGAGGAAGTGTCCTTTGAGCTTGGTTTAGAGGGAGGAGGAGTTGGGCCCTGGAGGTGGGGAAGGGCCTCACCTACGCCTACCCCAGAAGCAAAGGCCCCACCCACCCTTTTACTGCTCCCCCCACTCACTGATTCACAACAGCCTCTTCCCGGGGCTGAGAGCTGAGCCTCAGACACGGCCCTTGACCTGACGCTACCTTCCTCCACAAGCAAAGCAGCACTGCCTGAACCTGAACGACACATCCACGATATTTCAAGAAGGAAATAGGGAGAGGTGTATGGTGGAATTGTAGAACGCAGGCTCTGGGATCAGACAGACCTGGGTGTAAGCCTGGGCTCAGCCACTTGCTGGCTGCAGCCTTCGTCTTTCTGAGCCTCAGTTTCCTCATCTGTAAAACGGGTGCTCTTTGAGCTTTGGTGAGGATTATTCGAGATGACTGGTTTAATGTGCCTGGCATTTGATCAGCTCTCCACAAGCCCCAGATCTTGGCTGCGGAGGAGGCCCCTCCGCCCCGAGAAGGAGGCTGGCATTCAGTGTTGGTGTGGTGGGAGGAGACCAAATACTCCCCTCCTCCAAGAAAACATTCCTTCCTCTGCTGCTTCCTGGGCCTGAGCAGAGGGTCAGCTGCTTCAGCACGGCCCTGCCGCCTCCTCCAAAGCCCACCAGGCTCTGCTGCCAAGGAGGTAAAGAAGAAAGGACCAGTGACAGGCTTGGTCCTTCGGTTCCCTAGTCATGGTCATTCGCTACGTCCACCTCCTGGAGGTCATCCCCCTTCTTTGGAAAAGGTCACTTCCCTATTCTCAGTCCACGTGGCTCAGGGTGGACCAGCCTCCCTAGCCACCCCAGCCTAAGTCCAGGGCTGGCCAATCCAGAGGGCGTGTCCCCTGGGTACTGTGATGGACATATGACCAGGCTGGGCCAACACAATGCGACTGTGGGGCTTTAGCTGGGGCCTGAGGTGAGGGGAGCTCTCTCTCTGCTGGGATTGCTTGCTCCGTAGGACGTGAGCTTGGAGCCGCCGCCTGCCTTCTTGCCGCCACAGGGTGCTTGGCAGCATCTCCAACTTCTTCTTTTAATGCCTTCCTTACCAGGTCCCGTCTCAGGCAAGGTTCAGCCAGGAAACAGGATTTCAAGCAGAGAGGGACTGAAGCCAGGCACTTAGGGGCTTACAAAGCCGCGGGAAGAGTGAAGAGCCGGCAGCCCCCCTCCTTTGGAAATGGGGAAGTGCGGGAGTTGCAGCCCCTGCACCACAAAGGGGTGAGCCACAGGAAGACTCCTAGAAGTCACTGGCCAAGCGTCACATCTGGCAAAGCCCACACTGTCTCACTGCCTCCCTCCAGCCTGCCTTCCAGAGCTCCGGCAAATGCCTGTGATTGACAGACTCTAACCAGGAACCCTGCTGCAGGGGCCTCTGGGAAATGTAGTTCTCGGGCTCCCGGCCCCCGAAATATGGGGCCGCCATAGAGTGGCGGAAATGAGGCTGGAAACAGGCCCTCTGGCCCTATGAGGTCTGCACAGCCTTGGCACATTGGTGTCCCCCGCGCGACATGGCATGTTGCCTCCCAACGGTGTGGTCCTGCGCCTATCGCCAAACTTCCCCCTGCCTGTCTTCTCACCGCCCGCCCCACAGGGCTAATGAGAGGGTTCTGTGTGATAACCCGTGTGGAAAGCTTAGCACAGGGGGCCTGGTACCCAGGGGGCCTCAACAAACACAAGCTGCTGTCGGCAGCATGTGACGCTTCTTTGGGTAGGAGCCACTGGCTGCTTTGTTTATGTGCCTTCTGCAGTGTGGAGATCCCCACCGGGGGTCTTGGTAGGGGGTGGGGGCCAGAGCCCTGTCGCCCACTCCCTAGCCTCTAGCTCAGGCCTGGGCATTCCTCCACAAAGAAGCTTGGGCCGCTGGAGCTCTCCCCGCTGGCTGTGGCTGAGGCTGCGGCATCCCACGGCCACACTATTCCTGGTGGTGTAGCATCCGTGGTGTCAGCGGTGGCCACAGTGGCCCATAGAGCAGCCTCCTGCCCCCTTGAGCTCCTTCTTTCCAAAACCACTTTCCTACCCTTCCCCGGGGGCTGGGAAGAGCTTCCCCCAAGAGCCACCCAATCAATCCTTTTGCTTCTTAAGTTAACCTGGATCTGTGTCTGCCATGTCAAGAGATTTTCACATATTGAGGTATATGGGGTAACTATTCGGGTTCAAACTGATTCGGCTTGAACTAAAGAAGCCTGACTTAGGCCTATCAAACATGCATTACACCTGCTTTAACCATTAAAGTATGCACTCTCTTAAGATAAGAATGCATACTTCTCCTCCTACGCCCTATTGATAATGCCCTATTGATAACGCCCTATTGGTAAAGCCTGTATGAGTCCCTTTCCTGACTTCAGGGTCATGTTAACCTGCTAATTTGTAACTAAACACCTCTTTGAAAACTTTGAAAATGTATCCTGGGTGTGTTTAATGTATGTTCTTTGTTCTAAAAAGATATAAGACTGTACTGAAAACCATGCTTCTCTGGAAGGCTTTCTTCCTTTCTGGAAAAGTCCTTCCCAGGTTATAATCCTTACTCTGGCTCAAGTAAAATTTACCTTCTCTCTCTTATCTATAGAATGGTTACTGGTTATTTTGTGTCGACAGCTGTCTGCAGCCAACTGACCCACCTGGAGCAGTTGGTGGCCGTGGGGCTGTGGCTGTCACATCCATTCTGGGGGAAGATGTGAAGGTGGGTGAGAGCGAATAGGGTCGTGTCCACAGATGGGAAAATGGAGCCACAGAAGGTGGTATCTTCAAAGAACATTTCAAATGACTTGGGAAAATGCTCATGACAAAATATTTCAGTTGGAGTATCATTTACATAAAGTCCACAAATTTTAACGTACAACTCAATTATTTTGGACGAGATATACACCTGTGTAACTACCACCCAGCTCAAGACGTAGGATGTTTCCAGCCTCCAGACAATACTTCCCAAAAGGAAATCATTATCTTTTTTTTTTTTTTTGTGAGGAAGATCAGCCCTGAGCTAACATCCATGTCAATCCTCCTCTTTTTTGCTGAGGAAGACTGGCCCTGGGCTAACATCCATGCCCATCTTCCTCCACTTTATATGGGACGCCGCCACAGCATGGCTTGACAAGCGGTACGTCGGTGCGCGCCCGGGATCCAAACCCGGGCCGCCAGCAGCGGAGCGCGAGCACTTAACCACTATGCCACGGGGCCGGCCCCAGAATCATTATCATTATCTTGACTTCTAACCCCATCAAGTAGTTTCTGCTGTTCTAGAACCTCCTAGAAACAGGATCAAACAGTGCGTACTCTTCTGTCTGCCTTCTCCCTCACTCCACGTTATGTCTGTGAGATTCCTTCACAGTGTCGTGTGCACTCTTCATTGCTGTGTAGTATTCAGTTGTGTGAATATATCACAATTTGTTCAAACATTCTATTCATGTTGGGCATTTGGGTTGTTTCTTATTTGGGGCTATAATGAATGGTGATGCTGGGCACCATTCACACACGTCTGTTGGTGGACATAAGCACTCATTTCTATCAGGTATATATCCAGGAGTACAATTACTGGTTCCTCCGACACGTGTATGTCCACAATCCAATTGTTTCTCCACACTTTGTCGTGAAAAATTCAAACCTACAGGAAATTTGAAAGAATTGATCAATGAATCCCACGTACGCTCCGCTTGGATGCCGCAATTAGCAGTCTACTCTAGATGTCTTATCATCTCTCCATCCATTTGCCTGTCTCTCTAGCCATCCATTAATCCATCTACTTTTGTAGATGCAACAATATAATTTTAAGGGAAAAAAAAGCAGGATGCAAAATTATCCAAAAGCCATAGACCCAGAGAAACTGGGAGGAAATGAGGGAAACCTCCAGTGGCCACAGTGATCTCTGCCTGGCAGGAGTTTCATTTTTCTTTTTAGTATTTCCCAAATTCTCTGTGTGAGCTTCTAGTAATTTTTTTGATGAAGAAAAAATCCATGTGCAGTAAAAAAGGAGGTTTATCTTTTTGCATGTGTGTGTGAGGAAGATTAGCCCTGAGCTTCCATCCGTTGCCAATCCTCCTCTTTTTGCTGAGGAAGACTGGCCCTGGGCTAACATCCGTGCCCATCTTCCTCTACCTTATATGGGACACCACCACAGCATGGCTTGACAAGCGGTGCGCAGTGCGCGCCAGGGATCCGAACCTGCGAACCCCGGGCCGCCGCAGCAGAGCGCGCGCACTTAACCGCTGCGCCACCAGGCTGGCCCCAGGTCTGTCTTTTATAGGATTGGAATTTCTTTCTCTGGGGAAGGGAGGCAATGGAGAGATGCGCGGGGATGAGGTGGGGAGAAGGAAGGAATAGTTGCCCCCCCTTCAAACAAAGAAGGAGCCCAGGGAAGAAGCAGGTGCCAGGTGGAGAAAGGAGAGGAGGGGGAGGCTGGGGGAGGACCGTGATTTCTGGGCAGAGCCCCGCCTGCCTCTCCAGAAGACAGCGTTGTGGTTGCCAGGCACTCCCAGGGGCGGAAAGAACGGTGCCCAAGCTGATAAGGCAACCCGAGGGATCCAGTCACTTGGCAGTTTCTGAGTCCTGCAGGCGCTTGCTCAGTCCTGGAAACGTGGCTTGAGCCCCCTGGAAGAAGAAAAGGTAGGTGTGAAGAAAGGAGAATGGAGGGAAACTGCCCCCAAGCCTCTTGACCCTGAAAGGTGTGAGCTGGATAAAGGTGATCAAGAAAAGGGGGTGGAATTTCATCACAAGCGCCATCTTAGAGGAAATTTGAGAGAAGGTAATGGATGAACAGACAAGAGTGCTGTGTTATGCATTGGTGTTTATTTCTATGAAAAGCTTTAATAGATATGCAAACGGCCAATGAGCACATGAAAAGATGCTCAACATCACTCATCATTAGGGAAATGCAAATCAAAATTATAAAGAGATACCACTTCACACCCATTAGGATGCCTATCATTAAAAAAAAAAAAAAAAAAGTGGCCGGGCCCAGTGGCATAGCAGTTAAATTCCCACGCTCCACTTCAGCAGCCCAGGGTTCGCAGGTTCGGATCCTGGGCGCACACTGACACACCTCTGGTCAAGCCATGCTGTGGCTGCGTCCCATATAAGGTAGAGGAAGATGGGCACGGATGTTAGCCCAGGGCCAGTCTTCCTCAGCAAAAAGAAGAGGATTGGCAACGGATGTTAGCTCAGGGCGAATCTTCCTCACACACAAAAAAAGAAGTTTAAAAAAAAGGTAGAAAACAATGAATGTTGATGAGGCTGTGGAGAAACTGGAACCCTTGTGCACTGCAGAAATGTAAAACGGTGCAGCCGCTGTGGAAAACAGTATGCAGTTCCTCGAAAAATTAAAAATAGAATTGCCATTTGATCCAGCAGTTCTATGTCAGGGTATATGCTTAAAAGAATTGAAAGTAGGGACTTGAATAGATATTTGCAAACCGATATTCTTACCAGTATTATTCACAATAGCTAAAATGTGGAAACAACCAATCGATGGATGAATGGACAAACAAAATGTGGTCTAACCATACAATGGAATATTATTCAGTCTTTAAAAAGAGTAAAACTCTGATATATGCTATAAGATGGATGAACCTCAAGCACATTATGCTAAGTGAAATAGGCCAGATACCAAAAGACATATATTGTATGATTCCACTTACATGAAGACCCTAGAACAATTCATAGAGACAGAGCACAGAATAGTGGGTGCCAGGGGCTGGAGGGAGGGGGATGCGGAGTTGTTGTTTAATGGGGACAGCGTTTCAGTTCTGCAAGATGAGAAGAGTGCTCGAGATTGGTTGCACAACAATGTGAATGTACTTAACGCTACTGAACAGTACACATAAAAACATTTAAGATGGTAAAGTTGGTCATCTCAGATAAGAAAGAGTAACTTCCTGGGAAAGGCAGTAGGACAGTGTGAGGACCCACTTGGCTCATGGTCATGAATTTCGAGTAAAACCAGTTGAACCAGTTGTCCAGCTTTTCAGCAGCCGTTGAGAAGGGCAGGTAAAAAAGAGCCAGTTGGGTTCACCTGGGGTGGGGGTTTGCCTGGTGAATACAATAGAGGAAGGGCGTGATGCGTTAGGCTAGGCCAGCTGCTATAACAAATAACCCCCGGATCTCAGCAGCTGAACATCATAAAGCTTTGTTTCTGGCTCATACAAAATCCTTGTAGATGTTCCCAATCAGGCATCTCTCCTCCATGGGGTAATTCTGGGATCCAGGCTCCCTCCTTCTCGTGATGCTGTTGTCTTCACCTTGCAGCTCCCTAGGTCACCATGAAAGGGGACAAGAATACGGAAAGGCATACCAGATGTTTAACTTCCTTGGCCCTGAAGGGACGTGTTTAACCTCTGCTCATGTCTTAGTCTGCTCACGTGTTGGGCAAGTAGCCTTCCATGTGGTGATCCAGGGACCCAGGCACCTTGGAGCCACTGTCCTGGCTTCTTCCCTTGGATCCTTCCCTGCTAGTCAAAGACAAGCAAAGTGGGAGGCCAGACAGTCTCTCCCAGGAGAAGTGACCTATGTAAGTATTCACGTGGTCCTAGCCCATTGCAAGGGGGTGGGGGGCTGGGAAATGTGGTCTTCCTGTGTGCCCCAGAAGAAGTGTGCCCCAATAGTGAAAGTACTTATAGTGTCTCTACCAGGAGGGCCGAGCGTGTTTATGAATCTACACTGGGGATGGGGGGAGAGGTGAGGGCTGGAGGGGAGGGACTCCTAAGGCCCTGAGCAGACGGTTGAAGGGAGCTGGGAAATTGTAGCCAGGGAGGGTCCTAGTGGAGAGCCCTAAGCTCAGAGGACGGGAGCTGGTGGACCCAAAGTGGGATCCTCCGAAACAAATTTCAGGACCAGGCTGTTTCTAAACTTAAACTTAACACTTTTTTTTTTTTAAAGATTTTATTTATTTATTTTTTTCCCTCCAAAGCCCCAGTAGATAGCTGTATGCCACAGCTGCACATCCTTCTAGCTGCTGTATGTGGGACGTGGCCTCAGCATGGCCGGAGAAGCGGTGCGTCGGTGCACGCCCGGGACCCGAACCCGGGCGCCAGCAGCAGAGCGCACGCACCCAACCGCTAAGCCACGGGGCCGGCCCAGGACCGGGCTGTTTCTGATGGTGAGAAAGCGCAAGGCATGGCAGCTGGCATCCGTGGAAGAAAAGAGGGTATAGGCTCAGGTAGAAGGGATGACAGATGCCTGGAGCACAATGTTTTTTCTCTTCTAACGCTCTGGCTGGGGGCCAGGCCGTTCTACGTAACTAATCCCTCATTTAATCCCCCAACAACCGTCTGACGTAGGGACTCATGTTGTCCCCATTTTACAGTCAAGGAACCGAGGCACAGAGAGACTAGCGAATGAGGGGTGGAACCGGGATTAGAACTCAGGTGGCAGGGCGCCACCACCTCGGGAGTCTTCAGTCCGTTCATGCATGCATGCATGCACCTACAGTGTGCAGGCACTGAAGGAGGAAGGGGGACTCAGGGGTCAGTGGATGCGGCTGGCCAGGACAGGAGAGGGTGGGGGTGGGAGGGTCTCCCGGCACGACCCCCAAGAGCGCGGGGCCTCGGGGGAGGGCTGCGCGGATTCTGGGCCTCGGTCTGGAGGCTTCTCGGGAGGATCTGCTGATCCTCGGCTGCACCCAGGATTCGTCCTGCCTCCGGGGATGGGGAACCTTTGCCGGGTCACTAGGGGCTCTCGGCCCAGGGCCCTTCTCCCTCTCCTCCCCTGGCCCAGCCGGTGCTGCAGCCTCGGGCGGTTCCCTGTTGTTGTCGTTGTAAATATAAACACCAATTGCAAAGGCAGCTTCATCAAGCCTGGCGAAGGAAAACGCTAAAGCCCTTAGCTGCTCCCAACCGAATATTGGGGGGTGACTCTCATCAGGTCCCGAGCATGGCGGGAGGGGGGGACTTGTAGAGCAGGGAGGCCCCGCAGTTGACTGTAGTCGAGCTGGGATGCTCCCCAGAGGCGCTGCTGCTGAGCGGCGTGTGCAGCCTGGGGACCCCTCCCCGCAGGCCCCGCCCACGTCGGCCCCGCCCGCCCAGTGCGCGGTGGTCCTCCGGGTCTCCCCTCACCTGCCGCTCCGCCCAGCATCGTCTCTCTCACCCGGAGCCAAGGGGCGCAGGAATCCCGTCGGGCCGGATTCCTTACCCCCAGGGCAGCGCCTTGGCCCTGACAGCGGGGCTGCGGGAGGAGAGGCGGGCCACAGCCTCCCGGGACCCAGCGGATCTTCCAAGGGCGCTTCCCCCGTTAGGTGGCGTTCTGAGAAGCTCTGGGACCTGCCAAAGTCACACAGAGGGTCGCCGGTGGGGCCCCACCGACCTCTGGTGGCTTCTTCAGGCCAAGGTGGGGATGGGAGCTGCCGGCCCCGCTGCTTCCGTGTCAGTCACTAAGGAGAGGTGGGAACAGGGCTAGGGGCATCCAGGCTAGGGATGGCAAGTGCCCCTAGGAAGAGAGACCCTCCCAGGAAGCAGGAGCCAGACTCTGGGTTGGGAGAATGGGGAATGGGGATGGCGTAGTGGTGGGCATGGCATCCTGGGTAAGCAGAGCCGCTGACTCCTGCCTGTGCCTGTGGCCTCAGCTTACCCATCTGCACAAGGGGTCCTTGGGTCCTGCTGGTCCTTCTCTACAGAAAGACTTAGCCCAAGGCCACCTGGCACATGTCTAACCTGCCGACCCAGTGGGGTGCAGTGGTGCCTGAACCACGGGTTCCCGACTCCTAGCCCAGAAGTCTCATCCCCCTAGTGTGACTTCCGTCGTAACTGGGATATTTTCAAAAACGCATTTACTGTGTTACAGAAGTAATGCATGTAGGGCACAAAACCACAGGACAGGTTTTCACCAAATTTGGAAAGTGAGTTTGGAAGGTCTGCTTTAACACATAGGCTCTGGGGACACAGGAAATGCATTCTGGGAGCTCTAGGGATCACCTCCAGCTGATGGACAGCCATTGCCCAGGGTCTACCACAGGGGCGCCAGGAGGGCCCCACGTGCCCCTAGGGCTCCTGGTTTAGATTTTGGTGTCATTTCTAAATAAGGATAATCAGACTGTCACAGAGATACATGGTGAGGCTTGAAAGATGTTCTTCACACCATACTCCTTCCCACTATTATCTGGTGAACAGTAAAATTATCTTTTATGAGACCTGTTGCATGTGTTTTAAAAGCGTCAATTTGTTCAACATAAGTGTTTCAAATATGCCCCAGTTTTGATAATCCTGTTAAGGTATTTCTTTTTTTTTTTGCGAGGAAGATTTGCTCTGAGCTAACATCTGTTGCCAATCTTCCTTTTTTTTTTTTTTTTTTGCTTGATGAAGATTAGCCCTGAGCTAAAATCTGTGCCAATCTTCCTCTATTTTATATGTGGATTGCCACCACAGCATGGCTTAATGAGTGGCATAGGTCCACGCCGGGGATCCAAACCTGTGAACCTGGGCCGCCAAAGCAGAGTGTGCTGGACTTAACCACTACACCACAGGGCCAGACCTGGTATTTCTTCATTTTTGAAAGTCCAGGAGCCTCAAAGAATGGAAAAGGCCCCAGGCCCTGTTAGACCTCTGGGAGGCCCACACAGCCCGCATTGCCAGAGCTCCTGCAGGCTTTGCTCTCCCAATGGCCCTTGGGATGAACTGCTGCAGGGCCACCCTTACTAACAACAGGTCGTGGCTGCTCTCTGCCAGCCTCTGGGAATCCAGCTACCAGTGGGAGAGCACAGCTACCCTTTGTGGTTGTTACCCTAACTCTGTGCCCAGCCCTGTCCCTGCTGGTTTCAGTGACTTCCCCCAACAACTCTGTAGGTTAGGAACAATGGCCTCCATCTGGCTTAGGGAGGTAGGGTGACTTGTCCAAGGTGACACGGTGGGTTGAAGCACTAGCTCCAAAGACAGGTTTTACCCTTTTTTTTTTTTTACCCTTTTCACCCTTAATACTCAGAATCCCTGCAAATAGGGGGGAGGGGGGAGGCCTGTCCCATCCCCTGGACATGTGGGCCTTCCAGTCACCTGCTTTCATGAAACCCTCTGAGCCCTAGGCCATGCCTGTGGCCTCAAGTTGCTGAGGCTGGGTGTATGGTAGAAGGAGGCCACCAAATAAGGCCGCACTTGGGCTCAGAGACCTCCAGGAAGCTACAGTCTCTGGCTAGCTGACAGGGTGGGCATCCTGGGCTGGGGCCAAACCCCAGCACTCTGTGAAGCGGCCCAGCTCCATGTCACTCCACTGGCAGAGGCTGTAACCCAATCTTGAGCATGTAGGATTTCAGCCTGTTGGCCTCTCTGTGTTCACCTCAATATTTTAAGGCTCAGAACTGAAGTAGGGGCACCTGGTCCTAGGTGCAGCCTCGGAGGAGGTGGTGAGCACAGCCCACCCAGGGCTCTGCTTCTTGGGCCCTCTAGGGGACCCCCACTGTGCCAAGCTTCTTGGGCCAAAGGTACTTTTGGAGCAGGCAGACAAGGCTCCCCTGCATTCAGGGAGGAGTCCTGGGTGAGTCGCTGGGGTTCTGCCCTGACTAGCTGCCTGCTTTGGACGAATGCTTTCACCTCCCGGTGAAGTTCAGCCTTCTCACCGGGGAGATGAAGCGCTAATTACATTCACTTCACTGCTGGTTGTGCAAGTTCAAAGATGCTGGATACAGGCACAGGGCTGGGCACAAGGCCTGCTCCGACCAAGTGCTTGACAAGTGGTCCCTCCATTTGGGGAGAGGCAGACTCACAAAGCCCTTTCTTGGAACAGGGCTTGCAGCTGGAGTTAGTGGCAGGGCTGGGGCCCATGAGTGGACCCTCTGTGCCCTGGAGGAGGCCCCTGGTCTGCCCAGTGGCCCTGGAGATTCCCCTGTGCAGCCCCTCAGGCCAGACCAGGGGGACTGGCGTGCTGGCGTTGACTTTATTATGTCCTCACAGATGACTCTGGAAACTTGGGAACATTATGCCCAATGCAGAGGTAAGCAGCCGAGGCTCTTGACTGCCCTGTCAAGGCCTTCTCAACCTTTCAAAGACCTGCTCAAACACCCCTGGAGAGGCTCCTCCCACTTCTATGGGCAGGATTAGTCTTTTTTCATGTAAAACCTATTATTTTAGCATTACTATATGCCAAGCTTCCTCAGTCTCTGCCCCAGTGGTTTTGCCCCAGCGCTCAGGGTGGGCCCTGACTGGCCAAGCCAAGGATGGGCCAATGAGAGCCACATTCAGGCTTTAGTTTGACTGTAGGGGAGGGAAGTTGTGGATTCCTATGGATGTGGTGCTCTTTGTAGGAGCCAGGACACCTGCCTTACCCCTCACGTTGCCAAGGGAACTCAGCTGACGCACACAGCCTCTGCAGGACTCGGTCCCCACATCTATTAAATGAAAGCAAAACAAGATACAACTTTTCCAACAACTTTAATGACGCAACCTCTTACTCCCACAGGGAACGGCAATCTCATACAGGCGCCTGTGGGTTCTCATAGCCCAAACCAATAGACACCAGAAAAAGATTTCGAATGATAGAGGCTCAACCCTTACTTCTAGTGTCCCTTCCTCCAGGCCAGGTTTCTGTCATTCCTCTGAGATTATCAGGCTGGTGCCAGGGGACAGTGGGACAAAGGGCCCGTCACCTGGGCAGGCCATGGGGGGGTGGACCTCTCCTCCCTGCGGGCTGGTATTTTTAAAGATTTTATTTATTTATTTATTTTCCCCCCAAAGCCCCAGTAGATAGTCGTATGTCATAGCTGCACATCCTTCTAGTTGCTGTATGTGGGACGCCGCCTCAGCATGGCCGGAGAAGCGGTGCGTTGGTGCGCGCCCGGGATCCGAACCCGGGCCGCCAGCAGCGGAGCGCGCGCACTTAACCGCTAAGCCACGGGGCCGGCCCCGGGCTGGTATTTTTAGACAAAGTCCTTGGCTACCTTATCTACACCGCCTGACTGGAGACCTTGATTTCTCAGCTTTTCAAACATCCAATGGGACTCCCACCTGGCCTCCCTCTTAAACACGGGGGCTGCTTCCAGCTCCCTCCAGTACAATGTCCAGGCCCATCTCCACGGCTGTCTTGTCAAAAGCCCGCTTTCTTTACAATCCCTTTGTTCAATAGGACCATTTTTCTTGGAGCAACTTCAGCCAAGTACACACTCTTTATTTTTATTTATTTATTTATTCTTTGAGGAAGATTGGCCCTGCACTAAATCTGTTGCCAATCTTCCTCTTTCTCTTTTTTTCTCCCCAAGGCCCTAGTACACAGTTGTGCATCCTAGTTGTAGAGTTGTAGCTCTTCTGTGTGGCACGCGCCTCAGCACGGCTTGATGAGCCGTTAGTATGTCCGCACCCAGGATCTGAACCGGCAAACCCCGGCCTCCGAAGCGGAACACGCGGACTTAACCTCTATGCCACCAGGCCGGCCCCAAGTACACACTCTTTAAAACGAGATTTTCGCTTCCGGCAGGCTGTGAAATCCCCGCACAGATGCCATTTCCTGTGCGCCAGGCGCGGAATTTCCTACGCAGCCAGGGAAGCCTCTTATTCAGCTCCTGTCCGCTAAAATAGGATCTGGAATTTTTATATTTATGGTACCCCACTTCCAGGCAGGACTGGGGCGTGGGGTCAAAGAGGAGTGAGCGCCTCGCGGCTGTGTGACAGATGGGAGCAGGGGCCCTCGCCCCCTCCGCGGGCAAAGGTGCGTGGGTCACCGCCACGCGGCGGCCTCCAGCGCGGGCGGGCGGGGCGGCAGCCCCGTGGCACTCACCTTTGGCCAGTATCCCAGACGGCGACCGGGGATGCCGCCCCGCCCGCCCCGCGCCTCCAGGCCCTCGCGTCCTCAGCACCACGGACAGGGAAACTGAGGCTGCGGGAGGCCTCCCGGGCTGGGCTGGTTGTGCGGCCTTGAACCAGTCGCCTCTTCCCCCTTGCGGGCCTCGGTGTCTGACCCGGGGATAGTAATTCCTCCCGCCCCGGCTGGACGGGGCGTGCCGCTCCTAGCACGGAGCGGAGCCGGCGCTGGGAAATGTTATAAAAATACACCCGCGGAGCTGCAGCCGGAGGCGCCTCGCCCCAAGGTCATGTGGAAAAGCAGCCAGCTTCCAGGCCCCGGCTTCCTGCCTGGCCACCGCCAGGCCCCGGCCTCCAATGTCCTGGGGTGCACAGGGGTCTAAGGAAAGTTCGGGGCCCCAAGGCCCAGCCCTGGGTCCCCCGAGGCTTGGGAGAAGCCCCCGCCCGGTCCCCGCCCGCTCCGGAGGCGCCCCCGCGCCGCGCTCGCTCCCCTCCGTCCCCAGGACCCCGGGCTGCGGCTCGACGCCCCGCCCCCGCAGGCCCCGCCCCCCGCGGCCGCAGCGCCCGGGGCGGGGGGCGCGCCGGGGCCAATGGGAAGACGGCATGGCGAGGGAGGCGGCGGTTGTGATGCGCAGGGCCGGCCGGCGGCGGCCAATCAGCGGCGAGCGCGAGGGCGGGCTGTGACGCGGCGCTCCTCGTGCGGCGGCTGTATAGGAGCGAGCGCCGCCGCCGCCGTAGCTGACCCGCGTCCGCGTCTCCGTGCAGCCGCCGCCGCCCCGCGCCCGCCCGCCGCTTCTGCCCCCGTCCCCGGCCGCCCCCTCAGCGAGCCGGCGAGCGGCCTTCGCGCCCGGCCTCCGGGAGGGGGGCGCCCGGCCGGACCCTGAGCCTCGCCCTCTCGCGCTGCGGCCGCCCGCGCCTCCGCGGCCCCCTGCCCGGCATGAAGACCAAGTTCTGCAACGGGGACGAGGCGGAGCCCACGCCGCTCGGGCTGCTGCTGAGCTGCGGCGGCGGCAGCGCGGCCCCGGCGCCCGGCGTGGGGCAGCAGCGCGACGCCGCCAGCGACCCCGAGCCCAAGCCGCTGGGCGGCCGGCAGCCGCCGCTCGCGCTGCCCCGCCGCCGCCGCCGCCGCTCGCGCTGCCCCCGCCGCCGCCGCCGCCGCCGCCGCCGCCCCCGGCCGACGAGCAGCCCGAGCCCCGGACGCGGCGCAGGGCCTATCTGTGGTGCAAGGAGTTCCTGCCCGGCGCCTGGAGGGGCCTTCGCGAGGACCAGTTCCACATCAGTGTCATCAGGTCGGTGGCGGCGCCGCTCCGGGGGGTGCGGGCTGACGCCACCAGCCGCTAGCCGGTCAGGTGACGCCGGCGGGGCCTGCGGGCCGGGGGCGGGGCCTGCGGGCGGGGGCGCGGGCCGGGCCGGGGGTACCGGGCGGGAGAAAGACTCCTTTCCCGAACGCTTGTGAAATGCAGGCCGAATCCCGCGCAGCGGGCCCCGCAGCCGCCCAAGACCTGCCAGAAGGCGGGCTGTTGAAACAATATCGGTGTCATGGGAAAACAGGTCTCTTTCAAGGAGAACAGTACCATTCAGTCACCAAGTAAGTTTTGTCCAGAAGCCTAAAATACGTCTAGAAAGTCTCTTTGAGGTTTAGCGCCTTCAATGAAGGAGGGATGTGGCTGGCTTTAAAAGAACATCACTTATAACTTGTAGTTGAGTCCACGATTTGATTTTTTTCCCTCTGCAAGCGTCACTTCTCAGTGGTCAAGGAGTGACCTTTGCTCATTCCCCACCAACACTGTTCAGACATGTAGGTGTATTAGTAGCCAAAGCTAGAAGGTGTGGCTCCAAGAATAAGAGTAAGGTAGGAAGATTTTTTTTCCCTTTCGTTAAGTTAAAATATTTTTCACCGTAAATTTAAATTACAAAAAATGCATGTGTACTTATTCAGACTTAACAGGAAAACAAAGACTCCCTTGATCTTTGTTGCCACTCGGTTCCCATGAGGGAACCGTTCAACATTTAGCTTGCGTCTTTCCATTTAGACCTTTAAAATATATTGTCTTTTTCTGCTGATTTTCTTTTAACTGGCTGACCAGGTTGAGTGCAATACAGTTGTGTCGAGTAGCGAGGGTTCTGTCAAGAAGAGACTACATATACAACGGTGATCTCATAAGATTAGTACCATCTAGCCTACATGTGTAGTAAGCTCTACCATCTAGATGTGTGTAAGTACATTCTGTGATGTTCACACAAGGGCTAAATCACCTAACAAGGAATTTCTCAGAAGGTATCCCTGTCGTTAAGCGACACATGACTGTATCAAGAAACTGGCTGGCTGGCTGCCACCGATAATCCCCAAATCCAGTTTTAGTCATTTGATTCCTTTTCTGTGCCTCGTCTTTCACGAGAGCTGCAAATGCAGCAGAATTTACTGAACTCCCCTGCTTTCTTGTGCCTCTGGCCTCTCTCACAGAAATCCTTATGAGCAGGGAGAGGCAAAAAGTAGGAAACAGAAAAGAAAACCACAGGTGTTTAAATACTCACTGAATTGCCTATCGAAACTTTTATTTTTTAAATGAAACTGTCTTCAAAACTGTCACATTTAGTTAGACCTGAAAATTCTCAGTGAGAGGGGTGATAGAGATCGTTCTGGACCATGTAATCATCTGTCTGTAAAATGGAGAACCTGGAGGGCAGTGACTTACTTGAGGTCAGTGGCTATGTGCTGACGTCAGAGCCTGACTTACCAGATCTCTGGTAGCCCCCTCCTGCGCCAGTGCCCTCACCTGTTGCCTATGAAAACGTTTGGACACCCTGGATCCAGCCTTAAGACATTTTTGTGAACCTTTTCTGGGAAGTGTCACTCATCAGTTAAACCTTTGTGTTTTACTCCAACTCGTCATCCTAAAAACCTTAAGGATGTTTTGTTTCTTTTCTCCAGGAATTAGTCATCTTGGAAGACAGCGTTCCTTTGGTTTAGAGGACTTTTTAAAATAATGTCGTATGGTATGCATTGCCTCTCAGTCCTGTTTTCTGGAATAGAATGTGGTTATGGAATAAGTTTAATAAGGAGAAAAGAGTTGATTTAGGACATGGGAAAGTGGGTGATTCGTAGCTTAAAAAAAGGGGCAAAAGAGGCAGTTCAGAGTGAGGAAAGGGCCTCCTTTTAGTTGAAATTCCGTGGGGCTCCATAAGGAGAAAAGAGTTGATTTAGGACATGGGAAAGTGGGTGATTCGTAGCTTAAAAAAAGGGGCAAAAGAGGCAGTTCAGAGTGAGGAAAGGGCCTCCTTTTAGTTGAAATTCCGTGGGGCTCCATGGGCGTTGCATTTACTACAGCTCTAGCCGTCACATTCCTGATGCTTCCTGATCTGATTATCCAGCCCCAGCTCTTTGCTGAGTGCTGGTCCATCTGCAGCAGTTTATCAGATCCCAGTCCATCCAGTCCATCCCACATTTATTTAACCCTTTTGCCCCTGCCCACCCTGGAATATGCTGCTCCTGCTTTCCCTCACTGAGTTCTTAGCTGCAGCTGGCGGGAGCCCCAGGATCATTTCTCTTTGCATTCCTCCAGAAGCCCCTCCTCTGCATGCAGTAGCAACTAAGACCTGGTGAACTGCTTTTGAGTCCACACCTACTGTCTCCTCCCTTGGCTGCTTCTGAGGCCAGGAGTCCAGGTCCGCTGTCCTTGCTGAAACCCTGTAACAGGAGGCGCCTGTGGGTATCCTGGAGCTTCGGGTTCCCCCTCTAATCCATTTTATGTCCAGTTGCCAGGTAGTTCTCAGATGTCGTTACTCCCTTGTTTAAAAGTTTGCTGTGGCTCCCTGTAGCTAGAGAATAAAATCCAAACTTGTTTGCATGCTTTTAAACTTGGGCCCAGCCTCCCTTTTTAGAGTGGTTCTTTTCTTGTTACTCCTTTAAAATCATTCCTTCCCCCTAACCAGCAGCAACTGTGAGCTAGTTACACTGGGTCCTGCATTTCCTCAATGAGCTTTGTGTTTTCAGTTTCCAGGGCTTTCTTTGCTCCCACACACTGCTTGGCAGCCTGGTGTCTGCTTTTAAAATTCCTCCCTGAAGGCCTAACTCAGAGAGAACCAGACAGCATTAATTTCTTCCTCATTTATGTTTCTTCTGTAGGGCTTCATACATACACACTTTCATGCCACATTTGTGTGTGTGTTTATTCGTTGGACTCTGTTGTTAGGTTGAATTCCTAGAGGGTGTGTCACGTTCATCTTTGTATCTCCAGCAATAAAATGACTCGCAGTAGGCACTGGATTTTAGTTTAAATCGGCCTCTTTGCTATCCTCCTAATGTGATAACGGGGCTTTGTAATCAGACTCTTGTTTGCCTGAGTCCCTCCAGCTATGAGTGATGTAAGGAAAGATGAAAATTGTCATCAGTGAACTGACCACTTGAAAATCTTGTTCATGCCCAGCTATCGCAGCTAACTAACACTAGCTTCTGTCCATGCCCGTCAAGTCAAGGGTTTGTTATTATCACTCTTATTGCTGATTGATAAAAGTCACAATCATTTGTGAAATGAAATTGCAAATCTTATGAAAGATGCAAGATTTCATGAAGTTTGATGAAAGAAATGTTTGAGGACTGTTAAAAGTTTAACACACATCTATTGACATATTATGTCCCACAGAGAAACCCTCTAACAGTTGACAATTGATGAGGAGGATGATACCACACAGCCCTTCAAAATAGAATCATTTAAATATCAAAAGACAGAAGCCCTTGAGAAGACTGGCAAAATTCTTAGGTATATTTGCAAAATTATGCAGTAAAAGTCAAGTAGGGAGTGAATTGTGTTTTATGGTGTCATCATAAAGTTTTTTGGAAAAATTATGCCAAAACTCTCTACCTGATTTCCTTTTCACGTACATAGTTGTATTTGTAACCTAAATTATGTTACCTATAAGAACATAAATAATTTTTAGTTTCATTTTTCAAGATAAAGTTTCATTTACACTTTGTTGTTACTATTTGCTATGAAAATTTGGTCCTTTAAGTAGCCTTACTTCTTTTTTAAAAAAATTAATAATTAGAACAGTTTTATATTCACAGCCAAATTGAGCAGAAAATACAGAGAGTTCTCACATATCCCCACAACTTCTGTCACTACTGACCAACCCCCGCACCGGAGTGGTGTATTAATTACAGTCGGTGAACCTACAGTGACACATCATTATCACCCATGTTTCGGTCAACGACGGACCGCATATACGATGATGGTCCCATAAGATTAGTACCACGTAGCCTAGGTGTGTAGTAGGCTATAGCATCTAGGTTCGTATAAGTACACGTTGATGTTCGCACAACAGCGAAATCGCCTAACGACATGTCTCAGAACATATCCTTGTCAAGTGACGCATGACTGTGGTTTCACTGCCCTAAAAGTCCTCTGCCTATTTACCTCTCTCTCCCCCAACCCCTGATGCTTCCGCTGTCTCCATAGCTTTGCCTTTTCTAGAATGTCATATGGTTGTAATCATATGGTATATAGCCTTTTCAGATTGGCTCCTTTTACTTAATAATATGCTTTAAGTTTCCTCCATGTCTTTTCCTGGCTTGACAGCATGTTTCGTTTTTGCACTGAATCCATTGTCTGGATGGACCACAGTTGATCCATTTACCTACTGAAGGACATCTTGGTTGCTTACAAGTTTTGATAATGATGAAGAAAGCTGCTATAAACATCCACGTGCAGATTTTTCTGTGGACATAAGTTTTCAGCTTTGGGTAAATACCAAGGAGTGTGATTGCTGGATTGGATGGCAGGAGCATGTTTAGTTTTGTAAGAAGCTGCCAAACCGTCTTTTAAAGTGGCTGTCCCGTTTTGCGTTCCCCCAGCAGTGAGTGCGAGTTCCTGTTGTGTACGTCCTCGTCACCATTTGGTGTTGACAGTGTTCTGGATTTTGGCTATTCTGATAGGCGTGTAGTCGCATCTCGTTGTTTTAACTTGCGACTCTCTGATGACGTATGATGTTGAGCAGCTCCTCTTGTGCTTACTTGCCATCTGTACATCATCTTTAATGAGGTGTGTGTTTAGGTCTTTTGCCTATTTTTTAATCAGGTTGTTCGTTTTCTTATTGTTGAGTTTTAAGAGTTCTTTGTATATTTTCGATAATAGTCCTTTATCAAATGTGTCTTTTGCAAATATTTTCTTCCAGTTTTTGGCTTGTCGTCTTTTTTTTTTTTTTTTTTTTAAGATTTTATTTATTTATTTTTCCCCCCCAAAGCCCCAGTAGATAGTTGTATGTCATAGCTGCACATCCTTCTAGTTGCTGTATGTGGGACGCGGCCTCAGCATGGCCGGAGAAGCAGCGCGTCGGTGCGAGCCCGGGATCCGAACCCAGGCCGCCAGCAGTGGAGCGCGCTCACTTAACCACCAAGCCACGGGGCCGGCCCTGGCTTGTCGTCTTATTCTCTTGATAGTGTGTTTCACAGAGTGGAAGTTTTAAATTTTAATGAAGTCCAGCTTATCAGTTTTTTCTTTTATGGATTGTGTCTCTGGTGTTGTATCTAAAATGTCATTGCCGTACCCAAGATCATCTAGATTTTCTCCGATGTTATCTTCTCGTTTTATAGTTTTGCATTTTACATTCAGGTCTATGATCCATTTTGAGTTAATTTTTGTGAAGGATGTAAGGTCTGTCTAGATTTCATTTTTTTTGGCATGTGAATATCCAGTTGTTTCAGCCCCATTTGTTGAAGACTGTCCTTTCTCCATTAAATTGCCATTCCTTGTTGTCAAAGATCAATTGACTGTATTTATGTGGGTCTATTTCTGGGCTCTGCATTCTGTTCTATTGATCTGTTTGTCTGTTCTTTTGTTAATACCACACTGTCTTGATTACTGTAGCTTTATAGTAAGTCTTGAAGTCGGGTAGTGTTAGGCCTCCAACTTTGTTCTTCTTCACTATTGTGTTGACTGTTCTGGATCTTTTGCCTCTCCATATAAACTTGAGGATCAGTTTGCTGATATTCACACAATAACTTGCTGGGATTTTGGTTATAGATCAAGTAGGGAAGAACTGATATCTTGACAATATTGAGTCTTCCTATCCGTAAACATGGCATATCTTTCCATTTAGTTAGTTCTTCTTTGATATCTTTTATTAGAGTTTTGTAGTTTTCCTCATATAGCTCCTGTACATATTTTGTTAGCTTTATACCTAAGTATTTCATTTTTTGGTTGCTAATGTAAATGGTAATGTATTTTTAATTTCAACTTGTTCATTGCTGGTATGTAGGAAAGCAATTGACTCTTGTATATTAACTTTGTATCCTGTGACCTTGCTCTAATTGCTTATTGGTTCCAGGAGTTTTTTTTTCAGTCTAGTCTCTTGGCTTGTCCAGCTCCAATACTGATGCCCTCGTTCTCCTTCCTGGTTTTCCCATCCAGTGGAGCCCTGGCACCCAGCCTAGCCTCCCCCTGATCTCAGTATCCTCTGTCAGCAGGCGGAGAATCTGGTACTGCACTAGGACAGCGCTCGTCTTGAGCTTTCCATGAGTCTATTTTGCATCCACAGTGAGATTGTAATCTTCACGTCTTTCATAACATATTTACACATCTCACTGTGCCCAGTACTCCTTTTGTTGAATATCACAGTAGCCCAGAGGCTGATGATGAAACAATAAAAAAGTCAGGCTTGGGGGGTCAGTGTGAGCTAGAAGGGATGTGGAGCACTTTTTTTTTTTTTTTTTTTTTGTGAGAAAGATCAGCCCTGAGCTAACATTCATGCTAATCATCCTCTTTTTGCTGAGGAAGACTGGCTCTGAGCTGACATCTATTGCCAATCCTCCTCCTTTTTTTCCCCCCCAGAGCCCCAGTAGATAGTTGTGTGTCATAGCTGCACATCCTTCTAGTTGTTGTATGTGGGACGCGGCCTCAGCATGGCCGGAGAAGCGGTGCGTCGGTGCGCGCCCGGGATCCGAACCTGGGCCGCCAGTAGCGGAGTGCACGCACCTAACCGCTAAGCCACGGGGCCGGCCCGGATGTGGAGCACTTTAAGGAGAAAGTGGCAACACCCCTGAACTCTGAATGGTGGAAGGACCTTCCAGGTGGGAAGAGTAAGCAGACACGTTTATGTTCCAAGGATGCTAAGGGTAGTGGCTTGAAATGGGTATTTTAGGAATACTTTCTGAGGGACATTTGGTAATGTCTGGATACATTTTTTTTTAAATTGAGGTCACATTGGTTTATAACATATAAATGTCAGGTGTACATCAGTGTATTTTGTGGATACATTTTTGTTTGTCGCGATTGGTGGTGGTGGTGGTACTACTGGCATCTACTGGCATCTAGTGGGTAGAGGACAGGGATGCTAAGGTAAACATCCTACAGTGCACACGGCAGCCTCCTCCTCTTCCCCCAGAGGAATTATCAGGCCCCAGATGTCAACAGAGCTGGGGTTGAGCAGTCCTGGAGTAGAGGACTGAAGACTAGCTTTTCTCTTTCATCCCTCTGGCATGTTCTTAAAAATTAACCTTGGCTTTGCAGTTAATAAGCAGCTGACCTCTGATGTAATCTTCACAAAAACCCCTATCAGATGCTGCTGCGTTATTTTCTGGTGAGAAAACAGGCTTCGAGGCATCCGGTAACTTGCTCAAAGGTCACACAGCTGTTAGTGCGGAGCCAGCATTCTGTGGATCGAAGGCTCTTCTCTCCACTCTGCCTCTAGGCTTGGGGGTAAGGCCCCTATTCCTGATGACTGTGTATGGATGCTGTCATTTGACTGATTTTTTTTTTTTTTTTCCCACCTGAGCCATGGTTGTTGCAAGTTGGGTTTTGGATGGTTAGAAAAAATTTTTGCAAAAATCCCCTTTCTTTTGCTTCATTTGCTGTCTAAATTCAGTAGCTGTTTTGGTATTATGCTGTCTTCTCTTTTCCATGTATCCAGTCCTGTGTGCCTATGGATCATTTTCCTGCTGAGATGCTGGCTATGTCGTGAATTTTGTTTTCTTTCCAGTCCTTTCGACTTTTGGATGATGCTGTTGCAAGTCCTGGATCCAGGCCGTCAGCCTTGGGGAGACTGAGTCCCGTGTGCTGGGCTTGATGCCAGGTTACTTGTGGACAGTTTGCAGGGTTTCAGTGGCTTTTTTGCTTTGCAGCAAAATACAGTTGGTTAGAGGCAGACCAGGGAACTTCCCATCTTAATTTAGCAGATGACAATCTTTGTGTTAAAGGTTTCTCTGGAGCAGGCAGTTCCTCAGTTTATCGTTGTCTGAGCACTGAGCTGACTCACCAAGCTATGAATCCTTTTCCGAATGATTAAATGTATATAGAAGTTTTTGATGGATGAATGGATAAGCAAAATATCACATTTATACACAATGGAATATAATTTAGCTTTAAAAAAGGAGATTCTCATACATGCTACAACATGGACCTTGAGAACATTATGCTAAGTGAAATAAGCCAGTCACAAAAAGACAAATATTGTATGATTCGACTTCTGTGAGGTCCCCGGAGTAGTCAGATTCGTAGAGACAAAATAGACTGGTGGTTGCCAGGGGCTGAGAGAGGGGAAAATGGAGAGTTAGTGTTTAATGGGGACAGAGTTTCAGTTTTACAAGATAAAAAGAGTTCTGGAGGTGGATGGTGGTGATGGTTGCACGACAATGTGAATATACTTAATGCCACCAAAGTGTACGCTTAAAAATGCCCATTCTGCTGGCCTGGTGGCGTAGAGGTTGGGTTCAGGTGCACTGCTTTGGCAGCCCGGGGTTCGCAGTTTTGGATCCCGAGCGCGGACCGACACACCACTCATCAAGCCGTGCTGTGGCGGCATCCTATATAGAGGAGGATGGGCACAGATGTTAGCCCAGGGCCAGTCTTCCTCAGCAAAAAGAGGAGGATTGGCATCGGATGTTAGCTCAGGGCTAATCTTCCTCACCAAAAAAAAAAAAAAACCCATTCTGAATTGGTGTTAAAATTCTGTTTTATTCTGAAACAAGCTCTTTAGATCAGAATGTTAAAATCTTTTAGAACTTGTGTGTTCAGAGTAAGTGTGGAAGCATCAGAGCATTTTCATGATAGGTGTACTTGTAACAGAAGGATTCATAATCCTCTGTGTTTTGAAACATTTTGGTTCACATTTGACCAAAAGGAACCTGTTGTCATCTAGGCTTCTATTCCAAGAAGACCTTTCACACTGAGACAGCATGATGATATTTCTTGCTGTATGGAACTTTGAGAGGAAGTAGCGTCAGATGCCCGATCTTAGTTTTATGGAGTGGTTTTGCTTTGAAATGACTTTGTGGAGTTTGCCAGGGTTCTTTTAAAATTAATTGTTAATCGAGAAGTTGCCTACTGTGACACAGTATCTTAGACCCATTTTTGGGTCAACTAAATTTTTAGATTATCTGCTATTTTACATTTTCCAATTTTCTTTTCTCCTCCTAGTGATTAATTGTATGTAGTACACTTATCAATTTGGGGAGAAGTTACTTAGCATAGAATCACTAAGGCATATCTTCAAGAAATCCATTTAGATAAAGTTGCTAACTCTCAGTATGTTTTGTTGTTTATTTGAACTTTTTTTCCATATTGATGTACCTACAAATATTTCCTTTGCAACAGTTTTTTAACTTTAAAATATTTCATGCCATTTGTTAATTTTATGTATATTGTAGACTTAAACTGGTTCCTCGAAGCATTAAAAAATTGTCTTCACTAGCAATTAATGTTTTTAAAAATTATATTTTGATATATCAAGTTTTCACTGATTGAAAAACAAGTCAACAGAGATAGGAGACGGGAGTTCTGACATCACTGATGGGTGAAGAGGGAATGGGTACAGCTCTCTTGTAGGACGCTTTGGCAGCCGGCATCAAGAAATTTTAACATGTTAATGCCCTTTTGCCAAGAAAACCCAACTTTAACTAAAGGATCTCATCAGATTGTGCATACAGATTGACATACAGGTATACATAATACAGAGTTATGTATAGAAGTAAAACTTCTATATGGAAAAACTTCTAATGGAAAACGCAGTATCTCTAAGTAGTAGGCAATTGCTAAACCATGCTGTATCTTTAAGATGAAATTCTATGCATGATTAGAAATCATGTTTTTTGGGGCCGGCCCCGTGGCTTAGTGGTTAAGTGCACGCACTCCGCTGCTGGTGGCCCGGGTTCGGATCCCGGCATGCACCGACGCACCGCTTCTCCGGCCATGCTGAGCCTGCGTCCCACGTGCGGCAACTAGGAGGATGTGCAGCTGTGACATACAACTATCTACTGGGGCTTTGGGGGGAAAAAATAAATAAAATTATAAAAAAAAAAAAAAGAAATCATGTTTTTATTTATTTTTTTTATTTTTTTATTTTTTTTTAAGATTTTATTTATTCAGTTTTTCCCCCCAAAGCCCAAGTAGATAGTTGTATGTCATAGGTTCACATCCTTCTAGTTGCTGTACGTGGGACTCGGCCTCACGTTGGACGGAGAAGTGGTGCCTCGGGGCGCGCCCGGGATCCGAACCCGGGCCGCCAGCATCAGAGCGCGCGCACTTAACCGCTAAGCCACGGAGCCGGCCCGAAATCATGTTTTTAATGCTGAGTTAATGGAAAATGCTCATATATAAGTGGAAAAGGAACATTATAGAGCAATATATTCAGTATGATCCCAATTTTAATAAAAAGAAAGAAGTAGGAAGAAGGAGCTTAGGAAAATGACAAGAAAAAAATACCAAAATATTCAAAATGGTTATGTTTTAATGACAGAATTTGGGTAACTAGTTATTCTTTTTTATTTTTTGGGTCTTTCAGACTCATGTGAACATGATTTTGGAACATATATTCTAAAATCCGAAAGTCAAACTATTTAATAGATGTTATAAGCAGTCTACTTTAGTTGCTTCAGCAAAACTGATAAAACTAGTTGAGTTTTTAAAAACACACCCAGGTCACCTAAGTTCTTTGGTCCTGTGGTGTGTAGGTAGATCTTGAATGTGATGAGAGCAGCACTGTGCTGCTAAGGAACTGCTTTGTGGCTCCGTTTTTTTTTTTTTTTCCGGTGAGGAAGATTGGCCCTGAGCTAACATCTGTTGCCAATCCTCCTCTTTTTGGTGAGGAGGATTGTCACTGAGCTAACATCTGTGCCAATCTTCCTGTACTTTATATATGGGATGCTGCCGAAGCATGGCTTGATGAGTGGTATGTACGTCTGCGCCCGGGATCTGAACCTGCGAACCCTGGGCAACCGAGGTGGAACACGGGAACTTAACCACTATGTCACCATGTCAGGCCCTGTGTCTCCATTTTCACAACTCATTTTCTTTAGCATATAAACCAGTTAGCCATTTGGTTCTTCAGTTTGGGGTTTGTTCTTTTTTTGTTTTTTGCACATTTTTTCAAATTGTGTGTGTGCTGTCATTGATGAGTCAAGTTATTCTTCGTTAATTTGTTTTTTTTAATTTAATTTAATTTTTATTTTTATTTATTTATTCTTTTTGTGAGGAGATCAGCCCTGTGCTAACATCTGCCAATCCTCCTCTTTTTTTGCTGAGGAAGACTGGCCGTGGGCTAACATCCCTGCCCATCTTCCTCCACTTTATATGGGACACCGCCACAGCATGGCTTGCCAAGCAGCGCCCAGGATCCGAACCAGCAAACCCCAGGCCGCTGCAGCGGAGCGCGTGCACTTAACCGCTTGTGCCACCGGGCCGGCCCCCTATTCTTAGTTAATTCTTGATTAGCTGTATATCAGGAGAAATAGGCATGATTATTTTCATATCTGATTAACAATCTATTACAAGAAGTTCTTTATTCTGCTTGATATTCCCTTGGTATTGTTTTCGAGCCCCGTGGGGTGGAGACTAGTGATGCCCACTCTGCTAGATCAGGAAGGTGCTGGTTGGCGTCCCTGCCAGCAGCGACTTCTGCTCTTTTCAGCCTGCTACTTGCCAAGGGTTGCTGACATGTGTTGAATGTGAAATAAATGTTGTTTTCATTTTATTTGATATTTTGCTTACATGAGTATCTCGTGCCTCCTAAATTTAATTATGACATGTATGTTTATTATAAAGCTGTTCTACCAGATGGTAAAAAGTGTGTAGTTTCAAACTTCTTTGAAATCCTTAAGAGTTCCTCGGGTTTTACTTAAGAGAATATTCTTGACAAATTATACGGTACCTTGGGCTGTTGTATTTTTGTTACCGTTTCTGTGGCATGTCTTCCCAACCTATCTTCTTGTTCCTAGTCATATTATTTGGCTCATTGGTAACTGGCTTTTTTCTAGGTGGTTTCTCACAGTTTTTGGGTCATCTGTGACAATGACCTATTTTCATTTATTGTGACTGTCACTAAAAAATAATTGATGGTTTACTTCCTTCCACTAGGGACTATTGAGCAACAGAGGCTACAGATAATACAAGCGGTGAGGGATTTCCAGGTCGTAGGCTGGGTTCTAGCCAAGCTGGCCTGCCTGCCTTCTTTAGGAGGGCGGGGGTAAACTTCGAATTGAGTTACGCAACTTAGAACAGTGGTTCCTCTGTTTGCTCTTGCTGTGGCTGAGCTTTCCAAGAGTATGTGACAGGAAGGAAAACCAGGCTTTTCGCTGGTGACATGCCTGTCCTGTTGCTTGGTAGCCGGAAGCCTGTGTTGGCTATGACTGGGCGATTCCGGTAAGTTGGGAAGAAAGGTGGCAGGGCGATTCCGGTAAGTTGGGGAGAAAGGTGAAGATTACTTGGATCCTTCTGTCTCCACACCTTCCGTCTGCTTTGCGACTTACTTTGGGCAAAACCAGAGCCTTGGGTTCCCTTGGCTTTCTGTTATTCTTTAACTGTGGTGGACAACTAATTTGCCTTTGGGGAAATAAGTCTTTACTCTTGCGGAGGTTCCCAGATACTCTTGATTACTTA
The DNA here is from genome assembly GCF_057802395.1 of Ceratotherium simum simum. NCBI lineage: Eukaryota > Metazoa > Chordata > Mammalia > Perissodactyla > Rhinocerotidae > Ceratotherium > Ceratotherium simum. The sequence goes on from NC_141933.1 coordinate 5,820,323, forward strand.
TCTTTCAAATAAGCTATTTGAAAAAATTCTTAAATATGACTTTTATTTACATCTGGGAAAGATTGTTTCCATAGAAGCACATTCAAGTTTTTTAATGAAGAAAAAATCATTACATAGGAAAAAAGTAATTTTTCCTTTTTTTTGTTGTTGAGGAAAATTCACCCTGAGCTAACATCTGTGCCAGTCTTCCTCTATTTTATATGTGGGTTGCCACCACAGCATGGCTGACAAGTGGTCTGCGCCTGGAATCTGAACCCACGAACTGGGGCTGCCAAAGCAGAGCATGCTGAACTTAACCACTACGCCACGGGGCCAGCACCGTTTCACATACCATACAGTTCACCCATTTGAAGGGTATGATTCAGTGGTTTTTAGTGTATCCACAGGTAGGTGCAACCATCACCACAATCAATTTAGAACATTTTCATCGTCTCCAAAGGAAATCCTGTCCCTTTTATTTATTTTTTGATTGAATAAATTTAATGTGCAACATTAAGTTTAAGGTGTACAACATGTTATTCTGGTACATTTATAGATTATAATATGATTGCTGATGTTGCTGTATTTATCACATTACATAATTATAGTACAATGTTATTGTCTGTGTTCCTTATACTGTGCTTTAGATCTCTGTGGCTTAAACCCTGTCCCTTTAGCCCAGGATCCCCAGGACCCCTCTACTGCTCTAGCCCTAGGCACCCACTCATCTAATTTCTGTCTCTATAGATTTCCTTGTTCTGGATATTTCATGTGAATGGAATCATATAATGTGTGGTCTTCTGTGACTGGCTTCTTTCATTTAGCATAATGTTTTTAAGGTTCATCACACTGTAGCATGGGTTAGTACATCATTTCTTTTTTTAAAAAATTGTGATAAAAAATACACAGCATAAAATTTACCATTTAACATTTTTTTGTGTGTGTGAGGAAGATCAGCCCTGAGCTAACATCCGATGCCAATCCTCCTCTTTTTTGCTAGGAAGGCTGGCCCTGGGCTAACGTCCATGCCCATCTTCCTCCACTTTATATGGGACGCCGCCACAGCATGGCTCAACAAGCGGTGTGTCGGTGCGCGCCCGGGATCCGAACCGGTGAACCGCGGGCTGCCGAAGCGGAGTGCGCACACTTAACTTCTGTGCCACTGGGCTGGCCCCCATTTTAACCATTTTTAAGTGTACAGCTCAGTGGCATTAAGTATGCTCACGTTGTTGTGCAACCATCAGCAGCAACCATCTCAAGAACGTTTTCATCTTGCAAACTGAACCTCTGTGCCCATTAGACACTGACTCCTCATTCTCCCTAGTAACCTCTGTTCCTTGAAATTCTTCAGCTCAATCAGAATCTGTTTGGTTATTTTGTATGTGTTTCCTGGAATGCGGTATATCCTCTTGATGTACAGCCCTCTGACACCTCGATTTTAGCCCCATAAGACCCATTTCAGGCATTTAAATTCCAGAACTGTAAGAGAATAGATTTGTATTGTTTTAAGCCACTAAGTTTGTGGTCATATGTTACAGCAGCATGGGAAGCAGAGACATTTGTCTTATGCAAGTTTGCACAGACTAGTCCTGAGATAAGGCTCTGTGGTTGACCGTGGGCCACCCACAGCACCTACTATGCATTTAACCTGGCACATGGTGCTCTCCTGCTTTGTCTCTTGTCTCTCACGGCATCAGAGTTAAAAGCAAGGACTCTAGAGCCATACACCAGCATTTGAATTGTGGCTCAGCCACTTCCTTACTCTGTGCCTCAGTTTCCTCATCTATAAAGTAGCGGCAGTACCAGCATCCACCCTGTAGGATTGTTGGGAGGATGAGATGAGCTAATCCTTGTCGAATACTTAGAACATTCTAGCAGAAGGGCTCTGAGCTCTTACAATGACTAAGTGAAGTACTATGCCTTTACAGAGGAGAGAATTTGAGGGTCAGAGAGGTTTAGTGATGTGCCCAAGATTACACAGCTAGTAAGTGGCAGAACTGGGATTTGATCCCTGGCTCCCTGTCTCTGAAGCCTGTGGTCTTTCTCTTAGCATGATGCCTTCCCCCAGGAGGATGAGACTGTCCCTTAGGAGCTTACAGACTAATTAGGGAGCCAAGACTAACCCATCAAATCTATTAGAGGACAATGTCAGTCAGTTATCAAACTTAACAGGGAGGAGTTTGGAGAAGGGAGACTCCGGGACAAAAGTGCCGCTGGTTATTGTCATTTTCAGAAAATCTATTGAGCGTCCACTGTTAGGGGCCACTGGGCCTTGAGAGTGGAAGTTAGGCATTACCTCTGCCTTCAGGGAGCTAGCCGGGAAGATGGTGGAAGCTTCTTGAGGAGGTTGGCTTTGAACTTAGTCTTAAATGGTAGGTAATTTTTAGATGGCAAAGAAGAGTAAGGAGGAGTTTCCAGATGGGAAGAACATGAGTAAGTGGATGTGGTGATAAGCTGTATCAGTTAGTACCAGGTTTAGCTGCTTATAACAGAAAATCCCAGAGTAATAGTGGTTTAAACAGCACAGAAACTTATTTCCCTCGTGTTAAAGAAGTCGAGAAGTATGGCAGCGCCACAGGCTTGCTGGGGATGCAGGCTCCTTTGAGCTAACCGCTCTGCCATTCCTAGGACGTGGCCCTTATTCTCGCGATCTGAGAAGCTGCTAAAGCTCTGGCCATAGTGCCAGTCAGGACCCTGGCAAGAAAATGGAAACAACACGAGGTATTTCCCGTAGAGAATTTAGTGTAGGGAATTGGGTGAGCAGGTGCTTGAGAACTGAAGAAGCGAAAGGGACCACTGAAGTGATTAAAAGAAGGACTGCAGGAAGCAGCCCCACGCCTGGGGCTGGGGCAGCAAAGGGAAGATTGGGGTTATGGGAACCTGGAAGCCCAGGGGAGGAGCCCCAGAGCTGGGACCCCGACCTCCAAGGAGACGGCACTGCTGGGCTGTTGCTGGCATCTCAGAACTTGAGGAGTGCCCCTGTGGAGCTGGGCCAGACCTCTGAGCTGGTGCCCCTGAGGGTGCCATGAGGCTGGTTCTGGGGTTCCCCAGAGAAGTGGGGACTGGAACAGCTGCCATCGCTGGGCTGACGGGTTGCTATTGCAGCACGCGGACAGGAGCAGCAAGCAAACACGTCTCTCTCCTCTCCTTCCAGCCCCCCTCCGCTGCCCCACTGGCAGAACCTGACCGGGAGTAACTGATGAGGGGACAGGTAACTGGCAGAGTCCCAGCCCAACATCACAGCAGGAAACTAAAGTGTGGATTTGGAGCTCCGAGACAGTAGTTGAGGGATCGACACACCGTCGTCTCCTTTTCTAGACAACAGGACAGAGGACTGGGAAGAAAGGGGCAACGCACAGCATGTCTTAAATTGGTTTCCCAAAAGTCACACAAACACTTTCTTTTACATTTTATTTGCCAGCACTTGGTCTCGTGGGCGCACCCAGCTGTAAAGGCAGCTGGTAAATACAATCTTGATGCTAGGCACACGGCTGCCTGAATACAGTCTGAGTTCTCTTCCCAAGGGCAGGGAGGAGAGTGTCTGCCCCAGGAGCAGGGCTTTCAAAATGGTTGTGCTAACGTTAGTATGGCAACATTAACTAACCTCCAGATAAAACCTTCTCCCTGTTATCTCTCCTCCCTACACAAGCTAACCGTTCCTCTTGGTCTGTGTTTCTTGGCAGTGCTTGTCAATGTTATGTTCATCATCCCTGTACCGCTGGGCGCATGAGGATGTGAATTAACTTGTCTTTTAGCCTTACTTTTGGGAGTGTAGCTTGCCTAGACCTACTGTTCATGGATGGGACAGGGAAAGAGGCTGGTGGCTCCTGTGACCAGGAGATGTCATTCTAGAAAGCTGTGGTCCGATTTGCTGGTAACTTTTTCTCCAAAAGCTGCGCATATATTGCCAGATGATATTGATGCCTCTGACAGGCAGGTGTAGACTCAGGGTTTGCTGAAGCGTACAGCTTGAGACACTATCCTGTGGTTTTGCATTCTGTCTTATGGTTTTATGTCTGCTGTCTTCATTAGAGCAGAGGTTTCTGGAGGGCAGGGACCAGAGCATATTTCAGTTTTGGGTTACCCTAGCTTCTGGCATAGTGCTTTGCTTACGTAATAGTTCCGTAAGATGTATTGACTAGGTAAGAGCAGGATTTAGGGACTCTGAAGTTGCTACCGATGAGGCACCTCTTGTCTGTCATTCCCCTTTGTACAGGCTTTTGTACTCCTTCACTGAACTCCAGTCCCTACATTAACTCACCTTCCTCTATACCTAATCATTTCCAAGCCAGGCAGGCGATTGGTCCCCACGGCTATTACTTTCCTGTTTAAATGACCCCCGTAACTTGTGTCTTGTCTTTGGTAGTCAGAGTGGAAGGTCTCTCATTTCCTCTGAAAGCTCCAATAACCAGTTAATTTTGCAAGTTTTTTGAAAAGGCTGTTAGTCGAAATCGGTTGAGAAGTTTTTACTACATTGGCATGGAGTGGGTAGGTCTTGGAACTATACTCCAAGTGCAAAGTCCTGGAGATGGTGGCTTAAGTATCGCCCCAAGATTTTAACCTGGGAATTATGGGAAAATAATGGAAATTTTGGATCACAGAAGAACTGGGCATAAAGGAATGCCTCTGGGATTTCCCCCGTTCCCAGTGCTGAAGAGAGCTGTCTTGGGTCCCTGTCACTCTCTAGGGGCAAACGCCACGTGCGGCTGCACACATGCAATTTAAAAAATCTCTCCTCCAACACTAATCTAGAAGAACAGATTGGGAATTTCCTGTTTTTAATGTGACTTGTGGAATTGGTCTGACAACTGTGAGGTTAATCATTTCTGTTGCTAGGAGTACCCTAAGAGAATAATGAAGATTTGGATGAGAACAGTGCTTGTGGGATCCTGACTTCTCATGGGTAGTTATCCAAGAAGAGTGATTTAGCTTACCTTCAAAATACAGATACTTACTGTCCTCTTGTTTCCGACAGAGGTGGCCTCAGTAATATGCTGTTCCAGTGCTCCTTACCCGACACTCTGGCCACCGTTGGTGACGAGCCTCGGAAAGTGCTCCTGCGGCTGTATGGAGCGATTTTGAAGATGGTGAGTTCGCAGGCTCCTTGGGGACGGGAGGGACCTGTTAACAGTTTTAATCCTCGTTCCTAGATTACATGCGAAGAGATTTTAAATACTTTAGTGGTGTTATTAAAGCTATTTAAATATATTGCTTTGGTTTTAATTGGGCTGCAGAACTTGGTTTTTTGTTTATATTCTAAGTGAATTCCTGTTTTTACTTATTTATTAGTAAACTAGTACAAATATTCTCAGGTTTATATTCCAGAGAAAGTATAATGTTCAAATCTTTAATAGTGCTTGATGATGCTCGGATTTTCCACACATTGAGATTTTCAGCTCAGACTTAGGTAGTAAAATTCTAATGTGGAGAAGGTATTGTTTTTATAGCATAAGCAAAAAAAAAGTTTTACAGGGTCGGCTCAGGAGACCAAGTGTGATCTCAGAGAAGCTGAATTTATTAACTACTTCCCTCCCTGTGAGATTTCTTTAAAACTGAATTTGTTAGATTTATAATCTTTCCAAATTTTTATATTACTTAAATAATTGAATCTAATTTTCAGTTAAAGTGTCTTATTTGTTAAATTGTCTTAAGCAATTATAGGATATCCCAAATGTCTGGATTTTTTTTTACTGTTTATACCATGAATTTACCATTTTACTGACCACACATACAAATGGTTGGTCAGTATATTTCTGTGGTAGAGTTGTTTTTATTTTGAGGAAGATTGGCCCTACGCTAACATCTGTTGCCAATCTTTCTCTTTTTTTGTTTTTTCTCCCCAAAGCCCCAGTACATAGTTGTGTATCGTAGTTGTAGAGTTATAGCTCTGCTCTGTGGGACGCCACCTCAGCATGGCTTGATGAGCAGTGAGTAGGTCCTCACCCAGGATCTGAACCCAGGAACCCTGGGCCGCTGAAGCAGACCTCGAGGACTTAACCGCTACGCCACCAGGCTGGCCCCTCTGTGGTAGAATTTTGATATCCACTTAAATCTTCTTTGGAGGGGCCCATTTTTATCTTCATGAAATAAAGAATAGTTTTCTGACTTAACTTTTTTAAAGACTAGTCTCTTTCAGCCTGATCTAAGAAGCAGGTCACGTCCCTGTCTATAATTTGATTATCTGTTTAGAAATAGTAAAGTTAAAATTGGCACCCTAGATGTTAATTCATTAAAAAAGTTGTCATAATGTGACTGAACCTTTTCACTGGATAATTTTTCCTTGACCCTGTCAAGCTGTGAAAGTGGTCAGGATCTGAAAGTGTTGGTGACAAGTTAGCGTGTTTGAGGTTGTGTGCACTTTGCTGAGGGAACTTGAGCCTCTTTGTCGTTAGGTGCCCACAGCCGCCTTACAGCTGACCCTGACAGCCCCTTACTAATAATACACAAGTGGAAAACGTTCTTGCCTTCACCATGCAGTTTGGTTTCTTTATTTAATAACAAAGTTGCAGTTTCAAAGCACAGTTTTTGAAATACCCAAGTAGTGTCTTTTTGGCACTTTTTTTTTTTTTTTTTTTTTAAAGATTTTATTTATTTTATTTTTTCCCCCCAAAGCCCCAGTAGATAGTTGTATGTCATAGCTGCACATCCTTCTAGTTGCTGTATGTGGGACTCGGCCTCAGGATGGACGGAGAAGTGGTGCCTCGATGCGCACCCGGGATCCGAGAAGTGGTGCCTCGATGTGCACCCGGGATCCGAACCCGGGCCACCAGCATTGCAGCGCGCGCACTTAACCACCAAGCCACAAGGCCGGCCCTTTTTGGCACTTTTAATGAGATCAGTCTTTAGCCATTTTTTCTTTGAGGTCTTTGACATTCTGTAACAATTAAGTCCCATTTCTGTTCATTTATTTTGTGTGCTTTCATTTAAGCGGTACTTTTTAAATACTTTAACCAGCTGCTGGAATTGCATGTGATACAAGACTCTTGTTTGAATCTAATGTATGAGGCTTTTGTTCCTATTTAATAACTTAAATAGGAGCGTTTTAAATGTGCACTGTGCGCTCCTCCTGGTGCTAGACTAAGCCGGGCGTCAGGCCCTGTGCTCCCTCTAGGGCGGCGGTGTGGTGATGGAGGTGAGGGAAGCGCTCTGGATCTGTGCTGTCCAGGATGCTGGTTGCCAGCCACGTGACCGTCAAACGCTTGAAATGTGGCAAGTGCGACCTAGGAATGGAATTTTAAATTTTGTTTAATTTTAATTGAAATAGTCATGTGTGGTAGCTACTGCATTGGACAGCACAGCTCTAGAATTTGCTGTTACTGGATAGGTAACTTGGTAAAAGCCAGCTACAGTACAGCCTGTGACTTAGTTATCTTTTCCTGAATAAAGATTCACTATAAGTAGTTAATATTTTGTGTTTTTTGAAACTTTAGCAGTCTAGAATTATTACCTGGGAGTACTTAAGTGCAATAGCAATGTCTGGAAATAGAATTTGTTTTAACAGAATTCTGTGTCCTGGGCCTGGCCTGGTGGTGTAGTGGTTAAGTTCACACACTCTGCTTCGGTGGCCCAGGGTTCGCAGGTTCGGATCCAGGGGCCGGACCTACTCACCGCTTATCTAGCCATGCTGCAGCAGGCGTCCCACATATAAAGTAGAGGAAGATGGGCACGGATGTTAGCTCAGGGCTAATCTTCCTCACCAAAAAAAAAGAAAAAAAAAGGAATTCTGTGTCCCTATTTATTTTTTAAAAAGAAAAAAAGACTACTGGGTAACTCAGAAAAATAAATAGCAGAATAATTAAAGCCACTTAAAATGGAGTTAACTCTTACGAAACTAATAGAATGAAGTATGTTTTACATGCAATTCTAATTTGTAGGGGGACACATGACATTTAGCTTCTTGATTATATTTTTTTTTAGGCAAGTGTTAGTTTCCATTCCTGAAACTGCATCTCCTGATGAAAGGTGGAAACTATGCTTGAAAGCACGTTGGGTAGAAAGGGAAGCGAGTGGCTTACTAGATGGGTGACGTACAGATGTCTGACAGTCTCATAGTTGGCTTGTTAGACAGGAAACTTATTTTTGTTGGGAAAAAAGCTGTTCCTTTGCTTCAGAGGTGGGAATCTATATTTTCAATATAATTACTCAGTTGGTTGAATCTTTAGTTCAACTATACTTTTTTTGTTGACGTTTGAACTTAAAACTATAAAACCTAAAATTTAAATTTAAATATCTGTAAATATTAAATCTAATGTTTAAATTTAGATATTTAAACAAATTTAAATATTTTGGCCTCAAATTTAAATATTTTTGGTTCCCAAGTTTTTCAGGGTTTAGCCAGGGGCACTTGTTGCCAGTTTGAATTTCAGACATGAATGGCCATTGTAGACTGTTGGTCACTGTGGATACTTGGACAGCGCGAGTAGGGGAACCGGATTCAGGGACCCTGCAAAATGACTGTAGTGCGAGTGAGGGGAAGGAGGGGCAGACGGTGGAGCCGTGAGATGCCGGCCAGGCAGCAGTTGCTGTGGAAGCTCAGCTTTCCCAGCGCTGTGCCAGGGATTTTACCATGCACGCAATTCCCTTTCACGTATTCTCAACTCAGTTTTGAACAATCTGTTATTTATCTTTCTGCTGGGGGCCTGGGTGCCGTCACATTGCTGGTTTATGATCGCCTCTGAGTCGGGACTGTACTGAAAGGAGAGGTGTCTGTAGGCTACAAGGAGGCTTTTGTTCCCAGCACAACAACAAAATTCCCAGATTGACAGTAACTTGTCAGGATTTACATTAATTAAGAGATGTGGCTGAGCAAATACGGAGCCCAAGTAATAACGTCACATTTCTTTCGTAAATGGATGGGTTAAAGACAGAATTAAATATAGTACAACTCAGATGTTATGCTTTCCTTCTTTTACTCTCTTTGAGAGGAAAGCACACACACATCCCCCTACACGTGCGTGCCTGTCTGCAGACAGAGCCGGTACCCCCAGCTCGGCTATATAACATATGCAGTTGTAGCGTCCTTTGAGGGGGGTTAGAATAAGCATCTTCCTTGAAAAATGTTAATTGATGACTGCACGTAATGATAGACCTATGTGTTTTCTCAGAATATTTTGCTGTTTTGCTTAATTACATGATAGACTGGTTTAGTTTAGTACGTCCCTTCTTTCCCTTTCTCCTCCTTGTTTTAAGCTTTTGAATTTTTTACCTCTATGAGACTCACATACTAAGTAGAAATATTCCTTCGATTTATAATCATTTACAAGTGATGTGGTTTATAGTAATTAGATGCTTCTCAACTGTCTCCATCTTGATGCTGTGGGATGTCTGCCTTCCTCTGTGTCCTTAGTGGCGGTGAGCTGACTGCTCTTTGGTGCAGTTCCCTGAGGATTAAGTACAGAAAGCCAAAGTTAAAGCTTCCGGTTGGGTACGGCCCACAGTTTCTGTCCCACAAACGGTTCCCCTCCAGCCCTTGTTTCTGTATGAGATGAGCCATAAGCAGCTTCCTGCATCCTGGAGGTTTTGTTGAGGATTTGTGTTAATTTTAAAGATTTTATTTATTTATTTTTTCCCCCAAAGCCCCAGTAGATTGTTGTGCGTCATAGCTGCACATCCTTCTAGTTGCTATAGGTGGGACGCGGCCTCAGCATGGCCGGAGAAGCGGTGCGTCGGTGCGCGCCCGGGATCCGAACCTGGGCTGCCAGCAGCGGAGCGCATGCACTTAACCGCTAAGCCACGGGGCCGGCCCGATTTGTGTTAATTTTAGAGGGCTTATGAAAAGCCCTGTGTTGGGACAGAATGGGTCCTTTTGAGAACATGAGCAAGATAAGACAGAACTTTGAAAAACAACTAGACAGTATTTGTAGGAAATTATCAAACATAAGGAAATACATGTCAATATAATTTAGTGTCTGTTTCACATAGGCTAGCTTTAATTTTAATGAGGAGGAGGTTCTTTTCATTAGCTGCATAGATGATGAAAACCAAAATCAACTGTAAAACTCCTGTAACTGAAGTAGGAGAGTTGAATAGATGTTTTGAGAAGTACTAGTTTAGCCTTTGCCATTGTGGAAAGAGATGTAATTGCTAGAAGAGAGCCTGAAATGGTAAAATTAGCTATAAATGTAACTTGATTTTTTTCCTTTCTGATACTGGGAAGGAACATGAGCTCTGCAGCGTCCAGTAGCAGCCTTTTCAAAGAAGCAAGTTTGGCTGATTACAAATAACCAGTTTGCTTATTTATCATGAATTGAGGAAGACACAATGTCAGTACGTATTGTTCATTCAATGTGACCTGTGCCAGTTGGCAGAAGTCTCAGAAGATCGCTTTGTCCCTTCCTCTGTCAGAACAGTGCCTCCGTGTTGATCCCTTCTGCGCATGAATGGAGAGATTTGATCTCACAGGCATGAGCGTTTATAATACACATCAAAGATCTCTTGTGTGTTGTCCTGGAAAATGTTCTTGTTTTGTTTTTTGAGTAATAGAAGGCTAATATTAGTGCTTGTTTGAGTACTAACCATAATAAAATTAAAGGCATCAAGGCACAACGCAGATATGTATTAGTAATGCAAAAGAGTACAATTTGGGACACGGTCTTTTTTGAATCCAGAAGACAAAATCTTATCTTCCCTGTTTTCTCTTAACCCCAGTTTAATTAAAAATTAAGCCACGATAAAATATGGAACAGCCCATAGATAGTTAGTATTAAGCTGTTGGCTACTGAGAAATTGACTGCTGACAAACATTTCTTTCTGGAACTAAGGTCACACTTACTGTGCAGACAGTCTGCCTGATGCTCCATCATGAAGAGCCCTGCTCTGTCCCAAGAGACTGAGAGAGAACATGTCCCTGGTAACTGAACACTGTGAATTCTGTGTTTTTTCCTCCTTGTATTAGGGTCATCATGAGTTTAAGTAGTTTTGTTTCCTCTGCTTTAAAAAAAATCCCCTGGTACTTTGAGTATGATGTAATTATGTCTATTTTCTAAGGTAGTCAAAACTTCCTTCTCGGAAGTAAAACATTTTCCCAGGATTGCGTGTTCCCATTTGGCCTAACCTAGTATTTCTTCAGTTAATACTCTCCAATGATAGTTGCCAAATTACTCTCTATAGTCCTTCCATACCTGCTTTGGTGCCTTCTTTCGATAACTAAATAAATCACAGACTACCGTGTCTAATTTTGACATATGCAAAGCGTCTTTGTCTTGCTAGTCTTAAATGTTTGGGATTTATCGCATGAAGCCATTACAGATTTCTGGTCCCTGGAACGATGGTGTGACCACAGCCCAGCCCTCTTGGGAAGGAATGTCTTTGTGGGGTGGCATGAGGGCATGGGGGGTAATGTACCACTTTAGCTGTATGTGCATGTGTTCTCTGCTGCAGGCTTGTCCATGCGATCGTGCCTGGAGCACTCTGGTTTCCAGGTGACAGACACGATTCACGGTATAGTATGAGTCCTCTGAAGTCGGAGCATTCTCTACAGCTTTAATTTCTTTTGTTTAGTTCTTGGTTTCAAGAAATGCTTTTTAAAAAGAAACTGGTAATGCTTTTGTTAAGTAGCACCAGCTACAGTTTGTGCTATGCTTAAAGAGGTACAGTGATCAAGATTTCAGAATGTTATGTATTGAATATATCACTTTTTGTTTTTTGGGGTTTTTTTTGTCCAAGGCAAATCAGATCCCTTTCTTCTGTTTCCTCAGTAGAAAATGACAAACATTTAGTAATTTTAAAAATTTATGGGCCTCAACTTGAAAATTCAATTAAAGTATTTCACTTCTTCCTTTGCTCTGCTTTCAGTGTTAGGAAAATACCATATATATATTGATATTTTGGTCAGAGTTAGAAACAAACGTTCTTCTTTGTCCTTATCAAGTAGCATCCTTTTTCATGTCTTCGCGGGTCCCCGATACCTTTGTGAAGTTCAGCAGTACTGATGGATGTGTCAGCGTACACAGGCTGGAGAAGTGAGGACACTCTTCCTGGAAGTGTGTCGCTTGCGAGTCACCCCCGGATGCTTGTGCTGACGGGACTTGCACCTTGGGAGTCTTGGGGAAGCAGGTTACCCTGGATCAGACATAAACTTTGAGAACATCCTGGAAGGAGCCTCCTTTACCTGGGCTTCCACTCACCTGTCTTTCTACTGATTTGTTTGACTAGAGCCTTTTAGAAGTTCTGGTATCTTGTTGATGTTCGTCAGGTCATTCGATTTTGCAAAGTTCAAAAAGATCAAATTGTTTTAGAATGTTCCTTGAGATAATTGAAGATACTCGAGACACTACCATAAAATGTTAAAAATCGTTTAAGTTCTTTTAATTCATATGTGCTTGGTAGATAATCACATAAGCTATACTTTAAATCATCGCATTGTGATCTCACATTTTAATGTATTCTATAGAATATTTTCAGAAAATACTATAAGAAACCATAAAAGCAATAAATACAGAATGTTTTCGTAGAAATCAGGGAGAAGGAGAGTTAGGGTCCGTGATAACATTGAAAAGGAAATGAACTTCCAGGTGTTAGTTGAAAGAGCCACATGACTACTGTACGTTCTGTGGAGTTGTGGTTCTCATTTTCCCAGCCCCAGCTCACCTGAAGGATGGAGCATAGTCTCATGATTAACAGGAGTGGTGACAGGTGCCGCCCTCTTGTTGAGAATCTTTTCTCTCCCAGAGAGTAGAGTTTGGTCAGATAACCGGGGTGGATCTTAGAAGACAGCAAAGTCACAGGCTACACAGTAAAGAAGCCTATGTCACTCCTGGCCCAAATGAGTATCACGGTTACTGAACATTCAGAATAGTGCGGCACACTCTGTTACTCTCAGGGCGAATACTGATAGTCTGGGAGTTGCTTGGGACTCAGCTCATGAGGATAATCCCAGGTTAGTGGAGAGATGGATGGCTTTCCTAGACCGAATCTTCGATGCCCTATAAGTTGTGTAGCTAACGTTTGGATTATTCTTTCTTAATCACTCATTTTATTTATCCCAAAGTGTTTTTAAAGGCCACAACCAACTTACTGTTTAATATAGAGCCTTTAAAAGAGACAGTAGCTGAATGATCCATTTAATTCTTTTTTGGTGGGGAAGAGCTGGTGGAAAGAAAATGTCCTCCATGTTTCTATAAAGCACTCTTATTTGTGTCTTTTTATTTCTGTAGCCACCATTATATTTAACATAGTGGCTACTTCTTTATTATAACATTATCTGTAATTGATGGGGATTTGATTTCTTAAACAGCATTTCCCACTTATTATGCTATTGATGACATCATTCTTTGTAGCTGATTCATCACTTTTCCCAACCCATCCCACGAGCGACTCACACAGTAGTGGATCTTATATAAGACACAATTCCATCAGGTGAATTTCCTCATCTTATAGCCCCTAAAGTTGTCTTACTACCTTTTGATTTTCATTTTCTTTTCAAAGCGTGAAATAGAACATTTTGAAAACCAGCATATTCATGGAGTTGACTGTCCTTTTAAGCATATTTGATGCATTCTGACTTCTTAGGTCTTGAAATGTCAGTGTTTATTTTAAAAACACTTTGTATTATGGAGAATTGCAGATATATGCAGAGGTAGACCAGGAGAGTGTCATGAACCCCCGTGCCCACTATCTGTCTTTCGCTCTGACTGGTCGTCTTTCATCTTCACCCTCCTCATTCTCCAGGTTATTCTAAAGTAAATTCCAGACATCATATTATTTCTTCCATGAATGTTTCTGTCTGTGTCTATATAAGATGATTTTTAAAAAACATGACCACAATAATGTTTACATCAAAAATTTTTAATAATTATGTAATACTAAATAACAAATGTTCAAATTTCAAATAAATGTAAAAAATTTTGTTTGATAACTTATGAAAGTTAATTTTTATTAATATGCAAGTTAGTTGGCAAAAAAATTGGAGTCATGTTAAATATTTGTACAATATAGTTTAATGTCTGCTTTAGATGAATATGTGCCTCTGAAGTAAAATCCCACAGATTCCAAGATATATTTTACTTCCTGTCTTCCTGGACTAGAAAGTTCTCTAACCTGTTTTTTGGCAGTGTGAGTCTCTTTCTTCTTGGCTTACCTCAGGGAGGCCTCTTCTCTCGCCTTTTTGTGACTGTCCTCTTGGTTAGAGATTTCCTGGTCTTACTCTTCTTACAGGATTGAGGGCACCCGAACATTCTGTACTGAGGAAACAGAACAGAGGGCTGAATATGGCAGAAGTCCATCTTGCCTTCATGGTGGTGCTCTCATGGGATAAGTAATGCATTTAATTGGGGGTGGAACAGAGTGGGCAGGGGGAGGAAATTATTAATGGAATCCATTCCCACTTAATGGTGCTAATATGTTAAAAAGGAATGGCCTTGGAACTAAGCCAGTCTGTAACTTGGGACAAATGACTTGCTTTTGAGAACACCATTAGACAAGGGAATGAAACTTCTGTTGGCTAAATAACCCATTAACTGTATCTCCCTAAGAAGATACAGTTAGAGTAATAACAGCATAGGAGTAACCATAGTCATTTAGAATCTTGTACAGGTCAAATCCCGTTACAACAAATTTCAGTAGGATATCCAAATTCCTTATTTGTCTTAAAGCTTTTCCTACAAAGTATCAGTATGCAACATATCAGATTATAGAACTTTTTTTGTTCTTAACTTTCCTTGGGGAGAAAAAGCACAACAAAGTTTTAATGTTTTGGGGACATTTCAGCCCCACTCAGCATTCTAATGAACACCGTAGCCAGTTTTCCCACTGCCAGGGCATGGATGTGAGTTTGCCGTGCCCAGTCGGCTCAGGCGCCCCAGGTTGTTCCCTGAGCTGGCCAGCCTTGAGTTTCACAGCGAGGGAGCGTTCATTTTTCATGCAGTCCCGAAAGTGTAGTAAGCACCAGGATTTGCTTGGTGCTTTGGGCGAAGACTAACAATAAATAAAAGATGGATTGTATTCATTAGGAACTTGTAGGCCAATGGGGAGAGGAGACAACTAAAGTGTGAGTTTAAGGTAACAGTGCAGTCAGGTGAGTATCTGGAGCTAAGGAAGGAGTGAAGCTTTCGTGGTCCCAGTTACTCCTCCCTGGGGTTTATCACATCACACATCAAGCCGTTAGCAAGGGTCTGAAAGGGTTTCTGCAGTACTTTGATTTTTGTAGCTTTCATTGTAACGGGATTTAACCTGTAACATCTTTCATCAGAGAAACGCAGATTACACCAATGAAAATATCATGTATCCCCCATTTGTACTTTCTGTACTTTGTACCAAATGTACTTAACTGTATGTTAAAGATGTTATTGAATATGTGTAAGTGCAAGCCTTTTGCAGATAGTTTATGAACATGGATATTTATTTTGTTTACCTTTGTATTGAGTAATCTAGAACACATACTGTTTATACAAGACACGCATTAAAACATCTGTGGAATGTTATTTCCATGTGTGATGGATGAGAGTGGCTGCTTTAAATCATAGGTTTGTTGAACGGTGCTAGAGTAGCTGGTGTTGCTTAACGTGGCATTTTTTTTCCTGTCCACACCTTCCACCCTTGGTACAGGTATTTTTGATAAAGCTGTGGAATGGAAAGGTATGTTTTTCATGGGATGTTCAAGAATCTTTTACCTTAAATTTTTTAAAGAGCTTCCTTTATGGGCTTCCTTCTGTGTCTGGCTTAAGCAGACTTAGTTTAATTGTGACAAATAACATATTTCTAGAGGCAGTACTTGAGTATAAAACTGTGACGTGACCCTTAAGTTTCTAACTTGCTTTTCCCCATCCCCTGGGTAAAGATAGTAGGAAGGTTTTTAAAGCACTTGGGGTGGGGGGCTGCTTTTAAAAGATATGATCTGTGCCATGAAGAAAGAATGTAGCCAAAGAGTTGCTTATGGTAGTTAATGATCTAGTTGTTATTGCTAGAATCCTGGTTACCAATAATTTGCAATTTCATTGAGGAAAGTGATGCAAAAGTATCGCTTAATATATTAGTATGTGAAGTAACTACAGGGACTTTATTAAATTTGCACCATCCTCTCTTTGGTGGAGGAAGAATTCAGATTGAGCTAGTGATAGGCGGAAGGAGCAGGGCCAGTCTGTGGAAGTGGCAAGTTGGCAGGCTGGTCCCCACAGATTCTATGCCAGGTTTCCTGCCTGCACAGGGCTTTCTTCCCTGTCAGAGTTCTGTGCTGACCACGGCTTGCCACGAGCATTCCTGTCCTTGCAGGACGAAAGCCTTCCTTGGGGTAGTATTGACTTGAAAGAACCATCTAGCTAAATTGGTGAGACTCAGCTTGACCATTTGGCTGATCGGAAGAGCACTCTCTATTGACTTTCCTTTCCTCGAACAATGAAATTGTGAAAAGGTATACGGGGATGGTTGTGAGTCCCAGCTGTCTGGTCTCAGCAGTACATCCCTTTCCTTGTAAAGACATGGAGTGGTTCCTCGGGTCTCGGCACTAGTGCCGGCACTGGTGGCACATTGTAGACTGCTCCTGATGCCATCAGTGGGCTAGGAAACACTCAGTCCACATCTGTGATGTTCTGTAAACCCTGACTGTTCTGGTGGTTGTAAAGTTAGTGTCTGCTTAGTGTTCCCCATCTCACCGGAAGTGTTTGCTTTTTCTCATTCATAGAGGTCCTGTAATAAAGAGGGATCCGAACAAGCTCAGAAAGAAAATGAATTTCAAGTAAGTAATTAAGTCCACTCTGCATCTATGTGAGGTGTCGATTGGTGACGGCAACCTTGGCCGCTCTGGTGTGGCGGTGCCTCTTACCTGTCCTTGGAGAGTCCCGGTCTGTCTGTCTCAGAGAATGGGCTCACGTAGGTTGGAGCCACCTCAGGAAGACTGAGTGAGTGGTGGGTGTTCCCGGTTCCTGCTGCGAGTGTAGCTAGTGGACAGTGGTGTCTTTAGGGCAATCCAGACAGCATTTGGGTGCCAAGAGACGGCAGTTTGGGGTAACGTTTGTCTGTGATGTTCTCATGTGGAGGCGACCTGGCTGTCCCTGCCTGGGTGTCTCAGTGGCCACTCTTCCCCGGGGCGAGTAGGAGTGTTTTTCCTTATGCATGGTACCCAGGTCAGAAAGGCTTTTTAATAACTACGAGTTCAAGTTAAAATGACCCCACTTTCTGAAATGCATATGCAGAAGATCTTGTGGTTGAGAGCACTTACGTATCGACCTGTCCCCCCTTTGAGACTCAGAAGTGGAGATTCTGGAGCAGTGATCTCCACACTCTGGGGAGTAAACAACTTGAGCATACTCTCCCAATATATGCAGGTTTGTATATCCGGTGTGTGTGTGTATGTGTATATACACACACATCATAGAAAACATATCTACACACAGAAATATCCTGATTTTACTAACTATACTAATTATTAAAATAAGAAATAGAAATCAAGCAGATGTGAGATCATAAAGGAATAGAAGTGCTGATATTTTTTCCTCATATTTCTGGATTGTTTTGCATGCACCCTGGTCTGGAGGCCCTGGTCTGGAGGATCTAGAACTTGTGCTCTCTGGGGTGACACTAGGTCATTGAGTGGGAAGTGATTGACATCCTGTTTTCAACCATTCTGAGCCCTTTCTATAGACCTTCGTACATCCTGGTGGTTGAAAATGTTGGATCCCTGGGACCTCCAGGATGCTAAATCTGAAGTATATTTTCAGTTCTTGTTTTATCTGGACTTCTCAGCACCATTAGACATGACCCCTGCCCTTTTTGAAGTATTTCCTTTCCTAAGGCAGCCAAGGAGACAGAGACACAAAGTGAAGATCTCTCTTTTCTTCCACTCCTCCTTAGTCTCCTTTCTAGGCTCATCCTCCTATTGTCTTAAGTGCTAGAATTCCCCTCGCCTCGGTCCAAGGCCCTCGTCCCATGCTGCCCTCCTTCCCCAGGCCCCCAGATGCAAACTTTGTCTTGCGTTTCTCCTGTAGGCCAGAGGTTCGCAGCTGTAGCCTGCACTTCTGTTTGGAACTAACGCCGTCTGCTACCGGTCTCTCTGGGTGCCTCACCAGGTCCAAGACTGAAGTCATGATCTCCTCCCTCCCCCACAGCATCCCTTCTGTGCAGGCCAGAAAGCCGGGCGCCACCTCTGACACCCTTCCCTCCCTCCCCCACATCCAGACCATCCTTTGAACTCGACGCTGCATCTGTCTACTTCTCTCCACGTGTACCACCCCCTCCCTGGTCCAAGCCAGCACCGTCTCCCCTCTGGGCTCCCACAACCAGTCCCTTCTTCATCGCTGGAGTCCTCTTTTTGAATTGCTCATCTGATCTTGTCTGCCTCTTGCTTCAAGTCTTTCAGTGCTCACTCTCTGCTCTGGGCTGAGTGAGGCGGGCTTTGTCCTACAAGACCCTGAGGTCTGGCCCTGCTCAGCTTTCCAGGCTCCTCTTACAGCACACTGCCCCCATTCCCTGCTCTCCAGCCATGTTGCCCAAACTGGGGGTTCCTTCTTGTCATAGGGCCTTTGCAGATGCTGCTCCTTCTGGCTGGAATGCTCCATGCTTCACCCATTTCCCACTCTCCACTTCTATTCATAATTAGGATTTTAGCTCAGGTTCCTTCCTTCCTGCTCCCTAGACTGGGTTTCTCCTCCGTTCCGTGCTCTCATGGCACCGTATTCCTCTCCTTTGCGCTTTCCACGGCTGTACATTTTCAGCGTTACGTGGTGAATGTCCGTTCTCGTGAGATTCTAAACTTAGGGCAGGATCTCGCCGCCTCTTGCTGTCTCACTGCGGCTATGATGCCTAGTGTACAGTGGGGTACAATAGAAAGTTGTTGAATGCTGGCTGCAGCTGGTGCCAATAGACGGCTCTGGAACGTTCTGCCCCTTGCCTGCTGGTGCGCACACTCTTCCTGTCCCTTCCTCTTGTCAGTCTGAGATGCCCTCTCTTCAGGTGGTCACTGCCACACTGCTTCCTCCTGTGCCTGCTGGGTTTCTGCCGAGCAGAAAATAGGAGGTGATCTGATTTTGCCTACGATCCTTTGGGTCAAAAAGTGGGCAGTTGGCTGTCTGAATGGGAAAGGTGGTTTGTCTTCTTTGAGCCCTTCGAGTGGTTGGTCTTTGTCAGCAGTCTCTGTTCCCTCTTTTCTGAACGTTTCCTCTACTGACTGGCCCTCTGTGGAGCCTTGCCATTCCAGGGGACCCCTCTCCTGCAGCCCTCTCCAGGAGGACGTTTTTTCTGTCACCTCCCAAGTACCTCCGGGCCACTGATGGGGATGGTTTCTTCTTGCTCCTTCCTTGTTTCTGTTTCCAAACCATTCTCCTCTGTTGAAAACCCGAGTTCCTTTGAGGCTTGAGCCTCGGAGCCCTGCCACCCCCACCCCTCCTGATAGCTGCCCTGGTTCGGTGAAGAGTTCTATGTCTCGCTTGATCTGCAAACCCAGCCACCTATTTACCGTCTCTGTGCCTGCACCCAAGCAACTGAACATTGTTAGAGGAAAAGAACACCATCGGGGGAACTGGCTCCCTTTCCATTCATGGTGCTGAGCCTCTGGTGGGCGCCTGCGAGTCTCTCTGGTAGGCTGCCTTCCTGACCTGAGATGTGTGCTTCAGACCCTCGCCAGACCTCCCCTTCCTCCCCTCAGCGGGCACTGTAACCTCACCCTTTGATGGCTGCTATTTTCTTGTCTTCCCACTTCCAAATTCACGAGCCCTCTGTGTTTACGCCCGTCCTTTCCACTGACTGGTCCTTCCTTGTGCTCCAAACCCCAGCTCTTCTCTCTCCCTGTCTCTCCCAGGTGTGGCCCTCTGCATGGTGACACGGCTTGCTGGACTCATGTTCTCCTTGGCCTCACACTGTGTAGCTCCCTCTCGTAGCAAGATTTCTTGAGAGAGTATTTATACGTGCTCTCTCTGCTTTCTCACTTCCCAGTCTCTTTTTTTGGAAAAAAGTTTTGAAAGTTTGGGACAGTACAAGAATAACGTAAGAAAAACCTTATTCCCACCATACAGAATTAGTAACTTCTTTTGTCGTATTCCTGGACTTCAATCTTTTTTTGTATGCGTTTATTATTTTTATTTCAAACTAATTGTAGTCTTAGAGAAAAATGGCACAAATACTACAGAGTTCCCAGCTTCCCCTGCTGTTAACATCTTACCCGACCACAGGGCCGTGATCAGAACCAGGTAAACCAGCCATAACAACAACTAAACTACAGACCTTATTTGAGTGTCTCAAGTTTTTCCACTAATGTTTTCTTTTGTTCTGTTCTGGGATTTGGCCAGGATCCCAACCTTGCACTTGGTGGTGGTTTCTCCTTAGTCCTTTTCAATCTGTATGTTTCTGCTTTTTTGTTATTCGCGATCTCGATACTTGTGAAGAACAGTTCTTTTGTAGAATATCCTCTCAAGTTAGGTTTGTCTCATCTTTTCGCACGATTAGAATGATGTTATGCATTTTGGGCAAGAATACCACAGAAATGCTGTTATGTCTTCTCAAGGGTTCATAATCTCGATAGTCTTATTACTGGATTTTATTTTCTTTAAAGAAATAAAACTGCACAGATAAAGTGACAAGTCAGTCTAAACACTTCCACTCCTGCCCCAGCAGTCCCCTTCCCGCTTCTCTTCTCAGCCCCCGTGTGACACCTGTCCCCACTGCTCCTCTGGAGCCGGCCTTGTTTTTGTCACTGACTTCCATGTTGCCAAACCCAGTGGCCACTTTTCTCTGCCCCCATTCGTCCCCTCGGCAGCATCGGACACGGAACACCACTCTCTGTCACCTTCACCACTTCCGCCTCCTTTCCTGGTCCCTCTTCCTGCTGCCCTGGGCTATTCAGCTGTTCAGATGGTGTGTGGACACCTCTAATGGGGCATGAAATGTTAGCATTTTTGTTGCTTTTTTAAATGAAATAGAGTAGAAAATATTAGAAGGCATTGCACGGTTGTGAGCATATAAGGTTTGTTGTAGGGGTGTGTGTGTGTGGGTGAGTGTGTGAGGGATGGGTTGCCATGTAAAATGTGTTTCTCACTGTGGGGACAGCCAGTTGGAAGCCATTGTTACAGATGTTGGGAATTTTCCAGCTCTGCGTTGGTTCCTCTTTAGCCAGTTCACTAGCTTTACACACCATCCACACGCTGAGGACTTGACATCTGGCCAGACCTTGCCGAAAGCCCCAGACCACTCGGCAGACCCACCAGCCTCTCCAGGCTGATTTGTCTCTTCTTCCTCCTTGAGGAAGCCTCTGCTCCCCGCATGCGCCCCTCCCAGTTCCTTGAAGGTGCCCAGCTCGTTCCTGCCTCAGGCCCTCGTGCTTCCCTGCTGCTCTTTTCTGGCTCCTCTCACCCTCAGGTGTCCTTTCCATAGTGTGACCACCCCGTCACGCTCTGTCACGTCACCCTTTGTTCCTTCCTTGCACTTGTCCCACTCTGCTCGTGGACCTGTGCACTGTTGTCTGTTTCTCTCCAGGATGTAGGCTCCGTGCGGGCAGGGGCCGTGTGTGTCTCGTTCTTGTTGTTTCCCAGGGCTTAACACAGTGCCAGGTGCCTACAGGCATCTAGTCGATATTTGCGGGTGAATATGTGAATGAATATTTCTGAAGCCACAGTAAATTGTTTCAAGTTGAGGTATTGATCTTCTCTTCTGAGCAAGTAGAGCTGGCTGTGGTTGGATGGCCTGGGGCTGAGCCCGGGCGGGGTGGGGCGGTAGACTGAGTCATCCATTCGCCCTTCTTTACCATGCTCACTTTCCTCAAGGAGCAAGCGGGAAGGTGTTGGGACACCTAGTGGCTGCGGAGAGACCACGTGTAGTTGATGCACTCATTCTAAGCTACCGCCTGTCCTCCTTAACTCTGTTTTTCTTCTTGTGACTTAGTGTTGTCTTTCATTTTCTTCCCCTCCAGATTCTCCCTTCTACACACATCCGCCCTTTCTCCCCACTGTGAATAAATATGGAACTGCAGTGTTACGTAAGAACAGATATTCCCTGTGTACAATGTTCAGAGCAATGCTAAAGAGAATTGGAAAGTCCTTAAGTCTCTTCCCATCTCCTCTCCACCATCCTGCTGATGGGTTGACGTGGCCCTGGAGGGTTCTGGACGGTGTGGGTTCAGCCCAAGTGCCAGTACCGCCTGTGGGTTCAGCTCCCGGTAGCCTTTGTACTCTGCACACAAGGTGCAAAATGCTAAGCTGACTGACATCATAGAGTAGGGCTTCAGTCTGTATATACAACTTGACTTGTCAAACTTTACGGGCTGTTTAGGACTGAATACACGTATGTGTTTTATACAGTGCCAACCCTAATGCCCTTCAGCTTAGTCCACAGAGAGGAGAGCTGCAAAACAGATTTTCCTCCTAACAAGAGTCTGGGTACCTAGACAGAAGCAATCCTGAGCCCGCTCTTCGGAAACGACTGGGGAATGGGTTGGAATTTTGAGGTGGGGTGTTACAGATGGCAAAGAGCTGCGAAGAGCCACTACTGGCAGAACCTCTGAGCACCAGGTTCAGCCCCTGCCCCTTTCCTGCGATGCCCAGCCTTGCTTCGCTTTTGTGCTTCATTCAGTGCGAACAGCCCTGCAGCCCCTTGAGTGCCTGGGTGCACTGCTCCGTGGGCAGCAGCAGAGCGTGTATCTAAGTGGAGAGTTCGGGAGACGCGCTGCAGACCTTGGGGACACTCTCCTGTACGGTGTCTCTGATGCTCGACTTGAGGTAAAGCGGGGCCCGCAGGGACCGTACGTCCTGCACAGGTTTGTTGTAAGGTCAGATGAGGGAGTGAAAACATTTGCCAGCTAAATAGAGATGTTAGGAATTAGTTATCCTTCTCTAAGGGTTTAAGAAATACCACCTATCTGATATCAAATCCTGCTCTAAAATCCATTAGCTGGATAGATGAATGCTTTGTCTGTATTGTCATTGTCTTAATCTGCTCAGGCTGCCGTCATAAACTACCCGGGGAGGGGGCGTAAACCACGTTGATTACTCACAGCTCTGGGGGCTGGAGGTCCGAATGAGGGTCCCACCGAGGTCGGGTTCAGGTGAGAGCCCTCTTCCTGGCTTGCAGACGCCCTCTTCTCCCTGTGTCCTCACATGGCGGAGAGAGAGAGTGTGCAAGCTCTCTGGGGTCTCTTCTCTTAAGGACAATGATCCCGTTAGGGCTGCACCCTCATGACCTCATCTGAACCTAGTCACCCCCCAAAGGCCCACCTCAGATACCATCGCTTTGGGGGTTAGGGCTTCAATGGATGAGTTTTGGGAGGACACACTTTGGTTCATAGCAGGCGTATATACAAAACTGCAAATTAGTGAATAAGGATTTGGCCTCATAAGGTGATGGTTAGACCGTAATTGTGGGGATTACACAAGATGGCGGCTAGACTATAATTGTGGGGGTTTACCAACAAATCCATTCCCCTCACAAAATGGAAAAGTGACTGAATTACTGTTTACTCTAATGTAGTCCCATATCCTCTGGAAGTAGCTTTTCCCTTTTTTGTTTTCTTCTCACTAACTTGAGTGTTATGTCTTTGCCTGATGAGTTTGTCCTGTTGAGTCTCTCAGTTCGTGTGTTGTAACGTGAGTGTGTTTTAAAGAGCTCTGTTTTATTTTGAAGGATGTTTCTCTGGGATGGTGTTCCCCTTGTTAAGCACATTTCTTAACAAGGGGTGAGGTAGAATCACCTGAAGGCGTTTTCAGACCACACCTGCTGGCCCCTCCTCAGACACACCAACTTAGACACTCCATTTGAGAAGCTCTTTAAGAGATGCAGGGGCACCCCATTCCGCCCCTCACTCCAGCAGATGGAAAGTGCTAAGCTATAGTTTGCCGTTAAGGGAAAAGGACTAAGGAATGAATTTGAATTGAGACCAAAAGATGGATTTTGAAGACAAAACGGTTATGGGACTCAAGACAGAACATAGGAGTGTCAGAGATTGTGGCAAGAAGACCAACATTAAATGACAGAGAAGACTGGGGATAAGAGCAGAAAGTAGAAACCTTGAAAGCTCCATGCTAGGGTCTTCCTTGGACCAAACACACAGACCTCGGATCTAAATCAGTAATTCTCAAACCGATCAGACCGGCTGACCCATTTAGTAGCACAGGCCCTTGGCCCACTCGCTCTCACTCAGCACTCAGCTGAAAGCAAATCAGCCTTCACCAGAGTGGCAGGTTGTTGTGGCCTTTGATAAGATGCCAAGGGTGAGCCTCGTATAAGTTTTAAAGTAAATACAAGCAATAAAATACTGGTATTCTTATATTTTTGGAGCCAGTGACCTAAATTAAATTTGAGTTTTACATCTCGTTGATACAGTGTGATGCTTATAAGCATGAATCCTGCAGATTACAAGATCTGCTGACCTCTGTTTCTTCATATTTAAAATGGGGACGATGATGATGCCAACGCCCAGTCGCAGAGCTGCTGTGGGCTGAGATGAGCTGCTCTCGTGAGAGCGCTCTGAAGCCCTGCATGCAGTCCGTCCTCAGTAACCCTCCGGCATGTTGCTGTCTGTTTCAGGGGGCCGAGGCCATGGTCCTGGAGAGCGTCATGTTCGCCATTCTCGCAGAGAGGTCGCTCGGGCCGAAGCTCTACGGGATCTTTCCCCAAGGCCGCCTGGAGCAGTTCATCCCGGTAAGATGTGTTCGGGGCCGGTCGGCTGACGCGTGCCACAGCTAGAAGATGAATTCTTTGTCTCGTCGCCTTGAGAGCCTGAGATGCTGTGGTCTGAAATAGTAAACGTGACGTGTATTATTAAACTCTCTCAGAAATTTAAAAAACTAAATTTTTATTGAATTTACATCAGAACCTCTGTCTTTCCTGCAAAGATAATATCCAAATCAAAAATATATGTGAAACTTAGCATCCTTGGTCCCCTAAAGCCGCTGGCCCTGAGGCTTGCCCCTTTCGCCTTGCTCCTCTCAACTTCGGGGCCTTCTTCGTAGAACTCACCGCGGAGCACCTTGGCCCCCACCACACCGCGAAGCCTCGCTGGTCTTTGTCCTGCGGGAGCCACCGCTCTTCTTTGCCTTATCTCCCTTTGTGCCCCTTACCTTAGAGGCCCCTGCCCCCTATGCCCGTCAGCTTCCTCTCACGTTTCAAGGCCATGCTCACATCCTGTTGCCAGGAGTCAGGACTGTGTTCCCTTTCTTGCTGTCCTGAGGCATTTTTAGTATTGCTGTAACATCGACCAGTGGGCCTTGTGTAGGTTATGTGTGCTGGCCCCGGCCCCTCCACACCCCATGCCCGCAGAGGGCTTCCAGCCTCAGGAGCTCCCGTTAGGTGAGTGTGGGGCGGCTCTGGGCTGAGCATGGCAGGCCTGCGTTCCCACTCAGATGTGGTGAAGGGTTCCCTCTCTTAACCTGTGTGAGCTCCTTGAGGACTAGAGTCAGGAATGGCCGCCTTTTCATGCCCTGTCTCGTGTGGTGTCTTGGCAACCTGTGTGTGCAGGCAGCACCAAGCGCAAGGACACCTGGCTGGCAGGATGCTCTGCTCACCAGGACCGGGGGCTGGAGGATGGAGTTCCCTTATCTAACCCCACAGCCCAAGGGCAGGAGCCGCCTTGTGATCTGTCTCCCCAGGAGGGGTACCGTCTCCTGGTGTACACGATGGCACCATATGTGCCAGCTGCCATCCCGGGGGTGTGTTGAAACGAATGCATGTTGCCCTCCCTGTACCAGTTACCTTTAGGCTCTTCCTTGGCGTTCGTCTTGGCACCTGGCTGTGTTTTTATGTATAATTTTCCCATTAAAGACAGTAATATCTGTCTGGCATGAGAATCAAACAAGATAGTCAAGCATTTGAAGGAATTTTGCAAATATAAAACACTTCATAGGTTACAAGTGGCAATATGGATGCATCTTAAAAACAATATTGAGTGAGAAATTTACATGGAAAATGTAAAGCTAATGTGCTCCAACAGGAACAGATCTCAGGATTCCGTGGTCCTCTCCCAGCAGAGAAACAGAGAAAGAGAAATACGAGGCTGTCTACCATTCCTAGGTCACTACCCCCAAGTGCCCTCTGAACGACAGCTACAGGATGGAATTCATCTCACCCTATGCAGCGGTCAAGAGTAAACCTGGAAATAACAGATGGCTAAGCCAAATGAAATTGCCATTTCTGTGGGTAAAAACAGTTAAATATTGGCAGCTTCATATGGTTCAAACCAGTATTTTAAGAGAATTTTTTACCAAATCTTCACTACGTAGTAAACGATACATACAACAGAGTATAGAACTTCAGAACTAGAACAGTACCAACTCCACAGACCCACAACCTCTGTGCCCTGATCCCAGCTCTGTTCTCTGCAAGACATTCCCATTATTCTGAGTTTTGTTCACTGGTCCCGGCCGTTTGTCAAGACCCACCTGGTCGGGTTCTGGCTCAGAGCCCTCACCTGTGTTGTCAGCTCTAGTTCAGGGCAGACCTGCCAGGGGCTTAGTGTCGTGGCTCCCATTATACAGAGACCAGAAAACGGGGCACAGACGCATAAGGGACGTGCCCTTGGCCATGTAGCTTTGAAATGAGTGTTAATTAATTTGGTTAATTTGACCTGGGGTTTCTGTACCTCGGGGGCACCCGCTCTTAACCCCTGTGCTGTACCGCTTTGGACTTTCCGAGGAATATCTCTTTGGGTTCTGTAGGGGAGCAGTTCATGTGGAAGAGATGAACAGGTCTTAGGGGATGTGAGCTCCCTGAGTGGCTGTGAAAGGACAGCCTGACGAGCACGGCCTCAGCCTGCAGTAGCGGAAGCTGGAGTCAGCCCTGCTCGGCGCCCCTGTTTCTCTGTTCGTCTTGGCCCTCTGAGAGCCTGCTCTGTGCCAGGCTAGGTGCTGGGGACACCTCCAGAATGAGTGGGAGATGGCTCCCTCTGAGCTCATTCGCCACTCTCATTCAGGCCTGCTCTGAACACCCCGTCTCACCTGCGCTGTGTCAGAGTGGGAGGTCTGAGCTGACAAAGGAGCTGGACGCTGGGTCACGTGAGAAACTGCTGCAGGCCTCGAGTTTCTAGCCTGGAGAAGAGGCCGTGCTTTTAGTGTTCGTCAGAGTGAACAGAGGGCAAAATCATAGATTATATGGTTGTATATGAGGAAGACTTTCTCACAGTTAAAAGGATTCAAAATAAAGTCAACCTTAGGAGGTGGCCTGCCGTGACTGAGAAGCGCCACAGCAGTTGCTGGGTCACCGGCTGCGGGCACAGTGCCTGTTCTTAAGGGAATTTGTGCACCGAGTGAGACTCGGATGCCCCACAGGAGCTGGCTTCTGGTTCCTGCGATGGTGGGATCTCACACTTGGAGGTCACCCGGATACAGGCCATTTTCTAACTCTCTTTTGTTCCAGAGCCGGCGATTAGACACTGAAGAATTAAGTTTGCCGGATATTTCTGCAGAAATCGCTGAGAAAATGGCTACGTTTCATGGTATGAAAATGCCATTCAATAAGGAACCAAAATGGCTTTTTGGAACAATGGAAAAGTAAGTGGTCAGATGGCCTGGCTCTAACTCCGTCTTACACTGGTGGCTCCCAGGGGTGCCAGGAGGGAGCACTTGTCAGCCATGGTGCTCGGCTGGTGTGCAGGTGGTGTCTGTCTCGTGCATAAATCTTTCTTGCGTGTAAAAATCAATTCCTGAACCAAGAAAGAAGACTATTTGCAGAAATGCTACTGAACAGGTGGATGGGCAGAAAATCCGCTTTCTAGAGTGCACTGAACCCCAGGCCCCACCCTCCCCCTCTGTGGAGATTGGGGGTCCCTACAAGTATCACATGGTTACCTTTAACTGGGACCCCAAGAATAAACCACGATGAGTTAGGCAATGATCCCTTGTTCCTCCTTTTTTCCAAGGTACCTAAACCAAGTGCTGAGAATTAAATTAACTGGGGAGTCCAGAGTTAAGCAGCTCCACAAATTCCTCAGTTACAATCTGCCTTTGGAACTGGAATACCTGAGGTGAGTCTTCACTTCCATTGCCTGACTTAGTGAGGACATCTGTCCAGAAATTTAAATCTTCTTGGTCACTAAAACTATTGCTAAGGCACATTCATTAAGCGTTGCTGTAGGTCTGGCTTTTCCTTGGGTTTTGCAGGCCAACTGTGAAAAGATGGATTTTGTGAGTGCTGTCACTTCTCTGGTCATCCTTTTTGTGTGTGTGTGTGTGTGTGTGAGGAAGATCAGCCCTGAGCTAACAGCAATGCCAATCCTCCTCTTTTTGCTGAGGAAGACTGACCCTGGGCTAACATCCGTGCTGGTCTTCCTCCACTTTATGTGGGATGCCACCACAGCATGGCCTGACAAGCGGTGCCTCAGTGTGCACCCGGGATGGGGATCGGAACGCGGGCCGCCAGCAGCGGAACGCGTGCACTTAACCACTACGTCACGGGGCCGGCCCCTCTCTGGTCATCCTTGAAGGTGTCCCCGAGGAAGTAAAATTCCAGAGGAATGGTCAGTGACTCGGGCAGTAGGTTTTTTCTGAAACAAAAACAGAAACCAAAACAAAAGCCATGGGGGCAGGCTGGGAAGTGTAAGCGGATGAGGGGAACAGTTCAGCCCAAGTGCTGGGGGAAATGGGGTAGGAACCCTGACACCAGTCTCTGAGTAGAGGCTTCCATGGTGTCTTTGGGGGTTGGGGGGCAGGCTACTAGCGCACATCCCCTGAGCGTGAGTATTTACACCTTTAATTACTCAAATATTTGAGTGTCTCCTCTGCCGGGCGTTGTGATTGGTGCTTTGAGGAAATGGTGACCAAGACATTTTTCAAGGAGCTCCTGTTTTATTAGGAGAGACAGAAAACAAGTCAACAGATGAAATAATGTCAGGGTGTGACAAGTGCTGTGAAGGGAACCAGAGGCCAAAATAGACCGGCATAGAAGGGTCTGCTCTGGGTCAGTGGTCAGGGAGGGGCTCTCTGAGGAGGGACTGCAGGCCAAGACCAGCTGCATGAGGAGGGGTCGTCCAGGAGAGGAACAGCGTATGCAAAGGTTTGGCCGCAGGAAAGAGCCGCGTGTCCTCAGGGGCCCGTGTGTATTTCCAGTTTGAGCTGCCGTAGAACTGTCACCACATTGTGACAGAGTTTTCAGAATTTGTGTGAAAATTATACAATACAAGGAGGCTGTGTGTTGATTTGGAGCACCCAGTCAGTGCTGGGCATGCTGAGAAAGCCGAACCGTTTGCATCCAACTTAAAAGTTTGATAGGGGGCCGGCCCCGTGGCTTAGCGGTTAAGTGCACGCTCTCCAATGCTGGCGGCCCGGGTTCGGCTCCCGGGCGTGCACCCAAGCGCCGCTTCTCCGGCCATGCTGAGGCCACGTCCCACATACAGCAACTAGAAGGATGTGCAGCTATGACATACAACTATCTACTGGGGCTTTGGGGGGAAAATAAATAAATAAATCTTTAAAAAAAAAAGTTTGATAGGTAATAACAAAACCTTCCTTTTCCAGGTCATTGCTTGAATCCACTCCATCTCCGGTTGTATTTTGTCATAATGACTGTCAAGAAGGTAAGAATCGCTACTTGTTGTGCTAGAGATGGGGTTTGTGTGTGTACGTGCAAGACTGCCTCGTGTGTGCATGAGAAGTCCTGGTGTCCACGCAGAGAGAATTAGGTGCATTACATTACAGCACAGTGTAATGTGTATAACTGTTAAAGAGAATGAGGTCAAGTTTTATACAGACCAGCAGAAAAATCTCCAGGAGATATTAAGAGAAAACAAGTTTTAGAAAGACATGTAGGGTATCATGCCATTTCTGTAAAAAATATAGTTATGGAAAAAAATCTGAGCATGTTCACTAAACTGGGAGCTGGGATAAAGGACTTATCTTTCTAAGTCACACATTTGTTCAGTGTTTAACTCTTTTCAGTAAACGTGTGTGACTTTGTTAATCTGAGACAGCGTTAAAGAACAGGCTGACCTCCTCCCTCGGCCCCGGGGCCCTCGCCTTCCGAACATGCAGCACAGTGCGGCCATCAAAGCCGCCCCCTCTCTCAGCATGGGCGCACGTGCAGTCCCTGGCAAAGACAAGCCCTCAAGAAGACATTGGTCTGAGCCAGAATACCTTTTACTAATGAGCTGATCGTTGCTGGCCAGGTCAAGTCAGGCAGGGTGTAGACAGGTCAGCCGCGGGCGACAGTGAACTGCGCAGACATCAGCAAACGGGTCTGAGGGAGGTCAGCCGGCCAGTGAGGACCGACACCGGGAAGGGTAGAGGAGGCCGAGTCGTACGTTGCCTGTGTTCCGCTGCCTTGGCCATCTGCTTCCAGTTCTCCTTTCAGTGGCCGCTGGAACGGGAGATGTGTGCTGACACGCTGGGCAACTGTGCCTCCTACAAAAACCCTGGGAGGGGAAGGGGCCAAAACACTGGCAGAGGCTGGCTCGCCGGTGCCTGCCCGCCAGCCCCTCGGTGACTGAGATGCTGAGCGTTGTGTAGAGTCGGGGGGTCTCGGAATGGAAGCCTGCAGAGCCAGTGTGGTGGCCAACCCACTTCTGGCCTGGAATTCAGCCCTAAAGGAAATATGATTGTAGGAATGCTGCCTGAGGTCTCCTCCTTGCAAGGAAAACCAGGGGAGGGCGAAGCCGTGGGGCCAGGGGTGGTCCGTGGAGCTCATCAGAGGGGACACCAGGACACAGGTGCCCAGCCAGTGGGCCACAGCCAGCCCACCTCAGGGCTGCCGGGGGTGTCGGGGCAGCCAGAGCTCCAGCGTGCCAAGCAGGCACTTTCCTTTGTGCCCCCATGTCAGAAGTTGGGACGCACTGCTCCAGAAAACCAAGGGAGAGCCCATGCTCTGCTCCCCAGTGAGCCCAGGGCTGTGTCACTCTTGGGCTGCTGTGAACAGGGGCTCTCGTGCCGATGTGCACCGGAGCCCATCTGCTGGGTGCCAGGCCTCTTGGGGCTGTGCTGCTCCTGGGCTCCGTCCTGTGGCTGACAGCCTGTGGTCGCTCAGGATTCCCTGAGAGGATCAGAACCCCTTGGCTCTGCCTTGCACGGACCAGCGCCTTTGATGATAAAATGTGCCCAGAGGACAAGTCATGTCATTCAGACCGCTTTGCAGGTAATATCTTACTGCTGGAAGGGAGAGAGAATTCTGAGAAACAGAAACTGATGCTCATCGACTTTGAATACAGCAGTTATAATTACAGGTAAATGTGTTTATTTTAGTATTTTATTATTTTGATACATGTATAAAACAATTATAGGACAAAATAGGTAGCAATCCTATTCTAAACTGGACGTGTCTTCAGCTGGAAGCTAACACTTGTTGTCCATGGCCTCTGGTGGCCACATGAGATGGCACAGCCTGTCCTTAGCTCGCTGTGTTAGAGGGGAGCAGTGATGTGAGTCATCAGACCCAGAATTTGGTATTTGCTTTGGCTCAGAGATGATTCCTTTTCATAAAAGTACTGATTGCAGGAGGAGGATTGGACGGTTACTCTGCAGTAGTGGGTCAGGTGGCACTTCTGTAGCTCAGTTGGCCGTGATTCTGGTGATCACCCCGTCGGCTATCCCCTGCACAGCTGGCTGTGCCGGACACTGAAGCGTCGTGCTCTTGGGGTCTCAGGAAATCCAGCTTGTCGGGAGGGATGCTCACAACTCGGCCTTTTTCCTTCTGTAAACAGGGAGCCTCGTGGCGGGCCAGTTTGCCTCATTCTCTGCTCTGAACTCTTTTTCAGGGGGTTTGACATTGGGAATCATTTCTGTGAATGGGTGTACGATTATAGCTATGAAAAGTACCCTTTTTTCAGAGCAAACAACCTGAAGTATCCCACCAGGAAACAACAGGTGAGAGACTTATGTTTATGTACCTGCTAATAGGTAAATTACATAAGTCAATTTTATGCAGTTAGAATTGATTACGTCTTCATTTTTAAAGATGCTCTTTTTAAATTGTGTAGTGGTGGTAAACGCTTTTGCTTTGTGTTGTTTTTTCTGTTAAATGTAGACACACACTTGACGCTTGAGTCCAGCTGTTTTAAATCTCTGTATCAGAAATACCTGTATTCAGAGAGGAGAGCACCGTTTCATTAGGCTGTGGATCAGTTCAAGTTTCTGTCTTCATTTGCCAGTTTGAGCGTTTACTCTCTCCCAGAAATTAACCTGCCAGCGTGGTGGTTCAAGCAGGGGTTTTAAAAATTAATCTGCCTGGATGTGAACCCCAGCTCCCGGCTGCTGGCTGTAACTGACTGGATGTTTCTGTGCTTCCGTTTCCTCATCTGCAAACATTTTTCATTGTCATGAGGAGGGAGCAAGTTAACATGCAGAAACGGGCTCAGAATAGTGCCTGTTCCAGAGACATTAACGGGTGTGAGCAGGCATCTGTTCTGTGCCAGTTTACTTCAGAATGTGAGGCCCCTTCCGGGACCCCGTGCCTGGGACAATGCTGAAACTTGACTGATGCTTCCTGGTGCTGGAGGTGGGGCAGCACGTGAAAGCTGATTTCAGAGAAGGAAGAGGGAAGAGGTGATACTGGGAGAGGTGGTGGAGGAAGCAGTGTTGGCATTGCAGCTGGGTAACTAATTAGCGAGTCCTTATAGGGAAGACTGACTGACAGCCGTGTTATGTACAACAGAAAATCGGGGGCTTGCTCTGTCCTGCTTACCTTCTATATAGTACGAAATAGTCAAGAACAAGGGATCTCATACATCCTGATTCACATGTAGCCTCAATGTGGAACCTGCTAGAACCTTGGGTCAACTGTCTCTCCTCTAAACCAAAATTAGCTGCTGCCAATTTATGAGCATAAGTGTGTATAGCACTGGCACCTTAGAAGTGGAAGGCCCCTTTGCATTGTCTGGTCCAGCTCCCACTCTGAGGCCGCAGCTGCTGACGAGCATCAGGTTGCCCAGAGCCTCGTGCCTGGTGGGCTGAGGCAGTGCCATGGGGAATGCTGGCCAGTCTGGGGAAAGGTTTGATGTAGGCTTACCCTGCTGTGCGATCAGACAGTGAAAAACCTGAGTGTGGATTCAATTAGAAAAACTGATTCTACCCAAATTACTTTCTCTAAAAATAGTAGCTGGTTTCCTGTACCTGTCTTGTCAAGAGTACAGCATTGGGTCCATTAGCACTCTGACTGTGAGCTGCTGATCACTGCTAGGGAAGGTGAGCTGCAAGTTCCCCATCCCTGGGCAGAGCAGTGGGGTGGGCTCTGCCAGGCTTCTCTGCCGTGATCTGGAGGAGTCACGCTGGATGTGTGCGCTTCATGACAGCTTGACCTCGTCTATTTTTAACTGTCATTGATCCTAACATAATTACTTTTTTTTAAAGCTCCATTTTATTTCCAATTACTTGGCTGCATTCCATAATGAATTTGAAAACTTCAGTAATGAGGAAAAGTCCATTATAGAAGAAGAAATGTTGGTTGAAGTCAATAGGTAATTGTTTTCCTTTGTTGATTTCTACAGAATGCTACCTCTCTATAGAATGTATTTAGGATGCCTGCTTGCAATTATGAGTGTTTTAGGAGCTTCTTTGTAACTGTACATCTCTAGGACTTGTACTTTGTCACAAATAGAACATTTGGTACTTCTCTGCGTGGCAGGTTTCACAGAAGGTAAGGAGAACAGGGTCGTGTACCAGGAGGGCAGGACGCTTGGATGGAGTTCCGAACTCTGATCCGTGCATGAGACTCAGCCATACGAGGCTGCTGCCCCCAGGGCCTGCGCACCCTTGTCTCTGATGCCTCTGGGGTGGTGGGCGCCACCTAATACTCTGTTTCTCCTGGAAAATAATTAAAAATCGTGTGTATAGGTTCTGAGTCTTGCTTTTAACTGTTTTCTCAACAGCTCTCAAAGCAGGGCTGGGAAATTTCCAAATTCTGCAAATCTGGGTACTAGACCACTGTTTATTCACACTCAGTCATCTCTTTAGTCAAGAGGCCTGAGTTATTCCTAGTCTTTGGGGTCTCCTGTGAGATTATTTGGTAAAAACGACTGTTTAGGTAACTTTGGTCCACTTTGTTCTGTCTACTTCATGTAGCGCAGATCACCTCTTCATGGTCTTCAGAAGTGTCTGCACCCCCTCAGTGAGCACACGGCCCTCCAGCTGCCCCTCAGCTCCACTTGCAGCGTACATTTTCCCTCTGGTTCTCGAGCAGATGGAAGTAGAAAAGGGAGGTGGAGGAGGCCTGGACAGACAGGGCAGCGCCAGGGGTTCGTGGGTCAGGGACCGCCAGAACAGAGGCGGGTGTGGTGAGGGTTCATTCATCCCTAGGTCACAGCTTTACCTTCCTCTGAATGAAGCCCAAACGTGTTATTTTGAGGAGAATTTGGATTCACAGTGACAGAGGGGCGTGGAACAGCCTAGAGACGGGGACTCGGCTCCCACTCTCCTGGCCTCTGTTTCACCTTCGTGTGAGAGGAGGGCGTGGGGTGAGAGTGTCATCCTGCCTCCTGGGAAAGGCAGCCAAGTGTTCGGAGGCCCGTTGTCCTCCTCGTGCTGATTAACGTGCGTGTTGGTTGCGGATGCTTTGCACTCACACGCGTGGCAGAGAGCGTGTCTCGGTATAGCCTGTGCTTTGCCAGCGTGTCCACCAAGGCTTCCGTGGGAGTCCTGTGAATGTGGTTATGTGTGCCAGAAACAGGCAGTTGGGTGTGTTCACACCTGCCACCGGCCAGAGGTGGGGGGAGGACAGCGATGGCGCTCCCGCTATTCTCAGTCGCTGTGGAAAATACCCCCATTGAGTCTGCCAAGGCAGACAGAGTTTGCGTCCAGACGAGTTAAACTGTCACCCAGCAGGAAGTGACTGCATTGGTCCTCTGGCTGGTACCACACGTCTCATGTGCGTTTCCTGCTTTTGTAATTACAGGTTTGCCCTTGCGTCCCATTTCTTGTGGGGACTTTGGTCCATCGTACAGGCCAAGATTTCATCCATTGAATTTGGGTACATGGTATGTTTTGGGGTGGTTTTTTCTTCTACTCCCAGGAAAAAAATGCTACAGTGTATGTGAATGCAGAGGGTTACCTGGTCCCCCCAAGTACCTGAATGAGGTCACTGGCATCGGGACAGTGGGCTGAGGGAGAAAGACTGTGTGATTGAAGCTACTGTCACTGAGGCTGAGTCTACCTCTGGAGGTTGCCCTCACTCCAGGGCCAGCAGGCCCTGCCTTCCCTGCTTCGGAGAAGAGCCGTGTGGTCCTGGTGGGGGATGTGGAAATCCTGACCCTAGAGGTCCAGCCCCTGACCTCAGTCCCTTCTGACAAAGGGACACTGGGTGAAGGAGTGCGGGGGTGCCTACCCGTGCCTTGAAGTGTTCATCTGTTACCATTCCATTCTCCGGCCTGCAGTGCCCAGCTTAGAGGTGGAAGCTGGTGCTGGTTGAATTAGACCTCCTCTTGGTTGCAGGCAAGTTTGTACCAAGCCAGGATGTCATTTTATTCTCACCTTAAGCGCTGTCCTTGACACAGACACTATTTGAACCTTTAGTTAATACTGAGTGTTGGGGTGTCCCCGGGCAGGGTGCACAGGAGTCTGTAGTGAGCACCTTGCTTCCGGACAGGTGGTGGGAAATGACTAGTTCATTTTGTCCTCCTCAGTCTCGTATTAGGATGATTTCTGCTTCTAGGCAGAAGGTTTGGAATGCACAGATGCTATTAAGCAAAAGAAGAAGGGGAAATTTCGATTTTTAAAGCAGATTTGGGTCATGGTCAAGTGCTACTGTAAGACAAAGTAGACTTCAGAAAAGGAGCATTACCAAAGATAAAGAAGGCATTTCCTAATAATAAAGGGGCCAGTTCATCCAGAGGACGTAAAAGAATACTGTGTCTGTGTCCCTGTTTTGCTTTAAAAGACATCATGCAAAAACTATAACAAAACTGAAAGAAGAGAGAGGCAGATTCACAAAGTAGATTTCACCCCCCATCCCCTCTGTCATGGACAGAACCAGTAAACACCACAGCAGGAAGGATGCTAGGTTTGAACAACACTCAACCGACCTGACCTGATGGACCGTTACTGAATACTCAACAACTGCAGAAGACACGTCCTTTTCCACGAATAGGGAACATTTGTCAAGATAGACCATGCGCTGAGCTATACAACAGGCTTCAACTTTAAAAGGATTGAGATAATACAGAGTGTGTTCTCTGACCACGGTGGAATTTAATTGGAAATCAGTAACAACAACAACAAAAAGATATCTAGGAAATTCTCAATTATTTGGAAATTAAACAGTACATTTCTAAATAAACCCTGGATCAAAGAAGAAATTAAAAGGACAATTAGAAAGTATTTGGAAGTGACTTATAATGAAAACACAACGTATCAGAATTTGTGGGATGTAGCTGAAAGCAGTGCTTAGAAACTTATGGCTTTGTAGCTTAAATGTTTATATTAGATAAGAAGAAAGTTCTCAAACTGATGACCTAGCCTTCTACCTTAAGAAGCTAGAAAAAGAAAAACCAATTAAGCCCAAAGTAAATAGAACTAAAATAAAAGTAAGAGCAGAAATCATTGAAGTAGAAAATGGACAAAAAATAGAGAAAAATCAATGAAACCAAAAACGTTGGTTCTTTGAAAAGATCAATGAAATTTATAAACTGGCCATATGAGCAAGAAAAAAGAGAAGACAAACATGTACAATATCAGGTACAAAAAGAGGACATCACTACAGATCCAACAGATGTCAAAAAGGTAAGAGAATATAAGGAACAACTTGATGCTAGCAGATTTGACAGCTTCCGTGAAATGTGCAAATTTCTTGCAAGATAGAAATTCCCAAAACTGACACAAGAAATGGCCATATATTTATAAAATAGGTTGAATTCATAATCAAAAACCTTCCTATAGAGTAAACTGTAGGTCCTGGTGGATATCATCAAACATTTAAGGAATAAATAATACCAGTCCTACACAAACTTTTAGAAAATAGAGGAGGAGGGAACATGTCCCCACTCATTTGATGAGGCGAGGCCAGCAGTTAGCCTGATATCAAAACTAGACAGAGACGTTTCAAGAAAACCGCACCTCAGTGACCTGCGTGAACATTACACAAAAATCATTATCAAAATATTGGCAAAAATTAAATCCAACATACATAAAAGGATAGTATTTTATGACCAAGTGGCATCTATCCCGGAATGCAAGGTTAATCTAACATTTGAAAAAGCAATTAGTGTAATTCACCATATTAACAGAATAAAGGAGAAAAACCCATACAGTCATCTCGGTGGATGCAAGAAAAGCATTTGACAATAATCCAACATCCACTCAAAGTGGAAAATCTCAGCAAACTCGTAATAGAAGGAACTTCCTCAACCAGAGAAAGGGCAGGTATGGAAAACCTACGGCTAAGGCCATAATTATTGGTAACAGACTGAATGTTCTGCCCGCCTCTGCCCCATAGAGAGCACGGCGAGGACGTTTGCTGTCCCTGCTGCTCTCCCACAGGGTGCTGGAGCGCCTGGCCAGTGCGTGAGGCAAGAAAAAGAAAGAAAATGCAAAGATACTGGAAAGGAAGAAGAAAAACTGCCTTTATTTCATAAGACTTGATCATGTACATGAAACAATATGAAAGAATCAACAGAGAAGCTATTTAAACTACTGAGTGAGTTTATCAAGGTCACAGGATACAAGGATACAATATACAGAAACCAGTTGCATTTCTGCATGCTAGAAACAATTGCAAATGAAAGAAAATTGTGTTTACAATGGCATTAAAAACACGAAATACTTAGGGATAAATTTTTTAAAATATGTGCATGATCCGTACATTGAACACTATAAAACATTGCTAAGAGAAACTAAATAAATGGAGAGAGATACCACATTTATGGATTTTGGAGACTCAATATTAAGATGTCTGTTCTCCCCAAACTGATCTATGGAGTCTCCACGATCCCAATGAAAATACCCACTGGATTTTTGGTAGAAATTGACAAGCTGATTCTAAAATTTATGTGAAAATGCAAAGGACCTGGAATAACTAAAACACTATAACTAGAACAAAGCTGGAAGACTTATGCTACCTGATTTCAAGACTTACCAAGCTCAGTAATCCAGACAATGTGGTGTTGATGTACAGACAGACATAAATCAAGTGGCACGTTCAAATAGAGTGCCTTGAAATAGACTCACATATATATAGGGAAAGGATTATATTTTCAAAAAATGATGTGGGAATAACTGAATAGCTATATGGAAAAACAATAATGAGCCTTGATCTCATGCCATACACAAAAATTAACTTGCAACTGATAATAGACCTAAATGTAAAGCTAAAACTATTAAGCTTCTAGAAAGCATAGGAGAAAAGCTTTGTGACTGTGGCAGAGATTTCTCAGGTTACATAAAGCACTGACCATAAAAGAAAAAAATACAATAAATTGGACTTAAAAACTTTCTCTTGGAAAGACACCATTAAGAAAATGAAGAGACGAGCCACAGACTGGGAGAAAATCTTGCAAATTTATATCTGACAAAGGACTGGTATTTAGAATATGTAAAGAACTCATAACTCAGCAAGAAACCAAACACCCACTTTATAAACGGACAAAAGATTTGGACACTTCATGGAAGATAAATGTCCAGCAAGCATCTTTTCCTGTGCTTAATATAATTAGTCATACAAGAAATGCAAATTAAAACCCTGATGAGATACTATGCACACCCATGATGATGGCTAAAACTATAAAAAAACAGTGCCAAGTGTTGGCAAGAATATGGAGCAACTGGAACTTGCGTACATCGCTGGTGGTAACGTCAGAGGGTGTGAGCAGTCTGGAAAACAGTTTGACAGTCTCTTATCAAGTTAAACGTACACTTACCATACAACCCAGCAATCCTCTCTGGTGTTTGATCCCAGAGAAATGGGAACATAGTTCTACACCAAGACTTGTATTCAAATGCTCATAGCAGCTTTATTTTTAATAGCCCCAAACTGCAAACAATCTACATGATAATCAGCAGATGAATGGAGAAGTACACTGTGTTGGATCCACATAATGGAAAACCACTCAGCAAAAAACAGGAATGAAGACTGGATGAGACGACAGCAGGGACAATCCCAGAAACGCACTGCTGAGTGCGAGAAGCCAGAGAAAGAAGGGCACCTCAGGGAGGATTCCACGTGTGTCAGAGCCTTCTGTCGCAATCCGTAGTGACTGGAATCAGGTCAGAGTCCACCATGGCCAGGAATAGGGGTGGGGTGACTGCAGAGAGGCCCGAGGGAACTTGGGGGGTGCTGGAAATGTTATCATGATTGTGGTGCTGGTGGTGAACTGGCTGTATGCATTTGCGAAAACTATTGAATGGTATGTTTAAAATGAGGTAATTTTTTGGGCTGGCCTGGTGGCGTAGTGGTTAAGTTTGCACGCTCCACTTTGGCAGCCCGGGTTCTTGGGTTCGGATCCCAGGTGTGGACATATGCACCGCTTGTCAAGCCATGCTGTGGCACGCGTCCCACATACAAAGTAGGGGAAGATGGGCACAGATGGTAGCCCAGGGCCAATCTTCCTCAGCAAAAAGAGGAGGATTGGCAACAGATGTGAGCTCAGGGCTAATCCTCACACACACACACACACACACACACAAAATACAGTAAAATGAGTTAATTTTTGTGGTATATAAATTATATTGCAACATTAAGTTTTTAAAAAAGTGATTTTGTAATCTTGGCAGTTAGCATAGCAGACTTTTCGATTTGGAGTGGGTCCTTAAGAGATCATGTCCATCATGGACAGGGTTGGGCACCAGACCCAGAGCAGTACAGTGGCCTGACAGTTCCAGAATAAACAGAAGCCAAACCAGGTTTTCTCCCTTGGTAATTCTTAGTAATCCTGCTGCAGGTGCTCCCAGAAAACAGGTGGCACCTTCTTTCTTTCTTTCACCTTCTTCTATACTTGCTAACGCCCCAGGGCCCTTTTGCTTTAGAAGAAGGCCCTTCGTTACGTCCGTCAGCCAGTGTCGGCAGCATTCCCGGTAAGCAGAACGCGCACCAGGAAGCGCCACACGTGCAGCGCGTCCCGGCTGCGTGCAGGACCCGGCCAGGTCCCTTTGAGATGGAGGGATGGCCGTGAGCAGTGCTGACAGCCCGAGAAGACTGTCTCTAAAGCAGGCTCGGTTCCTGGACAACCTGCAGCGGCTGTTCCCTCCTGTGCTGCGGCCTGGGCGGGACGCGGGCAGCGTTGGGCCTGCGGGAGCCCTTGGTGAGGCTGATCTTCCTTATGTCTCCTAGGACTACGCCCAAGCACGGTTTGATGCCTATTTCGACCAGAAGAGGAAGCTCGGGGTGTGACTGTGGGAGGACCTGGTTCACTTATCCCTGGCCTGCACGGGGGCGGCTGAGCCAGCGGCCCTTCTGTGCTCCGACTACTGTACCTGCGGCAGGAGGGCTTGGCTTCTCTCTGCCCAACACAGATGTGTATCATACGAAAGACTGGATTAAAATTGAGTAACATTTCTTCCCTATCTTGTTTACAATTTCACTAGGACCCTGGAATGAGATGGGGAGGCAGAAACATAGTGCAATAGTGCAGTATGTCAGAATCCTTTCATCTAGAGGAGGCATCTCACATTTGGGGCCTGAGGCTCAGTGAGATGTGGCAAACTGTTACTGTGGGTTCTTTTTTTGGTTAATGTTGATTTCCAAAGGATTTTCATTGGCGCGCTGGTGAACACTGTGACGAGGCTCTCTGTAGGAACCACGCGTGTGGACACTGCTCGCTCCCGAGGGCGGCGAGAGAGCTGAGACAGTCTGCGACCTCGCTCTGCGGCCCGACCTCAAGTCTCCGGAAGCTGCTCCTTCACCCTTTGGTCCAAATGGCTGACACTTGAGACAGCAGACTGCACGTGACGGGCGCGAGCTCTCGTCTGCGTACACATGAATGTTGCTGCTCGGACCTGTAGTACATATTTTGTCATGCGGACGAACCTCACCCTAACTGGATGCTCTTTCTTAACCCCAGCTGCAGGCAGGTGGTGAGCTGCAGCCACAGAGGGCCAACGGCTGGACAAGGGGCCGCCTGGGGACGTGCAGACACATGCCTCCTGTCTGCCTTCCCTTTGTCCCACTGTCTGCAGGCTTTTCTCCTCCACCTCTGCTCAGCCTGGAGCCAGGACATCTGTGACATGCTGGCTGCCCCAGGGCCCCTCGGAGCCTCGTGCTGCCCCTGGCGCCGGGGCCTTGGTGTGCCTGGCGGGGACAGGGGAACCCTGGTCTGGGCTCTTGGTGGCCAGCCCTCCCCGCCCTCAGTGCCCCGATGTCCCAGACGTGGTCACTGGTGGGAAAGCAGCCTGTACGTGGGTTGGGAGGCATGGATAGAGCGTAGCTGTGAAATCCAGACATGTTCATGTCCTTGGGATACATTCTTTTTTTTATCTCTGAACTCTTATTTGAATTGTTTTTTGTGCATACATTTCTGCTCCCACAGAGACTGTACTATACAGACAATAAAAGTAAAAACCCACCCTTAGCTGTCACCCTTGGTGTGTCCTTGGGGGCTCCTGTCACCTTACTGTGCCTCCGGAAGGCTCCCAGTGCGTCCACGCAGCTCCTGCTGCTCCCTGGCTGTCTGGAGCTCTGGGAGGACCTGGAAGCAGCTGGGAACAGTGGTGTGTCTGGGAGGAAGCTGAGCGGCTGGGCCAGGGCAGGCGGGAGACGTGCCATCGCTCACCCTGCTGGACGTTTCAGACTGGACCAGGTGAAGGTGTTTGGATAGCTCAGCTATCGACGACACTGCTGTCCTGCGTAAGCTCTCACTTAGAGCGAAGCTCCCCACTCCTTCCTCAGCCCTGCCGGCCTCAGCCCCTCCGCTGCAGCCGCGCTCTTCCTTAAGATGCCGGCTCACGCGCGCTTCCCTTGGCCGGGGTGCACTGGGGCCGGGTCTTCACATGATGGCTCCTTCACATGCTTCCACGGTGAGCTCAGAAAGTCACCGCTCAGGCCTTTCCACACGCCTTCATCTAAGGCGGTTCCCTAGTCCGTCCACAGCCCCCGCCCCGGCCCATCACTTTTATCCTCTAGATGCTGCTTTTCCTGGAATTCTGATTGGTTCGCTCAGGTGTCTCCTGCATTAGACCATAAGCCCGCGTGAGCAGGGATCAGGCCTGTCCCCAGTGCCGGTGACCCACCGTTCCCGTGTCTCCTGATGTTGGCCTCCGGGTCCCAAGAGCGCCCCCTCCAGTGCCTCTGCCTGTGCTGGTCCCACAGCAACCAGACTTCTGCAGACAGGCTGCCAGCGTCCCAGCGTCAGGGCAGAGCAGGGCCAACCGACGTCTGCCTGGGATCACAGCTGCCTCCCCCAACAACACGCCACACACTCAGCCCTGATGGCTGCTCGGGGTCCCTCTGCCAGCATCCCCACCTGTGGGGCTCTGCCCAGAGCTGGTGTTAGGCTTAGGGCCCTGGGCTCAGTCCAGATCCATCTGCAGCCCTGCTGGGGCCCACGCACAGCTTCCTCTGTTCCCAACCAGACAGACACTGCAGTCAGTGTTTCTTGGAGTCAAGTCTCTACCACGCATGTGGGATGGACATGCAGCCCCTTGGACCCCAGCCCGGCATCTGGGGGCCCTGAGCAGGGCAGTCTCAGACCCGAGGGAGAGGATCCTCAAGCGGCTGGCCAGATGAGAGCCAGTGATGTGGCCAAGCCACTCGCTTGCTGTGCCCAGGGTGTCGCTGGCCTCAAAGCGGCCTTTGTTCCCGGGGCCTCCAGCCGGAAGAACCACTTTGCAGCTCCTTGGCCAGACAGAGCAAGACCTCTGAGAAGCGCTGGCTCTGCCTCCCAGCTGGTGGTGGGACCCAGGCCCGAGAGACCTGCCGAAGGACAGCCTCAGGGGAGCAGGACTGCCTACCCTGGGAGGGATGGGAGAGACTGCAGCCTCCAGTGACAGGGAGGCAGGGCCTGGAGTCCGGCTCAGCTCTCTTCCTGACCCTCGGGGCCCTAGGCAGTTCCTGGACTGGCCTGGACAGCCCCTGCCCTTCTCTGCAAGACAGTCGCCTCGGGTGTGTGTGACAC
Organism: Ceratotherium simum simum; assembly: GCF_057802395.1. Lineage (NCBI taxonomy): Eukaryota > Metazoa > Chordata > Mammalia > Perissodactyla > Rhinocerotidae > Ceratotherium > Ceratotherium simum. Next base: position 5,863,161 of record NC_141933.1, read on the forward strand.
CACTGCCCGGCGTAGAGTGCCGGGTCAGGCTCAGGTGTCCCAGGCTGCTCTCTGCTTCAGAGCATCGAGTGCCTGGGGCCAGCACCAGCTCGGGGTCATGGGAACATAGGCCAGTTCGTGCCAGCACCACCCTCCACACCCAGGGTATCCCAAGCATTCTCTTACAGCCAGTTTGCACACCCCTGAGGATAGGGAACTCACTCCCTCTGGCCTAGCCTGGGAAAACACTCATTGTTAGCTAGAATGTGCTGGAAACATCCCTCCTTGGTCCTAGTTCTGCCCCGCTCCTCTGCTCAAGAGTCTGGGATTATTGCGGATGTGCTCATGGGTCCTCTCCCCAACCTATCAAGGCCCCAGATCCTAGACCAGGCCTCCCACCCTCCTGCACCCCACACCAACCTCAGCTGCAAAGGAGGGTATAAAGGAGATAGGCATAGAGGCTGGCATAGGGTCCATGAAACTGAAAAAGGCTCACAGGGGCAGGAGCAGCCCGCCCCAGAGCCCAGGGCCCTGCCAGTTCTGACGCCAGCCCAGGCTCTGCCACACTTGGCCTCCCCAGCCCCTGGCGTTCCACACTGGACCAAGACATGGTTCCTGGGTTTCCTCCTCTTTATTCCTTTCCCACCTCGGTGAGGTGAGGTGAGGGTGGGGGTTGTGGGTATGGCCACAGGTGGGCGCTATTCCTCCTCCATGGCAAAGGTGAACGGGCTCAGCTTGTAGCCAGTGCCTGAGTAGAACTTGTTCTGGAACTCCACCCTGGGGGTGAGAGGAGAGCTGGTGAGGGGAAGCCCCCCTCACCACGTGCTGCCCGGGCCAGCAGGTGGGCAGCTCACCAGTGCAGCCGCAGCGCGTGCAGGAAGGCTGAGAGCCCCTCCATCACCAGCAGGATGGCCACGGTCAACACGGCGAAGGCGGCAAAGATGGGGACCAGCACCACGGCCGCCACGCCCATCTTGCGGCCCATGCTCAGGCCCTCACGCATCACCATGGCCCACAGGACCTCCGACAGCTCTGTGGGCGAAGGGGGGGCAGTGGGGACCAGGGGTGTGGGGATGCCCACCCAGCCCCCTGGACAGCCTGAAGGCCCCCTTTCCTATGGGGCCAGTGGGCGGCCTCCTCCAACAACCCCACTTTACAGAAAGTGATACTGAGGCCCAGAGAAGTGACCCGCCCAGGCCCCCCAGCCAGCAGCTGTGTATGTGTGTGTGTGAGATGTAGCCAGGACATGACCTGTGGCCGGCCCACCCACTGCGGCCAGGTCACTCACGGGCGTGGGCCAGGCTCAGGGCCCAGAGACGCAGGTACGAGGCCGTGTTGGAGATGCAGCCCAGGCAGAACTCGATGGTGTGGATGGCCTGGTGCATGAACACCTCGGAGAGGACGAACTGGGGGGGGTGGGCAGAGGTGAGGGGCAAGCCGGGCCGGCAGCCACCCCCCACTCAGGACGGCCCAACGCCTACCTCAGCCTCCTTGTGGTCCCCCGGGCACCCTGCCTTCTCCTCATCAGAGCCCCAGCTGGCCACAGTAGTGTCAGGTGAGTCCAGAAGCCCGGTCTGGTCCTCATCCTGGGGGTGGGGAGCAGGCAGCATCAGCAGGCTCCAGCCCCACGTGGGGCCCACACCGCCCGTTAACTGCCGCTCACAGCCACCCGGGAGCCCGCGAGGAAGCGAGGGTGCGGTCAGAGCCTGGCAGCGGCCCCACCTCCCGGACAGCCCTCCCGCCGCATGCCCCCGGCCTCTACCGGCTGTCGGCCGGCCAGCCTCTTCCGCGAGTGGCGGCGGTGCTGCCTGCACAGGAACAAGGGCGTGCCGAGCAGCAGGACGGGCACCATGGCCAGGGCCAGGACCACCAAAACGGACTGCACCACCTCCTGCAGGGCAGGGATGAGAGTCGGGGCCCCTGCGAGCCGCACACCGGCGCGGGCCACACGACTCACCGGGGCCCAGGGAGCCAGCAGCCCACTTCTCCCCCAGGGCCCCTCACTAAGCAGGGACATCACCCTGTATGAAATCTTTCTGGCGGAGAAGGGGCCCCAGGCTTCCAGCTCCCACTGTGTGCCACCCCCGCTGGGAGCTTCGCACTGTCCCCCGACCTCCCTCTCACGGCCTCAGGCCTGTATCCCGTTTCTCAAATGAGGATCCTGCAGCTCCGAGTGGCCCGGTGACCAGAGGACCCCATGAGGAGGTAAGAGCCCGCTCCCCTGCCCCGTCCCACCTGCCCGTGGAAGAGTGGCCGGTTGGTGGGGCTTCGGGAGAAGAGGAACATGTTGATGAAGTGGATGAGGATGCTGGGGGCCGAGGCGGCGCTGGCAGCCGTGACGCACAGCCACTTGTAGACGATCAGGAAGACAAGGTAGCCGAAGAGCGCCAGCAGAAAGACCAGCTCGGGCAGGGTCTCCAGCAGCAGCCGGTACGGCTGGGCAAAGTGCCTGGGGTGGGAGGAGGGCCGGGTCACTGGGCTGCCCTGGCCCTGCCCCACCCGGCACCCCCCAATGCCAGGGCCCTCACAGGTGGTTGAAGACTCCCAGGACCACCCCGAAGGCCATGTGGATGACCCCCAGGATGACAGACATCTTCATCTTGAAAGAGTTGAGGAAGCTCAGGTGGTTGACGGCCAAGCTCCAGACCTGTGGTGGCGGGAGGGGTGGGTGTCACGCGGGAGCCTCCTGGCCCAAGTCACTCTCCTCAGCCTGTCTGTCCCCTCTGGGGCCTCGGCACAAGCTGTCACTTGCCCGTCGGGCAGCAGAGGGGAATGGCTGAGAGCACAGACTGGGCCAGACAACATGGGCCCAAACCCCAGCTCTTCCTAGCTGGTGACCTTGGGCACACAACCTCCCGTGCCTCAGCGTCCTGGTCTGTAAAGTGGGGACAACGCTAATGTGCACCTCATGGAGTTGTCACAGCAACTAAATACACGTCATTTCCCATATGGGGCTCAGAACAGTGCCCGGCACAGAGGGGGCTGCAGAGGGGCCTGAGGGCTGCCCCGTTACACTCGCTCCTCTGCTTTTCCAAGTGGCCGCAGTGGGCCCAGCAGGGCAGGGTCCCCACGCCTCCCGCACCCAGAACAGGGCCTGGCACCCAGGGGGTGCTCGTGGAGCGGTGGCTGGAGGACCGCCCTCCTGCCTGCCTGCCCCACCCACGCCGGCGGCCAGGACTCACAGGGTCGATGCCAAAGGGGTAGGGTCCCCGGAAGACGCCGGTGACGTTGGGGTCCAGGGCGAGCAGCGGGTGCTGGGCCAGGAACGCGTCACTGTGGCGACAGCAGGCAGGGGTCAGGGGCGCGGGGGACAGCGGGGCGGCAGGGTGGGCACAGCTGGGCCTCACCTCCAGTCTGACAGGTTGGCCATGGCCGTCACATTCCAGCCCGAGTGGAAGATGACGGTGGCGCGGCTGAAGCACTCGTTGTAGATGAAGCCGGTGTAGACGGAGAACAGGCCCATGAGCAGGAGCAGGTAGCGGCCACCGAAGAAGGTCCGCCAGATCTGGGGGTGGGGACCATGAGGGACTGCCTGCCACCACCCCGCCATGCCCTGCCAGGACCCCGAGGCGCCCCTCACCTCGTTCTTCGCGGTCTTCACAGCTGGCCGGTTCTCAACCAGCACCATGGCCAGAGCGAAGAGGAACATAAGAAGCCCGTGGCCCACGTCGCCGAACATCACGGCAAAGAGGAAGGGGAAGGTGATGATGGTGTAGGGCGCTGCGGGCAGAGGAGCTGTGTGGTCAGCCAGGACCCCGTGGAGAAACCACATCCCTCTGTCCAGGACGCCACAGAGGCTCCGAACTCAGGCTCTGGGGCCCCAGGAAATGCGAAGGTGGTGTGTGGGAGGCAGGCACTCCACACCGCTGGCCTGCTTTCAAGAGCCCGCCACTTACTAGCTGTGTGACCTTGGGCTAGTGACTTAACCTCTCTGAACCTCCATTTCTCCATCTGTAAAATGGAGATAACAAGACTACCACTTCAGAGGGCTATGATCAATGGGTTTATCGGTGGGCAGTACCTGGTGCACCACAGCACTCGGTCTAAAGCTAGCAGTCAGAGCTGTTATCATTTACGAGAAGAGCTTTAAGCAGAAACACATAAAGAACAGAGAGCGCAGTGGCAGTCCTGGCTGACACATGGCAAGTTCCAGAAGGCTGAGTTTGTCACTTAACCCCTGAGGTCTCAGTGTCTCTTCAGTAAAATGGGAAAAATTCCTTGTGGGTGTTAGGATTGCAACACACAGCCCTGGGTTGAATTGTGTCCCCCCAAAAGACATATGTTGGAGTCCTCACCCCCAGGACCTCAGGAAGTGACCTTATTTGGAGATAGGGTCTTCACAGATGTAATCCAGTAAAAGTGAGGTCAACAGGGTGGGCCCTAATCCAACACGACTGGTGTCCTTATAAAAAGGGGGAATTTGGGGCCGGCCCGGTGGCGCAAGCCGGTAAAGTGTGTGCACTCCACTGCGGCGGCCCGGGGTTCCCTGGTTTGGATCCTGGGCGCGCACCGACGCACCGCTTGTCAAGCCATGCTGTGGTGGCGTCCCATATAAAGTAGAGGAAGATGAGCATGGATGTTAGCCCAGCACCAGTCTTCCTAACCAAAAAAAAAAAAAAAAAGGCGGATTGGCATCGGATGTTAGCTCAGGGCTGGTCTTCCTCACAAAAAAAAAGCGGGGGGGGGGAATTTGGACACAGACACACACCCTGGGAGAACCCCATGAGGACGGCGTCTGCACGCTAAGGAGAGAGGCCTGGAACAGATTCTCCCCCACAGGGCTCAGGAGGAACCAGCCCTGCCCACAGCTGGGTCTCGGACGTCCAGCCTCCAGGACTCAGGACTGGGAGACAATCAATCCGTGTAAGCTGCCCGTCTGTGGTGCTTTGTTACAGTTACAGCAGCCCAGCAAGCTCCTACCTCCCAAAGCTCTTGCTTCGAGAGCTGGCAGCACATCATCAACCGTGGCTACCTGTGATGGGGCTTGCTCCAACTGGAGTGGCATCTGCTAATGCAGAGGCACTATGGGCAGGTGAAACCGGGTGGGGGCCCAGATCAAGCTCCAGGATATGGGCCTGCAGGGTTGGCAGGCCCCAGAGGACCACGGGTGACCCTGGTCACGGCCCACACAGCCTCAGATTCCATCGTCACGTCCTGCCTTTACCACCTTGGGGGCCCCAACACCCTGCCTCTTGCCCACTGGGTGAGGCAGGACCCCTCCCTGGCCTGTGACTAAGTCCCCTCCTGAAAGGGACCCCACCACCGTTCACTCCGACACCCATTCTTTAGGCTCATCCAGAGACCCCCTGTGGCCCCCAGTGGTGACTCGGGGCTGCCGGGCCACTGGCCAGCCCGAAGCCAGCCTGCTGCAGGGACAGTGGGGTCTGGAGGGAGAAGAACCGGGCGGATGACAGACCAGGCACCACAGGCCTCGTGGGCAGAGGGGGCTGGGGAGGGAGGAGAGCCAGCTCCTGCTGAGCACGTGGGGGGCCAAGCAGGAGCCACAGCCCGGACCCAGGGATGGGCACGGGCCAATGGGAGGGGCTGCCACCACCCAGCTCCAGCCTGTTGGGGGTGGGCGCCATGTTGCCAAATCTCTCTTTTTGTGAAAGTCTGGGTAAAATGCAGACTTCTGTAAAAACTCCAGTTTTAAACATCGGCACCCGTGGCAGACACGCTGATGCTCTGCCCAGGCGCCCGCAGCCTCCTTTGCCGGCTCTGTGCACCCCTCCAGCTCTGCACGCTCTGCTGACAGCAGCCCCAGTGGGCCACCTTCCGAGGAGCAGCCTTGCCAGACGGGTGAGCACCCAGGCAGTGAGCTGACGGCCTCTCTGCCCACCCTCGAGGGGGCTGGCCAATGACTGCGGGTGTGGGTGTGGGTGTCAAAGCCCTGCACATTGGCCTCAAGGACGCACCGAGGTGTCATTTATGCTCCAGAGCCCCTGCAGGGTCATGCCCCAGACTTCCTGTGAGACGGGCCCTGCTCAGCTCTCCCCTCCCCCTCAGCTTCTCCTCTCCCCACCTGCCCCCCCAACTCCCCACCTCCCCCATTTCTCCCCCCCCACCCGCCCCCCCATGCCCTGTGGTCCCCTCCTGGTTTCTCTCGGGACCACCTCTTTTAACAGACCACTCACACCAGAGTCCCCATCTCAGTGTCAGCTTCTAGGGAAACCCCACCTAAGTCAGCGCCCAATTCAAACTTCTTAAAAAACACCGTGAGGCCAAACGCAACACCTTGCGGGCTGACCTCGGCCTCACGGACTGCTGGTCTGCAAACTCTGACGATCGTCAACACTCCCAGCACTGCTCTGAGGTCTGTGCCGTTATTATCCCCATTGTACAGATGAGGAAACTGAGGCTCAGAGAAGCTAAGACACTTCTCAAGGTGAGGGAGTCAGACCTCAGCCCTGGGGCAGTCCAACTGCAAAGCCGCTGTTCTCTGCACAACCCTGCGCTGGCTCCCTTGTAAACTTAACAAACAGGGGTTTGCTGGGGATAAAGAAAGCCCCCACACTGGGCCCGCCAAGGGCATGAAAGGGCACGTGCCTCTCATCTCAAGAGCGCGGGACAGGCCCAGTGGAGACGCAGCCCCCCTCCCTGAGCCCCCCGAGGGCCGGGCGGTGGGGCGCTGTGGCTCTCACCGGGGTTGACCTCCTGGTAGCGGCCCACACCGTAGGCATCCACGATGCCCTGGAAGCTGGCCGTGAAGCGGTTGGTGCGGATGAGCGTGGGGGGCATGTCCTGGCAGGCGATGCGGTGAACCACGGCGCTCACGCCCGCCTCGCTCTGGGCCCCCGGCAGACAGACAGACAGACAGGTGAGACTGGGGGCGGGGCCTCCGGGGACCCTAGGGCCCCCAGCCAGGCCCAGTTAGAGGTGGGGCGCACCAGCGACCCGGGGCAGCCCCTCCCTCCTGTGAAACAGACTGACCCCCACCTGCCCAATTCGGGGGATTTAGGGAGAGGTAGGGATCAGCCTGGGGAACCGAAGGATGCCACTGCCCTTCCAGATGGCCCAGCATGGGGAGCCCCACTGCCACAGGGGAGCACGCACTGTGCACCAGCAGTGTGGTCTGTGCACACTGCAGCGACCCTTGGAGGCAGGGTCATCGCACCCCTTTCTCAGATGAGGAGCCTGAATTTGAACCTGGTTTCTGACTTAACGCCCCGTGTAGCCTCCAGGGGGCGATGGCCCATCCCAGGGGCCTTGGGAAGTCAGGGGGAGGGCCTGCTGGGCCAGGCCGTCAGGGCAGACTCCTCGGAGGAGGGGGAGCCCCTGCAGAGGCACGGCCGGGAACGGGAAGTGTGCTGTGGGGGACACTGGCGTCTGCCTGGGGCAGGGGCGCGGAGACCCCAGCGGCTCACCGAGCTGTCCTGCAGCGCCTGCTGCAAGGTGGGCAGGTCGCGCGCCGCGCACCAGGCCTCGGCGATGAGGCACTTGTGCGTGGCGCTCACGCTGCACTGGTTGAGAGCCAGGTACACGGCCATCATCTTACGGATCTGCACCTGCCAGGGCGGCAGCAGCCGCTGCACCCGGCCCAGCACCTGGCTCAGGAAGCGCTCCGTCTCCCCCAGGACCTAGGCCAGAGCGGGCGGTCAGGGGAGCGGGCGGGGGCAGGTGGGGGTCAGGGCAGCGGGTGGGGACATGCCGGCGTCCAGCCAGGCCAGGGCGCCCACCTCCAGCAGCTCGTGGCTCTGCTGCTGCAGCTGCTGCAGGGCTCCGCGCCGGGCCTCCTCCTGCTCCGCGAACGGGAAGACGTGGCAGTGGAAGCTGGTGGGGGCAGGGGGGCGTGAGCGGGGCTTGGGTGGGTTCTGGGCTGTGCGGCGGCTTAGTCTAAAGGGAGCTCATGGCACAGTGCAGGGACATGCAGGGCCGGTGAGAGGGACAAGGTGGGCTTGGTGGTGACATGCAGGGTCCTGGGCACAAGGGCAGCAGGCAGCCAGCCCCCCAGGGGGCTCACCAGTCAGTGATCTTGCGGATCTTCTGCCCAATCTGCTCGCCCCAGTAGGAGATGAGGAAGGTCATCCATGTGGCCGGCTCGCCCTGCCGGAGCGGGTCCAATTTACCTGGAGTCCTGGCTCCGCCCAGGAGGCGCCCCAGCCAGGGTCCCCCCAGCCCGCTCACCGTCACGGGGTCCTCCAGCTGCTGCTCCGTCTCCCGGAAGCTGGCGATGAGGAAGCCGCGGCAGGCCCTCCAGAGCAGGCGCTCCAGGGCGGCGGCCTTGTGGGGTTCCACGGCACCTGCCACGAAGCTGCCGCGCCAGGCAGGGCTGGGCGGGGGCCCTCCAACCTCCTCCCGCCTCGCCCCAGCCAGGCCACCCCCGCCAGGACGGTCAACCAGGCACACTGGCCCTGCCCCCAGGAGAAGGCAGGAGCCCACCAGGCAGGGCCAGAGAGGAGAAACCCCCATGGGCAAGGAAAATTCCAGGCCTGAGGGAGGAGGCAGGGCCAATCTGAGGGCGGCTGAAGGAGAGCACTGGACAAGGAGTCTGAGCTGGGCTGGGCCTGGCCCCGTTGGTCAGGGTCTCAGTGGCTGACAGGAAAGAGCATGAAGCTGCCCCTCACTTACTTGACCCTCAGGTCCTGGTGTGGCCCCCCGGGGGCCTGGAGCAGGGGGGTCCATTCTGAAGACCCCTCTATGTCGGTGGCTGCCAACTACAAGCCGAGAGGCACCGTGAGCGCCGGCCCGGATGGGGCCTGGCACCCCCGCCCCCATCCCCCCCTCAGCCCAGGCTGGAGCTGACCGGGGGCACGTGGCTCTGGCCCAGCACGGCCGAGTGGAGCTGCAGCTGGTGCAGCTGGGCCCGCAGGGTCTGCTGGTTGCCCCGCACATCCCGGAGCTCCTGGGCCAGGCGATCTGTCTCCTCCTGGATGCGCAGCAGGTCGCGGGGCGGGGGCGCCGGCACGACCCCTTCAGGCCGGGGCAGCACCAGCCCGGCCCGCCGCACCTCCTCCTGCAGGAAGGCTGGGTGCAGAGGAATGGGCGTCGGGGGGGGGGCCACTCAGGGGCCACCACCAGCTAGTGGGCAGTGTCAGCCAAGGGCTTGCTAACATATGGGGGATCCCAAATGCCACCCAACCTCCACTGGCCACCAGCTAACTGATTCACTGAGTCTAAGACCCCCAGAAAAACCCCAGGCCCAACCTCCATCCTGCAGGTCCGCTCCCCTACCTCTGAGCTGGTCTGGCTGCTCTCCCTCCCCAGTCCCTTGGCCACCACCCAGCCCAGGGCCTGGGTGCCACAAGCAGCCTCCTCGGCTCTGGGATGAGGACTTGCACGGAAGTCCACACAGTACCTGCCTGATTACCTAAAAGCTGTCAATCAAGCTAACAGACCATCACACAAACGTGCTGCATGCTCCCACCTTGGAGAAGGTAGGGGGCTCGTTCCCTTGATGCTCCTCCTGGGAGGGGATGCTAGACGGGGCCCAGGGCAGGGGTCCCTTTTGCCCGGGTCTAAGAGGGAGCTGCTTCTTGGGGGCACCCCACCCTAGATCCTGGCCTCTGTCCCCCTCCCAGTCCATCTGCAGCAGAGAAAGCTCCGTCTGTACCTCTCCCCTGCTTAGAAACCACGACTGCTCCCAGCGTCCAGAGGACAAACTCCCAGGCCCACGTGCGGTATTCCAGGCCCTTCCAAGCCAGCCCTGGCCTGGGCCCTCTGCTCAGCTCCCCCAAGGCTGCCCTGTTCCCAAGAACACCCCACAGATCCCAGCTGCTCTGTCCTGGCTCTGTAGGGCCCGGCCTGGACCTCCCTTCTCTGCCTTCCACCTGGGTGACTCTCTTCCTTTCAGACCAAGCTTGACTGGCACCTCTTCCAGGAAGCCTGCCTGGGCTGTGGGCCTGGGGCCAACTCACTGAAGATCTTCTCCAGCTCCTCGCAGCGCCGGACATCTGTCACGAAGCGTCTTTGGAAGGCGCTCACCGAGGCATTGAGCTGTAGTGATCGCACAGAGGGGTCAGTTTTCTGGGGAGGGAGCCAGGGAGGTCCCCACCCAAGGGCCCAGGCCTGGCTGTCCTCAGGCCGTAGCTGCCTCCCCCAAAATGTGCCAAGCACACCGTGAACCTCCAGGTGCCAGCTGGAGACAGACCAACCCTGAGGTGTCCCGGGGAGGGCGTGGCAGGGCCAAGGAGGCCTGGCTGACCCCACGTCAGGGCAGGGTGGCCTCAGCCGTGAAGAGTACAGTATCCATGGCAGAGGCTGCCAGGATTCAAGCAGGGCCGGGGGCCCTTATGGGGGGAGATGGTCCACCATCTAGGACACTTAAGGACGAGGCCCCCTCCCACGCCCGTCCCGGCCCCACTCACGTCTCTGAACTCCACGAGGCCCAGCTCGCCGAGCTGGCTCACGCAGGTGTAGGCAGCAGCTGTGGGCAGGAAGAGCTGGACCAGCGCCACCTCCTCACTCCGGAACATGGAGCCCATGGTCCTGTGGGGCGGGCACGGGGTGGGCGCTCAGGCGGGGGCAGGCCACAGACAGTTCCCTACCAGGTAGGCATTCCGTAGCTCTCAGAATCCTGGAAGGTACTGCTACCACCCCCATCTGACAGATGGGGAAACTGAGGCCCAGGAGGGCTGGAATGGGTGCTGAGGTCACACCGGAAGTAAGTGGGAGTGGAGCCTGGCCCGCCTGAGCCGACAGCCTGACCTACGGCCCAATTTCCAGCTCTTTGCCAGCTGGCTCTGCCCTGTCCGAGACCTCCGTCCCCCACCCCTGGTGGCTCCTGGAGACAGTGGCTCTTCTCACACCTGGCCTCTGCTCCTGCTGTCCCTGTGACCTGCCCTCGCCCTGGATCCTACTCACCCTCGGGGCCCCAGGCCAAGGGCTGCCTCCAGCAGCCGGCCTCCTGACTACCACAGCCCTGGCCACGAGCCCTTGTCTGTCTAGGCCTGAGGTGGGGCCTGTCCCCAAGGCAGCTGGAGCCCTCCTCCTCCCTGCCTGCGGTGTCTGTGTGCTGAGGGGGTGGGGTCTCCACTGGGTCCCTGGGGGCAGAGAGGACCGGCCGGGGCCCCTGATGAAGGGCTGCCTGGCAGCAGCCACTGTGGGGAGAAGTGGGAACCGCCTTCCAGGTGTCGAAACCAACGAAAGTGAAACTGTGGAAACTGAAATGGGCAGGAAGGGCCTGGCCGGGCCTTGCTCAAACTCTGTCCCGGGGAAGGCGGGGGTGGCCTCCAACGGGCCCTGCAGATGCCGGGCCACAAGCCAGGACTCCCAGCCGCTGCTCGTGGGCCCCGGGCCAGCCACTTCCCCTCTGCTGGACTCAGTTTCCTTAGCTCCCAAATTGGGGTGGGGGGGCAGGCCCGGGTGAGGGCCCCGCTGAGAGGGTGGATGTTAGGCACCAGAGTGCCCCGCCTGCTGTCCGGGCCAAACGGAGCCTACCCTGCTGGTCACTTCCTCCCCCTGGCCTGGTCTACTTAAGTCTAAATAGGGAACACAGCCCCATCCCCAGCCCGGGAGAGGAGAGAAGGCCCAGAGGCAGTTGACGGGCTGGGCCCTGGACAGGGAAGGGTGGACAGGAGGGGCTGGGTTCCATCCCCAGAGGGCCTCACAGCCCTGCCCAAGCTGTGATTGGCTGTGTGACCTTGAGGGAGTCTCTGGCCCTCTCTGGGCCTCCACTTCCTCTTCAGGTGAATGGGACTTGGCCACCCCCAGCAGAGACAAGACCTGGTGGGAGAGAGGACGAAAATACCCAGAGCTCCCCTGTAATCCCTTCACTAATACTATCTCACTTACACCTAACAGCAGTCCTGCGGGGAGAGGGCCCTGTAGCCCTGTTTTACAGACGGGTAAACTGAGACCTGGAGAGATGAGGTCCAAGATCAGAGGGTCAGTAGGTGGCCAAGCCGGGCAGGAGCCACACCCTGGGGCTGCAGGTTTGGAAGTCCCAGCACACAATATGTGCTCAGGGGAGGGCTGTTCTCTGCCCTGGGCACCCCGAAGGCTGGGCTGGCCAAATTGGGGGTTGTAGGGAGCCAGGTCTGAGGGTCCAGGGGGTACAGCAGCAGCTGCGGCAAAGTCAGCCTGGTCCCTGACTCACAGGGCCCTGGCCTGGGCATGTCCCTTGGGTGGGCTGAGCTGTGGGGAGCACAGGTGTGTAGGGACCTGGTCAGACCCCTCCCCTGGCATTTGAGGCCCCCACTGCCTCACCCCCTACCCCTCATCTTCCCTGGCCCCTGTCCAAGCCAGGGGCCACCCCAGTCAGGTCTGCAGAGCAAATGAAGGTGCTCGGTCCTGTGGCTTTCAGGGTCCTGACTCCAGCCCCTCCTCACTCTGTGCCCCTCTCTTCCTGGTCCCCCTGGAGGCTGGAAATGGAGACTCCTCCAGGAACCAACCAGACCTCCCCTTTAGCCCGTGGCCCACGGCAATGAGCTGGACTGGAGGAGAGGGTCTACCCCCACCCCCATTCCAGACTGGTGGGCTCTGGAGTCGGAATGACCCCGCTGGCCTCTAGCTCTTCCTAGTTGGGTGGGCCTCAGTTTCCTCATCTGTAGAATGGGTCCCTGCCTCCAAGGAGGATGCAGCAGAGAAAGCTCGGAGCTCCACCAGGCCCAACAGAGGCAGGCTTTGTTAGCCGGCTGTTAACACCCATTCTCCTCTTCCTCCTCCTCCTCCGGGTCGCCTCTGTGGCCCCCGACAAAGCCTGACACCGCGGGCCGGCGGACTGAGGGGCGTCCACTGACGCCGTTGGGAGGGGACTCCAGGACCCCCTTCCCGAGGCGGGGGGAAGCGGGGGTGGCGGCCAGAGCAGGGGGCTCGCAGACCCGGGCGGGGGCACTCACCCCGGGGGCCGCCGCACGCGCCGGTGCTCCGCTCCGCGGTCAGTGCTCTGCGCTCCGGGCCGCGGCGCCCACGCAACTCACTTCCCCGGGGGGCGGGGCCCGGGAAGCCCCGCCCCTCGCTGGGATTCCCCTCGCCCGGCCGGGTCCCGGGAGCCGCCCGAGCGAGGCCGCCACCCGGCGCCGGCCTGGCCTCCTGGCCCGAGGCTGGAAGCCCATTCGGGGCCGTGGGGCGAGGAGGCCCGGAGACGGAAGCGGAGCAGCGCCACCAGCGCACGTCTACGCGGCCGGAATGGGGGGAGGCGCCGAGCCCAGGCCCAGCTCCAGGCTTGGGGCCGGGACCCCCACCACCTACAGGGCTCGCTGGGCCTACGGCTGGTGGGACCCCAACGCACTCGGATCGGGGGCTCAAGATCCGCGCGTCGCCGTCACGCTCCCCCCGCCCTGGGACCCCCTTGCGTGAGGCCGCGGTTACAGCGGGTCTTTACGCCTTCCGGTCCGTGACCATCAAGCACAGGGGCCTGGACTCCAGGCCCAGTGCCCTGTGCCCTTGGGTGGGTGGCTGCCCCTCTCTGGGTCTCTTTCCTCAATGGCAGCAGGACATTGAGGGCCAAGCCGTGGTCGTGTTGCTCCGCTCAGGGCCCCGCACCCAGCAGGTGCTGTGGTCCACCTGCGGCTGAGGGTGTCTGGTGACCTTGCTCCATGCCAGTCACCCTGTCCCAGCACCCCTGAACTGGGGCTCACCACTGTCCAGCTACCTGCACTTCGGACAGGCCAGGACCGTTCCCACTGGGGACCAGAGGGACGAGGGGACCTCAGCTCTGGTGACCCTTGAACCCCACACTGCAAGGGCCTCTGAAGGGTGGGGGAGGGGTAGGCAAATGGAGCCCCAGAGCGGGGGCTGGAAACTGAGTCACAGCCAGCATCAGTGTCCTCAGAAAAGTGGGGGACACGTTTTGGGCACCGGAGGGCTCTTTCCAAGGGAGACCCTCAACAGATCCAGACTGAGCACCAGCGGAGGCCTCGGGTCAACACTGCCAGGTGCAGAGGAAACGGAACTGTCGTGTTACGAAATGCTGTTGGAGCTGCAGTCTTGACATGGAAATGCCTCCGTCGTGTCAGTAAGGGAATCGAGGCAGGAGCTGTGTGTGGTCTGACCCATTTTAATGCAAGTATTCTATTTATCGCTGCACAAATACAGGCTCCGTGCGAATCACCCATGCTGGTTACGTCCGGGAAAAGCGAAATCAGACGGGAGTTAGGATTTTCAGGCCTGCCTCTTGGGACTGCCTTGTTGTTACAGAGCTCCCGCGTCCGCAGCCACCAGTACTAGCAGAGGCTGGCCACGCAGACATGGCCTGGGCTCTGGGCTTCCCTTTGGGTCCTGCAGTCACTTCTCACCTCTGTACCCTGCTCCTCAGACTGTGGGGGCCCCAAAGCCTTGGCCCCAGCAAGTCCCGGGCCATTTCTGCATCAGATGGCCCAGCCTGGCCCAGATGTCAGCAGTGATAAGAGGCTCCCTAGGAACCAGCTGGGGAAAGGCTGGGTTTCTCAGCTGCAGGCCTTCTCAGAGCCTTGAATGTGCTAACATGCAGTGCCTGGCCCAGAGGGGAGAGGGCTCTTGGGGCATTTCCCACACTTACTGGTCCGGAGAACACCCTCCCCCTCTTCTTTCTAAGAAGCATCTGGGGAAATTAGTGTTTTGTAAAAAGTACTTTTGGAAATGATGGCAAAGGCCCGAGAGCTCTGACCTGAGTTAGTTTTTTCATTGGCTGTATGCTGTGTGATCCTGGGCAAGTCACTTCACCTCTCTTGAGTCAGTTTCCCCACTGCTGAGCATGTACTGAAATCCTCTCCCAGTGCCAAGTTCAAGGGGGCTGTTTTTGGCCATTTCCACCATCACTGGGCGTGTGTGTGACTCCAGAGGGAACCACACTACTTTGCTGAGATTGCAAAGCAGGAAGTCCTGAGCAGCAGAAGCCAAGCCAGCAGCCTGGTCTGGGGAACTTGGGGAGGAAAACGGATGTGGCTGGAGGTGAGGCAAGGCCAGCTGAGGAGCAGCAGGGCCTGTGTCACCCCTCGTGACAGCCACCCCAGAGCAGGCCTCCCCTGCCCCCCAACAAGGCTGCTGTGGCCTGAGTTTCTGCCATGTGATGTCCTTCTACCTGAGGCCCTGCAAGGCTCCACGTCCTTAGGGTCTTAGTTGTGGGTGGTCCTCAGGAGAGGGCAGGCCCAGGCCCAGGCCCACCCCTCCGACACCCAGGATTATGGGAACAGCAGACCTGAGCTGCCCTCGGCCTGCTGAGCCTCAAGGAACATGCCCAGGAAGACGTGTGGGCAACAGGGCTGCTGTGGGCTGGGGCCCAGCACGCGGAGGGCCTGACAGGTCCCAGAGTCCCACAGGAAGGCCAGGCCAGGTCACGCCGAGGGACCTGGGCCAGTGGAGGAATCCACAGGCCGCCGGGAGGCTGCGGCAGTCCCGGCCTGGCCAGGAGAATCATGACAGAGGCGGCGGGGGAGATCAGAACTTTTTATTGGGCAGCGGGGCTGCGCGCTGCGGGCGGGGCGTCACCGGTAGAGGTAGTCGGCCTGGATGTTGGCGGTGATCTCGGCCTCCCACTTGTCCCCGTTGTTGAGCAGCTTCTCCTTGTTGTACAGCAGCTCCTCGTGCGTCTCCGTGGAGAACTCGAAGTTGGGGCCCTGCGGGGGACAGGGGTGCAGGCACAGCCTCGTCAGGCCCCTCCAAGGAGCCTCGACCCCGGGCCCGCACCCGGGCCCCACTCACCTCGACGATGGCGTCCACAGGGCAGGCCTCCTGGCAGAAGCCGCAGTAGATGCACTTGGTCATGTCGATGTCGTAGCGCGTGGTCCGGCGGCTGCCGTCCGCCCTCGGCTCGGCCTCGATGGTGATGGCCTGGGGGAGCGGCTCGGGGTACTGCAACCTGCCAGCCAGGCCCGGCCCCGGGGCACAGGGGGCCCCCGCACCGTTCATTCTCACCCCTGCATCTGCCCGCACCTGCCCCTCCTGGGGGCTCAGGCACCGGGGGCCTACAGGGTGGACCCTCCATCATCCACTCCCAGCCCGGACACGTCGTTCCTGACTCCTCTCCCAGCAGGCCACCCGTATGTCTGTCACGTCAGCTTCTACTTAGCGCTTGCCCTAGCTGACGTTTTTCTTATTTATTAACTGCTGGGACCTCCTGCCCGAGAACGTAAGTCCCATGAAGGGAGGGCTGCTGCCTGCTCTGCTCACTACAGCCCCCGGAGCCCCCAGGGTCTCACCCAGGAAAAAAGGCTCAGTCACTGTTGGTTGTGGGATGAACAACCCTCCCAGTTATGTCTGGTTATCCTCATTTAACGGGTGAGAAGACTGAGGCTCAGAGAGGCTGAGGGGCTTCCCAAAGCCACACAGCAAGCGAGGGGCAGAGCCCAGACTGGAAGGCAGGTCCTTCACTCTAAGTGCCATGTGCCAGCTGGGTGAAGGGGTGGCCTGGGGCCTCCCACAAGTGAGCTTCTAAGGGGCATGGCAAAGGCCCTCACATGTCCCCAGGAGTGTAATGCCCACCACTCACAGTGGGACCTTTGGCTGGTAGTCTCATTGCTTTCTGCCTCTTAAAATACATAATATTGTGCCTATAGAAATGGGGACAATAATCTACCTCCTAGAGTTACTGTAAAGACTAAATGAGATAATGTAAGTCCTGAGCTTGGCACAAGATAACATAAGTCCTGGTCCGGGGACAGCCCTCGCACCTGGAAGCCATGACTGTCATCTGTGCTGTTGTTTCGGGCTCTCCTGTGTTCTCCAGGTCGGTGGCTGCACTGGACATATCAAGGCCACAGCCCACGGCCTAGAGGACCCGGGAGGGGTCCAAGAGACGAGCTAGGACTTGGACAGGAGCCGTCCTGAGTCACGGAGACGTGGCCTGGAGCAGCTGCTGGGAGGGGGTCATTGTGTGGACAGTGAGTAAACACGGTGCCTGCTGGTGTGCCCACGGGTCTGGAAGAGAGCTACAGTCGTGTCCTTCTGTCCCTACACTAACTCCCTGACCCCAGGCAGCCCTCCTGGGACCCTCCAACAGAACCAAACGCTGCAGGCTCAAAGAGCAGCAACCAGGGGCGGCAAGGGCCTCGCCGCGGCCGTGTGTCCCCGGGTCTGGCCCGGTCACGGGCACACAGGCGGGGCTCCTGAACTTGCTGTGTCCAAGGAACAGCAGAGACCCTCAGGGTCACGACCCTGACCAGACCCCAAGGGCAGGACCCAGACGTGTCACGTGGCCAGCTCAGGCCCGGACGCTTCACCCCGCTGACTCACTGACGCCAAGACAGCCCGGCAGCGTGGCCTCATGGTTCCCAAGCACAAGAGAGAAGTGGCTCAGAGAGGGAAAGGGACTTTCCCGGGGACACACACCCCGCAGGGGACCCGGCTCCAGGCCCAGGGCTGGGGCAGGGCTCACCTGGGCGGGGCAGACGGCCTCGCACAGCTTGCAGGCGATGCAGCGCTCCTCGCCCGACGGGTAGCGGCGCAGCGCGTGCTCCCCGCGGAAGCGCGGGCTCAGCGGGCCCTTCTCAAACGGGTAGTTGATGGTGGCCGGCTCCCGGAACAGGTAGCTCAGCGTCATGCCCAGGCCTGTGGGCGGCACGGGCCTGCTGCGTGGGCTCCTCCCCCCGACACATCTGCGCCCACCCCAGCCCGCCTCCCCCCTCTCCCCAGGGCCCACCTCGGATGAGCTCGGTCCACAGCAGGGTCTGAGCCGCCCGGTCGGTCACCGACTTCATGTCCATCGTGGGCTCCCGCACGTTCACGTACTCTGCAGGGGAGGCGGGCAGAGAGGCGGTGGCAGGGGGCTCAAGCAGCCCCTCCCCAAGGAATCCAGCTCAGAGACACGGGGCCCGGCCCTCCTTCCAGGTGCAACGGCTGCGCCCCCGGGAGGCATGCTCACTCTCCAAACCTTCCCGGTCTCAGCCAGCGCCCTGCCCCGCAAGGCCGGCCTCTGGCCCTGGGCAGTCTGAGCCCAGGAGTCGAGGTGGGAGGGAAGGGGCTTGGGCGCTGGGGTCCAGGTGAAGAGGGACAGCAGCTCCCTCCCCGTCCCACACGGGGGAGCTCTGAGATACACCGTGGAGCCACAGGGAAGGCCCCCGCCCCTGCAATGATGGACTCTGCCCCCATGACTCATATTCAATCTTGATCACCATTGTTTCACAGAGTGGAAACTGAGGCTCAGAGAGGGGGCGCCCCCAGCAAAGCCAGGACTAGAATCCAGGCCTCCGCCTCCGCCTCTGGTGGGACCATGATCAGGAAAGCCTGAGGCTCCACGCGCCCCGGGACTCACTGTAGGTGGCTGCCACTGCGCTGCTGTGGAGGTTCCGGCCACTAGGATGCCCTGCAAGGAGATGGCTTACACTGTGCAGCTGCAACCTCTGCTGGGAAACTGGGCTCCCCTGCGCCCAGGAAAGGCTCCCTCGGGCCTACCTGCACGTGCGGCTTGGGCCAGGGCCCGGAACAGCGTGGGTGTGGTCAGGCAGTGCATCTGCAGACATGGAGAGGGAGGACGGCATGGGTGGGTCCCAGACCCGTCCTCCCAGGAACTCTGGCACTGCAGGTGCCACTGCGTCATCTTGTGCCCTCCTCACCCCCATTCCTCTCAGAGGCACAGACGGCCTCCCTGTCCCCAGGCACAGCACCCCCCAGCCCTCCAACCTGACCCAGCTCAGCTACCTGTGACCCCAAGTCCTATCTATCTCACCTTCTAAAAAATCTTTAGACTCCATCCTCCTTCCTTTCCCCATCAGTGCTCCCGCCTCCCATCTCTCCCCTCCCCCATTCATCCTCCCCAAATCTGATCCAAACAACACGGCTAGCGGCCACCCGCATTTATGGAAAGTCCACTGTGCCCAGCACTTTGCTAGGCATCACACACACTGTCACTGTGTCCTTATGAGGCCCCCACGAGGGAGGCACAGAGGAGACACAGCTCAGTCCTGTTAAGTGACTTGCCCAAAGTCACACACTAGGGGGTGGGAACAGACGTGAACCCAGGCCAGGGCCCTCCCTTTACATTCCCAGCCCTTCCCTGCTGGAAATCCTCAAGATCACATTCCTTCCCCAGCATCAAGGCCCTTCTGGAACCATCTCCCTGCCTGCCCAGTCAGCTTGGGCAGGTGAGGTCACAGAGCCTTCCTCATCCGTGAAATGGGGGTCATGAGAATGGACTTCATACGTGCCAAGGGTTTAGCCCGGAGACTGGCGCTTAGCTGGAGCTCAAAAGTGCCCCGCCCCGTGACCTGTGACCTCTAGCGGGCCCATTTCTTTTGACCACTGACTTCAGCGCCAGTGGCCCAGCCCGGCACCTTCCTCGACCTTCCCCATGACCTCTGACCCCGCGGACGCAGCCGGCGCATGCGCCCCGAAGATGCCATCTTCCCGGTCCGCTCGCTGCACGCTCAAGGACAGAGGGGTCGCGCGTTGTGAGCGGGCCGAGATGAAGCCCGGGCGCAGAACCGGCGGGGCCAAGGGGGACACTACACTCGCCCCCGACGCCGCGCCCCCCAGGCTCGGCCTTAACAGCCGAGCCCTGAACACCCACCTTGAAGCGCTGCCGCTCTTTCCCGTGCCGACCGGCCTGTCCGCAGAGAGGCGGAGCCTACATTCTGGGTCGCTGCCATTGGCCTGGCCGGCTTCGCCTTTTCCGCGCTGATCCTTCATACTGTGGTCTGATTGGCCAGTGCGCTGCCGAAAGAGGCGGGATCCAGAAATAGCTTTCCTCTGATTGGCTAGGGCGAGCGGACGCTTGAGGTTGTGTTGAGCGCCGCCATGTTGGATTGGAGAGGCCAATAAGCGAGGACTCCCGAGCCACAGGAGGCGGGACATCCGGGGCGTGGTTTAGGAAGCTGCTCGGGGTCGGAGCAGGCGCCCTGGGCTAGAGGCGACCTGCTGTGCCTAAGCGGGGTGTGTGTGATAGCGGTGACGCGAGTCGCGGCCGGCGGTGTTTCCGCGCGGGAGCCGTGCCTGCTCCGTGCTAAGCCTGCACTCAGCCAGCTTCGTTTAGTCCTCACAGCAATCGTGTGTGGAGGAACGATTGTTATTCTCTCTTTACGGATAGGGAAACGGAGGCACGGGCTTGTTTAGTGGCTTTGCGCAAGCCACAGAGCTGTGAAGTGCGGCCACCTGCCCCGCAGCCGGATCTGTATGACTCGGGAGCCCCGTCCCTCAACAGCCACCAAACCTGTGAATTGTGTGGCAGAGGGTCCCTGGGGGCTGCCTGCCTGTCTAGGGGAGTGGGAGGTAGTCAGGGAAGGCTTCCTGGAGGAGGGGAGTAGGAGTTGGGCAGGCCAGGAAGGGCAGAGAGAGGATGCCAGCGCGTGTGCCGAGGTCCTCCCGACGGGGACATGTCACGTGTGTTGGGAGAGGACAAGGACAGGCCGAGGGGCCTCCCAAGGACGGTTAAGGGTCAGACTTGTGGGCCACAGGGAGCCACTGACGGGGTTCCGGCCAAGGGCTGGCCTGGTCCCATGAGCCTTGGGAAGACCAGTGGGTGTGCTGAGAAGGGCAGGGCCTGGGGGAGAGGGTGGGCGATGGATGGCCCTGGGCGGGGTGATTAGTGAGTGGATTGGGGGAGGCCCCGGGGGGTTTGGCTGGCGGCTGAGTGGATGGGGGACCACCCCATGGTGTCGGGGCCCAGGAGGATGAGCAGGACAGGGAAGAGGATGAGTCCAGGTGGGACATGGTGAGGGGAAGGTGCCCAGGGCCGGCCACGGGGGGGCCAGGTGTGTTCAGAGCTCCTGAGATGCGCACGAGGGAGGGCCGGGGCGTCCTGCTGCGGAGGTCTGTCAGCCTGGCCTGGAGGCAGAGAGAGGGAAGAGGGAGGCTGCCTCACCCCACCCAAGTGAGGACAGGATGCTTGGAGCCTGGGGTCAGCGGCTTGCATTTATTAAGCTCCTAAGTTTAACCCTCACTGTGGCCCGACCAGATGCCAGGGCACCTTCTGCTGCACCCTCCACAGGAAGGGGGTGGCTCAGAGGTGCTCACCTGTGCCTGCCTCTCGTGATACGGGGGCCAGCGCGGTGGTGGGAGGGCAGGTGACTGCAGTTTCCCATCCTCGTGGAGGGGCCGCCGAGGGAGGAGGCTGAGGGCCAGAAGCGGGAAGCCCCAGGAGGGAGGAGGGCGGGCACCGGTCTGGGCTGTGGCCTTGGCAGATCTTTCTTCTTGTGCCCTGGGCTCCAGGCCACGTCTCCACTGGCCACGAGCGGCTGCGGCGGCAGAGGACCCACAGACGTGAGCCGGGAGGGCTGCCCCGCGCCCGGCGCCCCGGGTGGGCTCACAGCAGGGTGCAGCTGCAGCTGCGGGTCTCCATGGCCAGTAGCAGCAGCCTCAGGTTGCGCGGCGAATAGGGCGGGTAGCGGATGGAGCAAATCTTCTCCAGCCCGGGTCTGCGCAGCAGGCAGGCGCGGTGGTGGGAGAAGGTGTCGAAGGAGAACTTGCCGTGGTAGCTGCCCATCCCGCTGGCACCTGTACAGTGGCACGGAACACCGCAGTCAGGCCCCCCCGTGGCCGGCCGAGGCGACATCAGACAGACCTGGGCCCTGCCAGGTCTGGGTGGGCTACTTCACCCCTCCAAGCCTCGGTCTCCCCATCTGTAAAGTGGGCTAATCATGAGCGACTGTGGGTTAAGGCTTCGCCCTGAGCCTGGCACCAGCTCAGTAAACGTTGCGGACATGAGGGGCCATGCCAGGCCTTAGGGCAAGGTAGGTAGACAGCAGTGGATTCCAGAGTGACTGTCCGGGTTTGGTCCCAGCTCTGGGGTCACCTTGGGCAAGTGACTTTGCCTTGGTCTCCTCTGTGACCTGGGGTGACAATGGCACCCACCTCCTAGAGTCGTGGGGACTGGGCGAGTGTTCAGACCCGTGGACACAGTAAGCGCTGTGTTGTTGAGTCCTCAGCGTCTAGGAGGGAGGGGGTCAAGGACCAGGCAGCTTCTGCACTGGGAAGTCCGGGGGATCCAGCCTGGCGGAGTTGGGGGTAATCAGGGAGGGCTTCCTGGAGTGAGCGAGGCCTGAGGGATGTGGACCAGATGAAGAGGGTGGGTGGGGGCAGGAGGCACCCAGGCTTAGGGACAACTCACAGAGCCCTGGAGGTGGGGGACCTGTGGCATATTAGGACCTGGGCAGAGCTCAGAGTGGCTGGGGCAGCAGGCAGGGAAGTGGGGAGAGAGGCCAGAGCCGGGCCCCACAGCCAGCCCGGGAAGGGCTGGCCTCAGGAAGCTGTGAGTTAGGGGCCTGGCTTGATCCCGAGGGGCCTAGGAGCCGGGGAGGTTTCCATCAGGGGCGTAGCAGGATCAGGCTGGCTTCCAGACAGACCCCACGCTCCCTGAGGAAGAGTTGCTAGCACTGGAGATGGGGCAGCCCGGCGGGCTGGGGGCAGGGCGTCCCAGAGCCAGGGACAGCAGTGGTGCCAGCCCTGGGGGCCTGCACTGCCGTGGTGTCAGCTCAGCCTGCCATGTGCTCCTGGGGCACCGGCTGCTCTCCAGGGAGGATGCAGGCCCTGCTGGTCATTTACTCTGGTGCTGAGCGTGGGCAGGTGAGAGACCTCAAGTCTTTGGCCCTCCCATTCCACTGAGGAGGAAGTGGGCTCAGAGAGGGGAAGCGGGGACCCCAGATCACACAGCCGTTGGGCTGGGACAAGCCCTGAGGTTTCCTGCCCGGAGGCCAGGACTTTGCAGCTGTAACGGGGGCTGCTGGGGCTGGGGGTGGGGAACGGGCAACAGCTCCCGTCTCCTGAGGGGTGACACTGAGGGTTGGACTGAGGGGACAGGAGTGGGGTTACAGGAGCAGCGTGTAGCCTCTCCATGGAATAAAGAGGACCCACGTGCTGATGGGCGGCCTGGAAGCCCTGCTGTTGGGAGAAAAGCTGTGGGGGACAGCAGACAGGGATCGCAGTGGTGTTTAAAAACAACCTGAACTGTGTATCTGTGGGTCCTCCTATGTATGTGAATGCAGAGACAGGTCTGGAAGGTTCCGCTCCAGACTGGAGGGGAGCAGGGTGGAGGTGTGGGGCTGTGCTGGCACCTACCCACTCCTCCGAAGGGCAGGCTGGGGAGGGTCATGTGCATGAAGCCGTCGTTCCCGCAGAAGCCCCCGCTGCTGGTCCGGGCCAACACCTGCTCGACCACCTAGGAGAGAAGCAGGAAGCCAGCCAGCTGCTCCGGGGCCCGTTCCAGGGTCTGAGGCCACCGGCGAGCTGAGGGGTGGCGGGACAGGCGTGGAGGTGTGGCAGCCTGCCCCCGAGCCCCCGGCTTGCGGCATGTTTCCTGAGCATGGGCTTGCGAGTGGCCCTTGCAGCGTGCTGGAGACACAGACGCAGGCCCGAGGGTGAGGCGGGAAAGCCAGCGGTCGCCTGGGGACAAGGAGAGTGCAGGGTGAGGTGCCGGGTCGTCAGGGAGGCGTCCCAGGGGAGGGAGGTGATGTGCCTGCTGAGTCTCCAGCGGGGACAGGAGTCGTGCTGGCAGAGACAAGAAAGAGGGCCCCCCAGGCAGGTGAAGGGCAGGTAGGGAGCCCGAGGGGCAGGGACGTGGCGGGTGGCCTGTGTGGTGTGCAGCGCAGGGGTGACATTTAGACGCAGTGATGTGGTCAGAGTTGTGTCTTAGAAACACGAGCTTGGACCTGGCTTGACTTAACAAAGGCCCTTCCTCTCCAATCTATAGGTTTATTTGCAGAACTAGAGGGAAAAAAGATTAGTAGACGCTAAGGAGCCGTTGCACGGAAACTTCACTAATTTAGTTACAACGTGTGGCCCTCAGGTAACGTGGGTCAGGGCTTAGCCGATGGTGGGTGGAGTGGACCCCCGTCCGTGCCTCGGAAATCACCCTGAGACCAGCAGCAACAATGACAGAAGACAGAACAGAAAGCATCAGTGCTTCGGGAGGAGTGAGGGCACGTAAGGAGTGAGGTTCACCTCCCAGTGACGTGTGGCTCTTGTGTCCCCCTGATATGATGGGCAGACACTGGCCCCGTCTCTGTGAGATTCTTTCATGAGAAAACAACAGACCACTGAGACGGAGATCATTCTGCAGGACACCTGGCCGTTACTTTTCAAACTGAGAGGCCATCACCGGCCAAAGGAGCCATGACAGCTAAATGCGACATGGGACCCTGGCTTGGATCCCACTGGCGAATGCGAATCAACTCTGGAGTGTAGTCGACAGGAATGTACTAATGTCACCATCCAACATAAGGGGCCTTAAATGGGGAAACGGGGCGGGGATGTGGGAACTCCCTGGACTGTCTGCAGCTTTTCTGTAAATCTGAAATTATTCCAGAATAAAAACTTTCTTTAAAAAAAATTGTCCAGTCTGAGAAAGATCTCACAAGAGCTGGATGAGAGGGGCGGTGTGTCCTGAACTGACCCCACCCACGAGTCCCTGAGACTCCCAGGCCGCCCCCAGGGGCTTGAGCAGGGTGGGGGCCCAGGGCTCATTCTCGGCCAGCGCATTCTGGTCATTCAGCCTACCCTGGTCATTGTGTGTGCCTTCCATGAGCCAGGCACTGAAAGGGGACACTGGGCCACCAAGCCGAGACCATGAGGATGAACAGCAGCAGGGGCTGACCAAGAGAGGACACTGGACCCTGGAGAAGACCCAGGGAGCTGCCCACCGATGGCCTGGGAGAGTGTGGCCTAGATTGGAGGGGGAGAGGAGGCCCAGCTGCTCCCAGAAAGGACAAGGACATAGCCAAGACTGCCACCATCCCAGAACTGCCGTGACTGACCCAGAGGGGCCAGGACCTCTATCCTCCCGCCAGGCCCCTTGGGCCACTCTGGTCCTGGAACCACCTCCCAGCTCTGTTGCCACCACTCCACCGTCCACTGCTGTCACCTGCCCCCACCTCTGTCCAGCCCCCACCTGGTTGCTGTTGGAGAAGGCATACAGGGCCAGGGGCTTCTCCCGACGCTTGATGAAGTCGATGGCCTCGTCCAGGCTCCTCACGTTCACGATGGGCAGGATGGGCCCGAAGATCTCCTCCTGCATCACCGGCTCCGTCTCCTGCACGTCCACCAGCACCGTGGGGGCTGCGGGCACAGGGGACGGCTCAGCCCCGGGGTGGGGACCCAGGGCTCCAGCTCGGGGATTTCTAGGGGACAGAGTCTGCCCACAGCCCCTGAGAGGTGACCGTCGGGTTCCCCAACCTGACCAGGGGACCACGGCCTGCGGGGCCCGGAGAACCCCCCAGCCTTTGTCTGACAGTCAGGGGGTGACAGGATCTTAGAGCCCTGGAGTCCGAGCTCCCAGGTCCCAGCCTGTTAGAGCAGCAGTGTCACCCGCTGAGCCGTGTGGCCCAGGACACGGGCCGCTTTGTAATTACAGCAGAGCGATGCTCAGGACGGGCCGCTGGAGTTCAGAACCCGGGAGTCGTGGGCTCACAGGACCTGGGGTCATGGCCCAGTGGAGCAGCGGATCGTGGGACGGAAGTCTGGAATCTGAGCACTCGGGGTAGAACACTGGGGTCCCAGCTTAGAGAGTCCAGAGCTGGGGCCAGAGTGTGGAGTTGTGGGGTCACAGGGGCAGACCACGGCGACGTGGAGCGCTAGTGTCACGGGATCGTGGCACCGGAGCCGTGGACCAGGCAGGGCTCTGGCGGTGGGGCCGTGGGAGCCTCAGGGCCGAGGTTTCAGCCGGGCCCAGACTCGGGGCCCAGCGGTGGCCTCCAGCGTGGAAGGGCCTTAGCCCGGGTGGCGGGGAGAGCGCGACTCACCGATGTAGCGATCGCTCGCCGCTCTGGCCCCGATGGCCACGCGGCCACAGCCCAGCAGGCCCTGGAGCCGCTGGAAATGCTTCTCGTTGATGATGCGGCCCAGGTCTGGGGAGCTCCGGGGGTCCTCGCCGTAGAAACGGGTGATGGCGCTCTGCAGGGCGGGCAGCAGCCGCTCCTGCATCTTGGGGCTGCACAGGACGTAGTCGGGGGCCACGCAGGTCTGGCCGGCGTTGAAGTAGCGGAAGAAGGCCACGCGGTTGGCCACGGTCTGGGGGTCGCAGTTGTCGTCCACGTAGCAGGGGTTCTTGCCCCCCAGCTCCAGCGTGACGGGCGTCAGGTGCTTGGCGGCGGCGGCCATGACGATCTTGCCGACTCGAGGGCTCCCTGGGCGTGGAAGGAAACCCGAGTGGCCCTCAGTCACTTGGACCAGGTGGGATGGCCTCAGCCAAGACCCCTCAAGGGCGGGTCACTCCCTGCCCTGTGCTTCCCTGGACGGGCAATTGAATCGGGTGGGTGCAGCCCTCACCTGGCCTTCCCTTGTCAGTTGCTGCCCCAGGACCTTGCTCCTGTCTTTCCCCCAGACCAGCCCACACATGCAGGGTCTACGCAGAGTTCTGCACCCAGTACGAGCCAGGCCCCCTGCTCCGTCTCCTGACCTGCCTTGTTAGAAATCCAGAAGCCCCCCGCCTGCTATCCGGTCTCCCTGCTTCTGATCCCGGGCTCACCCCTGCAGGTGACTCGTTTCTAACATGCCACCTTGCACTGCTCCCACCTCTCTGCTCTCCTCTAGAACCTTCAGTGACTCCTATTGCCCAAGGCCGGAGTCTAGCCCCAGCTGGCTGACATTTGGGTCTCCCCTCTCTCTGACCTAACCTGGCAGCCCTGCCCCGTCCCTCGCCTCCCTCCTCTCGGTTCTAAGTGGATGGCCCAGCCTGTCCCCACCTCTCCTCTGGGTTGATCTCCTGGGTCTCACCATCCCCTCCTCCACTCAGCAGCCTCACCTCAAGAAGCTCCTGCCCACACCTGACCCAGCGTCCTGTGTGGTGATTTGATGGCCCTGGCCTGTCTCCCTGGCCACCACTGTCCGCAAGAGAGCCCACCACTTCTCTGCTCTGGCCTCCTCCTGCTTCCCTGCCCTCGCTCCCTCCCCTCTAGGCCCCACCGGTATCCCTTGCACCTGAGAGTCCTCCTTCAGGTCCTCTTGTCTCTGCTCAAACATCTCCTTGTCTGTGAAGCCTTCCCCACCCCCCTCCCCTTGTTGAATCCCGCCAAGCACCTTCCGACCAGCGATCACCTCCCACCACCACCCCAGCGCCTTCCAGCGGGCTCCGTTATAATGTGAGCTCCGTGAGGGCAGGAGCCTTGGTCCCCCTGGTCCCTGCTTATCCCGAGGCCTGGACGGTGCCGGGCACAGCTGCCCTCCCAGGAAGCTCTCGGTGAATGAGTGCGTGCATGGAGGCCTCCCCAGGCCGCATGCTCTAACAAAAGCTCCCATGTGTTCATTGGTCTTCAAGACAGGCCTGGGATTAGGGATTACCCCTGTCATACAGAGGAAGAAACTGAGGCCTGGAGAAGTCAAGGGGTCAAGGCAGAGTAGGTTCCGGCTGGTCTGCTGGCATCTGCACAGGCTACCCCGGGCACCTGGCCCACAAGCCGGCCTCCTGCGGCCTGCCTGGCCTCTGCTCCTCGGCCCTGGGGAGCCAAGGCCCAGAGCCCAACGAGCCATGGGGCCCGACGGTGGAGGGGGGGCTGGTGCCCTCCCAGCTGCCTCCTCCCACTCCTGCCACCCCCTAGGAATCCACAGGAACAGCTGAGGCCCCGGCCCCTCTGCTCCCATAGTCGCCCTCCAGTCAGCCAAGGTGGTAGCAGGCAGGCCTTGTCCTGGGCCCGCAGCAGGGTCTGGGAGGAGACAGGCAGAGACGGCACGTCCCCTGCTCTGACGAGGACAAGGCGTGCGAGCAGGCGCGGGTCAGTGAGCAGCTTAGACGCTGCTGTCGGCCTCTCTGCCTTTGCCCTCCTCTAGGCCCCGGCCCCAGAAGGTGGCCACCTGCACCCTTTCATCTCCTCCAGGAGCTCTGTCCTGGTCACTGGAAGCTAGGTGGTGTCTGGGCCACATGGGCATTTGCCGGGATGATGGCAGATGACCTCTGAGACCCATTCTGACCAAGGGCCTGGGAGTAAAGTCCAGCCTGTCCCGATCCTGGCCAGTGAGGTGACCCGGGCTGGGCACTGCATGTCTGTCATCCTAGCCTCAGACTCCTCATCTGTCCAGCCCACCAGAAGAGGGGTTTGGGGTGGTGTAGAAGGTCGTGGGGGCAGCGGGGTCACGTGTGAGGTCGTGGGGCAGCGGGGTCGCGTTTGGGGTCGTGGGGGCAGCGGGGTCGCGTGTGGGGTCGTGGGGGCAGCGGGGTCGCGTGTGGGGTCGTGGGGGCAGCGGGGTCGCGTGTGGGGTCGTGGGGGCAGCGGGGTCGCGTGTGGGGTCGTGGGGCAGCGGGGTCGTGTGTGGGGTCGTGTGTGGGGTCGTGGGGCAGGGGGTCATGTATAAGGTCGTGGGGCAGTGAAGTTGAGCTCAGTAAGGCCAGATGCTGTGGTTCATGAGTTGTGAGTGGCAGAGGGGCCCATGCCCGGGGGATGGGACCCAGCCCTGTCGAGGTTCCCGAGGGGTCCAGGGCTGCTCCCCAAGCCTGCTTGCGGAGAGAGGAGCAGGCTCGTTCTGGAGCCCGGGGGCACCGCCCAGCACTGCCTTCAGTCTCCATCCTCCCCGGCTGTCTGTCTGCCTTGGTCCTTTGTGGCCTCTCTGGGGGCTGGGGCCAGGACCCCTGAGGGCGGGGCTGGGCGCAGGCCTCCGGGGGTCCCATCCCGTACCCCTACACCCCGCCCCCTGCGGCAGGCTCCTCACCTGTGAAGAAGATGTAGTCGAACCTGTGCTCCAGCAGCTGCCCCGTCTCCCCGGGCCCGCCCAGCACGGTGGCAAAGCAGCTCTGGAAGGCGGACGGCGAGGGCTCCGCTGGGACCCCAGCCTGAGAGCCCAGAGGGCGGCCTGCCGGCCTGACACCACCCACCCTTGCCTGGCCTGACCCAGAATGGCCATGGCTCTTCGTGGGACTGGCGGAGACAAGGTGGGGAGCGGAGAGCTCCCCGGGGGGCTGGGTACGGGCAGTCCCAGCCCAGCAGGGGTAAGGTTGGGGCCTGGCGGGGTTGGGGCAGGGCTGAGGCCGGGGCCGGGGGAGCAGGGCAGACCAGGAGACAGAAAGGGACCCTCGGGAACCAGGTGTGATTGCCACCCCTCTGTTTTACTCAGAGAGATACTGAGGCTGAGAGGGACGGTGACCTGGCCATGGCCACACAACCCAGAGGAGGCAGGATTGAGGTTGGAACGCGGATCTTGCCCGAGGGGCCACGCCATGGCCTGTCCAGGCCGCGCGGGCTACCTCTCCGGAATCCCGAGTGTATCTGTTTGATCTGCCCCCGGCCCCGCTCACCTGGTCCAGGTACCGGGGCAGCACCTCAGCCAGGACCTTCTCTGTGCTCTTGCTGATCTCCGAGGGCTTCAGCACCACGCAGTTCCCTGCAGGGCGGGGCAGGGAGAGCTGGGAGAGGCGTAGCCACCCCCGTCTGCCTTCAGTCCTCACACCTGCAGGGCAGGCACCGGCCTCACTCCATCTTCAGGGGGAGAATCTAGCTTAGAGAGGTACTGCAACCGGCCCCAGGCCACACAGCCGGGAGATGGTGGACCAGATAGGAGCCAGGCCTTCTAAGGCACCTGGTACCTGCTCCCTGATCCTCCCTGGCTCTGTAGGCAGCCAAGAGGCCACCAGGGAGGGGACGGGTGGGCAGGAGGCTAGGCTCTTACCTGCAGCCAGGGCGCCCACCAGGGGCAGCAGGGTCAGGTTCACGGGGTAGTTCCAGGGGGCGACGATGAGCACCAGGCCAAAGGGCTCCTTCCGGATGAAGGCCGAGTCCAGCTGCGTGGCCTGGGGGGGGCCAGCGTGGTGGTGAGCGGCGAGGCGCCGAGACCCCCAGGCCCTCAGCGCCACCCTCTGTCAGAGAGGCCGCCCACCCTGAAGCCCGCCCGCCCGCTCACCAGGTTCCTGCGCACTTGCTCATCCCTCATCCAGGCCCGCAGGTTCCGGAGGGCCAGGTTAATCTCTGTCTGGACGATGCTGATCTCGGACACCTCCAACTCAACTGCCGACTGCAGCAGAGGGGCGGGCGCAGGGCTCAGACCGGGGACCAGGGTCAGCAGGCGGCCGGAGCCCCGGGAGGGCACAGCCTCCTCCAGCCACGGCCTGCTCTTATTTACTCATCCGTTCATTCATTCATGCTCTCCCTGTTTGCTGAGTGCTTACAGTACACAGGTGCCATTCTCGAGCCAGGAATGCCACAGCGACCGGAACAGAAGGAAACCTGCCCCATGGAGCTGACGCCGTAGGGGGACCGTGAACGTGATAATGAGAACACTGACGACTATGTTAGGACGTGACAGGGGCAATGGAAAGATGGAACAGGGTAAGGGGATGGAGACTGATGGAGTGTGTGTGTACAAGTGTGAGCGAGCATGCACGTGAGTGTGTGCAAGTGCAGAAGTGTTTGGATGAACGTGCATGAGGGAGGGAGTGAATGTGTGTGAGTGCATGAGTGTGTGTGTGTGTGTGTGTGCTCTATTTTATACAAGATCGTCTGTTTTATACAAGACGGTCTGGTGTCTGGGGTGAGGTGACATTTGAGCAGTGAAGAAAGGGAGAGAGGGAGCCCGTGGATACCTGGTGGCAGTGGGCATGGCATGTGCAAAGGCCGTGAGGTGGGTGCAGGATTGCCATGTTCCTAATTAGCAAGGAGCAGAGTGGGCAAGGTGATGGGGCCAGGCAGCCGGATGAGCAGTATCGCATAGAGCAGGGACAGGATCCAACTTAAGTTTTAACAGGAGTGTCTGTCTGGCCCACTGTGGCCCACTGTGTGGATATCAATCTGCAGAGGACACAGGGGACAGGTGTCCCTGAGTAAATGCTATCGGTTCCCACAGCCCAGGGGCCAGGCATCATTGTCAGATTTCCAGGGCAGGAGGGAGAAGGAGGCAAACATCAACAGGGACTTTGTCCTGATCTCTGCGGGCCCGGCTGCCTGTGCCACCCCCACCAGGAAGGAGAGACCAGCCCCTGGGCTGTGGGCAGCTGGAGACCCATGGCCAGGGAGGCCAGAGCCAGGCTGTCCCGATCGATGCCTCAGACTCGGCCACTGGAGCACAAGCTGTCCCCTGCTAGAGGAGAGGGCGATGGCTGAGGGGTGCCAGCATGGTTCGAGGGTGAACTGAGGCCCAGAGAGGGGGACACCTGCCCAGGGTCACTCAGCAAGCCAGTGGCAAGGCCAGGGCCAGAGCTGAGCCCTGAGGGGAGGGCACTGGGACCTTGGCGGAAGAAGCCACACCCAGCACTGCTTCTATGCCTCCCCATGCCTTGTCCATAGCCGTGCTCCTGCCCAGTGAGCCCTGGGCCTGACCGCTGCACCTGGAGGTCGCCTGTGACCTGAGTGAGGTTTGGGCCGATTTACGGGACAG
This sequence comes from Ceratotherium simum simum, assembly GCF_057802395.1. Taxonomy (NCBI): domain Eukaryota; kingdom Metazoa; phylum Chordata; class Mammalia; order Perissodactyla; family Rhinocerotidae; genus Ceratotherium; species Ceratotherium simum. Next base: position 5,894,214 of record NC_141933.1, read on the forward strand.
TCTGGACCCAACTGAACGCAGTGACTTTGGAAGAGCCAGGGCTGTGTGCCCTTAGACAAGAAGGTGCCCTCTCTGAGCCTCCTCTGGGGTGACTGGGCGTGACCGCCCCTACCTGGAAGGGCTGTTGGGGGTTAAATGAGAGGATTCACGCAGGCAGGCAGGCAGGGCAGATGCTGCGTGCGGGGAGGCTGGGGGACGGGGCTGGCGAGACCAGAGGGAGGGACCGGATTGGGTTTTCTGGGCTGCTGCTCTCTGTGCGGCCTGGGCTCCTGGAGCTTTGAGGAGTCGGGATGAGAGGCGGGAGGTGAAATCTGAGCCCACGGGAGAAGAGGGACCAGAGAGACAGTGGGTCAGGTCTCTGGAGGCAGACGGGCTGGGCCAGCGGGTGGGCGGTGGCAGAGGCCAGGGGGGTGCCAGTCCCCAGGGAGCCCGCTCTGTCCTGGTCCAGGCCCAGTGAGCGGGACACTGTCCACAGCGGGACAGAGCTGGCCCCTCAGGTGCAGGAGAGCTGAGGAGAGCCTGGTCGGCGGCCCGCTTTTGTAAATGGGAAAAGAGATGATTCCAGAAATGGCTGATGAGGGAGCGCAGGTCTCCCCTGGCTACGGACCTGGAGCATCGTGGTAAACAGAAGGTTCGGGGACACTGAGAAAGGGAGCAGGTGGCGCCAGGAAGCCACGTCCTCAGGACAAGTTCTTGCGGCCAGCCTTTGCTGTCCCCGTGGAAAGGGGGTGTCCCTGGCCCACAGCCCCAGATGCCATGAGACACTAGTCTCGAGGTCTGTGACTGCTCCGGAAACAGGGCGGACACCGGCTGGGTGCCTGCAAATGGGGCGGGTCCCAAGGAGGCTGTGGAGGGCCGCCTGGCCCTGCCGGTGCCGGTGTCACTATCAGGACCTGGGTGGGGCCAGCAGGCCCACCAGAAGGGTGGGGGAGGGAGGAGGGCAGCAAGGGCACCACCCCAGGGGTCAATGTGGGGCCCCGTCCCTGGGCTCAGCTGGCCCCAGGCCCCTCCTGGGATGCACCCCCGGGCCTTGGGGCAAACATGAGCTCAGCGCAGCACAGGGGACATTTTGTCCAGAGAAGAACCCCCGGACAGCTGTCCTGGGGCAGAGGCAGCCAAGGAGGGCCCTGTTGGCTGAAGAGGTGGGAGGCTGCTTACAAGGAAGTGCATTTCTTGGGGTCCTGCCGTGACTGCTGCTGGAATTGGGACGGGCTGAGCCCCCAGGCCTCCAGGGTTTGGACAGAGGCTGTGACGCCCACCGTCTCGAGTGAAGCTGAAGTCCTCCATGGCCTATGAGGCCCTATGTGGTGTGAGGCCCGCCTCCCTGGACCTCATCCTTTATGTTTCTGTGCCTCTCCACTCCCCTCCAGCCTCCTTGCTGCTCCTCAAGCTCGAACACACCAAGCACCTCCTGCCCCAGGGCCTTTGCACATGCTGTGCCTGCTGCCATTTCCCCCATGTCCACGTGGCTCCTTCCTCCTCCTCCTTCATGTCTCTGCTCAAATGCCCCCTTCTCAGAGAAGCCTCCTGTGACCCCCACATATAAAACAGCACCCTGATCCTGGCCCTCTCTGGCCCCCTTCACACTGGGAGTGTCTCTCCATGGCGCTTCTCACCATCCAACATGCTATGTAATTATTTATTTACTGTCGTATTGTACTCTCCCCAGAAGGCCCCTCCCTGGGCACAGGGACTTTGTTTTATTCTCTGTTGGATCCTCAGAGCCTAGAACTGAACCTGGCATACAGTCAGTGCTCAATAACTAGCTGTCAAGTGAATGAAGAAATGAGTGACTGGATGAATGCAGAAGAGCGGGTGATGGCTCAGGGAAGGTGGGGCTTTTAGTTGCCTTCGTGGAGGAGGCGGCCATGGCCATCTCCTTGTCCCTGCCTACCGCACCCCTGCCCGCCTCCCTGGCCCACCTTGTGCAGGTCCTGCGCCAGCGCCTCCTGCAGAAGCTGCTTGTGGTCCCGCAGGAAGCGGCCCAGGCCCTCCAGCTGGGCGGCCCGGAACTCGGCCGGCTGCGTCCGCCCCGCGCGGAAGGTCTCCCGCAGCCGCTGCAGCGTGTCCCCGACGGGGTCCATCCTGCCGGGAGGGGGTGGGCAGCATGGGCTGGGGCTCCCCATCTTCACAGGCGCGTTCCCCCTCCCCGCCTGTGCCCATGTGGGCTCACAGTCACCCCCCCAGACACTCATGCATAACCCCAGGGGGCCGGGGCTGCCCCTGCCTACACACACACACACACACACACACACACACACACACACACACACGCACACTCAGACACAGACGGACAGACCCACAGACCACTCCCCTAGGCCAGCGAAGAGGAGGGTCCTCGACCTAGAGGCGCTGCAGGACTGGGCGTGGGCACAGGGACAGCTCCTCCCGGGCCCCTAAGGGTGGGCAGGCAGCCGGGGGACCACGCTTCTTGCTGCCACACAGAAAGTAGCCCCAAGCCAGGGCCCCCATCCCGCCCCGGTGCCCCTCCTGGAGACGGGGCAAACTTCCCGCTGCCGGGCCTGAGGGGAGTAACCAGGAGGGGTTTGATAAGTAGACAAATAAGTTGGGACGGTCCACCAACCGCCACTGCAGCCACCGCTTTGGGACATTCCAGACAGAATGCTCTGTCCCCCTGCCCCCAGCCTGGGGCTCTGCCCAAGGAGGCCAGGCTGGCTGGCGGCGGCGCAGGGGGCTGGGTGACTGTGGGCAGTGGCCTCCTCTCCTTGTGCCCCAGCCCCCCAGCAAGACGGGGAAGAACAAGCCGGGCCTCCCTGGGGCCCTGCCACCCACCCCGGCTCTGGCCGCAGTATTGGAGGAGCAGGGAACAGCAGGGGCGAGGAATGAGGGGCAGTCATGCTCCATGCTGTCATCAGGTGGGGTGGGGGCCCCGACATTCCCCCAACCCCGCCTGTTTACTTGAAGCTCACCAGAGGAGCTCTCTGACGCACACACTCCTGGATCTGGTGCCAAGGACCCGTGGGGACACTTTCCTCCTGCCCTCTCTGACTCCCTTCCCTTCAGGTCTCAGCTTGGCTGATGCCTCCTGCAGGCAGCCTGCCCTGATTACTCCCTCACATTCTCACGGTGGCCCGTGGCCCTGCTCCCCACCACACTGGGTCATACCGTGGTGTGATAAATAGCTGGCTTCATTCCGTCCACCTCCCTGCCCTCCCCCTTGTCCCCCGCTCCTCCCTCCCACTGGACTGGGATGCAGGCCCCTCTTTGCCTATTTAACTCCTCATTTGGAGCTCAGTGCCCCAGTGTCCTCATCTGTTAGTGGGATAGTGACAGCACCCACCAGCTGACACAGTGTTTATCAAGGAGGACGCCACACCATCCAGTCCTGCGCCCAGGGCTGGGCATCGGTGCCCAAGGCTGCCAGCTGTTGTTGTTGGGTGGCTTTTGTCACCACAGCCCTCAGTTTTCTGGGGGGCTCCATGGCCCTGAGGGCCGAGCCTGCTCCAGCCACAGGATGGCCTGGCCCAACGGGCACTGTGCCGAGAGCCTGGCTGGAGCCCTAGGCCCCTAGGTGTGACTGGGGACCAGCCTGACCCCGCAGATCTCCTGCCCCGGTCGGGAGAGACGGGGCAGTTACCTCGGGCACAGGGCATGCACCACGCCCCCAGATAGGGTGGCAGTGTAGCAGAAGGGGACATTCTCAGAGCCCCTCTCGCCCCAGGCTCGCCCCACCCCGACCCTCCTTCTTGAGGGAAGGCACACTGGCTGCTGGCGAGACCCAGGAGCCGGGAGCCCTGCCGGCCTCTAGAGCCGCCATCTGGCCCTGTCCCCTGGCTCTGCCTCTCCCTGGCCACGTGACCTTGAGCAAGCCCCTCGTCTTCTCTCTGCCTGTTTCCTTGTCTGTAGGGCGGGGACGATAAGAGCACGTGCTGTGGTCCCGAGGATTGAATGACAGGACGCCGCCTAAAGCGTTTGCCGTTGTGTACACAGCAAGTGCTCAATAAAGGTCAGCCATGGTGATTTTTACTAAGTGATCAACAAATGTTTCTTGCCCTCCTCCCTCTCCCAGGCCTTTCTCTGTCCACCCTCACTTCAGACTTCTGCCCATGGATGCCGAGAGTGAACCGCACTCACCCCTTCCTGCCTCCCTAGGGTTCTTTGCTCTTTCATAACAGTCTCTGCAGAAGCCACAAAAATGTACGGCAGGGAACTTGAATGGTGCATCTCTGGGCAAGGTGAGGGGTGAGGGAGCTCTGCGGGGGGTGGAGGTCTGGATGGAACATTCCAGCAGCCACTCCTGGCAACAGAGGCCAACTCACCCAATATTGCCCCCGTAGGTTGGTCACTCTGGACCAAGGCCTCGAGGGGTGCTGTTGGGAGACAGGGAGCTGGGCCAACCCAGGCCTGCAGAGGAGCCACGGCTGCCTTCCACCTGGGATCTGGGGGACCCTGCACCTGTGAGCAGGGCAGCCTGACCCCCGGGGCTTGGGGCAGCCTGAGTCCTCGGGAGAAGGGATGTGTCTGGGCCAGCCTGAACTGCAGACCCAGGCTCAGGCGGGCAGGGGTGTGTGGCTGGATTTGGGGGGCGCCCAGCAAGGGTGAGAAGGCAGGCTGTCCACCCCATTCCCTCAGCCCCCACCTCCTCATTATTCCTGACAATTCCATTGCTTCCCCTTCTTGCCTCCACGGGCTGAGCTGCTGAGGTCCCAGGGGCTGGTGGGCGCAGGGGTCTTTGGGGGCACAGGCTCCCACAGTGGGCTGAGGCGGCCCCAGCCTCAACCACCCACTCAGCCGTATCTGTGCTGGACCCACTGTTCTGGGTGGGGTGGGGCGGGAGTTCTAAATCACTTGATGATGACAAGGGACAGGCCTGTTTCCCTTGTCCTGGGGTCCTGGGGAGGACCAGCCATGTCCCCTGAGGGCCATGTGCCTGGGGATTCCTCTAATAATAATAACAACCAGGCGTCGACCATGCCAGGTGCCGTGCCAGCATGTGTGTGGATGTGCGTGCAGTGTGGGCTTCAGCACGCTGCCCCCGAAGGTCTGGCCCAACAGGATCGAGGAGGCGGACAGATGGGGTTGGCACTCAGGTCTGCTGGCTGTAAAGCATCATCGAGAATCCACTCCTGCTGAGCCCCTCACCCCGCACCCCCAGCCAGTCCTACTGATGAGCTGCCCAGTGGTACAGGCCCCTCCTCTTCTCCCCCCCAACCTCTGCCCAGTCTCTCATTCTTTCTGCCTCGGTTTCCCCACCTATACCACAGGCCTTCTAAGAGCACCCTCCCAGTCTGACGTGCTGGGGGTCCAATGACTGGGTTCGAATCCCAGCGATGCCATTTGTTAGCTAGGAGACTTGGGCGGGTTGCTTGGCTTCTCCGCGGCTCATTTCCCCATCTGTAAGCACCCCACAGCGCTGTTGGGAGAATTCAAGTGTAAAGCGCTCAGTGCGGGGCAGAGTCCTCTGAGTGCCCATTGACCGTGGCTCTACATGATTGTTATTCAGACAGACTGAAGGACAGCTGTGCCAAGGGGGCTTCAGGGAGCAGTCCTTGGCCCAGCGTGGGCACCAGGGAGGCAAGGGCATCAACCTGAGCCCCAGGTGGGGCAGGGATGCCGAGCTGGCAAAGGTGACAGAGGTAAACGTGGAGGTCCGAGGGCACGGGGCCCTCATCAGGCTGCCAGAGGGCAGAGGTCACAGTGGGGAAGGGCCTCGAAGGCCCCACAGGTCCTGATACCGATACCCTCGGGTCTCCAATCTGATCCCCCTCGTGTAGCCTTAACCTGGGTTAGCATGAGGTCTCCTGAAGCCCTGGGCAGCAGCCCCCTCCCTGCCATGGGGGCTGTGGGGAGCTGGGGACTAACGCCTGCCTGTGGGCTGAGCCAACCCGGCCCCAGCCCACGGAGAGGCTGTGCTGCCGGCTCGCCGAGGCCCGCAAAGTCCCTCTGATCAGTCCCTCCAAGAGGACGAGCAGGCCTGGCTAGTCCCTCCTTCCTGGACCCTGGCAGAGTCCATTCCCAAGAACACTCGCTGCACACCCCTCCCCAGCATCCGTTCCTGGGCACCCAGCGAGCGCATCCAGCGTGGTGGGGCACAGGAACTACATGTTGCCAAGTGGATGCTTGAACCCCTCCCCCCAGGGATGGGGGGCATTCCCTCCTTGGGTAGCCGGGTCCAGAGCTGGGGCCCTTGGCTTCCTTAAAGGGTGTGCAGTAACCCCAGGGAGAGGACAACTCAGACAAAACGAGATGCCTGCTGGCCAGCTGGCCTCAGGGACCCCCAGGCCTCTCCTCAGCCCCTCCGTCTCCCGCTCGGATCAAAGGGAAGTCCTTCCTCCTTCCCCTTTCTCCCCAGGCAGACGGAGGACAAAGCCAGTCTGTGTATGTGGCTGTGCGTGGCCGGGCCTGCCTGGGCGGCCAGCAGCCTGGAGTCCCCGATCCAGCCCCCCAGCCGGGTCCCGGGCCCTGACAGCTCACTGCTGTAGCCCCAGGCTCCCCAGGACATGGTACCTGAGGTCCTGCCAAGCTGCCCTTCCTCCTGCTGGTAATGCTCTGCCCAGCTGCTCTGCCTTGTGAAACGGCCGAGGCTGGGCCAGCCCCAGGGGCGGGGCTGCGCTGGCCTCGTGCCTGACCTCGGCTCTGGGCCAGCTGAAGGCTGCAGGCCAAGATTTCACCACCACCTCCCTCAGGGCCCTCCACGTCCTCTCCTGGACTACAGAGAAGGAGCCAGGGCCAGAGAGGGCCAGCGCCGGGCCAGGGCCACACAGCAGGTCTCCCGGGAGCTCTGAGCTGAGAGGTCCAGCCCGGGGCCTGGTGGGTGAGGACCCAGCTCCAGCTGGAGGAGGAGGAGAGCTCAGGGCAGTGGCCCTGGGAATTATGGTGTGGGGTGGGGCCCAGCGGGCTGGAATAGCAGGGAGAGCCCTGCCTGCCACCCCACCCCAGCCCCTCTGAGCTTCCCATCTACAAAATGAAGAGGTCAGATCCAAAGATGCGCGGGTCTGTGTCCGTCAGCACCACCCCATCCGGCACCCCGCTCACGGAGCCTGTCGCCCTGCAACCTGAGATTTACAATGTAGGAGTGGAGGCCCAGAGAGGGGACAAGACTTGACCACACAGGGCTTGTTGCTCGGAGCAGGGGCTGTGTCCATCCCCAGATGTCCCCTCAACCTCCAGGGGAAGAGTGCCGCCCTCTGCCCTCTAGGACTGCTGTTGTGATGGTAAGTGTCCCCGTGGTGGTTCCTGTGGTCCCGCTCCTCAGGTGCCTGAGCTGTGCCAGGGGGCCTGTCCTCTGCCTGACCTCGGCCCCCACCTGGCACACCTGTCGGAGCCGGGACAAAGGGGGATGATTCCTGAGCAGCGGCTGGTGTCAGACAGCAGGAGATTAGATTACGGGGGTGGAGGCAGGAGCATCCTGTGTGCCATCGCCCCGTGCCTGCCGCCCTGGGCCGGCCGCTGCCCCACTGCCTCGGTGCCCTGGGTCAGCCTGGGACGCTGGCCTGGGGCCTCTGGGCCGACCCGGCACCCAGGAGATGCTCTTCACCGCCCCCGCCCTCCTCGCTCCCCTGCCTACCTGGGAGGGCAGGAGAGGTTTCCCAGCCCACACCTGCTCTGGTAGCCCCTGGAAGGCTTCAGCCAGTTGGGACAGGGGTAAGGGGCTGCAGAGGCCCCGTCCTCTGTGTGGGATGGAGCCCCCAGCCGCTGCCTGTCACGTGGCTCGGCATGTGACAGCCCTGCCTTGGTCTCTGGAGCTGAGCCAGGCAGAGGCAGAGGCAGAGGCAGAGCCAGCGCCAGGCAGGGCTGGGCTGGGGCTGAGCCTGGTAGCCCCCAGCCAGGAACCAAGCCCAGAGAGGGGCAGCCACTGGTCTAAGGCCACACAGCAAATCAGAGGCCCACCTGGGGAGGTACTAGTAGGTGGAAGGGGTGTTGCAGGATCCTGAGGGGCCCCTTCCTGGCCAGGGATCCACCTGCAGGGGCTACTCCTGAACTCGTCATGAATTCAGGAACAACCTGGGAGGTCCCCAAAGAGGCCTGACCTCCTGGCACAGGGGCCGCAACCTGGCCCAGCAGTGAAGTTCCCTAAGTCTGGCCGGCCCTCTCCCCTTGGATGCCTCCGTTGATCCTGAAAGTTCCAGGGGCTCAGTGGGGCCTGGGGGTTACGTCCCTGTCCTGGAGAGCTCAGGATAAATGGGGGGATGTCTGCATGGGGTACCACCAGGAGGCACCCTTAGAGCCAGCTCTGTTGGGTGGCAGGCTCTGCTGAGGACCCAGGTCAGTCAGGTGGGGATGTTGGGGGTAGCACAGAGGCCCTCCCCGCTCCACGTTTGCCTCAGGCCAGGCCCTGCCCTTCTGCAGCTCCTCTGGGTTTTAGTTTGGAGGATTGGACGAGAAGATCCTCATTATTTTCATCTTTGGCCTCCCTCTCCAGGGCAGAGAGATGGGGTGGGGTGGGCTGGTCATGAGCTATGGCATCAGGTGGGCTCACTCATTCATTCATTTATTCATTCATTCATTCATTCTGTCCCTCACTCAGGCACCTGGCAAGCCTAGCTCACAGGGCCTCAGACCTGCCAAAGCATCTCACTGCCTGGCCTGATGACACAGATTCAAACCAGGCTCCTCAGCCCACCTGCTCAGTGACCTGGAGCAAGTCACGGCCCCTCTCTGGAGCTTAGTTTCCCCCCCGTAAGTGGGGTTGATTCTACCTGCCTCATGGGGGTGCTGTGAGGGTGACATACGAGCCCATCTGGAAAGCACCCTGTAGACAGTAGGTGTGTTACCAGATACATACCCAGGTTCTTTACCTGCCACACAAGAGGGGCCAAATAAAAACTGGAATGCCAGGCTTATGGCAAGGAAAGAGTTTTTATTTCGGGTGACATCAGCCAGGAGACGAGAGCTCTCAAATTTGTCCTGTATCCCCGAAAGATGGGAGACAAGGGGTTTTAAAGGTTGTGAAGGAGAGCATGTGCTGGGGTTTTAGGTAGGGGAGGGGGAGCGTGTGCTGGGGTTTAGGTGGGGGAGGGGGAGCGTGTGCTGGGGTTTAGGGAGGGGAGGGGGAGCGTGTGGCCGTGCTGGTTGGCACCTTCCCACCAGCCTGCGTTTGGCCTTGAACACTGAATCTCTTTCCCTTGATTGTGGACTTTTCTGGTTAGTTTTCATCTTCAGCCTACGTTTGGCTGACATCTGGGAAAGATAGCTCACTCCTGTGCTAAGGAGGGACAGAAAGACCTGGTTAGTTTTACACAACAGTTGATTATGCTGAATATGCACAGCTGCAGTTAGCGAAGCTTATCTCCAAGTTTTGGCTAAGTTCTTCTAGCCCAGGGAAGATTTTCAACCTCTTTGTGCTGGGTTTCAGGTGCTCAATAAGTATGAAGGCCTTTCTTCCCCTTACCCTGCTCTCCTGAGGGAGTGGCCGCCCCAGGCCAGTCCCTGAGGCCCTGCCCCACCTTCCTCCCCTCTCCCTGCCTTGAAGGCAGACCCATCCTGGCTCCACTAGCAGCTGCCCCTCAGAGACCAGTGTGACCCAACCCGAGGGCAAAGTTAGAGGCCCCTGGGGTGTGGTGCGAGGATACAGTCGGCACTGTACATTTGCTGGTTCAGCACATCTTTACTAAGCCCCTGCCGTGTGCTAAGAACGGTGCCAAGGACTTGATACAAATTCTCATATAATTCTCAGACATGATGGGCCGAGCTTTACAGATGAGACAACGGGCTCAGAGAGGTGCAGTGACCAGGCCAGGGCCACACAGGAGAGGGACAGATGGGGATTCTTGCCCAGCCAGGCCTGACTCCCCAGCCCACAGCATTTCCAGGGTGCCCTGAGCCCTTGCTTAGGAGCCGGGCGGGGGTCACTCCCACTCCCGGAGCCTCGTGTCTCAGCTGAAAGCTGCAGCCACCGTGTCTTGGACATTTGCTGTGCGGGGCACCGGGCAGGCTCCTTGGCACATCTCAGCTCAGGGACCTCCCACCAGCCTGTGAAGATCATCATCCCCATGATTTTTAGTTAAAAAAATGGTCAAGATTCGCCTCAATGCCAGGGAAGTGGGCCCCGTGTACTTCTGTTTTGGATACAATGCGGGGGTGACATGCTTCACAAGACCCCAGGCGCTGTTTCAAGGGTGTTCGAGTTGGGAGCAATATTTATCTCTCTTGTTTGCTTTCTGTAAGGAACATCTATTATTTTCTTTTTTTTTTTTTTAAAGATTTTATTTATTTATTTTTCCCCCAACGCCCCAGTAGATAGTTGTATGTCATAGCTGCACATCCTTCTAGTTGCTGTATGTGGGACACGGCCTCAGCATGGCCGGAGAAGCGGTGCATCGGTGCGATCTCGGGATCCAAACCCGGGCCGCCAGCACCGGAGCGCGCGCACTTAACCACTAAGCCACGGGGCCGGCCCACATCTATTATTTTCTTAATGAGAACAACAAATAAAACCAATTATAGAGAAAGTCATTTGAAAACAGCAAGGGGAGATGTGCGGGTGAGTGCTTGTGGTCTGGATGGGGTGGGAGGGGCCGGATGGCCTTTTCACTGCCCTGCAGGCCACACCCGGCTGCGTTTATCTGGGTCCCCCCATGCCAGCCTCACAGGCAGTCCCAGGGCTGGAGGGTTAAAGGGAGGAAGTGATGTCACGAGCTCCCAAGAGGGTGAGGGTCACACAGGGAAAGCTAGACCACAGTGGGCCCACTCTGGGTGCTGGGACCCTGGAGGATCCAAGCCACTGCCCACAGGCCTCCCTGGAGAGAAATACCCTCTCTTCTCTCCTTTTCTGCCCCAGCCTTCCCCTAGTGCCTCCCACTGGCCCAATCTAATCAGGGAGCCCGTTGCTCAAGTATTTGAAAGCTCTGTCTCCAAGAACAGCTTGCCAGTCGCAGACTGATCCGGAGGTGTTCTTTCTTGCTAACTGACCGAGCTACTGAGTATCAGCAGATTTGAGGAGAAGCAGGGCTGCAAGTGCCCGCTTCCCAAATTCATCGGCTCTCACTGCGTGGGAACACTAACGGGAAGGAAATTAGTCCTGACTCATCCCGGGACAGTCGTATTTGTATTTTTTTGTGTCAGTGTTTTAAGAAAATGAATCTTTTGTGTGTGTGTGTCATTTAGATGTAGATGTGTTTCCTTTTTTGCTTTCAGTAAGGTTACAAGTGTATCATTAACCACTGGGCGCCATATGTCAGGTTTTGAAAAAGCTGCCAGGACCCCTTTCTCCGAAACGTTCTGAAATGAATTGGTTTTAATAAATCAATTTAAAATTAAAAAAAAAATTTTTTTATTTTGGTGAGAAAGATCAACACTGAACTAACATCTGATGCCAATCCTCCTCTTTTTTTGCTGAAGAAGATTGGCCCTGGGCTAACATCTGTGCCCATCTTCCTCTACTTCATATGGGATGCTGTCAGAGCGTGGCTTGCATGGGTGTGTGCCCGGGATCTGAACCCGTGAACCCTCGGCCTGCCGAAGGGGAGCGCACGCACTTAACTGCTGGGCCACCGGGCTGGCCCAGTAATTTAAAATGAAAAGTTACTGGGCCAGCCCTGATGGTCTACTGGTTAAAGTTCAGCACGTTCTGCTTTGTCGATCAGGGTTCGTTTCCTGGTCTGGGAATCACACCACCTCTCTGTCAGTTGGGATGCTGGCGCAGCGGCTCACATAGAAGAACTAGAGGGACTTACAAGTAGGATATACAACTGTGTACTGGGGCTTTGGGGAGAGGAAAGAAAAAGGAAGATTGGCAACAGATGTTAGCTCAGGGCAAATCTTTCCCAGAAAAAAAAAAAAAGTTCTGTATTGATAAGAAAAATTTAAAAGTTACCAACAGACCACAGAAGGAGTCCACACGTAACAAAGACTTGAAAGTAGAGAGTAACCTCTTTTCTAAGAAAAATTTAAAAGTTACCAACAGACCACAGAAGGAGTCCACACGTAACAAAGACTTGAAAGTAGAGAGTAACCTCTTTTCTCAGCGTGGACCGTGCCCCCAGAGAAAGCACCGAGTATCACGGAAAGTCGGCATGTAAGAAGAGCCAGCTGTGCTGATCAGTGAGAACACACCGTGGCGCTGCTGGGGGTCGGTGTGGGGGAGGTTCTGGGGACACGGCTGCACTGGTGTTGTCCTTATGTGGGGCAGATCACCCGTTTCCTGGAGCAGCGTTCCTGCTCCCTTCCCACCTTCTCTTTGCTTTCTGGTTGTTTCTTAAAACGCACCCTGCTTGATTTTGTCTTGGGGGTCCATTCTGCGGGGAGATACAAAATCAATGAGTTCTGGGTCTGCCCAAGACATCCGCTGTTCCCAAAGCCTTACCCCCTCTCCCCCGAGCAGACAAGCCTGCCCTGGAGAGCTTTGCCCTTCCTTGGACAACACACACCCCTCAGGGTGGGGAAATACCTGGCCACCTTGAAATGCGCTCACTGAGTCTGGGAGTTCCTCTCCCTGCCTGGCCCAGGGGTGTGTGGCCGGTGCCCCCTCTGCCCCCAGCCCGGCCGGCCAGGTGGCGGGCTGTCTCAGAGCTTCCCAGCCCCTTCAGAGGTCACCCCATCTTCCCTCTCTCCCTTTATAGGATTTTGTGTGCTCGCCCTCTTTCCAACGTGGTGACAACTAACGTCCTGTCTCTCCAGAAGAGCCGTTCGACCTGGGGCACCTCCTCTCTCTGCCCCTAAAGGTCTGCTCTGTTCCTCCTGGCCCCCCATCCTGTTTTCAGTCAGCAGATCTCCCTTTCTGCGTATTCCTGTTTCGCCAGTGAGGAAATATTGGGGTATGTACAAGATGAGGTGACGGGGCTTCCCACACTAATGCCCAGAGAAGACAGGACACCACCCTGGGAGGACGCCCTGGGGACCCCGCTTCATGGCGAGAGGACCCCTCTCTGACCTTTTCCTCCCTGGCTTGTCCTGGGTTCTCTGTCGGAAGAGCACTGGGCTGAGTTCTTTCTTTCCTCGATGGCCTTGGCGGAGAAGAAGGCGGATGGCGGGAGTTTACAGACCATAGATGCTAGTCCCCACTGGGCCCGAGGGCCCCCTTTCCAATACGGTATTAGGGGGTGCACTGCTGGGAGGGGCAGGGGCTCATTCTTGGTGTCCTCGTCACTCTCCTATAGAGCCTCTGGACTCCCTGCCTCCCACCCCCGGCTCCAGTGAGCCCATTCTCTGTGGCCACACACCCCCAGGCCTCCATCTGCTCTCCTCCTGAGTCCTTCCGTCCCGCCCACTGACGGAATCCTACAGGACTGCCTCCTCCTGGGGGCGTCAAAGTCCACTGCCCCCCCCCCCGCCCAGCCCCGTGGCCTCCTGGACCTCCTCATCCCTCCCTACCCCACGCCATGGCCATACCCTGGACTTTGTCATTGCCCAAGGTGATGAACCTTGGCATCTCTGACCACGGCCTCGTGGCCTCGTGGCCTCCTGGCCTCCTAGCACCCACTGCGTTCCTGCTCTCCCGCTTCCTCCTTGCCCCTGGACCTCGGGCCCTGCCCTCTCTCCTGCTCCTTCCATAGCTCCCACTTCTAGGCATTGCCGGCATGACTCCACCTGTCTGCTTTACCTGTATCTGCACCTGGGTGTGGTCTGGAGAAAATTCCACTGCCTCGCAGCCTGAAGCTCTGCAAATTCCTGCCCTCCACACCCCCAGTTCTCCGCCGTCCCGGCAACCCTTCTGGGGTGGATATTTGTCATCCACTCACTCGTCCATCCATCCACTCACATTTATTGAGCAGCAACTGAGTGCCCAACACAATCCTCTGCATGACTGAGCAGTCGCCAAAGGAGACAGACAATTAAACCACAGAAAACAGATGGGAAATAGTTGGGGGTGGAGATAGTACCCCTCATCAGGGATGGTTTCTTATCTGAGAGCCGAGGGTGGGAAGGACACCTCCTGGGATGAGGAACGGCATGCCAACCAGAAGGAACAGCATGGGCAAAATCGGGGAGAGGGGAACGGGATAGAGATATAATTGACATACAACATTGAGTACCTCTAAGGTGTATCACATATTGATTTGATACATTTCTGTTGCAATATGATTGCCATTGTAGCATTAGCTAATACCTCTATCTCGACACATAATTATTATTTCTTCCAATGGTGGGAACAATTGGGATCTGGTCTCTTAGCAAGTTTAATGTTTACAATACAGTTTTGTTGTCTATAATCCCTGTACTGTATTTTAGACTGCAGGACTTATTTATCTGCTAGTTGCAAGTATGTACCCCTAAAGGACATTTCTCCCATTCCTTCATCCCCCAGCCCCTGGTAACCACCACTCCACTCTGTTTGGTGGATTTTTTTTTGAGATTCCACATATCAGGGATATCATACTCTATTTGTCTCTCTCTATCTGACTATCTCACTTAGCATAATGTCCTCAGGGTCCATCCGTGTTGTCACAAATGGCAAGACTTCCTTTTTTCTCATGGCTGCATAGTATTCCATTGTCTATATGCACCACAACTTCTTGATCCACTCATCCATTGACAGACACTTAGGTTGTTTCCATATCTTGGCTATTGTGAATAATGCTCAGTGAACATGGGAGTGCAGGTATCTTTCTGGAATCCTGTTTTCATTTCCTTTGGGTGTATACTCATAAGTGGGGTTGCTGGATCATATGGTAGTTCTATTTTGAATTTTTTGAGGAACCTCCATACTGTTCTCCTTAGTGGCTGGACCAGTTTACAATCCCACCAGCAGTGCACAAGGGTTCCCTTTTCTCCACATCCTTGCCAACAGTTAACCTCTTGTCTTTTTTTTTTTCTTTAATTTTTTTTTCAATTTTTTGTTTATTGCAGTAACATTGGTTTATAACATTGTATAAATTTCAGGCGTACATCATTATACTTCTATTTCTGCATAGATTACATCATGTTCACCACCCAAATACTAATTACAACCCATCACCACTCACATGTGCCTAATTAACCCTTTCGCCCTCCTCCCTCCCCTCTTCCCCTCTGGTAACCACCAATCCAATCTCTGTCTCTGTGTGTTTGTTTGTTGTTGTTATTATCTACTACTTAATAGAGGAAATCATACGGTATTTGACCTTCTCCCTCTGACTTATTTCACTTTGCATAATACCCTCAAAGTCCATCCATGTTGTCACAAATGGCGGGATTTCATCGTTTCTTATGGCTGAGTAGTATTCCATTGTGTATATATACCACAGCTTCTTTATCCATTCGTCCCTTGATGGGCACTTAGGTTGCTTCCAAGTCTTGGCTACTGTGAATAACGCTGCAATGAACACAGGGGTGCATGTATCTTTACGCATTGGTGTTTTCAAGTTCTTTGGATAAATAGCCAGCAGTGGAATAGCTGGATCATATGGTAGTTCTATCCTTACTTTTTTGAGGAATCTCCTTACTGTTTTCCATAGTGGCTGCACCCGTTTGCACTCCCACCAGCAGTGTATGAGAGTTCCCTTCTCTCCACATCCTCTCCAACACTTGTTGTTTCCTGTCTTGTTAATTATAGCCATTCTGACGGGCGTCAGGTGATATCTCATCATAGTTTTGATTTGCATTTCCCTGATAGTTAATGATGTGGAACATCTTTTCATGTGTCTGTTGGCCATCTGTATATCTTCTTTGGAGAAATGTCTGTTCAGGTCTTTTGCCCATTTTTTAATTGGGTTGTTAGTTTTTTTGTTGTTGAGATGCATGAGTTCTTTATATATTTTGGAGATTAAGCCCTTATCAGATGTATGGTTTGCAAATATCTTCTCCCAATTGTTAGGGTGTCTTTTTGTTTTGTTGATGGTTTCCTTTGCTGTGCAGAAGCTTTTTAGTTTGATGTAGTCCCATTTGTTTATTTTTTCTTTTGTTTCTCTTGCCTGGTCAGACATGGTGCTTGAAAATATGTTGCTAAGACCGATGTCGAAGCGCGTACTGCCTACGGTTTCTTCTAGAAGTTTCATAGTTTCAGGTCTTACATTCAAGTCTTTAATCCATTTTGAGTTAATTTTTGTATATGGTGTAAGGTAATGGTCTTCTTTCATTTTTTTTGCATGTGGCTGTCCAGTTTTCCCAACACCATTCGTTGAAGAGACTTTCTTTTCTCCATTGTATGTTCTTGGCTCCTTTGTCGAAGATTAGCTGTCCATAGATGTGTGGGTTTATTTCTGGGCTTTCACTTCTATTCCATTGATCTGTGTGTCTGTTTTTGTGCCAGTACCATGCTGTTTTGGTTACTGTAGCTTTGTAGTATATTTTGAAATCAGGGAGTGTGATACCTCTGGCTTTGTTCTTTTTTTTTATTATTTTTTGTGTGTGTGTGAGGAAGATCAGCCCTGAGCTAACATCTGATGCCAATCCTCCTCTTTTTTTTTTTTTCTGAGGAAGACTGGCCCTGGGCTAACATCCGTGCCCATCTTCCTCTACTTTATATGGGACGCCGCCACAGCATGGCTCAACAAGCGGTGCGTCGGTGCGCGCCCGGGATCCGAACCGGCGAACCCCGGGCCGCTGTAGCGGAGCTCGTGCGCTTAACCGCTTGCGCCACCGGGCTGGCCCCTCCAGCTTTGCTCTTTTTTCTCAGGATTCCTTTAACTATTCTGGGTCTTTTGTTGTACCTCTTGTCTTCTTGATGATAGACATTCTTACAGGAGTGAGGTGATATCTCATTGTGGTTTTGATTTGCATTTCCCTGATAATTAGTGATGTTGAGCACCTTTTCATGTACCTGTTGGCCATTTGGATGTCTTCTTTAGAAAAAAATCTCTACGGTAGCCCCCATTACCTGCAGTTTTGCTTTCTGTGATTTCAGTTACCTGAGGTCAACTGCAGTCAGAAAGTATTTAATGGAAAATTCCAGAAATAAACAATTCATAAGTTTTAAATTATGCATGATTCTGAGCAGCAGTGATGAAATCTTGCGGCGTCTGCTCCGTCCTGCCCGGGACGTGACTTATCCCTTTGTCCAGCCTAGCTACGGGGTATCCGCTGCACGTCCGGTAGTCACTTAGTAGCCGTTATCAGATGACTGTCACAGTATCGGTATTGCAGTGCTTGTATTCAAGTCACCCTTACTTCTTTTGATAACCGCCCCAAAGCGCAAGAGTAGTGATGCTGGTGATTCAGATATGCCAAAGAGAAGCCATACAGTGCTTCTTTTAAGTGAAAAGGTGAAAGTTCTTGACTTAAAAAGGAAAGAAAAAAGGTCGTATGCTGGGGTTGCTAAGATCTTACAGTAACTTTATTACAGTATATTGTTATAATTGTTCTATTTTATTATTAACGATTATTGTTAATCTCTTACCGTGCCTAATTTATAAATTAAACTTTGTCATGGGTATGTATAGGAAAAAACATAGTACATAGAGGGTTTGGTACTATCTGCGGTTTCAGGCATCCACTGGGGGTCTTGGAATGTATCCCCTGCAGATAAGGGGCCACCACTGTATTTAGTTCCTCTGCCCCCCCCTTTTTTTTTTGCTGAGGAAGATTGGCCCTGAGCTAACATCTGTGCCAATCTTCCTCTATTTTTTGTATATGGGACGCCACCACAGCATGCTCTGCCCATTTTTCAATCCGATTGTTTGTGTTTTTGTTATTGAGTTATATGAGTGCTTTATAAATTTTGGATAATCACTCCTTATCTGATACATGGTTTGCGAAGATTCTCTCCCATTCCATAGGTTGCCTTTTTATTTTAATTGTTTCTTTTGCAGTGCAGAATCTTTTAAGTTTGATGTAATCCCCCTTCTTGATTTTTTTCTTTTGTTGTTTGTGCTTTGGTGTCATATCCAAAAAATCATTGCCAGGACCGATGCCGAGGAGCTTCTTCCCCATGTTTTCTTCTAGGAGTTTTATGGTAGCAGGTCTTACGTTTATGTCTTTGATCCATTTTGAGTTAGTTTTTGTGAGTGGTGTGAGATAGAGGTCCACTTTCATTTTCGGCATATGGTTATCCTGTTTTCCGAACACCATTTGTTGAAGAGACTATCCTGGGAACTGGATATTTTTAGAAGCTTCCCAGGCATTTCTAACCAGGGCGACAGCCAGCGCTATGGAGTGTCAGCTTGGGCAAGGCAGAAACTTCATGGGCTCTGGCTGCAGCCCAGGAGCCAGTACCCAGCTGGGCAGGTGCAGGAGGCTCTGACCCTGCCGCAGCGTGGTGATGGGGTCGCCCCACTTAAGTCCAGCGGCCACCACAATCTTGGCCTCCCAGTGGCCTTGCCAGAGCTCCCACGTGCAGATGCCAAAACTGAAGCTGGAGGGTGCATGGGAGGCGGGAGCCCTCTGTGGGGCTCTTTGCCATGGGGGCTCTTTGCGGACCAGCAAACACCCAAATGGGGCCTGGAGGTGGAGCTAGGGATGACAGAGGTAACACTGAGGGGAGCTCATTACTGGCCTGGCACTCTCCTAAGGCTTTGCATTAACTCAGTAACCCTGCAGTAGCCCTAGGAAGTAGTGCTGAGTATCCGGGTTTACAGGCGGGGAAACGCACAGAGAAGTGCAGTTATTTCCCAGTCACAAAGCTAGGGAGTGGCTGAGTGGGGATCTGAACTCGCATCTCACATCCCTGAGGCAGAGTCCTGGCCGCTCACGGGCACACACACCCACACACACACCCGCACCGGGGCCGCCCCTCCCGGAGGAGGAGGTCCGCGGGGCGGGGCGGGGGCAGGTCCCGGCCCCGGGAGGAAGTGCCGCCCGCTGCAGGGACACCGGGGGCCGCGCGGCGAGTCCTCCGGCGGTCGGGCCATGGAGGCGGAGCCGCCGCTCTATCCGGTGGCGGGGGCCGCGGGGCCGCAGGGCGATGAGGACCGGCTCGGGGTCCCCGACGGGCCCGAGGCCCCGGTGAGCGGGGACGGGGACCGCGTGGGGGCGCAGGCACCGGGCGGGCCGGGGTCTCCCCGGCGGGGGTGAGATGCGCTCCGGGGCGGGCCGGGGTGGGCCCCCTGCCGGGTGCGAGCGCCCTGCGTGCCCCGCAGCTGGACGAGCTGGTGGGCGCGTACCCCAACTACAACGAGGAGGAGGAGGAGCGCCGCTACTACCGCCGCAAGCGCCTGGGCGTGCTCAAGAACGTGCTGGCGGCCAGCGCGGGCGGCGCGCTCACCTACGGCGTCTACCTGGGTACGGCCCGCGCCCGGAGCGGAGGGGCGGGACGGGATGGGGGCATGGGGGCATGGGGGCATGGGGGCGGGCCGAGATGCTGGCGGCGCTCCTCGGCCCCGGGGACGGGCGAGGGCGCACGGCCAGGCGGCCTCTGGCGCTTGTACCCAAGTGTCCGTCGTCGTCGCCGAACCCCCCCCCCCCCCCGGGCCCCGGATCTGGTCAGGGAAAAGAAAGCTTAGGGGCCGTCGGCCTCGCTTCCTCTTTCACTTCCCTGTCTGCCATCCTCGCAGTTGCATCTGCGGCCCCGCACACGGAGGGGGGGGCAGACTGGGCAGAGTCCCCAGGTCCCCGCCAGAGCCTTCGTGCGTGTGTGTGCAGGAGCTGGGCGCCCTGGGCAGGTCTGCTGCCTTGGGAATCCGGAGCGCTGGGTCCAAGAGACCGGCGGAGCAATGCAGTGGGGGTCTGGATTCAAGTCTCCGATGCTGCCGCTGCTGGCAGGACGCTTGGCCCGGCCCAGGCTTCCCCGTCTGTCCTCATGGGCGCTGGAATGGGGGATCCCTTTGGTGACTGGAGCTCCCTTCGAGGCTTGCGTTCCAGTCTCTGCTTGATTGCCCCCGGAGCCAGGCCGCCCCCTCCATGCCGCTCCCTCCATCCCCAGGCCTCCTGCAGATGCAGCTGATTCTGCACTATGATGAGACCTACCGCGAGGTGAAGTATGGCAACATGGGGCTGCCGGACATCGACAGCAAGATGCTGATGGGCATCAACGTGACGCCCATCGCGGCCCTGCTCTACACGCCTGTGCTCATCAGGTGCGACCCTGCTGTCGCCATCAGGGCTGGGCTGCCCCCGATCTTGAAGGGGCGCAAGGCCTGTTGGACCACGGGGTCTCCGGCTGCCCTGGTGTTCTGGGGAGGCCGGGAGCTGAGAGAGGCCTTGCCTACTTGGTGGGGTGGGAGAAAAAGGGTGAAACCCAGGTTTGGGGAAGGAAACGAGAGCTTTGCTCCCGAGTACATTGGGTTTCAGGCAACAGAAATTCACTCAGGCTCCTTCCCGCAGCTCACCTGTGCCCCACGTGGCGTCATCCTCATGCCCTCCTCTGTGGTCTGGAGCCCCAGTGACCTTCTGGGGTCAGGGCTGTGGCGTTTCTGGAGAGAATCTGATCAGCCAGCAGGGCCCAGGCACCCACCCCTGGCTCAGTCAGCTGTGGCTGGTGTTGAGGGACATTTCTCACTGAAAAGGGCGTGGCTGGGCAGGTGCCCCACTTCGTCTACTCTGGACCTGAGCCTTGGAGGCATCTGGCCCAGCCTCCCAGCCAGGGGCAGAAATCCCCTCCACAAGCACCCTCCCGCCAGGCGATAGGTGTGTGCTCAGGTGGGACCCAGACATCAGTGGACAAATTGGATGGGTTTTCGTTCCCCTATCTGTAAGAAACCAAAACTCCTTTACCACAGTCGCACAACAGCATTAGAATCATAATTGAAATCAGAAAAAAGAAAATCCCTCCCAAGCTTTCCAATAAATCGGCTAACTCTGTTCTCCCGCTGTCATGCGTGGATAACATCTACGTCCTAGTCCCCAGAGCGTGTGTATCTCTGTGTGGGTGGGTGTGCAATGATCATCTTTGCTGTCTTTTCACTGCACACATCTTGGCCCTCTCTGGTCTTCACAGTGAGGACTTTGTGACGGTAGCATGTTCTGCAGAGATGGGGGCACCAAACTGTGGCTCGGAGTTGGACATGGCGGCTCCCTCTCATTGTTTGCATGTTCGCTTTGTGCTTGTAGCTGCTTCCTTCTTCTTAAAATTAAAAAAAAAACAAAACAACTTCCTAGGATAAATTCTCAGCAGTGCCCTTACTGGGTCAGAGGCATATAAAGGCTTTGTGGTTCTTTTTTTTTTTTTTTTAAGATTTTATTTATTTTTTTTCCCCCCAAAGCCCCAGTAGATAGTTGTATGTCATAGCTGCACATCCTTCTAGTTGCTGTACGTGGGACATGGCCTCAGCATGGCCGGAGAAGCGGTGCGTCGGTGCGCACCCGGGATCCGAACCCCGGGCCGCCAGCAGCGGAGTGCACGCACTTAACCACTAAGCCACGGGGCCGGCCCTTTGTGGTTCTTGAAACCTATCACTGTTAATAATCAGAGCTACCTCTTATTGCCTTTCCTGTGTGCTGGGCACTTTATAAGTGTTATCTCGTTCCTTACAACCCACAGTGGGTGCTCTAATCTTAGACACAGAGAAACTGAGAGCTTGAACATCTGGCCAAGTCCCACAGGCAGCACCTGGCAGACTGAGGGTTTGAACTCAGGCAGAGTGACTCCAAACTCGCATACTTTCACCCTGCTGAAACTACCAGGCTGATTTTCTGAAGGGCCGTGCCAGTCTGCATGACCACGGGCTGTGTGTTATTTTTTAAACCGCAGCCTCACCAGCAATGAGTGGTAGTGTTTTTACTTTCTGCTGTTTTACTCCATCAAAATGTACAGTGCATTTTTGGTGGCCTCCCCCAAATAGATGAGAGGGAGATGCCTATCTAGTTAGTCTGTGGCAAAATAAGGATAACAAAAGGACCAGGGCCCTGTAATAGTAGAGAAAGTCACTGTATAGAAAACCAGGGTCATTTCACTTTTAGTTTCCTGGAAGCCAAAAGGAGCTAATCATGAGCACAAATACTCACAATTCCCCCAAAGATCTCGGTAGTGGTTTTTAGCCTGACCAGCCTCTCTGCTCTGAATGGACCTTATCTTGTCAATTGTCAACACCGTTTGAACATGGTGTGACCTTTTCCCAGAGCCAGCGAGGCTGTTGTCCTAGGAGCCAGTGAACAGGAAACTTCCGGACTGACCACAGTGGCTGCAAGAGCAATATGCAGGGAGGAAGGGACGCCAGGGCGCTGGCTCTGCCGCTGGCCACCAGTGGAGCCTCTCTCTCTCTGCTCCTAAGTTTCCATGAGCCGGTGTGGGACAAGTCCCCTGGACATGTGCCTGGGCCCTGCAGTCGCAGCACAGACGCTTAGGTGGAGAAGGGGGGTTGGTGAGTCAGCCCAGAACGTGAATGAGGGCTGGCTGGGCCCATGGACCACTGACTTGTGACACCTGCCCCCTGCTTTATCTCCTTCCATCCTTGCAATGGCCACAGGAGGCTCATGGTGTGGGCTCTGTGCCCACATTGCAACCATGAAAACTGAGGTGCGTGGACATAGTGGCTCAACTGAGACCACCAGCAAGACTGTATCTGTGAAACTCTCTGTTAGGGCCCCTGACACCAAGGCCGGGGGTCTCTCCTCACCTCACATAGCCTCGTGAGCTGGGACCTGGATTTGCGGCCGCTCTGGTTTCGGGCCACGGCAGTTGGGGTAGGTGAGCATCCCTCTCACTGCCCACAGGTTCTTTGGCACCAAGTGGATGATGTTCCTGGCCGTGGGCATCTATGCCCTCTTTGTCTCCACCAACTACTGGGAGCGCTACTACACGCTCGTGCCCTCCGCTGTGGCCCTGGGCATGGCCATCGTGCCTCTTTGGGCCTCCATGGGCAACTACATCACCAGGTGAGCCTGGGGGGCAACAAGACAGGAGGCTGGAGACCTGGCAGAGCCTCCCCTGCATTGCCAACCTTGGCTGGGGGACCTTGGGCCAGCCCCTTCCCCCTCTGGGCCTCAGTTTCCCCATCTGTGAGACACGGGCTGGCCAGCCCCTAGCTTGGTGCGGGAAGTGGAGGTGTCTGGCAGAGGTTGGGCTAGGGAGAACCTTCTTTCCTTTGTGGTCCAGGATGGCCCAGAAGTACTACGAGTACTCCCACTACAAGGAGCGGGATGAGCAAGGGCCCCAGCAGCGCCCGCCAAGGGGCTCCCATGCGCCCTATCTCCTGGTCTTCCAAGCCATCTTCTATAGCTTCTTCCACGTGAGTGCCACATATGGGGCCATTGCGGGGGAGTATTTCAGGCCCAGAACCCACACATTGGAGCCCATTCCACAGTCTTTTCAGCCCTCTAGTCCCACTGCCCTTTCTTGAGCCAACCCCTGCTTCCCTACGTCTAGCGACTGTGACCTCATCCCCTCCCTGTCCACGGTGCTGACTAGGAGGAAGTCCTCCTGTGTTGGGCACTGCCCCTCTACCACTGGGCTGCCCCCAGAGGTGAGAGGACTCCTCTCCCCCCAAGGCTGTGCCCAGACCCCTCCCAGGTCATGCCTGTGCCCCCAACCTGGTTCCGTGCCCGAGCCTGGCACCCAAGCTGCCCTCCTGCCCACAGCTGAGCTTTGCCTGCGCCCAACTGCCCATGATCTACTTCCTGAACCACTACCTGTATGACCTGAACCACACGCTGTACAACGTGCAGAGCTGCGGTTAGTTCTCCCAGGGATGGGGTCCCCAAGGCCTGCTCACCTCCCCCATTGAGTCACTCAGCAGACACTGGGCCCAGAGAGGATGCCCTCACTCACACGGTTCAGGGCTGAGACCCTGGTGTCCTGTGGCTCTGGTGGAAGAGGCACAGGGCCCTATGAATATTTAATTAGGACATCTGACCCAGCCTGTGTGTGTGTGTGGGGGGGGTGCTGTGTCAGGGAAGGCTGCCTGGAGGCCGTGCCATCTGTGCAGGGTGAATGTATGGAGGTGGGAGGTGGACTGGTACCCCCCTCCCCACCCAGGGCAATAGGGCAGGAAGGGGGGGAAGCCCTCCTCTCCTTGGGGCGTGTCCAGCCCCACTGGCCCTCACCTGCGAACTGCTCCCCAGAGAAACTCTGCCTTTGCCCAACCCCTCCAACCCTCCCCTCCCGACCACCTGCCCTCTTGCATTTCTTCCTGGCTCAGTTGCCTGTGTGTCCTGCTCCCTGCCTCACGAGCACCCCACCCCCATCTCAGGCACCAACAGCCAGGGCATCCTCAGCGGCTTCAACAAGACGGTTCTGCGCACGCTACCGCGGAGCCGAAACCTCATTGTGGTGGAGAGCGTGCTCATGGCGGTGGCCTTCCTGGCCATGCTTCTGGTGCGGCCCGGGATGGGGGTGGGACGGAGCCAGGGCTGGGGACCGAGGCCGGAAGAAAGGGGTGGGGTCTGGGCGCGTGGCTGGCTGCCTGGAGGTGTGGTCTGAGTCGGGAGCCAGGGCTGAGTCCTGGGGAGGAGAGCCCGGCTTGAGGCTCGGAGGCGTGGCTGGTGCATTTAGTTGGAATCCCAGAGCCGGGGAGAAGGGGACCAGGCCTGGTCCGGGTGGGGCTGGAGACAGGGTCCGAGAGGATTGGCTGTGACCTGGGAGCTAGCTGGGGGCGGGCCCTGGGGCCGAGGGTCGGGAGGTGTGACTCAAACCCGGGGGCGGTACCGGGAGGCAGAACTAAGGCGTTGGGGGCGTGTCTAGGGCGTGGCTTAGGCCTGGGGGGCGGAGCTTGGAGGCAAGGCGGAGGTCTGTGGCGGGTCTAGGGGCGTGGCTGGGCCGGGGGCGGGGCCTGGGCCTGAGGGGCGGGGCCAAAGGCCCGGGGGCGGGGCCGAGGCCTGACTGCCCGCCCCTCACCGCGCGCCCCGCAGGTGCTGGGCCTGTGTGGCGCCGCGTACCGGCCCACGGAGGAGATCGACCTGCGCAGCGTGGGCTGGGGCAACATCTTCCAGCTGCCCTTCAAGCACGTGCGCGACTTCCGCCTGCGCCACCTCGTGCCCTTCTTTATCTACAGTGGCTTCGAGGTGCTCTTTGCCTGCACTGGTCTCGCCCTGGTAAGTACAGCCTGTGTAGGGTTGCCAGATAGAATATGGGACGTCCGGTTAAATTTAGATTTCAGATGAACAACGAATAACTTTTGAATATATGTATACGTATGTACAAGTATATCCCAAATATTCCCTCCCTCTTCCTTCTCTTCCCCCTCTACCTTGGGCAAGTTACTTTAACCTCTCTGAGCCTCAGTTTCCTCTTCCATTAAGTGAGTCTGATGACGATGCTCACTCCCATAGGTGTTATACAGGTCCTGGTCCCATGCGGGGTACAGCCTTGGTGTCTGGGGACACTATCGAAGCATTTTCCCATTGTCTGTCCCCGAGGAACCTTCCGACGAGCCTTGGAGGGAGTTAGCCCTGAGGTGGCCCAGAGAGGGCAGGCTGTGGCCTGAAGTCAGACCTCAAGTGGGGAGGGCCAGGGCTTGGCCAACTCACCTCCATCGCCCACTCCGTCCCCCAGGGCTATGGCGTGTGCTCCGTGGGCCTGGAACGCCTGGCGTACCTCCTCGTGGCTTACAGCCTGGGCGCCTCGGCCTCCTCTGTCCTGGGCCTGATGGGGCTGTGGCTGCCGCGCACGGTGCCCCTGCTGGCTGGGGCCGGACTACACCTGCTGCTCACTCTCGCCCTCTTTTTCTGGGCCCCCGCACCTCGGGTCCTGCAACACATCTGGATCCTCTATGTAGCGGCCGCCCTGTGGGGTGTGGGCAGTGCCCTCAACAAGACTGGGCTCAGCAGTGAGTACTGCCATAAGCACTGGGATGGCCGGGCAGGGGACCCTGTGGCTACCTTGGGGGATTGGGGGGGGCACAGACATCCCAGGGACAGACATGGGGTCCCGGGGACACACTGGAGCTCTGTCATGGGGTCCTGTGGACATGGTGGAGGTAGGTGGGGATTCCTGTGGACACTCTAGGGGTGGAAGGAAGTCCCGTGGACACTGTAGGATTGGGGAGGGCTGTGGATACCCTGGGGACAGGTATGGGAGTTGCATGCCATGGACAGCCTGTGGACACCCTAGGGTGGACATGGGGCCCTGTGGAGGCTGGAGGGTCAGTGTGAGATCTTGCTGCTACATGGGGTGGGTGTGGGGCCCTGCACACCCCTTAGGGATAGTGTGAATAAACACATTGAGGCTACCTCGCTTTCATATCAGGGGGCAGGGCCCACCTTGGCAGTCTTCATGACACTGGGGGCAGATGTCAGAGTCTATGCCCCAGGGAGCATGGGAAGCAGGTAGCCCTGTCCACACCCCAGGGTGCAGGTGCAGATATGGCCTTTTCATAGAGAGCTGCTGGGAGCAGGCATGAAGCCCCAAACCAGTCTGCAGAGTAGCAGAGTCCAGGCCCCCAGTCTGGGCTGCTGGGGTGGGGGCACTGGGGAATGGGGTCCTGTTTGCAGAAAGGAGGGGGTGGGGCAGGGTTTAGCTGTGTGATGCTCTCTGCCCAAAGGTGGGGGTATGTCAGTGACACGCAGCCGGTACACAGGCACAGCCATTTGGGTCTTCCACATCAGCATCTGTTCTGATGGGCTGGTGCTGTTAACAGTTTTGAACATCACCCCTGGGGATGTGGCGTGGTGGAGGTCATGCCTGCTGCAGGCAGGGCAGGGGCTGGCTCAGGTGACCCCTGCACCCACCATCCAAGAGAGAGTCAGGCGTCTGTGTCTGTCATAGGGGATGGAACCCCACATGCTGGACCATACTCTCTTGGCCGTTTTGTTCAGCTCTGGGCAGCATCCAGCCTGGGTACCTTGGGCCCCTGATATGACAGGACTTGGGCCTGGGCCTGGCAGCCCCTTCTGTCCAGCTCTGCTTCCTGCCTCCTCCTTGTGTACCCTGGGGACTCCGTGTCCCTTCGTAGCAGCCCTGTGGGGTACAGTCACACTGCAAGGCCTCAGGACGGGGTGTTAATGTCCCAAGTGCTGGCGAGGGTCTGACTGCCAGGTGCTGTGTGGGCTTTCTCACATTAAAACCGCATAACAGAGGGCCGGCCCGGTGGCGCAAGCGGTTAAGTGCGCGCGCTCCGCTGCGGCGGCCCGGGGTTCGCTGGTTCGGATCCCGGGCGCGCACCGACGCACTGCTTGGCAAGCCATGCTGTGGTGGCGTCCCATATAAAGTGGAGGAAGATGGGCACAGATGTTAGCCCAGGGCCGTCTTCCTCAGCAAAAAAAAAAAAAAAAAAAAAGAGGAGGATTGGCGGATGTTAGCACAGGGCTGATCTCCTCACACACACACAAAAAAAACCGCATAATGGAACATCATACGCGTCACCTCATTTTACAGATGGGGAAGTGGCTCTGGGGAGTTCACTTACCCCGGTTTGAATCCACATCTCTATACCACCTCTCTCCACCTTACTTACAGTCCCGAGAGTAGAATCTGAGTCTCCTGACTCCCTGTCTGGTGCTCTTTTTTGCCCACATTAGGGAGGACTCTTTGGGAAACAAGTTTCTGCTTTGATTTGCAGAAAGTTTGGAGCTGTAAGCAATTTGCCCTCCCTGAGCACCAGGTGAGCAGAAGAAACAGCCCCTGAAGGCCTGGCACTGCACGCCTGGCATCTGGGAGAGGACAGGATGTGGCTGCACATAGAGCTTTCCACTTTTCAGGCCACACATGTGCCCTCTAAGGAGGCTTGGGGGCTCACCTGCTCCTGCCTCTGCTCAGCTCCGGGGCCATGTCATAACCAGGGTGTCCACTAGGGGGCAGGCCAGGACAGGTTTACATGGGCTCTCTAGGCCCTCCAGGGTCCAGGGCTTGGACAGGTGGGAGATGAGCCAGCCTGGGCCCTGGGTGACACTTCTCCCCTTCTTGCTCTGTCCTGCCCACCTGCAGCACTCCTGGGAATCTTGTACGAGGACAAAGAGAGGCAAGACTTCATCTTCACCATCTACCACTGGTGGCAGGCCGTGGCCATCTTCACCGTGTACCTGGGCTCGAGCCTGCCCATGAAGGTGAGGCTGGGCTGGGGGGAGGAGGGCTCTGGGGCATTAGGCGCCACCCCCTAGGCCACAGATACTTTCTGAGTGCCTGCCTCACAGCCCCTGAAGGCCACCACTCCCCAAGGGACAGGCCCTGGGCAAGCCCACTGGGTGGCCCCAAACCCAGCACTAGCTGACTGCCTCACTTCTTGCTGGCCTCAGTTTACCTGTCTTTGAAGGAGTTCACAGTGTGCTCTTTCCTGTGGGCACATCCCGGCTGCCTTGTGGGTAGCTTGGTAACCTGTTCACCAGATGTGGGCTCTGAGCTAAATGCTGAGGGTCTGTCTCCCTTCGTGGGCCTCAGGGAGCAGGGGTCTGGTGCTCTGCTCCCACCCACTGGTGGGTCAGCTGAGCAGGGCCTGACCAACATTTAAAAAAATGAAATAGAATAGGAAATAGCAGAGAGTATGCATGTATGAACTGAGTTATGATGTAAAATTATTTCTCACTGTGGGTTACAGTCAAAACGTCTGAGAAGCATTACTTATGGTCCCCGCGGGTAAGGGACAGAGTAATCAAGTCCTGGTAAAAGACAGCCACGCCTGTAGGAGGCACATATCAACATCTCGCATCTGCCCCATGAGGCAAAGGAATTTTCTTTACACTTAGGGAAACTGAGGCCCCGAGAGGTAGGGTGATGTAGGGGGCAGAGCTCGAGGGTGCCCAGGAAGGTGGGTGGCGTGGGCGGCTCTCGGGAGGAGGGAAGGACCGCAGAGAAGATGCTGCGTGTGCGAGTAGGAGTGCGGGACGAGAGGGAGGCTATCCGGGCGAGGGGCTGGGCCGGGAAGGCGCGGGGCCGGAGGCCCACGAGTCCCCAGCATCCCTCCCTGTGCGCCCAGGCGAAGCTGTCGGTGCTGCTGGTGACGCTGGTGGCGGCCGCGGCCTCGTACCTGTGGATGGAGCAGAAGCTGCGGCGGGGCGTGGTCCCGCGCCAGCCCCGCATCCCGCGGCCCCAGCACAAGGTGCGCGGCTACCGCTACCTGGAGGAGGACAACTCGGACGAGAGCGACGCGGAGGGCGAGCACGGCGGCGGCGGCCGGGGGGACGGCGCGGAGGAGGAGGCGCCCCCCGCGGGGACCCGGCCTGGCCCCGAGCCCGCCGGCGCCGGCCGCCGGCCCTGCCCCTACGAACAGGCGCTGGGGGGCGACGGGCCCGAGGAGCAGTGAGCGCCCCGTCTGCTCCCGGCCTCGGGTTCCCGCGTCTCGGGTCGGGGGCCCCTCTGACTCCTGAGCCCTCTTCGGGAAGGACCTTTTGCGCCCCGCCCCCCGTGTTAGGGAACGCCCCTCCCCTCCCAGAGCCCGGGGCCACCTGGGGCTTGGGATCCGCCCCACAGTCCCGACCTCCCCCTCCCCCCAGGTGGAGTGGAGCCTTGAGACCCCTGGGCCAGGCCTGGGGTTCGAGAGACAGCACAGCCGAAACCCCTCCCCAGCGGGCCTCTCTCACGACCCGCTCCCTAGGCCCCCGCGCCCCGCACGTGCCCCAGCCCGGAGCAGGGACGGGGTCCCCCTGCCGCACCCCCCACCCCCAGTCCCGCCCCAGCTCTCGGCTACTGGCGGGGCTGAGCGGGTCGCGCGCTTTGCACGTACGATCCCCACGGTCCGCCGAGAGGCCCGACTTTTTATAGCAAATGAGCAATAAAGAGATTTTATATAGTCCTTACTGGGAAGTCTCAGGCTGTGGGGGGACGGAGAGCACCCGGGGTGCGTGCCAGCTGACCTGGTCGCTCGGGCACTGTCATCAGGGGTCTTAACCCCCCTGGGGATGGTCCCCTAAGTCCCGCCCACTAGGCTGTCGTCCCTCCTAGATGCCCCGCCCTTCCCATCAGACCCCGGCTTTTGCCAGTCCCACCTCACACATTCAGGAAACCAAGCGCATGGGGTCGCCTGCGCGGACCTCAGCGGAGGGTGTGACGGGGCTCTCAGTCCTTCGTGGGTCTAGAGGACCGAACGGACTCCAAAGGCCCAGGTCCCGCTCGCCCTTCTGTAGTCTTCCTAAGCATCCCCAGCCTTCTGGTCCAACTCCATCTTTTTTCTGTCTATTGGAGTGTTTTTGCCTGCAGCTCCCCAAGGGACTCCTTTAGGGGCCGGGTCCGCTTCTGAGCCGTGTCAGGGTCACCCCGTGCCCAGTATGGGCCAAGGGAATGGTTGTCCAAACCCAGGTAAACTTGGCCACTAGCCTCTCCCCGCTGCAGCCTCAATGCCCATGAGAGAGGCAGGCCCCCTGCAGCCTGAGGGTGCCGAGGGGACTGGGACCCCACTGTGAAGAGCTTTGAACGCCGGGATGAGGACAGGCAAGGGGGCCACAGGAGGGTCATGGAACCCTCAACTGCACCCCCACAGATCCTCTGTGGCGCCACACGATTCCTGGCTCCCCACACCCCCTCCATGCCTAGCTGAAGGCTTGTCCACACCCCCTGCAGCATCGTGAACCGTAGCTCCCCTCTCTCCTCTCTGCCCCCCACTGCCTTCACTTGAGTTTCTTTCTAGCAGCCTCTAGTGGGCCCTGGAGCCAGGCTCTGTGACCTCAGGCAAGGGCTCCACCCATCTGAGCCACAGGTTCCTTCTCTGTAACATGTATGTCTGTAAAAGAGAAGGCATGTAAGAAACCCCTCAGCATGGCGGCTCCAAGGTCCCCAAACCCTGGAGGAAACTCACAAGGGTGCAGAGGCTATCTTAAATTCTCTAAATTTTGGAGGGAAACAGCGATACTGTATATCTCTCCACTCTCAGCAAACTGATAGGTCCAGGTGGTTCACAGTTTCAATGTTAGATCACACCACATTCATTTCGCATCGTATCTTTGAGAAGCTGGGTTTCCTGTGGTTTTGGGGATAAAACGTGAAAACCACCGTGGACTCGGAAACGAGGCTTGGGGTGTCCAGTCTGATTCCAAGGTTGGAGAAGCTAGGCAGTGCACACAGCTGATAGGAAGTAGTGGTGGTTATTAAAGAATGAAATAAAAGTACCATTTTTTCTTCCTATTGATGTGTATTCTATTTTCTAAGTGACCATTATGTTATTAGAACCTAAATACTTATTAAGTTATTTGGACCTAAAATAATTCATAAATGGAACTGTTAGATATTTCTTTTGGCCTAGGAGCACCATGAAACATTACTGAGATACTAAGCTTGCCAGGAAGGGAGAAAGTTTGGGCAGCTGTGTGTTAGCACAGGGCTGGCACAGAGAAAGCTCTCCATGAATGTCAACCATTAACATTACTTACCTACAGTGAGTCCCTCACTGGATTCCATGGGCTCCCCCTTGCCCAGAAAACTAGCTGTGTCCTTTCTGGGCCCAGTTCCAGGAAAGGTGATTAAACCTACCGTCTGTGGCCCCTGAGAGGGTGTTATGAGAGGTTCGGGGATTTGATTGGACATGTAAAAGAAACTTTCCACTCCAAACAAATGGACTGAAGGTATATTTTATTATACAGAGGATAGTAAAGGCGATAGTCCGCAAACAGATCTGAATAGGTCAAATAATAAGAGGGAAAAAACACCAGCTCGACTGGAAAGGGAAAACATCCACATCGGCTGAGATAGTGGCAGATTGGAATAGGTCATATAATAAGAGGGAAAAACGTCAGATTGATCAGAAAGGGAAAGACCAGATCGACTGAAAGGAAATGACACAAATCAACCGGAAAGAGAAACACCAGGTTGACCGAAAAGAGAACACATCAGATCAGTTACTTCACAATAAATCAATTACTCACAACATCCATGCCCCACTGCTGGGAGAGTCCTGTCAATCGACACGGCTGGGCAGGAATCACACGTCCTGGACAAGGCGTCCCTTCCACAGGTGGAACTGTCACTCGGGCTCAGTTTCCAGCAGTTTTTATACCATCAGTAATTTCCAGAGTAAGCAGTTACAGAGCTTTTTTTCAGAGCAAGCATCTAGTGTTCCCATGCACAAATGGTTATCAGTGGCGTACGTGCACTGAGCCCCCTGGCTATCATCACAGCCCAGTAGTTGTGTACGTGCATTGTTTACCCTGCTTATCGTCCCAGCCTGGCACAGATGGCCAGTCCGTCCCAGGCTGCGGTGCCCAAAGGGCCTTGAACTTTTTACACATTGCAACTATCTCCATGGGAGAAGGGCCAGTTCCCACCACGCAGAAAGCAGCTTTTATATTTCTTTTTGTGCTGGTGGCTGTAGGTCAATGGAGCAGCCAAACCTGGCTGTACTCATGTCAAGACAGAGGGGAGCCCCCCGGCCCCCTGAGTCTGCTGCAGCCAACATAAGCCAGTTATCAAGTTGTCTTTGGCAGATTCGGGGGTCCAGCCGTCCTGCAGGGCAGTGAGGTCTACAGCTGTAGTGAGGGCCGCCTCCCCCACCCTCCCCACGGGGTGGCCTGCACACTCAGGCAGGTGAAGGGCTGGAAGCGGCCTGCCTCTGCAGACTTTCAATAACAAGCCGAGCAGGGACCGGTCTGGACACGACCGGTAGGCTGGTAAAGCACCAGCCCTCTGTCCTCCCGGTTCCCCATCAGCATCTGGGGTGGAGGGGAAAGTTCTCTGGTGGCAGATGTGGCAACGTCCTCGTGGCAGGATTCCAGCTAAACTCCAATCACAGTTGGGCAATGGAAACTCGGATAATGAGCCCCCGAATGCCGGGCAGGGTGCGATCTGGAAGAGTATGGGCTGTGGACATGCAGGGCAAGGGTGAGAAGGGGTCTACAGTTTGTCACAGTTCAAACGCATTTCTAGTGTCCATCTCGATACTGGGCGAACACTCTGATGTTGAGCAGATGCCAAGGTAGCCCGGGGGCATGGAGCGGCCACTCGGGAGGGGGCGCAGTTTCTGATCACACACACCAAAAAGGACAACCCCAAAACAAAAGGGATGAGGTGTGGGATACCCCGTAGTGAGGAGCCCGTTCTGGACTGCAGCCGAGCGCGTTTATGTCCTGTAGCTCTCTTCTGAGGATGGCAGGCAGAAATCTCATCAGAACCCGGAGGTGATGCGAAACAGTGTCGTGCCGGCCTCCTAGCGGAGAGAGGGAGGTGAGGGGGAGATGGCTTCCTAGCAGCTCCCACAGGCCTCCCACCCTCTGGTGTTCTGGAGGATCGCAAGGCGTCCTGCCAAGACTCAGGGGAGCTGCTGTGCACGCCCCAGCCTGCGTGGTCCGCGTGGACATGTTTAGGGTCACCAGCGAGTGATGGCGCCTTGAGGGCTCATGCTGAGGTTGCCCCATTTATAATGAGCAGGCTTATGAGAAATTGTATAGATAGGTTTTTTTGGGTTTTTTTTTTTTTTTTTTTTGGTGAGGAGGAGTAGCCCTGAGCTAACATCTGTTGCCAATCCTCCTCTTTCTGCTGAGAAAGATTGGCCCTGGGCTAACATATGTGCGCATCTTTCTCTACTCTATATGTGGGACGCCACCACAGCATGGCCTGATGAGCAGTGGGTAGGTCTGCGCCCGGGATCCAAACCCATGAACTCCGGGCTGCCGGGCGAAGTTAACCACTATGCCACTGGGCCGGCCCCTATAGATAGGTTTTAATGAAATTTGTAAATGGGAATATGTCACCTCAAAAATCCAAATAGGTCCAAGAAATATTATTAGAAAACTCTCTAGTAAGCATTTGGATGTCTTGTGTAGAAAATGTCATCAATACAACGTCACACCTGGATTCTGGGGGACACCTGCATAACCGAGGTCCTGTCTGCACCGGGCGTATGGCACGGCTGGACTGTTCAGGGATCCTGGGGAGCTGGGCACAGATGTACTGTGCCTTTGGAAGGTGAATGCAAATTGTGGGTAGGGTCTATCTGGGGTCTGGCCACTCAGTCCCTTTTCCCCATTATAATGTCTGGCTTCAGCCGGCTAAAACCAAGGCAGAGGTTTGCTAAAATCCAGTAGAATCAACATAAAGTGGCACAGTCACTGGTAATCACCAAGAAGGGAGCACTCCCTTAAACTTCCAGGAACAGATAAGTGAACTGTGTGTGTTTATTCAACAGGAGTAAGTATGTACCGGGTGGGAAAACCCCAGAAACAGAATGTTGAAGAACAAAGCAAGCTGAAGAAAGGCAAGTGGAATACGACACTAATGGTTTAAAGTTTAAGAATGTGCAAAGCTATCCTACATAATGTTCAATGATAGTGGATACGCGCCAAGAGCATCACGACATCCACGCAGTGAAAAGCACCACACTCTGAGGACGAGGAGGAGCCAAGGGGTGGGGACGAGGGAATTGGAGCCGAGTTCACAGAGGCGCTGAACACAATTGCATGTTTTATATCTTTGAAAAAATCTGATGCAGATGAGGCAAATGTTAAGACGTGACAAAACTGGGAGGATCATATGTTGATGCTCGTATTTTGTTGTGTGCCTGAAATGTGACATAAGGCATAAAGAAAAAAAGAAGATTCTATGTGTCCCACACTCTAGGGTTCTCCATATTCTGAAATTTAGAGTGGCTTGGGAGAGCTCCCGAGACTGCATATTTCCACGGGTCCACAGTACTAAAATGTAGTTGTTCTGGGTTTTTGTGCGCTACAATTCAAGAGCCTGTCCTCAGCTGTCCCCTCTGCTCCTCTGGCCCTGCAGTGGCTCCTGGCGATACCCTCACCTTGCTGTGTCCTTGGGGCGGGAGGGGACACACAGACCTTTGTGCCGCCCACCACCCCTCAGGCCTCTCACTGTTTTCGATGCTTTGAAGTTTCCAGAAGCACCCGACCTGGTCCCATAACAACCTCCCAGCAACCTCATGAGATGAGAGTTATATTTCACTTTATTCCCCACTCTGTGGATGGGGAGACCGAGGCTCTGGCCTTCTGGGCAGGGTTGGCTCCCGGCTGGGGAGCCTTCTGTTTGTGGGGGGCCTGGAGACATGCTGCCAGGAGCCCTGAGATCTGCTACAAACCCTATTTGGTGGCTTTTCCCAGAGGTGACCAAGGAGGGCTGCCTACTCTGCCCAGGGAATCCACCGACAGTTTCTAAATCCATCTGAACCCCAGAATCACGTGGGAGCTTGTTAAAAATGCTGGAGCCAGGGCCCATCCCAGACCTGCTGGGGCAGAGTGTGGAGTGGGGCCCTGGAAGCTGCAATTTCACCAGGTCCCCGGGTGACGTCTGAGGGTCCCTGAATTAACCTATGAGTCCCGGTGAGGAGGTCAGGGTCCCAGAGGCCTGGGCGCAGCTGTTTTCTCTCCCCTAGAAAGGGCACTAGCAGCTTGTCCCTCTCCCCTCCTCCTAAGGACCTGGAGCGTCCCTTTTCCCAGGCCTCACCCGCCAGGGTGGAGAATCACACTAGGTCTGTGTCTTTGTCAGCTCAAGCTGCCGTAACAAAATGCCACAGACCATGGGACTTAAACAACAGACACTTATTTCTTGCAGTTCTGGAGGCTGGACGTCCCAGATCAAGGTTCTCATGAGGGCTCTTTTCCTGGCTTGCAGAGGGCCACCTCCTCACCACGTCCTCAACCAGAGAGAGAGCCAGCAAGCTCTCTGCTGTCCATCTTTTGAGAGCACTGACCCCATCTCGTGACCTCATCTAACCCTAATCACCTCCCAGGCCCGGTCTCCCAATACCACACATTGCGGGTTAGGGCTTCAGCATATGAATTTGGGGGGACACAATTCAGTCCGTTGGAGTCTGTCAGACCTCACTGGGAGGTCATGGCCAAACCTCAGAGGCAAGAATCAGAGCTGACTGCTCCATCCTAGGATTTGTCCCACCCACCCCGCCCTCCCAGGCTCTGGCTGGCGGTTACTTCACGGAAAACGCAGAAACGCCCAGGATAAAACTGTCCCTCATCCTCGAGAGAACCACCCCCAACTCTGCCAGCCTCGGCCCCACATCCACATGCTCTGCCCGCTTGCTCTGTGCCAGTCTCAGCCTATTAATAACCGGCGCTGTGGCTGGACAGGCTCTTGTGGTTCTTATTATGACTGCAAGATGCCCTTCAGCAAGAACCATCAGGAGACTTTGAAAACATAGAGATTTGTTACTTACAAGACCTGGAAATTACAGAGCTCCCGGGGCTATATAGCGAGGTCACAGGTAGAGAACTCGGGCCTGAGGTTCTGCTTTTATTGGAGTTGAAGGTGGCGGCCTAGGGTTTTCATGGGCTCACTCTTTTTTAGTGAATTTAAAACTTAAGAGCGAGAATTTAGGGCATGAGAAATTTTTTCTCTTTGAAATGGATGCCTCGGCAATCAAAACTTAAGTTGGGCATTTGCATGACAAAAAAAAAGAAAACCCAACTGTCAGGGTTTACACCTCTCCACCACCCCATCAAGGGGCCCCCTCCCAGATCATCCTCACAAGCGCCCCGCGTGCCCCCTGGACCTCCCCACTCTCAACCCCGCCCCGCCCCTCAGCCATCACCCTTTCTCTGCTCCCGGCAGCAGAGGAACTTCTTGAAAGAGCCATCTAGGGCCGTGGCTCTCAACCAGGAGTGGTGTTGCCCCTCCGGGGACATCTGCGGTGTCTGGAGAGATTTTTGGTTGTCACAACTGGGGAGGAGCCACCAACATGCAGTGGGTAGAGACCACCAGGGAGGCTGCTAAGACCACCCTATGGAGCACAGGACGGCCCCCCACAACAAAGGGTGACCGCCCCCCATCAGCAGTGCCCAGGCAGGATGTCCTCGTGTGCACCCTACAGTGGCTGCCAGACCAGCTGCAGCGTCTGTTGAGAAAGCACGGTTTCTAGCCCACCCAGACCTACTGGACTGAGTCCTGCAGGTCCCCAGCTCTCAGGTGAGCCAGCTGTTCACCCTACTGATCAGCCGGGGCCGTAGGCGGCCTCCCTGCCTCCCGGACGACCCGCTAGCAGCGGCTCCAGCGCGGCTTCTCTCCCATCTCTCCACTTCAACACTTGCCAAGGTCGTGGGCCCCTTTTAGTCCTGCCTGACTGAGCCCCCGGCTGGTCCCTTTGCTGTCCCCCCGCCCCATCCTATAGCCTGCCCTCCCTCAGGACTCCTTCCTGGGCACTCTAGTGACCTCCTCCCGTCCCGTGGCTTTAAAGATGACCCGCAAGACGATGGCTCACGAATTCATATCCCAGCCGGCCTTGGCCCTGAGCCTCCGGCTCACGTCCCCAAGTACCCACTTGGCGGCTCTGTGGGCGCCTCTGGCTGACCCCCAGTCTCCACTGGGACTCGGGGTCCGCCCCCAGGCCAGCCCCACCCGGGCCTCCATCTCAGAAAATGGCGCCTGCCCATCCATCCACCCTTTGCTTCAGCTGGAACCTGCACACCCCCCTGATTCCTCCCTTTCCAGTCCCCCCGCCCGAACCCAGCACAGGTCCTCGAGGTTCTCCTGGCAAAGCTCTCATAACGGGCCCACGCCCCCATCCGCGCGACCCACCCCCTCGCCCCAGCCCCCAGGATCTGGCCTGGGGGACCCCTGTAGCCTCCAGCTGTCCCTCCCCGCCCCAGCTCACCCAGGATCACCCAGACACGGCTCTCCCGTGGTGCTGCCTGCTGAACCCCTCCCCAGGCCCCCCTTGCACTCGGAATCCAACCTAGCGCTGTACCCACTCGGAGGTGGCCTGTCTCCTGCTTTCCCCCGCTCCTGCTCCCTGGCTCGCAGCCGCGTTGGTCTCTCTCCTGCCCCCAGACCTTTGCCCTCGTGTCTCCTCTGCCTACAGCAGAGTGCCTCCTCTGCTGGCACTCTGCCCTCCCTCACAGCTGCAGATGTCTGGCTCCTCTCATCCCCAGGACTCGGCTCTGACTCCGCCTCCTCGGAGAGGTGCTCTGGTCCTGCCACAGCCTCTCTCTGCCCAGCGTCTTATGACCGTCTGCATTGTCTGGCCACCTGTTTGGTGTCCCCAAAGCCCCACCCTTGGGACCAGTGCTCTGCTCCACGGCCAGTTCACAGCCAGGTCCCCTGTGCAGCTTGCTTCTTAAGAGCCCAGCAAATATTTGTTCATGGTTTGAATACAATTTTCCAGGAGTTGTGGTCCAATATTCCCCAGGGGTGACAGAGCAAGTAGCTTTTGCTCCCTGTGGTGGGCTGAGAGTGGCTCCCAGAGATATGTCCACCTCCTGACCAGCTGTGAGTGAGACCTCACTGAGAACAAGTGTCTTTGCAAGTGTGATTAAGTTAACGGTGAGTGAGATGAGGAAATTATCCTGGATTATCCAGTGGGCCTCGGATCCAACCACAAGGGTCTTAATAAGAGAGAGGCAGAAGGAGATGAGACACACTGAGAAGAAGGCCAGGTGACGAGGAAGATGAGGCGGATGTGGGAGGCATGTGGCCACAAGCCAAGGACTGCCAGCGGCCGGAGAAGCTGCAGAGGCGGGGAGGCTTCTGTCCTAGAGCCTCTGCAGGGAGCACAGCCCTGCTGGCACCTGGATTTTGGACTTCTGGCCTCTAGAGCTGTGAGAGTTTGAATTTTTGTCTTCAGCCACCAAGTTTGTGGAAATTTGCTACAGCACCACAGGCAACTAATGCAACGGGTCTGCAAAGGCATCTCACAATTGTTTCCTTTTACATTTTCCTGATCGTTGAGGTTGAGCATCTTTTCATGAGCTTACAGAATATTCAGGCCTCTTGTTGGTTCAGTTTGGTTTCGTTTAGCTATTTGTTCAGTTGAGACACAATTCACCCAGCTGAAGTCACAAGCCAATGGTTTGGGGGCGGTGGGTCTTCTCAGCCAAGCACCCACTCCTTGCTCTTAGATGGGTCCTGCCAGCCCTGAGGTTCCATCCTGTTTGCCCTGTGCCCCGGCCCTCAAGTCCCTTCCTGGTGACTTATCACAACTCACATCTGGAGCTACCAAAGACTCGGGGGCCTGGGGTTTGTGGCAGGCTGCTGGCTCCAATCACAACCGAGGATGGTCTCGGACGCCCCGCCTCTCCGCAGGCACGCGGTTTCTCACCTGCTCCGCCTGGAAACGCTGTCCACAGCTCTCAGCAGTGGGTGTTCTTGGTCCCGTCAGACAGGCTCAGGGGGTGGTGGGGGGACAGGGTCAGACCACCAGTGAGGGACGGCAGTGGGGCCTGAGCTCATTCTTTTGCTTCCCAGAACCTAGCAGGTGCTCGAGAAATACTCAAGGAAGTATTTGGAGCCGACAACTAGGAGCACTGATTTTGTGCCAGAAGATGTGATCTGTCTTGTCCAGTCTTGCATCTTCCCACGTGATCCTATCAAGAGCCATAACAAGTATTATTCCACCTCAGACAGGCTCAGAGAGGTTAAGTAACTTGCCCAGGGCCACACAGTAAGCAGGAGAATAAAGGAATAAAGGAATGAGGCAGTGTTCTGGAGCCACAGGTGCCCTGGCGGCTCATCTAGACTCTCTCTGGAGTTGCTGTGACCTTTCCTCTGCCCGGAGGATGCCAGTTGGGCACATCAGGAGAATGCAAATGAAGGAGCCCCCGTGGCTTGGGGGTGGAGGGCAGACATGAGGACTTGGTGCAGGGACCTGGGTGGGCCGTAGAGCTTGGCTGGCTGAGGGCTTCCTGAAGGATGTTGCATTTGCTGCTAGGGTCCCACTAATATTTTCATCCTGTAACCCCCCTGGGGGATTTTTCTGCTTATCAGGTGACTCCCTGCCAGCCCCTCCCAGCACGCACGGAGCAGCCTGGAGTTGCCAGACCTGTTCCTGGGCCAGTGTGCCAGGGCGGGCGCAGCCAGTTCCTGCGGGGAGAGGTATAGCTGTGTGAACTGGGAGGCGGGCAGCCCCGCCCAGCGCTTCTGTTAGGCGGCCCCAGGAGCCACTCCACTGCCACTTTGGGGACAGGGCGTCTTATGGGAGCCAGTGGGCTGCTCGGGCTCCCAGGAGGACTGGCAGTCAGCAGAGGCTGGGCTGAGAGCTGCGCTGGCAGCAGACTTGGCACGTCTGGAGGCAGAATGTCCACCAAAGGGGTCAAAGGCACAGTGACGTATTCGGGGTCGGAGCCCACACCGGGGTATGTGCGGCCCTGGGAGCGAGTGCCAGGGGCAGAGGGGCCACGGGGTAAAAGGCACTGGATGGGGGCCAACGGCGCGGGGTTGGGGAGGAGGGAGGCAGGAGGGATGTGGGGCCACAGGGCCGGGGGCCTGGCTCACGCAGGGGGGGCGGGTGCTGTCCTGCTCTGGCTGTGCCGCATGGCCTTAGGTCGGTTATCCCGTCTGAACCTGCCCACCACCCCCGTGACACTGGGAGCACACTCATAGGAGCCTTCTGTCCCGGGCTCTGTGCTGGCCTGGCCCTGGGTGTGGGAACAGACCTGTCTTCCCTCGAGGGGCTCCCAGGCTGGGGAAGGAGGCAGCGTGTGGACAGCCAGGGCCAGCCAGGCAGGTGTCACCAGGGCTGTGATCAGGACGTGCTGGGAAGCCGGGCACAGGGAGGGGGAGCTTCCTGGGAGGTGAGGCCAGAGCTGAGGCTTCAGTTTCAGGTTGTAAAAGTGACACTCGCTGTTCATTTCTGGTCCTGGAAGTATTGCCTCCTCATTGTAGAAAATCTGAAAGCTACAGAAAGATGCTGAGAAGTCAATAAAAAGCACAGGGAACGCATGGACGCAGGCTCACGATGCTGGTGGGGGAGGGGGCTGTGGGGCCACCCAGACTGGGATTGAACCCACCACAGAGCTGCTGTGAGGAGGGCAAGTCAGGCCACCTCTTGGAGCCTCGGTTTCCTCATCCTTATAATAGGGTCATAATAAGACCCACGAGGCTTAAATGAGATGAAGCATGCCAAGTGCTCAGCTCCAGGCACCAGCTCTGCTTCCCCTGCAGCCTGTGTTCTGTGATGTGCCCACTGCCCAGGGGATAAATCCCAGCTCCCTATATGAAGGTCCTGTCAGGCCGTTGACCTGGCCAGCTGCATCTTGTTTCTCAAAATCTGCCGCACAGGGCCTTTGCACATGCTGGTCTCTCTGTCCAGAACACCTGCCCTCCGAGAGTCCCTGCTTTCCTGCTGCGGTCAGAGCCCACCGGTGGGGTCTCTAGCTGGCCCCTCTCAGAGCTCGTGGCACACCAATTCATGTTTATGAATATACTGTTTTTGGTGTCGTTATTGTTCCATGTCTAAACTATGTGCTCCGTGAGGGCTGGCCAAGGCTGTTGTGACCCAAGCCCAGCAAGGGCCTACCCGTTAAGCAGCCAGGAGTCCCTCATCAGCCCCACAAGCCCTGGGTCCCTGCTCCCCGGCAGTGGGGGGAAAGGCAAGGAAGCACCTCACATGAGAAGCAGGAGCCGGCCGTCTAGCGCCAGCCGCTCTGGGGGTGCGGCTGACCTCAGGCCTCACCTACCCGTCTGCTCCTCATTTGATTGGGCAACGATGGGGCTGGGCCTGGGGATCTGGCCATGGACAAGCTAGGGCTGAGACTGTCCCCAGGCACTCCAGGTGTGCATGGGGAAGATATAGACAGTGACAGTTGAGAAAAGCAGGGAGCCCGTGCCCTGCTGCCTCACCCTGGAAAGGTGTGACTGAGCTGGGGCCAGCGTCCTGGGATGGAAATCAAGACAGCTGGGTGCCACAGCTCACCCCGGACTTCTCCACCCTGGGCCTTGACTCAGGGCTGAGGCACTAGGGAGCCATGGACGAAGTTAGAGCAGAGCTCATGGGCCAGGAGCTGCTTGAACCCCAGGCAGAGAAAGCTGAGGGAGGGCGGGTGAGGCTGGCATTCCAGGCAGAGCCTTGGGGCAGCCCTGGAACCTGAAGGCCTGAAGGTGCCCCAGGCCAAATCTGGGACTGAGGGTGGGCAGTGACAGTGGCCAGAGTTGGGCCAAAAGCAGCACCCCCAGGCCCAGCTCCTCCAGGAAGCGCTCAGAAGAAAATGGCCTCTGGTCCCTCCTGGGTCTGGGCCTGGGCCTAGGACTGGCTTCACTCTGCACCTCTGCAATCTGGGCGAGAGTCTAGGTGCGACCCTCTGCCCTGGGCCTGGCTGTGGGAGGGCACGACCCTGTCCCCTTCCAGCCCAAGACCTAAGGGTTGGACATAGTGGCAAGTCTTTCCTGAGCATCTAATGTGGGCCATGTCCTCCTCCAGGCACTGGGGACCTAGTGGAGTCCCTGTCCCGATGAGAGGGGATGAACTGTGCCAGGA
The DNA here is from genome assembly GCF_057802395.1 of Ceratotherium simum simum. Taxonomy (NCBI): domain Eukaryota; kingdom Metazoa; phylum Chordata; class Mammalia; order Perissodactyla; family Rhinocerotidae; genus Ceratotherium; species Ceratotherium simum. The sequence goes on from NC_141933.1 coordinate 5,935,910, forward strand.
ATGGCGGCCTCGCTGCCTGGGGAGGGAGAGTGTCTGTGGGTTGTCTAGGAACATGCCCAGCGTCCGTTCCTGTCTCCCCACATTCCTAGGCTGGAGAACCCACTAAGCGGGCAGGCTTCTCTCCTTGTCTCATTGCTCCTAGGAATAGCAGCCGCAGCGGCCAGTGTCCACCAACGGTTGGATGGCCAGGCCTGTGCTGTGCACCCCACAGAGGAACGCTGTCCCAACTTCCCAGATGAGGACACTGAGGCTTAGAGAGGAGGGGTGACCTGCGGAGGCCCCAGGAGTGGTGGAGGCGCTGGTGGGGCCACTGGCCTGCAGGTGCCCATTGGGGACACTGAGCCCCAGCTCACTCCAGGCTGATGCTGCTCCGAGGTCTTGGGCACGGCTGTGAGATGCTGCTGAGGGCTGAAGACAGCCCACGTCCATACACGCAGACAGACGGATAGACACACAGACAGAGACACACACAGAGAGACAGAGACACACACAGACACACAGACAGAGACACACACAGACACACAGAGACACGCACAGACACACAGAGACACACACAGATAGAGAAACACACAGAGAGACAGAGACACACAGACACACAGACAGAGACACACACAGACACACAGAGACACACACAGACAGAGACACACACAGAGAGACAGAGGCACACACAGACACACAGACAGAGGCACACACAGACACATGGACAGAGACACAGACACACAGACAGAGACACGCACAGACACACAGAGACACACACAGACAGAGACACACACAGAGAGACAGAGACACACACAGACACACAGACAGAGACACACACAGACAGACAGAGACACACACAGACAGAGACACACACAGACACATGGACAGAGACACAGACACACAGACAGAGACACGCACAGACACACAGAGACACACACAGAGACAGAGACACACACAGACACACAGACAGAGATACACACAGACAGACAGAGACACACACAGACACATGGACAGAGACACACACAGACAGACAGAGACACACACAGACACACAGACAGACAGAGACACACACAGACACAGACAGACAGAGACACACACAGACAGGAGACAGACATGCATACAGACACACAGAGACACACACGGACAGAGACACACACAGATACACAGAGAGACAGGCACACAAATGATGCCCGCCTCTGCAGCCCTGGGTTGGGGTGCTCAGACCCCCTCTTGCTCTGGGTCTAGGCAGGCCTCCCTCCTGAACGCCCGCTGGCTGGGCCCCTTTTCTCACCCCCACGCCCCGTGCCTCCTCCACTCTCAGTCCCAGGGCGCTCCCTTGGGCTGTCAGGGTGAAGATAGACTCAAGTCCAGGCAGCCTCAGCTCTGCCAACCTGCCTCTCCACCCCCGCCTCCACCTTTCCACAGATGCCGGGCCTGTGCAAACACCCCCTTCTGCTCCTTGCTTTGAGACTCTCTTTCCAGGACCACCTCCCCAGAGCAGACACTGAGCCTTCCTCGTGCACACCCCAGCCTCAGTTTCCCCATCTGCCACCACAAATGCTCTGCGGGCTCTGAAGCAAAGAACCCTCGGAGTCCCTGGTTTAGGCCCAGCGGGGGCCCTGCCCACCATCCAACGAATCCCTAGTGGTCTGGGTGGAGGGGGGCCAGGCGTGAATGTGGGCGGGGTGCATGTGCTCGAGGGGTGCAGGGGCAGCCCCGGCCCCCTGGGGTTATGCGTGAGTGTCTGGGGGGTGACTGTGAGCCCACACGGGCACAGGCGGGGAGGGGGAATGCGCCTGTGAAGATGGGGAGCCCCAGCCCACGCTGCCCACCCCCTCCCGGCAGGATGGACCCCATCAGGGACACGCTGCAGCGGCTGCGGGAGACCTTCCGCGCGGGGCGGATGCAGCCGGCCGAGTTCCGGGCCGCCCAGCTGGAGGGCCTGGGCCGCTTCCTGCGGGACCACAAGCAGCTTCTGCAGGAGGCGCTGGCGCAGGACCTGCACAAGGTGGGCCAGGGAGGCGGGCCGGCTGTGTCCTCAAGTCCCTCCTGCTGACTTAACAGACCCTCCCCTGGCATTCTAACTCATTAAACCTGTGCAGCAGGTGCCATGGTGGTACCGATGGGGAAACTGAGGTTCGTGGGGGTTAAGTCACTTGCTCGACGTCCCACAGCCAGGAAGCTGCAGAGCCGGAACTGGAGCCCAGGCTGCCTGGCCCATGGCCTGTGACCCTTGGCGCTCACTGTGCAGTTCCCAGGGGACCTGCTGTGCCGCCCCTGGAGACCGTCTCCATATCTCCAGTGGGGACCCTTGGGGACCCTGACCCCCAAGCACTAGATTGCCTCCGCATCCTGCCCCGGGCCTGACCCCCAAATTCCACCCCCACTGCAGTCAGCCTTTGAGGCGGATGTGTCTGAGCTCATCATGTGCCAGAACGAGGTCGACCTGGCCCTCAAGAGCCTGCACCCCTGGATGAAGGACGAGCCAGTGGCCAAGAGCCTGGTGAGCCGCTGGCCGGGTGTGGGGGGCAGCGCCGGCCCACACTCCTTCATCACCCCCACCCAGGGAGAGTCACTGACTGTCGCGGGACCTCTGTCTCCTCATGGGGACGGCACTGCACAGGCAGCTCGAGGACACTGTGGGGGCAGGCTGTGGAGGGGTCCTCAGCGGGGCCTCACCACCCGTCCTGCACCCCAGCTCACGCAGCTGGACTCGGCCTTCATCCGGAGGGAGCCCTTCGGCCTGGTGCTCATCATCACTCCCTGGAACTACCCCGTGAACCTGACCCTGCTGCCCCTGGTGGGCGCCCTTGCCGCAGGTGAGGAGAGGATCCTGCGCCCTATGCCCTCCTGGCCCATAGTGCTTCCCAAAGCGGTGCCCAGCGTTCTGCCTGTGTGGTGCCCCCAGTCTTGCGTGCTCTCCCTGCGACTCCGCTCTCTGAATCCAGCCCCTGGGTGGGTGGTGGCACCTGTCTCCCACTTCTGCCCCTGCAGGGAACTGTGTGGTGCTGAAGCCATCGGAAATAAGCAAGGGCACAGAGAAGGTCCTGGCCGAGGTGTTGCCCCAGTACCTGGACCAGGTAAGGGCGGCCCTGCCCCCTCAGTGCCCTGCATCCCACACCCCCGCCCCTGCCAGCTGGGGAGGTCCAGTTGTGCCTGGGGCCTGTGGTGTCCCCTGAGCCACTCGTCCCGCCTTCCAGAGCTGCTTTGCTGTGATGCTGGGCGGGCCCAAGGAGACGGGGCAGCTGCTGGAGCATAAGTTTGACTACATTTTCTTCACGGGTGAGTGTGGCCCCGCCAGTGTCCTGGGGCGGAGGGGTGACATTCAAGAGTAGAGTTGGAAGGGAGGAGGCGGTAGCCAGTGATGAGGAGTGTCCCAGATGGCAATCAGTCCAGACAGGTGGGTCAGGCCTCTGGGTCTTGGAGTCTTGGAGGAGTGAGATCCTGGGGCTGCAGGGCTGGGGGCAGATCCCAGTGGGTGAGGCAGGATGGGCCAGAGAGGTAGTGCCCAGACCATCTGGCCAAGGCCAGTTGAGGTGGGGGTCAACTCCCGTGTCCCCAGGGAGCCCTCGAGTTGGCAGGATCGTCATGGCCGCCGCTGCCAAGCACCTGACGCCCGTCACGCTGGAGCTGGGGGGCAAGAACCCCTGCTACGTGGACGACAACTGCGACCCCCAGACCGTGGCCAACCGCGTGGCCTTCTTCCGCTACTTCAACGCCGGCCAGACCTGCGTGGCCCCCGACTACGTCCTGTGCAGCCCCAAGATGCAGGAGCGGCTGCTGCCCGCCCTGCAGAGCGCCATCACCCGTTTCTACGGCGAGGACCCCCGGAGCTCCCCAGACCTGGGCCGCATCATCAACGAGAAGCATTTCCAGCGGCTCCAGGGCCTGCTGGGCTGTGGCCGCGTGGCCATCGGGGGCCAGAGCGACGAGAGCGATCGCTACATCGGTGAGTCGCGCTCTCCCCGCCACCCGGGCTAAGGCCCTTCCACGCTGGAGGCCACCGCTGGGCCCCGAGTCTGGGCCCGGCTGAAACCTCGGCCCTGAGGCTCCCACGGCCCCACCGCCAGAGCCCTGCCTGGTCCACGGCTCCGGTGCCACGATCCCGTGACACTAGCGCTCCACGTCGCCGTGGTCTGCCCCTGTGACCCCACAACTCCACACTCTGGCCCCAGCTCTGGACTCTCTAAGCTGGGACCCCAGTGTTCTACCCCGAGTGCTCAGATTCCAGACTTCCGTCCCACGATCCGCTGCTCCACTGGGCCATGACCCCAGGTCCTGTGAGCCCACGACTCCCGGGTTCTGAACTCCAGCGGCCCGTCCTGAGCATCGCTCTGCTGTAATTACAAAGTGGCCCGTGTCCTGGGCCACACGGCTCAGCGGGTGACACTGCTGCTCTAACAGGCTGGGACCTGGGAGCTCGGACTCCAGGGCTCTAAGATCCTGTCACCCCCTGACTGTCAGACAAAGGCTGGGGGGTTCTCCGGGCCCCGCAGGCCGTGGTCCCCTGGTCAGGTTGGGGAACCCCTGACGGTCACCTCTCAGGGGCTGTGGGCAGACTCTGTCCCCTAGAAATCCCCGAGCTGGAGCCCTGGGTCCCCACCCCGGGGCTGAGCCGTCCCCTGTGCCCGCAGCCCCCACGGTGCTGGTGGACGTGCAGGAGACGGAGCCAGTGATGCAGGAGGAGATCTTCGGGCCCATCCTGCCCATCGTGAACGTGAGGAGCCTGGACGAGGCCATCGACTTCATCAAGCGTCGGGAGAAGCCCCTGGCCCTGTATGCCTTCTCCAACAGCAACCAGGTGGGGGCTCGGGCAGGGCTGGGGCAGCAGAGGGGCCAAAAGTGGTGCAGACTGGTGACCGCCCCTTTCACAGCCCACCCTCTGAGGGTTAGCGCAGCAGATAATGCTTCCAGTGTAACTATAATCCAGGCCACCTGGACATTGGCCCGAGGGCGCCTGGCAGAGAGGGCTCGGGCAGGGCCCCAAACCTGCCAGACGCGTGGCTGGCCAGCTGTCGGCTGGGACAGCCTCTGCCAGGATAAAGAAGGGCTCTTTTCTATCTGGCCTGCCCAGAGAGCCCGCTTTTCCTAAACCGTGCAAAGGTTCTGCATGGGCGAGCAGAGGCCCTGAAGTGGGGATAGGGGCAGGGCAAAGCTGGGACCTGACAGGCAGAATCAGGCTGCTCACAGGGGGGACTGCACACTGCTAGGACTTGCTACCCTCCCTGCCACTTCTCACAGTCATGAGATCCCCTTGATCTGGAAAGTCCTTGAGAGGCGACACTTACTCAGTAGAGGATAGAGGCAGGGGAGGCCCCTCTGCTCCCCGTGGAATGGTGGGGGCCTGAGCCCTCTTCCCTGATGAAGAGCCCACCACCTCGCCTCCCCCACTTGCCCCCAGGTAGTGAACAAGATGCTGGATCGGACAAGCAGCGGTAGTTTCACCAGCAATGATGGCTTCGTCAACCTGACTCTGCCGTCCCTACCACTGGGGGGCGTCGGTGAGCCCTACCCTCCTCCCCACTCCAGCCCCCACCTCCCAGGGAAGTCTGGGGTGATACCCCACACCGAGGAGGCCCAGTTTTGCCTTCACTCACTGTTCAACCTTGATCCAGCCCCTGGGCTTCTCAAGGCCTGTTTCCCTATCTGCAAAATGGCTCTTAGAATAGACTGACTTTCCCTGAGCTCCCTGCCAGCAGTGGGCTCCACCTGGGGGGTGGGCTGCTGCTGCAGAGGCTGGGTGGGCTGCCCAGCCTCAGGCCCTCACTTCCGTGGCCACACAGGCAACAGCGGGATGGGAAGATACCACGGCAAGTACTCCTTCGACACCTTCTCCCACCACCGTGCCTGCCTGCTCTCCCCCTCGGGCCTGGAGAAGCTCAATGAAATCCGCTACCCGCCCTATACTGACCGGAACCAGCAGCTGATACGCTGGGCCTTGGGCTCCCAGAGTTGCACCCTTCTGTGAGCACCCTGCTTGCCTCCAGCACCCCACACCCATGACCCCTCTGTCCTGCTGCTGCCAAGGTGCTCAGTGGTCCCTGGAAGGCGGGGCGTCCTGTCCAAGAGTGCAAAGATCCTGCTCCTGGGGATCTGAACAGACCTCTGGCTGGGCAGGACCTCTGAGCCACTGGGCCAGCTCCTTTTAAGGCCCAGTCCCCTCTGCAGCCTTCTGACAGATTTGTTGACCCTCTGCGAATATGTCTAGATATGTCTGATGATGGAGAACTCACCCCTTGCAAGGTTGGGCAGCTCTTATGGTTAGAAAGGACTCCCTTGTGTCAGATCTAGAAATAAGCTCCCAAAATACAGAGCAATTTCAAACAGCTCCATTCACATCTGGTTTGGGGAGCTGGGTGTGTCTGACCTGAAGTGATCACATCTTGAACCCAGATCTGGCCAAGTGGTGGTGGCTGCCTGAAGTGTATCATTGACAAAGACTCTAATGCTGTGTGTGGAATCAAAGGAACATGTGCAACAGTTGATTAGTGATGTCTGCTATGGACACAGGCTGGAGTTGTGCACATGCTAGCCACATCCGTCATCCCTCAAGAATTCTTCATCCCCAGAATCTAAATCTGGTCACTTCATCTGACATATGAGGAAGCTGAGGTCTAGAGACAGGAGAGGGCTGAACTGAGTTTATACAGCAAAGCAGGGCAGAGCTGAGCAATGGTGGGCTTTATTGAGAAAGGTAGGGGTAGGGGGTCAGTAAACAGAGTATATCTGGTCCATTGTGACCAGCCTCTTGCTCTTTCCCCAGTCCTCACCCTGGGATCCCAAATCTGATCTCCCCCAGTCTTGCTTCAGTGGGCTCCTCACCCCTCAGAGCCATGGGAAAACTGGGCTAGTGGCCTGAGGTTGAGGGAAGAAGGGGAGGTATGATCTTCCTGCCCCCCCGGAATTGTTGCAGATAGTTGACTCCAAGAGGGTACAGGATGGAGTCGAAAGAGGTGCTTAACAGGGGCTTACTGATGAGTGAAGGAAAGAGTGAATAAGGAAGTGAGAGGATGGATGGACGGACGGACGGACGGACGGACGGATGGATGGATGGATAGGTGAGTGAGTGGATGGATGGGTAGATGTGTGGATGGATGGATGAATGGATGGACGGACGGATGGATGGATGGACGGACGGACGGACGGACGGATGGATGGATGTCTGGATGGATGTCTGGATGGATGGATGGATGGATGGATGGATGGATAGGTGGGTGAGTGGATGGATGGGTAGATGTGTGGGTGGATGGATGGATGGATGGATAGGTGGGTGGGTAGATGGATGGGTAGATGTGTGGGTGGATGGATGAATGGATGGATGGATGGACGGACGGACGGACGGATGGACGGATGGACGGACGGACGGATGGATGGATGGATAGATGGATGGATGAGATGGTGGGTGGGTAGAAGGACAAGTGAGTGGTTGGGTGAATGGATGAATGAGATGATGGATAGTTGGGTGGGTGGATGGGTGAATCGGTAGATGGGTAGGAGACCCAGGTAGAAGCTGAGTGACCAATGAACCTAGATCTAAGAGATTCCCTCTCTCCCCACCCGTGCCTGGGGAATTTGTTTCCTCAAAATAACCACTGGACTGAAAAGAGAGACCCAGAGAGATGGAGGAGAATCAGAGGGTCCCCCAGCCACAGTCTGGGCAGTGGGTCCAGTGAGCAAAGAACGGAAGATACAGCTCATTGAAGACTCTTCAAGTATTTCGCTGCCCAAACCACGCCCAATCTTGTTCCCTTTGCCTTCTTGGCCATTAGTTGCTGTGGTTCAGATAGGGGACAAAACCTCTGAGGAAACTGTGGCTCTGGGGGGCCAGCAGGGCAGGAGAGCAGTCCCAGAATGACATCATGACGGCGTCTGCAGTCAAGACGGCCTTTCTCCCTCTCTCAGTCGGGCCCATGCACCTTGCCCTTCTCCTACTCTGAGGCAGTTGGTGCAGGGGTCAAGGGCACAGGGTCTGGACTCAGGCCAACTTGGGTTTGAATCCTGGCTCTATGATATCCAGGCTGTGTGAACTAGGGCAATTGTGAGCCCTCTCTGAGCCTCAGCCATGAATTAGGGCTGTCAGTAGTGCTAGCTTCACAGGCATCTGGGGAGGACGAAGCGAGACTGTGCATGGTGAGCCCCTCGGCTTGTGTGTTTGTTCCCACCACCCTTAAAATCTCTATCATGGTGTTCTTAGTCCGGTTATGGGCGAGAAACTGAGGCTCAGAAAGACTGAGTTTCTAAGTTTCTGAGTCTCTAAGGCTTGGCTGAATTCACACCTGAGTGTGCCTGCTCTAAAGCCCAGAGCAGGGCAGGACATCTTGTCCCTGGGGCCTAGAGAGTGCAGAAAACTTCCTAGGGTCACACAGAGAAGTCTGGGGCCCTGTCTCCCTGAGTCCAGCCATAGCTGGACTCTGCACCCGTTTGCCCGCTCACAGGCCCCTCGAGATGGCAGGCTCTCATCTGATTGGTGGAGCAGAGTTACATGACTTCACCCTAGCTGCAAGGGAGGCTGGGAAGCAGGTCCTCACTTCTACCCTGGAGGCTGTTCAAGAGAGACCACGAAGTCACAAGTGTCCCCTGTTCACTCCACCCTTCACAGTTCCAGCCTTTTGCTCTCTTGGTCACGGCTGACTGGGCCCAGTCCTGGAGGCCGTGTCATCTGGACATGGAACAGACTGTCCTGCGTTTTATGACCCAGCAACACAGAGGTTCAGAGAGCCCTGGACCTTTGCTCACGCTGTTCTCTCCTCCCAGTACCCCCTCCCTTCCCCCTCTGCCCCACCCTCAACCCCACTCAGGCACTGCCTCCCCCAGGAATCCAGCTCTAATTCCAGACGGGTCTCTGTGGCCCTCATCTGGCTCACATAGTGCCCTACACTTAGCTGCAGTAGTTCCACCACCTAGAAAGCTTGGGTGCGCATCACTCCACTGCCCCAGTGTTTCTGGGTGCTTTTGGGCAAGTCCCTTAACTTCTCTGAGCCACCTTTCACTTATCTTATAGAATGGGGTTCTCACCTGCCTCTCAGAGTTGGTGTGAGAGTGAAGTGCGATCATATGGGTCTGGGGTCCCGGGGTCCCCACTCCAGGATGCAGTGGAGTCCAGACTCTTACGTAAGACGAGCCACTGCAGAGGCTCCCCCCGGCCACACACCTCCCAGAGCTTCCCAGAGCTGTCATGGCCTCAAGGTTTGTGACAGCAGCCTCTCCTGGTCCAGCAGTCACAGCGTCCTGCCACCCCAAGGCTTGGGGGCAGTCCCAGGGTCCCTTAGGGCTCAGGGCTCAGCCTCAGCCATAGGTGCTGGTGCCACTGTGTAACCGGCCACAGTCCAGAGTGGGCCATTGAGAAAAAGAACAACGTGGGGCGCAGGACACCAGGCCTGCAAGAAGCAGAGGGCAGAGTGGTCCTGGGGGGGATGGACGAACAGGCTGTGATAAGGGTGCTGTGAAAGGCCAGCGGGGGTGGGGGGATGAGCAGAGGCCAAAGGGAGAGTCAGAGCCTAGGCGGACGGTCAGGGAGGGGGCTCCAAAGCCACTGGACAGTGGCCCTCGGGCGTGGCTCCCAGGTCACGTGGCTCTCCTGGGCCAAGCCTTACAATTTCGTGGGTTGGTTCAGGTTCTGACCCCTCTTCGGGCCTCAGTTTCCCCAGCTGCGGTGAAGACGCTGGACTCACCAGGAGTCACGACGCCTCTGCCCTCGGTCAGGCCAGGGTTGGCGTGCGTGTGCCTGTTTCCCCAGCTTGTGCTGGCCCTTGGTTCCTTCGCTCCTCACAGCTGCCCGGGGCTGGCAGAGAGCCTCACTCCCAGGCAGGAGCCAGGGCCCAGAGAGGGCACTGACTCTCCCCACACAGCCTATCAGGGATAGGCGTCAGGGATGGCCCTAGAGGGGCCGGGGGCCCTCCATCTCCTGGGGCTCAGAGCTGGGACTCAGCAGGTCCACCTCCAGACTGTTCTCACTGCTGTCTCACAGACACACGTCGGTACACATGATACAGACGTGAATACACAGATCCTCAGACACGCACTCTGTAGGGGCTGCTGTTTCTGGGGGCCGTTGCCTGGCTCCGGGACCCCCTTGCATTCTATAAACACCCTCTGAAATGGGGAAGCTGGATCCCAGCCAAGGGAAGTGGAACTTTCCAGGACCCTCGAGTGCTGTTCTCTCCAGAGTCAGGGGCCCAGCACCTCCTGGAGGGAAGTGCCCTGATCCCCAGGAGCCCCCAACATAGCCAGGGCTGCCGAGTAGGGCCTTCCTTCCTTCCCAAGAGGCCCAGCACTGCGTCAGCAGGAGCCCAGCAGCCGGGCCGGGCCTCTGGAACAAAGACCACGGCTTCTGACTCAGAAAGCGGGGCCTTGGAACCCCTACCCTGTGCAGAGCAGGGAGCAGGGCCTGGGAGGGAGGCAGACACAGGCCCCCCGCTGACTCGCTCTGCGACCACTGCCAAGTCATTCAACCTAGAGCCCAGGTCCACACCCATGAAACGGCCTGAGGGAGACCTGCCCTCCCTCTGCGGCCTTCCGGGGCGGCTCCCATGAAGATTCAACGACCCTACTGGAGGTCTCGGCCCTCCCTTTGCTGAGCCTCCAGACCCCAGGAGGGGGTGGCCCCTGGATGAGCTATCAGGGAGCCCTGCCCTGTTGGTGACCCAGCCTCACACTTCCCCACCCTCCCAGCCACCCTATTGAGGTACGAGCGGTCCTGATGGGAGCCACAATCCCACGATCCAGGTGGGGATGGCAGGAGATTGGGAGAGTGGTGAGCGGGGCCTGGCCCTCATCATGAGTGGTGTGTGATCTGAGCAGCTGCAAACAGGGCTGGCCTGGGGGGCTCGGCCACGGGAGCTGGTGGGCCTGGTTCTGGAGCAGGGCTGGACCGGCCAGGGAGGACCCAGTCTGGCAGTGAGGAACGACAGGGCCCCCGGGCCTGGCATACAGTAGGTAATGGGTGACCCGACTGCATAGTTCACTGCCCGCCTCTGCCTGTCTCCTCAGGGACCTCTGGACTGTCCTCAGCTCCCCTCTGAGAGCTGAGCGGTGGGGGGAGGACAGGTGGGGCGGAGGACAGGCTCCAGGGCTGGGTGCAGGGGATTTCGCCTTCATCCTTCCCCCTTGCCCCATGAGAGCAGCAGGGAGAGTGTGGGCTCAGACTGGATGCCCCTAGGTTCCAGGTCCAGCCTCACCTCTAGTGCCCCGTGTGCCTTTAGTCCTTCTGTCTGAGCCTCAGTTTCCACATCTGTAAAATGGGTCTGAAGGTCATTTCCAAAACAGAGCAGCTGAGTCATCTGAGTTTCACCTGTCCCTGAAAACGGCTAATAATACGGGAGGAAATATTTTGAAACTTTTTTGAAAGCATCAAAGAGCTATAAAGCTGGGACCCCCACAGACCATAGCCCTTTAGGGTAAGGGTGGCCTGGGAGTGAACCTGGCCCTCTGGGGGCTGCAAGGACAGAAGCATGTTGCTGAGCGGGTGGAGGGGAGGACGTTTCTCATCTGGACAGCCGCCAAGGCTCACGCCTCAGTAAGTAACTGGCAGTGGCCTGGTCAGACCCGGCGCCCCTGGCTGGACACCCGTGCAGTAAACAGCCTGTGCTTGGCAGCCCTCTGGGGCTCTCTCTGGGGGAATTTGTCTTCATCCCAAGCCGTAGAGTCCCTGCAGCTCACTTTCCAAGCCCAAGTGCAGCTCCCCAGCGGGAGCCCTACCTGGCCCTGGGAGGCAGGGCTGCCCCTATTCCCAGAGGAAGGACAGAGGGCAAGGACGGGAGCCTGGCCGCGGGACCTGAACTCGGCAGCGGCAAGTAACACTGCGGGGGGGAGCTGGGCGGGGAGACCCCAGCGACCTGACCTCTGGGTGGACCTGAGCCACACCACCCGCCCCCTGCTCCCTGCCAGCTCAGCACAAACACTTCCTGCCTGGAGATCTCCAGGCCCATATATAGACGCTGGCCTAGGAGGGGCTCACCCCAGCCCTGGAGGCCCAGGAAGCCAGACCCGCATCTGCAGGTATTCACCCCTCCCTGAGGCCCCTGCACCAGCTCCGAGGAGCACGTGGGAGAGGCAGGAAGGAGCAGGAAGCCAGACCTCCACCGCTAATTCATGTGGAGCTCTCCACTCCCCATGCTGCGCCCCGGTTTCCCCATCTGTAAAGTGGGTGCATAATCTTCTTGCCTAAGGGAGTATGCCTTGATGACTCCATCTCCCCGAATGTCTGGGCCCCTCTTCTCAACTTAGGAGAAAGAAACTGTCTCCAGTGGGAGCAGGGAAATGGTCTCCTCAGAGAAAGGCCGGGGAGGGTAATGCTTATCCTCGAAGGAGAGGTGCCGATTCGAAGGGGAGGGACTGTAGGCTCCCCGAGGGAGAAACATTGAGCTGGGCCACTGGAGGCACACACGGGACACAGCTGAGCTACCATCCAGCCACACCTGTTGACAGACAGCCGCCCTGCCTGGCTTGGCCTCCTCAGGCCTCAGGGAGCTCATCACCACCATCCCAGCTCTGCCACGGGGCCCTGTGTCTGTGCCAGGGTCACCCAGGCAGGCCCACCAGCAGGCGCTCCAACCCACACGGGGATGTGCTCGTGGCCTGTGCCCCGAGAGCCCCTGCGCCGCGTGGCGGTGACCGGGGGCACCCACGGCAACGAGATGTCTGGCGTCTACCTGGTCCGGCACTGGCTTCGGGCCCCGGGGGAGCCGCAGAGACCCAGCTTCTCCGCCACGCCCGTGCTGGCCAACCCGGCGGCTACAGCTGCCTGCCGCTGCTACGTGGGCCGTGACCTCAACCGCACCTTCACCAGTGCCTTTCTCACGTGAGTGTTCTCACCACTATGGGGCCCCTGTCGGCCAAGCCGGCCCAGCCTCTCAGCCTGGCACTGAAGTCCCCACCTCAGACACCCCCTCCAGCCACCAGTAGGGCGCACCTCTCTGCCTGGGATACCCATTCCTCCTTTTTCAGTTTGGAGAAATCCAGATTGATGCCGCCTCCTCCAGGAAGCCTGTCCTAACTCCAGGCTGGTCAGGGCCTCCTCTGGGTCCCCCAGACCCTGGGCTTGCCTCAGATCAGCCCCACAGGCTGTGTTTACTTGTCTTGTGCCCCAACCACTGTTCACACCGTTCTTCAGTGGATATGCAGTGAGCCCCATCTCTGAGCCAGGCTCCAGGTGGCTCAGGTGAGAGGATGGGGAATAGGACCGAGGTGTTGTCCTCAGTTTACTGGGGTAGACAGAGGAAGAACCCAGCAACCACAACCCAGGAAGCTAAATGCAGGGGTGGGGGCGACACAAAGCATCTCACCTGGCCAAAGGCAGTCAGGGAAGGCTTCCTGGAGGAGGTGGTATCTCAGCCAAGTGGAGAAGAAGTTAACCAGGTGAAGAGAGGAGAGGGGTTCCCAGGAAAGGCGCAGCAGGTGCAAAGGCCTGGAGGTGAGACCAGCATGGTGCTCGGAAGTGTGGCTGGAGTGAAAGCTAATGAGGCGGCGGCCGAGGGTTTGGACTTTATGGGGATGGTGAGGAGCCAACGAGGGTCCTGAGCCAAGCAGGCAGGCCACAGTGGCCTGAAGGAAGAGCCCTGGAGCTGCTCTGTCTCTCCTGCGGTGTCCCAGCAGCTTCACTCCTGTGGGCACCATGAGGCTGCTCTCCCTTTAAACTTCTGATCACTGACTGAGCATGGCGGGGGGCTGACACCCCACTCCTGCCCCTGCAGTGCCACGGCCCACCCAGGCGACCCATACGAGGTGACAAGGGCCCAAGAGCTGAACCGGCTGGTGGGGCCCAAGGACTCCGGCCGGGCCTTCGCCTTCATCCTCGACCTGCACAACACCACGGCCAACATGGCCGCCTGCCTCTTCGTGGACAACGCCCACGACGCCTTTGCCTTGCACCTGTGCCGCCATCTACAGGTGGCCCTGCCCCCAGAGGACAGAGCGAGGGAGGGTGGGGAAGGGGACAGGGGGCAGAGGGGATGGCCCCCCTTCCCTGCCACCTTCGGGTACTCCAGGCCCTCTGGTTCCTCCCCTCCCCCTCCCCACCGGAGAGCGGGGCGGGGGGGGGGGGGGACGGGCCCCGTGCTCCCTCCATGCTCTCCCCCACCGCCTCAGTCTCCCCTCCCGAGCAGGCCTAGGGCCCTGACCCGCCCCTCCCGCTCCCAGCTGCAGAGCCCGGAGCTGCCCTGCCGGGTCTTCCTGTCGCAGGTGCCCGGGAAGGAGAGTTTCCACCTGGACTCGATAGCCAAGAACGGAATGAGTAGGCCGCCACCGTGGGAGAAGTGGGCGGGGCCTGGAGGGGCCGGGCCAGATGATGGGCGGGGCCAGGGGCCTGGGGTCTGGAGCACCCTCCCTCTGTGGAGCCTGCCTGACCCTTTGCCTCCCGGTCCCCAGCCCTGGAGCTGGGCCCCCAGCCTCAGGGCGTGCTGCGGGCCGACCTGTTCACCAGGATGAGAGCCCTGGTGGCTGCAGCTCTGGACTTCATTGAGCTCTTCAACCAGGGTGAGAGCTCCCAGGGCCTTGCCGGGGAAACTGAGGCCCAAAGAGGAGAGGGCCTGGCCCAGGGGCCAAGGAGCCGGGCTCATGGCCAGGCTTGGAACCAGCCCTGAGTGGCCTCCTCGGCCCACCCCGCCACAGAGCTGGAGGGAGGGATGGGCTCACACACCTGGTCTCCCACACAGGCACGGCTTTACCTGCCTTTGAGATGGAAGCCTATAGAAGCCTGAGCTTCGTGGACTTCCCCCGCACGGAGGCCGGGGACTTGGCAGGCACTGTGCATCCTCAGCTGCAGGTGTGTGTGTGTGTTGGGAGGGGACTCCTGGGTCACAGCCTTGGGGGTGTCAGGGGAAACTGAGGCCCAAAGGAAGGGACCACAGGTGCCTGCCACAGGGTCACCAGCATCTCAGAATCAGGAGCAGGAGGACGGGAGCCTGGGCCCCCTACTGCCTCCCCTGGAAACCCACACGCAGGCCTGGAACTTGGGGCCACAGTGATCCTCATGGCACCCACGGAAGGCATGAGAGGACCCCTCAACAGCCTGGACACGCCTCTCCTGGCTGCAGAAGGCAGAGGGAGGGAGGAGATGGGGGCAGGCACGACCCAATTCCTCTGCCTGGGGGTGCAAATACAGAGCCCTTTCTGTATTTTCCAATTAAGTTCTTGAGCATCCCTATGCACATTAGCAGGGAGTCCAGCATGTCCCTCTCCAGGCCTCCCTTCCTGAATGTTCCAGGAATTGGGCAATTCTGCTTCTACACCACCAGGAGGAGGTTGGGAAGAATGGGCTGGCCCCCAGCTGTTGCTCTGCGTGCTGTCACATGGGGGGGCTTTTGAAACGGCCCATGCCCTCCGTGGCCTTGGTGTCCAGCAGTGCCCAGGCAGCAGGGGTGTCCTAGCCTCCTTAGTAACTGTTCCCCAAGCCCCCCAACTGGCCTTCAGAGGTGAGAGGGGCTTCAGAGGGGGCCACCTGCTCTGTTGGCACCAGCCTCCCCCCTCACCAGTGACCAGCCAGAGCCCCCTCCTCCGCGATGAGTCCTTATGGGCCAGCGGAACTCAGGTGGGGGACCCTCCCCTTAGTATCAGAGGTGACCAAGTAATGCTGAACCTCTGCAAGGATGGGCTTCTGTTGCGGGGGCCTCCACTTCCTTCCTCCGTCAGCCCTGTCCGTCCCTGAGAGGTACAGGCCCTGGTCCCCAAGGCCTGCGGGACCTCCAGCGTGGGAGCCACCCAGCAGACAGAGCCGGCATGTGCTGAGGGCACAGCAGAGCACAGGCACGAAAAAGAGAGAAATGTTGGGAAGAATTTGATATTTCAAAAATATTTTAAAGGACCAAAGTAACAATTGTAGGAAAATCAGAACTTGGTTGGACTTTTTTGTCTTCTTATTACAGCTTCGTGTTTTATTTGGAGGTGTCATCTTACTTGTAATGACGTTATGGTGGAGGGGCACCATCCTTTCAGCGTTTAAGGCTAGAGGGTGTTAAGCCGCCCTGCCCATCTTCCATGCAGAGGCTAAGTAATAACAGTCATTTTGAGTGATTTGTTCCACAATTTTAAAATATATTTAATGAACTTTTATATTGTGTTTACTACGTGCCAGACACTATTAGCCATTTGATTTAAACCTCAGGTTGATGGGGGAGATATAATCTCTATGTTACAGATGAGGAAGCTAAGGACCAGAGAGGTTAAGTGACTTGCTCCAGATCACACAGCCAGCAAGGATTTGAACCCAGGTTTCACTATCTGTGGCCATAACCACTAGACTGCACTTCCACAATGACAAATGTCTTTTTAAGATGACTGGTGTCTCCATTTAGATACAGAGCCAGCTGGCATCTCAGCAGACACCTTGTCACATCAATTGAGGAAGTGAAGGACTGTGTGGGCGAGGCCATAAGTCCTCGCCCACACACTTGGGCGGTCCCTGCTGGGGTGGCTCCCACAGGGGCCGGGGCAGAGGTCAACGCCAACAACCTCGGCCCTTGGCTCTCCTCTCAGGACCGAGACTTCGAGCCACTGCGGCCCGGCGCGCCCATCTTCCAGATGTTCAGCGGCGAGGACGTGCTCTATGAGGGGGAGTCCACCGTGCACCCTGTGTTCATCAATGAGGCCGCCTACTATGAGAAGGGCATTGCCTTCTTCCAAACTGAGAAGCTCACGTTCTCCGTGCCCGCCCTGCCCGCGCTGGCCCCCACCACCACCCGGGGTCCGTAACCCAGGCCCAGCCTCAGCCCTCCCATCTGAAGAATGGATCCTGAGGCACACTCCCCAGCCCAGGGCCCTTTGCCACCCCCATACCTCTGTGCCTCAGTTTCCCATTCTATAAAATGGAAGATGTCCGGGGTCCATGGTTTGTATCCTCTGTCCTGCATAGCCCCTCTCTGTGACCTCAGGATTTGGGGCAGGTCTGGCCCAGTGTGGTCTTGGACATGCTGTGTCCTGGGGCCAGTGGTGGCTGTCTCTGTGCCCATACTTGTCCATCAGTGCCCAGGGGGAAGATCCCATAGTGTGGGGGTAACTTGGAAAAAGACTGTCCTGGGGCCAGCAGAGGGACTTCCAGAGGAGACTGCAACCCAGAGGCAAACTCCGCTACACTCCCAGGGCCAGAGAGTCGGTCTGGGGGAGCAGAAGCTGTGCCCATGTGTGTGCACGTGTGTGGGTGTATCCATGTGTGTGCCTGCCCCAGGTGCTGAGTGTGTGTGTGCTCGTGTATGTCTTTGCACACACGTGTTTCCGCTAGCCTCAGTATCTTGGGCGTTCTCCTGGGGAGCTCTGTATGTGGCCGGCGCACCGTCCAGGTGTGCATTTCCAGGTGTGTAATGAGCCTGGCGCCCGTGGGGACTCAGGGGAGGGGGTGCAGCTCGACAAGGCTCTCCCCACCCTGGACAGCCCGTCCAAGTGCGGGGACACAGGAAGCAGGTGCCTTGGCTTGGGACGGAGGGAAGTCCGCCTCCTCCACCATCCCAGGATGCTCCACATCAGCGGCGGTGGGGAGCGGGCACAGGGTCTGCTGCTGGGGCCCCCGGTCCTGATCCAGGGGCTCTCTGCAGGGTGTTCACGACAGGGCTGAACCGGGCAGGGTAGGACGGGGCCTGGACGCAGCCTCACGCTTTCCACACCCGCCTGACAGCGGGGCTGGTGGAGCCCCGAGCTCCATGCTCTCGGGCGTCACTCCCCGCCCCTCTGTACCCCGCCTGACCCATCCATCTCCCCGCGGCCACGGCTGCCGCGCTGCCTCCTGCTATTGAGCAGCGAGATGAGAAGGTGTGAAGGATGTGGGGGCACCAGGGACGGGCTGGCAGGCAAGATGGATGAGGGGGCAGGGGGCCAGTGGGTGCCTCCGGCAGGAAGGGCGGGCCAGCCGGGGAGGAGGCTGTGCAGGGAGGCGTGCCTGTGTGCATGGTGTGTGTGTGTGTGTGTGTGTGTGTGTGTGTGTGTGTAAGAGAGCGTGTGAATCCATGCACACAGGAGTTTGTGCTTGTGCACACGGGTGGTCATGGGTCCTTGGCCTCGGGTTCGTCTGTGTGCATGTGGGTTGGTGTGTCAGTGTGCTCACGCACGTGTGGGTGTTTCCCATTACACAGACCAAAGGCATGTGCAAGCATGTGTGCATACACACACATCAGGAGCCAGCAGAACCCCGGGCTGGCCCACTCCGGGAGTCTGAGGGGGAGCCACCAGGACTGGTGTGGATCCCCCACACGCCTCCATTGTCTCTCCCATTTCCCATCCACCCCCCCTGTGGCCCCTGAGAGCGCCGGGAGCCTCTATCACAAGCCCCCTCCTCTTGCCTGGCAGCAAACCCCAGAGGCGGCGCGGGCTTCCTCCCACAGCTGGGCATGCGTCTGTGCCAGGGTCCTCCCAGCTCGCGGGCAGAGATCTGGGGTGCAGGGGACAGAGCAGCAGGCATCTCTGAGCTCAAGGGAGGCGAGGTCTGCCCTGGGCATGAAGCTCTGGGAGGGGCCCGGATGTTACACTAGGACAGAAGCAGCCCCTCCCACCCTCCGCCCCTCGTGCCCCGTCTTAGGTGTGCGTTTCTGCCAACCCCATGTCCCCAGTGCTCGACTCTGGAGGAGGTGTGTGTGGGGGGTCCCGCCTACCTTGGGGACCCCAGTTGAGCATGCCCAGCCCAGGCTGTTGTGCTCTCTCCTGGTACTCTGGCCTGGGGGCTAGCCTGGGCTGCTCCCTCCCAGAATGGGCGAACCTGGGGTCTAGCCAGCTGATCCTCCTGGGCCACAGGGCAGGGAAGAAATGACCAAGCAGCACTCTCAACTGAGAGCCACCAGCTTCGGAGGACCCCAGCCCCGTCTGCCTTCCAGACCAGTGATACACATGTCCCCTGAATGCTCAGCCCCGGACAGTCGGGGACAGCCTGGAGAGAACAGACAGACCCACGGGCAGAGCAGACACATGCCCCAGAGGCCTCTGACGTGAGCCAGCATCCTACCCTGTGGGGACTATGTAGGCATCGTCACCGAGGATGGGGACAGCTTACTGCTCCCAGGCTGAGCCAGCCTGTCCCAGGCGGAAGAGATTATGCACTTAGTTCAGTTGGGGAAACTGAGGCACAGGGACTATCAGGGACCTGCACAGCTCACTGGGCCGAGCCATTGGGAGGACCCGGCTCCCTGTCACCCAGTCCGGGGGCTTGGCCTCTGCCAGCACTTGCTGCTGCCACCCCCCTCCCCCGCCAGCGTTTCCTCTCCAGCTTCCCCGGCGATTCCACACCAGCAGCCCCAGGTCAGGGGTCTGCGTCCTGGTGAGAGGGCACCGCCTCTGCCATTCAGCCCTCCGTGCTCCTGCCAGTACTGTGGCCTCCCCAACCTCCCCAAGGCCCCATCAGCCCCCAGCCCCTCCAGTCTGCCAGGCCTGGGCCTCTGTGGACCACACAGCGCATCCTCAAAGCGGGCCTCCCCGCCCTGCGCCTGGGCCCATTGATCAGGAATGGCTGGGGGGCTCCTAGCTGGGGAAGGGAGGGCACCAGGAGCGGGGACCGGGAGCGGGAGAGGAGGCTTTGCGACGTCAGAGCCTTCCCACCTGCCCTCCTCCTGCATAGCACCGCCCTAGAGCTGGATAAGACCAGCCAGCGGCCTCGCACCGTCCAGTCTGAGGGTGGCTTGGAGAAGGGGCCCTGCACACCCCAGAGCCAGGACCCCAGGTACCCAGGCTCAGGTGGAGACCCAAGACCTGGGTGATCAAGGAGGGAAGGACAGTCCTGCCAAGAGACCAGGGATGGAGTGAGCACCTGAGAGCTGAGTGGCGCTGCCGAATGGACCGGGAGACCAGGAGAGGCTGACCACCACTCCCGGCAGGCAGGGGCCCCTCTGGTGGCAGCCGCAGCCCAGCCCCAGCTGAGCAGGGCTTCTCCAGGAGCCGGACATCCTGGCTGTCCCCATGGCAGGTACAGTGCAGGCAGCCGAGGCGGCCCCATGGGTAGGCTCGGGCTCCAGGGGAGTGGGGCAGGGCAGGGATTGGGGACCAAGGAAACCCCACTGGACCGAGGCCCTGGGCGAGAGGGTGGGGCAGGGGCACCCCTGGCTGAGGCCTCAGATCCCGCCAGGGCAGGGCTGATGGGCTCGCAGCCACCCAAACACAAATGTGGGGTTGCTGACAGGCAGGGGGACAGAGCCGTTTCTGGGAGGTGAAAGCCTTGTCAGGCGTGGGTGACCGTGGACCTGGCGCCTCTGCTCCCTGGGCCTCGCCCCCTTGAGTGTCAAGGTGGGCGGCTGGATGAGAAGCCTCTGACATCCCCTCCGGACCTGACTCCACGCCTGTGGGAAATTGGCATCTCCTGACCCCCAGGGGTGCTGGCTTTCAGAGGAACTGGGCAGAGGAAGGGCCCCTCCCCAGAGTTCCTGAGAGCACCGAGGGCCAGCACATTGATGGGGCTGGGGGCGTGGGGGGGGACAGGGGCTGGGCTGGTAGAAGACTTGGGAGCCAGTGACCAGCCTGCAAAGCCCCCAGGCATAGCGAAGCCATGAGCCTCTCCCCCTGGGACCCATCGCCATGGACCCTGGGGGCTGGCACTGGTTGCCTGGATGACGTACTTGCACTGCAGGGCAGCTGAGCGACGGGCAGTTGCCCATCTGATCGCCTGGTCCAGGTGGTGGGGACATCAGCCCATCCACCCTTCATGCCCCTCTGGGGGATGCAGACCTGATGTGGCCCAACCCTCTCAGGGCAACCCACCCGCCCCCAGACTGCAGAACTGCCAGGGGCTTTAGTGAGGTGCCACTTCTCACACGTGGCTCTCAGGGCTGCAAAGGGTAGGGCCACGGGGCCTGGGCCCCACACTCTCACTAGCACCTGCTGTGTGCTGGCTCTGGCCAGGCACTGCCCACCTGTCAGCTCGTACACTATACCGCCCCAGGACTCTCCCGCCACCCGTCTGCCTGTCTGTCTGTCCATCCATCCAGCACCAAAATCCTACCTCTGCCCAGGGGATCCTGTGGTTTTCCCAGGCCCTCGGCCCCTTAGGGGGTTGCTAGAAACTAACAGTCTCCTTTTCAGGATTTATTTTCTAGTTTTAAATTTTTAATTGTGGTAAAATATACATAACATAAAAATTACCATTTTAACCACTTTTAAGTGTACAGCTCAGTGGCATTAAGTACATTCATATTCTTGTGCAGCCATCACTCCCATCCATCTCCAGAACTTTTTGCATTTTGCAAAATGGAAGCTCTGTCCCCATTAAACACGAGCTCCCCGCTCCCCTCCCCCAGCCCCCGGCACCCACCATTCTACCATTGTCTCTATGAAGTTGTCTCTTATGAGTGGAATCACACACACGTCCTTTTGTGACCGGCTTATTTCATTCATCATAGTGTCCTCCAGGTTTGTCCCTGTGGTAGCATGTTTCCGCATTTCCTTCCTTTTTAAGGCTGAATAATATTCCCTTGTCTGGATAGACCACATTTAGCTTATCTGTTCGTGCAGTGAGGGACACTTGGGTTGCCTCCACCTTTGCTGTTGTGAATACGCTGCTATGAACACTGATGTACACGTGTCTGTTCAGGTCCCTGCTCTGGATTCTTTGGGTATGTACCTGGAAGGGGAATGCTGGACCACATGGGAATTCTATCTTTGATTTTTTTGAGGAACTGTCATTCTGTTTCCCAGCGGCTGCACCATTTTACATTCCCACCAACGGTGCACGGGGTCCCAATTTCTCCACATCCTCGCCAACACTGGAATTTTCTGTTTTTGTTTTTGTTCTTGTTTTTTGTTTTTGGTAATAGCCATCCTCGTGAATGTAAAGTAGTATCTCATTGTAGTTAGGATTTTTTTTTTTAATCAGAAGGGTGGAGGGTCACAATGATTTTGGCCAAGGCTTGTGCCAGGATTGTAGACCAAAAGATAGGATCTTCAGAAAAAAGTGAGGAGGCCAGAGAAGAAAGATGTTAGAACGGGCTTCCAGAGGCAAGATTTGGGCAGGTTTTCGAGGTCGGAGATGGATAAGAGTCATTCGTGATAACTCAGGGATCTCCTCTCAGCTCAGTTCTCCTTAAACGGGACCAGGCAGTGGGGTCTCCACAGAGCTGAGAAAGACCCCCACCCCCAACCCCCATGGTCTCATCCGTAACAGGTGTGGTTTCTGAAGGGCCTCCTGTGTGCCAGGCCCTGTATGCGTCCTCACAAATCCTCACATCGGTCCTGTAAGGCAGGTATTAAGAACCCCTTGTGATGGATGTGGAAACTGAGGCTCCGGGAAGTGAAACAATTTGCTCAAGGCCACATGGCCCCCTGATGGCTCAAAGATTCCCTGGGGAGCCAGACAGGCCCTGTCTCCAGCCTCCAGGAGCTTTCAGTGAGCATTTACCTCACACGGTGGTGCTGAGTCAGGGATACTGTGGGAAGAGGCCTGGCAGTCAAGGGGGGCTTCCTGGAGGAGGTGGCACCTAGGTGCAGCCTGAAGGATGAGGGCTGGCTGGGTGGAGTGGGGGTGGGTGAGGTGAGGAGGGGCCTACACTTCCATCCTCTCTCCCCAGCCTTCCTGTCTGCCGGCCTCAGGGTACTGGCACCCTCAGAGACCTACACCCAGCCCGTGAGCAGCTCCAGCTGGGAGCCTCGGCTGGACTCCCCATTCCCATCAGGCCCTTCCACAAGCTCCATAGGGGCCCAAGCCGTGGCTGAGCCCACCGGGCAGGGTCCCAAGAACCCGCTTGTGTCCAGCGTGACGGTTCGGCTGGAGATGAAGGCTCTGTGGGAGGAATTCAACCAGCTGGGCACAGAGATGATTGTCACCAAGGCGGGCAGGTGTGAGCACAGGCGTGTGTGTGGTGGGGGCAGGGGGCTGGGGCCGCATTCGGGCTGCTGAGCACCTCCCTCCCGCAGGAGAATGTTCCCCACCTTCCAGGTGAAGATCCTGGGCATGGACACGCTGGCTGACTACGCCCTGCTCATGGACTTCGTGCCTCTGGACGACAAGAGATACAGGTCTGGGGGCTGGCCAGGGGGAGCAGCTCAGACCTCAGCGCTGAGACGGGGAGACAGACCCCTACCTGCACTCTGGGGTGAGGCAGGCCAGCGGGAGCAGTGTCGGGGAGGCCCATCCGGGGGCAACAGTGGGAAGCCTGGTGGCGCAGGGGTGGGGGCCCAGCTCAGGCAGCCGACAGCCTGAAGTGGGCAGCGGGCTAGCCTGGGCAGGCAGAGTGGGCTAGCCCAGGGCAGCAGCTGCAGCCACAGGGAACTCAGGGCCGGACAGCACTCTTGGAGCCTCTGTGCGAGATGGGACAGTGCACGGGCAGTAATGAGCAGTGACAGCCCCTCCACCTGCCAGGCTTGGCTCTGGGGGGCAGCAGATGAGTGTCGTGGGGGCAGACGGGGCGCCCTCGCCACCTCGTCCTGCTCCCCAGGTACGCCTTCCACAGCTCGGCCTGGCTGGTGGCGGGCAAGGCGGACCCGGCCACGCCCGGCCGCGTGCACTTCCACCCCGACTCGCCGGCCAAGGGTGCGCAGTGGATGCGCCAGATCGTGTCCTTCGAGAAGCTCAAGCTGACCAACAACCTGCTGGATGACAACGGCCACGTGAGGCCTGGGCCACAGCGGGGAGGGGCTGGGCCCGGGCGGGGGACGCTGGGGCCTGATGATGACGAAGCCAGGAGCCAGGGCCGGCTGTCCTTTGGTGCCTGGTGGCCTCGGTGCCCAGCACCCCCGCCTGCTGCTGATGGCCAAGGCTGGGGGCCGAGTTCAC
The DNA here is from genome assembly GCF_057802395.1 of Ceratotherium simum simum. Classification (NCBI taxonomy): domain Eukaryota; kingdom Metazoa; phylum Chordata; class Mammalia; order Perissodactyla; family Rhinocerotidae; genus Ceratotherium; species Ceratotherium simum. The sequence continues at coordinate 5,959,557 of NC_141933.1, forward strand.
CTGGCCGGGGGTTGGACAGCAGAGGGGACTGTCTAGGCAGGTGGCGAAGTGGGCTGAGGGCGTGGGAATGTTCCAGCAAACTGTCCTCCTCGTGGACAATGTTTATGAGACACCCACCACGGGCCAGGCCTGTTGTAGGTGCAGGAACACAGCATCGTTGACACTTTGTCAAACAGACAAAGATCCCTGCTCTTGTGGGGTAGGGGGCAGATGGTAGGAATCCAGAAGACACTGTATGCAGTGTCTCAGATGGTGACAAATACCAGGAGAAAAAGGAACCAGGGAGGGGGGCTGAGACGGAGGTGGCTCTTCTGCTCAGGGGGCTCAGGAAGCTGCTAAGGGGATGTTTGAAGAGATCTGATGGAAATGGAGGAGGGAGCCTGTGCATATAGAAAGGGAGCTGTTGCAGGCAGAGGGAACAGCAAGTGCAAAGGCCCTGGGGAACTGCAAGGAGGCTCCCGTGTGGCTGGAGCGAAGCAAGGAGGAGAAGCTGGAGGAGAGGAGATCCTAGAGGCTGCCCGGGCTGGTCTGCAGGGCCAGTTTGCTGCCGAGAGGATTCTGGCTTTTACTCTGTGCGGAGTCGGAGCCACAGGAGGGTTTTGAGCAGGGGGTGACATGCCTGGCTCACGGGGGCTGCTGTGTGGAGACTGGACAGAGGGGCCAGGTGAAGGCAGGGAGACCAGCCAAGAGGCAGCTGAGGAAATCCAGGAGAAAGATGATGGTGGCCAGGTGGGGTGGGAGAGGCAGTCAGATTCTGGATAGTTCTGAAGGACAAGCTGACAGCCGCGATGTGGGTGTGAGAGAAGGCAGAGCGGTAAGGATGCTCAGCCTCAGTGAGGGCTTGCTGCTGCCCGCCCCGTCCACCCCCTTCCGCACCCCTACAGATCATTCTCAACTCCATGCACCGCTACCAGCCCCGCTTCCACGTGGTCCTCGTGGACCCACGCGAGGACAGCGCGCGCTACGCCCAGGAGAACTTCAAGTCCTTCATCTTCACGGAGACCCAGTTCATGGCCGTGACGGCCTATCAGAACCACCGGGTAGGTCAGACCACAGCTCCCGTGGCAGCTGCCAGCCCACTTCACAGGGACGGAGACCGAGGCCCGAGGCGCTTAGCCCCTCCATGCACACAGACCCCTGCCCTCCTCCCCTTCGCTGGGACTCAGTGGGCACCTGCCAGTCATCCCCTTGCCTTCACGCCACTGGCTCTGTGGTTCCTGGGCTGAGGGGCCCGGGTCGCAGGGCCTCCTGACTGGGGGATCCAGTGGGGACAGGGTGGCTGAGCCAGGGCTGACCCATAACTGCACTTTCTCCTCTGCAGATCACCCAGCTGAAAATCGCCAGCAACCCTTTTGCCAAGGGCTTTAGGGAGAGTGACCCGGACTCCTGGTACTGTCCAGCCCCTGCCAGTCCTGCCCTAACCCAGCCCCTCACCCCAGCCCCAGGCATCTCCTAGGCCCTCAGCTCCTGACCCCTGTTTTAGGGTCATGCCCACTGACTTGTCCTGGGGGCCCACTGTCTGACTCTGACTGTGCCTGGGTTCTTCACCTTGACCCCTCCCCACTCCTGCTTGCCCCACCTTCAGGACTGTATCTCCACGGCCCCCGCTCAGCGTGCCAGCCCAGCGCTGCCGCAGGCTTGCCTCCTGCCTGCTGAAGGGCTCCACGGAGCAGGAAAAAGGTGAGGCCAGAGCCTGTACGGTGGGCGGGGAGTGAGCGGACGGCCACAGGGCCTCCAGCAAGCGGCTTCAGCGCGCTCAGCAATCCCACTGGACACCTGTGTGGACAGAGAAGGCGGGGAGCGGGGGCAGAGATTTCTAAGACAGTATCGGGCCCAAGGCAGGGACAAGGTGCTGAGAGCAGGGGTAGGGGGTGTCAGGCGGGCTCCTCCTCCTGGAGGAGGTGGTTCCCAAGCTGGGCCTTGGAGGACTGGGAAGCGTTTGGACAGAGAGAGCAGGTGGGGAAGAGCAAGGGCAAAGGCTGAGAGGTGGGCAACTTGGGATGGGAGGAGCCAGGACCAGGACAGGGCAGGCTGAGGGTGTGAGGGAAGGTCTGGGGTCCACTCAGACCATTGCCTCCCTCAGATCTCAACAAAGCTCCAGCCTCCACCTCCAGGACTGCTGCCCGGCTCCACCATCAGCTGCTGGCGCCCCCTGAAGCTCTGCTGGCCCCAGCCACCTACCGGTCCCCCGCCTATCAGAGCCTGTACCCTGGAGCCTCAAGCCCCCTCAGGATCCCAAGGGCCAGACCCACACCGTACCCCCTTCCCAGTATCCAGGCTGACAGAGATCAGGGGGGCCTGCCCCTCCCAGCTGGGCTGGGGCTTCTGTCCCCCACCGCCATGTGCCTGGGGCCTGGCCAGGACCCTCAGTGATGGTGGGAGCCCTGTGGACACAGTCCTCTTTTTTAAAAATTTTTTTTAATTGTGAAATTTTTGTTGTACATTATCATTTATCAGTCACCATATAAATGCATCCCTCCACCCCTTGTGCCCCCACACACACCTTGCCCCTGGTAACCACCAAACAGTTCTATCTGTCCGTATCTTGGTTTATCTTCCACATATGAGTGAAATCATGCAGTGTTTGTCTTTCTCTTTCTGGACAGAGTCCTCTTATCCTGGACCACACTTCCTCCAGCCCCATCTCTGCAGAGACCCCTCCCTTCCCAAGGAGAGCAGAGCAGGTGGGGGAGGCTACCTGCCCAGAGTCATAGCAAGGCTGGGCTTGGAACCAGGCCTCCTACCTCCCAACCTGCCCCCTCTGCCTTGGGGGTGACTCCTCCAAACCCTGATTTCCTCTCCCTTCCCCCAACATTAAACCATTTGGCATGGGTGGTCAGAGCACTTCTGTCTTCGGGGGTTACGGTGGAGGGCCTCAGGAAAGCAGGAGAGTGGCAGAACTGTGAGGGAGGCTGGGATTCCTGCTCCCTGCCTTGTGTGCCCGGATGAGGACCAAAACCAGCTCAGAGAAGCACTGGGACCTGCTCAGTTACCCAGCAAAGCACGGCGACACCTGCCATGCCGGGTTTAGGTGCGGTGCGCAAGGCTGGGGTCCTCTGGTCGTCGGAGGGGTGCAGAAGCACGTCGGGCAGTGACCACCCGGGCCACAGCGGGGGCGAGGGAGAGATGTGAGAATCCGATCAAGAGAAAGTGACACTTAAACCAACACCTAAGGAGTAGAAACTGCAGGAGACGGGGAGGAGGAGGGACGAGCTCCCGGCGGTTGGAAAGCAGGGCAAAAGTCTGGGGCTGGAGTCGGGGCCCAGGGAGCGGGAGGCGGCGGCGCGCGCCACCCCGCGGAACCAGGGGAAAGGCCCGGAGGGAGGCCGGGTACTCCTCCCGCGGCCCCTGACGCCCTCTGCCCTCTGGAGGGGCGCCCGACGGACCCCTAAACGCCAACTCCGCGCATCCTGGAGCACTTCCTGTGACAACAGGCAGACACCCCCACTCCCAAAGCCCGCAGTCAGGAAGGCCGGGGACGGTCGCCGGGCCGCGCGGGACCCAACCTGCTTCGGGACACACTCGCCGGACCATCCACCCAGCTCCGCCCCCGGCCCGAGCCCGCCCCCTGCGGGAAGCCCATGCCGCCGGGCCCCGCCCCAGCCTCGCCGTGCTGGCCCCGCCCCCGCCGCCGAGGCCCCGCCCCCTGGAAGGCCCCGCCCCCGCCGCCGGCGGAGCTCGGCGACCACGGGGCGGGGCGGGGCGTTCCGGCCAGCTCCTCCCGCGGCCCCCGCCGGGATTCCCGAGGGACCCCGGAGTGCGCGCGCCGCCCCGCCCCTTCCCTCGCCCGGCTCCGCGCCTGGGTGTCCCGGCCGCGTCCGGCCGGACATGCTGCCCGACTGCCTGTCGGCGGAGGGCGAGCAGCGCTGCCGGCGGCTGCTGGCGGGGGCCACGGCCCGGCTCCGCGCGCGGCCCGCCGCGGCCGCGGTGCTCGTGCCGCTGTGCTTGGTGCGCGGGGTCCCGGCGCTGCTCTACACGCTGCGGTCCAGCCGCCTGGCCGGGAGGCACAAGGGTGATGTCAGGTACACAGGCTGGGAGCTCCTCTCCCTTCTAGGAGGCTCCCGGAGACCGCGGGGACCGAGGGCAAGGCACTTAGCCTCCCCGAGCCTCGGTTTCCGCTTCTGTAGAATGGGTCTGGGGAGAACCCGTCCGCCCGCGGGCTGCGGCGGGGAGTCGGCTACCCGCGCGCCTCCGCCTAGAGCCTGGAGCCGCGGGTGCTCCGGTCCGGGAGCCGCCCTGGGTCCCTCGTAGCGCGTCCCGCACCAAACTCGGGCTGGGACATCTCTCTGAGCTGTGGCCACCCCTCTAAAAAGACAGGACCCTGCCCCCTGCTGGCAATTATGGGGAGATTCGGGTCCCCGAGCCGCGGAAGCGAGCTGGGCGGGGCACCGTAGGGTCAATGTCAGCACCGCTGGGGCCGCCATAGGCAGAATATTGGTGTCTGAGCCCCAGGCCCTTCTTGCCTCTGCTGCTAGACCCCCATCTCCTACCCCGGTGCCCAGGGCCTCTCTCCATTACCCCCACTGCTCAGGGAAGTAAACTGAGCCTCTGAGGTCGTGAGGCCTACCCCCGGCCTCACAGCAAACTAGCGGCAGAGGCAGCCCATGCTTAGGGGGGTCACTGGCCCTCTGCCCCAGCCAACACCCTCACCCCCGCCATGGCGGCAAGGGCCAGACTCCCTGTGCCTGTTCAGTTTCCCAGGCGGCAAGTGTGACCCCACTGACCGGGACGTGGTGCACACGGCCCTGAGGGAGACCCACGAGGAACTGGGCCTGGCTGTGCCTGAGGAGCATGTATGGGGCATCCTGCAGCCCACGCATGACCAGGTGAGCCCGCCAGGCCCTGAGGCCACCGCCAGCCCTTACCCCATTCACAACTCTGCTTGCCCTGGGCCAGGAGCCGGGACTTCAGGGAAACTGAAGACTCCCACAGGTGTAGAGTGCAGAGGAGCACCAGACACCTGCCTGGCAGTCGTGTTCCATTCCCTCACGACCTGCCGGGGAGGGGCCCGGGGTATATTATCCCCTTTTGGGGGGATACTGAGGCTCAGGTCCCAGGGGGAGGTGGCCCCAGGGTGAGCCAGCTCTGTTCAGCTTGGTGGACGAAGGTTGGGGAAGGCTTCACAGGCTGGGCAGGGATTGAAGGACAAGTGAGAGATTTTACAGTAGAAGTAAGGAAGGTTGTTCTAAGTGGAGGGAACAGCTGCCAAGGCCCAGAGGCCCGAACGGGTCTAGTGCATCTGGGGGACCTGAGTCAGCGTGGCTGGAGTGAGCCCCAGGGCAGGGGCCAGGGGGACTGCTGAAGGCCCCTGGATGGCAAGGTGAGGTCTTCCTCTCAGGCTCCCCTCCCCGACCCTAAAATCCCGCTGAGGCCAGGCCTGCCCTGACTGCCTGCCCTCCCACCCCAGCAAAAGGCCTCAGTGGTGCCGGTGCTTGCCAGCGTGGGCCCACTGGATCCCCAGAGCCTCAGGCCCAACCCCGAGGAGGTGAGCTGGGCAGGCTGGGGCCGGGTTGTCCCAATGCGGGGAGGCTGCAGCGGCCAGCCCTCCATCCACCGTCTCGCTGCCTGCTGCCCACAGGTGGACGAGGTGTTCGCACTGCCCCTGGCCCATCTGCTGCAGGCGAAGAATCAGGGCTACACCCACTTCCGCCAGGGCGGCCTCTTCAGCTACACACTGCCCGTCTTCCTGCACGGGCCACACCGGGTCTGGGGGATCACGGCTGTCATCACCGAGTTCACCCTGCAGCTGCTGGCACCTGGTGCCTACCAGCCCCGCCTGGCCATCCCTCAGCTGTCCAGGGGCTGAGGCCTGGCCCTCAGCAGCCCCTACCTTCGCGCTGCCAGGCCAGCTCCACTTCAGGACTGAATAAAGAGCCTTTACACCACTCTGGCAACTCTGTCTACTGCACTGGGGCCCTGACTTTGGCAGACCCCACCGGACAGCTGGCCTCCTGGTGGGGTGCCTCTGTCCAGTCATACTGTCACCCACAGCTGTGGACACTCACTGTGATACTTACTGTGTGCCAGGCACTTTGCGTCATTTCTCCCATATCAGCCTCACCACGGCCCCATGGTGAGGCCGACGCCGTCCCTGGCTGGTGTGATGGACCCAGGGACGACAGACACCTTGCCCAAGGTCACCCCAAGCAGGGGTTTGGACCAGGCCCTCTCTGACTCCAGAGCTGTCAGCTGCTGGGCTCTATGAGTCTCAGCTCACCCCTCCTGCCCCTCACCCCTCCTGCCCCCCTCCGTGCCTCCGACCCCGTGTCAGGCTCCAGGGATCCGGAGAGGAGCCCTGCGTGTTACTGCAGACCTCCGACACGCCGAGCCGTGCTGGGGCCACATCTGCAGACCAGCTGGATGCTGCCCTGCCCTCTGCAGGGATGCTCCGTCAGGGGAGACCTTAGACCAGATCACACAGATAATCGTGTGATTGCACATTCATTAATCACAGATAATAGTGGGACTATACATCAATCTGTAGACCAGGGTTCTGAGGGAGACTTGAAGGAGTGGGCAGTCCGACCTTGACATGGTGATCTGGGAAGACTTCTTGGGCAGTATTAGCCAAGACAAGTGACAGAAAACTCCACCCATTAGCTGACTTTGCCAAAAGAGGAATGGTGATTACAAACTCCAGAGACAACTATTGTCAGGCATGGCTGGATCCAGGGGCTGAGCAGTGCTCTTTCTCTTTCTGTGCTTCCCACCGTGTTGGCTTCACTCTCAGGAGCATTCTCTGCCCCACAGGGATGAAGGGTGAGGAGAGGGCAACAGCTCCAGGATGGCATGGCACCGGCATCCCATCAACAGAAAACAGCTGCCCTTTCTCAGCCAGTCTCACCCAGAATTGCACTTTACTGCCTGCCGTGGGTCACATGCCCTTCCCTGGGCTTGCCACGTGGCCTGCCGGATGTGGAATTCGTGGATTGGGAAGGTCTGGGGCACAGGCCTGGGGAGGAGGGTAAATCTCCTGGACTGAGAGTAGGGAAGGGGTGGCCCAAAGGACCACTGGGAAGAGAGGGAAGGGAAGGCTGACCAGGTGAAAACCAGCCAAGTTTCCCCACAGGGAGGGACTTGGAAACCAAAGGTGGCAGGAGCGGGCCAGGTCAAAGGGCAGAGGAGGTAGTGGGGCAGAAGGAGCAGCACATGCACGGACATGGGGGGTGCACGGGAACCAAGAGTGATGTGGAGGTGGGGGAAGGACCCCACCACTCGGGGCCGCTGCCGTGAGGTAGCCAGAGGACACGCCTTAGCAATGGGTTAGGATTTTATTCCAAGCCGGGAGAGGGAGAGAGATGGTGAAGGAGTCATGTTTTAAAAAGCTTGAGCTGGCTACTGCAAGGGGACCTGGTTGCAGATGCCCTCCTCCTGGGTGCCCCTCCTCCCCTGGCGCCCCTCCCCCTCTCCACACAAGCCCTCCCTTCTCACCTTCCCATGCACCCCCTCCACCCCTCCCCCTCCCCACACGCCTCCCCACATGCTCCCTCCCCTGCACCCGTCCCTTCTCACCTACCCTTTCCTCCCCACACACCCCTCCCATTGCCCCTCACACCCCTTGTGGCACCTCTGGCCCTCCAGCCTCCTCACCTGGGAGCAGGGCCACATGACAGTGGTAAAAATAACTCTCTGACAGTGTGTGAATGGGGAGGGGAGGGGGGCGAGGGAGGAGGAGGGAGGCTGACCCCCCCCAGCACTGGGGAACAGAGCCTCGGGGTAGAGGGCAGGCAGGTGCTGGTCTCCTGAGCTCTGGAGTTGGGTTCTGAGCACCCCCAGTCCCGCTCCCCCTACTCACTCACAGCCTTGCTCACACGGCTGCCTCTGTCAGGCGCACAGCTGGGGCCAGCATCGAACCAGACCAGCTGGAGGAGCTCTCGGAGGGTAAGTAGCCCAGCTGGCCTGACCGCCAGCGCACCGGCTCCCCATCCGGGCCGGAGTCCCTAC